>NC_060140.1:811473266-812146123 GCF_021461385.2 Schistocerca piceifrons | reverse complement strand
TCATCAGTCCCCAAGAACTTAGAACTACTTAAACCTAACTAACCTAAGGACATCACGCACATCCATGCCCGAGGCAGGATTTGAACCAGCGACCGTAGCCGTCGCGCGGTTCTAGACTGTAGCGCCTACTACCGTTCGGCCCCTACGGCCGGCCTCAGACGTGTATTCCCGCATGCAAACGATCATGAAGGTTCCGAATAGCATCCTGCGATAGATTATATCAAGCAATTTGTACCTTTTGTTGCAATTGGACAATGGTTTTGGTCATCAGTCCCCAAGAACTTAGAACTACTTAAACCTAACTAACCTAAGGACATCACGCACATCCATGCCCGAGGCAGGATTTGAACCAGCGACCGTAGCGGTCGCGCGGTTCTAGACTGTAGCGCCTACTACCGTTCGGCCCCTACGGCCGGCCTCAGACGTGTATTCCCGCATGCAAACGATCATGAAGGTTCCGAATAGCATCCTGCGATAGATTATCCCAAGCAATTTGTACCTTTTTTTGCAATTGGACAATGGTTTTGGTCATCAGTCCCCAAGAACTTAGAACTACTTAAACCTAACTAACCTAAGGACATCACGCACATCCATGCCCGAGGCAGGATTTGAACCTGCGACTGTAGCTGTCGCGTGGTTCTAGATTGTAGCGCCTACTACCGTTCGGCCACTTCGGCCGGCCTCAGACGTGTATTCCTGAATGCAAATGATCATGAAAGTTGCGAACAGCATCTTGCGATAGATTTTCCCAAGCATCTTGTACCTTTTGTTGCAATTGGACAATGGATTTGGTCATCAGTCCCCAAGAACTTAGAACTACTTAAACCTAACTAACCTAAGGACATCACGCACATCCTCGCCCGAGGCAGGATTTGAACCTGCGACTGTAGCTGTCGCGTGGTTCTAGATTGTAGCGCCTACTACCGTTCGGCCACTTCGGCCGGCCTCAGACGTGTATTCCTGAATGCAAATGATCATGAAAGTTGCGAACAGCATCTTGCGATAGATTTTCCCAAGCATCTTGTACCTTTTGTTGCAATTGGACAATGGATTTGGTCATCAGTCCCCAAGAACTTAGAACTACTTAAACCTAACTAACCTAAGGACATCACGCACATCCATGCCCGAGGCAGGATTTGAACCAGCGACCGTAGCGGTCGCGTGGTTCTAGACTGTAGCGCCTACTACCGTTCGGCCCCTACGGCCGGCCTCAGACGTGTATTCCCGCATGCAAACGATCATGAAGGTTCCGAATAGCATCCTGCGATAGATTATCCCAAGCAATTTGTACCTTTTGTTGCAATTGGACAATGGTTTTGGTCATCAGTCCCCAAGAACTTAGAACTACTTAAACCTAACTAACCTAAGGACATCACGCACATCCATGCCTGAGGCAGGATTTGAACCAGCGACCGTAGCGGTCGCGTGGTTCTAGACTGTAGCGCCTACTACCGTTCGGCCCCTACGGCCGGCCTCAGACGTGTATTCCCGCATGCAAACGATCATGAAGGTTCCGAATAGCATCCTGCGATAGATTATCCCAAGCAATTTGTACCTTTTGTTGCAATTGGACAATGGTTTTGGTCATCAGTCCCCAAGAACTTAGAACTACTTAAACCTAACTAACCTAAGGACATCACGCACATCCATGCCCGAGGCAGGATTTGAACCAGCGACCGTAGCGGTCGCGTGGTTCTAGACTGTAGCGCCTACTACCGTTCGGCCCCTACGGCCGGCCTCAGACGTGTATTCCCGCATGCAAACGATCATGAAGGTTCCGAATAGCATCCTGCGATAGATTATCCCAAGCAATTTGTACCTTTTGTTGCAATTGGACAATGGTTTTGGTCATCAGTCCCCAAGAACTTAGAACTACTTAAACCTAACTAACCTAAGGACATCACGCACATCCATGCCCGAGGCAGGATTTGAACCAGCGACCGTAGCGGTCGCGTGGTTCTAGACTGTAGCGCCTACTACCGTTCGGCCCCTACGGCCGGCCTCAGACGTGTATTCGCGCATGCAAACGATCATGAAGGTTCCGAATAGCATCCTGCGATAGATTATCCCAAGCAATTTGTACCTTTTTTTGCAATTGGACAATGGTTTTGGTCATCAGTCCCCAAGAACTTAGAACTACTTAAACCTAACTAACCTAAGGACATCACGCACATCCATGCCCGAGGCAGGATTTGAACCAGCGACCGTAGCCGTCGCGCGGTTCTAGACTGTAGCGCCTACTACCGTTCGGCCCCTACGGCCGGCCTCAGACGTGTATTCCCGCATGCAAACGATCATGAAGGTTCCGGATAGCATCCTGCGATAGATTATCCCAAGCAATTTGTACCTTTTGTTGCAATTGGACAATGGTTTTGGTCATCAGTCCCCAAGAACTTAGAACTACTTAAACCTAACTAACCTAAGGACATCACGCACATCCATGCCCGAGGCAGGATTTGAACCAGCGACCGTAGCGGTCGCGCGGTTCTAGAATGTAGCGCCTACTACCGTTCGGCCCCTACGGCCGGCCTCAGACGTGTATTCCCGCATGCAAACGATCATGAAGGTTCCGAATAGCATCCTGCGATAGATTATCCCAAGCAATTTGTACCTTTTTTTGCAATTGGACAATGGTTTTGGTCATCAGTCCCCAAGAACTTAGAACTACTTAAACCTAACTAACCTAAGGACATCACGCACATCCATGCCCGAGGCAGGATTTGAACCTGCGACTGTAGCTGTCGCGTGGTTCTAGATTGTAGCGCCTACTACCGTTCGGCCACTTCGGCCGGCCTCAGACGTGTATTCCTGAATGCAAATGATCATGAAAGTTGCGAACAGCATCTTGCGATAGATTTTCCCAAGCATCTTGTACCTTTTGTTGCAATTGGACAATGGATTTGGTCATCAGTCCCCAAGAACTTAGAACTACTTAAACCTACCTAACCTAAGGACATCACGCACATCCTCGCCCGAGGCAGGATTTGAACCTGCGACTGTAGCTGTCGCGTGGTTCTAGATTGTAGCGCCTACTACCGTTCGGCCACTTCGGCCGGCCTCAGACGTGTATTCCTGAATGCAAATGATCATGAAAGTTGCGAACAGCATCTTGCGATAGATTTTCCCAAGCATCTTGTACCTTTTGTTGCAATTGGACAATGGATTTGGTCATCAGTCCCCAAGAACTTAGAACTACTTAAACCTAACTAACCTAAGGACATCACGCACATCCATGCCCGAGGCAGGATTTGAACCAGCGACCGTAGCGGTCGCGTGGTTCTAGACTGTAGCGCCTACTACCGTTCGGCCCCTACGGCCGGCCTCAGACGTGTATTCCCGCATGCAAACGATCATGAAGGTTCCGAATAGCATCCTGCGATAGATTATCCCAAGCAATTTGTACCTTTTGTTGCAATTGGACAATGGTTTTGGTCATCAGTCCCCAAGAACTTAGAACTACTTAAACCTAACTAACCTAAGGACATCACGCACATCCATGCCCGAGGCAGGATTTGAACCAGCGACCGTAGCGGTCGCGTGGTTCTAGACTGTAGCGCCTACTACCGTTCGGCCCCTACGGCCGGCCTCAGACGTGTATTCCCGCATGCAAACGATCATGAAGGTTCCGAATAGCATCCTGCGATAGATTATCCCAAGCAATTTGTACCTTTTGTTGCAATTGGACAATGGTTTTGGTCATCAGTCCCCAAGAACTTAGAACTACTTAAACCTAACTAACCTAAGGACATCACGCACATCCATGCCCGAGGCAGGATTTGAACCAGCGACCGTAGCGGTCGCGTGGTTCTAGACTGTAGCGCCTACTACCGTTCGGCCCCTACGGCCGGCCTCAGACGTGTATTCCCGCATGCAAACGATCATGAAGGTTCCGAATAGCATCCTGTGATAGATTATCCCAAATAATTTGTACCTTTTTTTGCAATTGGACAATGGTTTTGGTCATCAGTCCCCTAGAACTTAGAACTACTTAAACCTAACTAACCTAAGGACATCACGCACATCCTCGCCCGAGGCAGGATTTGAACCTGCGACTGTAGCTGTCGCGTGGTTCTAGATTGTAGCGCCTACTACCGTTCGGCCACTTCGGCCGGCCTCAGACGTGTATTCCTGAATGCAAATGATCATGAAAGTTGCGAACATCATCTTGCGATAGATTTTCCCAAGCATCTTGTACCTTTTGTTGCAATTGGACAATGGATTTGGTCATCAGTCCCCAAGAACTTAGAACTACTTAAACCTAACTAACCTAAGGACATCACGCACATCCATGCCCGAGGCAGGATTTGAACCAGCGACCGTAGCGGTCGCGTGGTTCTAGACTGTAGCGCCTACTACCGTTCGGCCCCTACGGCCGGCCTCAGACGTGTATTCCCGCATGCAAACGATCATGAAGGTTCCGAATAGCATCCTGCGATAGATTATCCCAAGCAATTTGTACCTTTTTTTGCAATTGGACAATGGTTTTGGTCATCAGTCCCCAAGAACTTAGAACTACTTAAACCTAACTAACCTAAGGACATCACGCACATCCATGCCCGAGGCAGGATTTGAACCAGCGACCGTAGCGGTCGCGTGGTTCTAGACTGTAGCGCCTACTACCGTTCGGCCCCTACGGCCGGCCTCAGACGTGTATTCCCGCATGCAAACGATCATGAAGGTTCCGAATAGCATCCTGCGATAGATTATCATAAGCAATTTGTACCTTTTTTTGCAATTGGACAGTGGTTTTGGTCATCAGTCCCCAAGAACTTAGAACTACTTAAACCTAACTAACCTAAGGACATCACGCACATCCATGCCCGAGGCAGGATTTGAACCAGCGACCGTAGCCGTCGCGCGGTTCTAGACTGTAGCGCCTACTACCGTTCGGACCCTACGGCCGGCCTCAGACGTGTATTCCCGCATGCAAACGATCATGAAGGTTCCGAATAGCATCGTGCGATAGATTATCCCAAGCAATTTGTACCTTTTGTTGCAATTGGACAATGGTTTTGGTCATCAGTCCCCAAGAACTTAGAACTACTTAAACCTAACTAACCTAAGGACATCACGCACATCCATGCCCGAGGCAGGATTTGAACCAGCGACCGTAGCGGTCGCGCGGTTCTAGACTGTAGCGCCTACTACCGTTCGGCCCCTACGGCCGGCCTCAGACGTGTATTCCCGCATGCAAACGATCATGAAGGTTCCGAATAGCATCCTGCGATAGATTATCCCAAGCAATTTGTACCTTTTTTTGCAATTGGACAATGGTTTTGGTCATCAGTCCCCAAGAACTTAGAACTACTTAAACCTAACTAACCTAAGGACATCACGCACATCCATGCCCGAGGCAGGATTTGAACCTGCGACTGTAGCTGTCGCGTGGTTCTAGATTGTAGCGCCTACTACCGTTCGGCCACTTCGGCCGGCCTCAGACGTGTATTCCTGAATGCAAATGATCATGAAAGTTGCGAACAGCATCTTGCGATAGATTTTCCCAAGCATCTTGTACCTTTTGTTGCAATTGGACAATGGATTTGGTCATCAGTCCCCAAGAACTTAGAACTACTTAAACCTAACTAACCTAAGGACATCACGCACATCCTCGCCCGAGGCAGGATTTGAACCTGCGACTGTAGCTGTCGCGTGGTTCTAGATTGTAGCGCCTACTACCGTTCGGCCACTTCGGCCGGCCTCAGACGTGTATTCCTGAATGCAAATGATCATGAAAGTTGCGAACAGCATCTTGCGATAGATTTTCCCAAGCATCTTGTACCTTTTGTTGCAATTGGACAATGGATTTGGTCATCAGTCCCCAAGAACTTAGAACTACTTAAACCTAACTAACCTAAGGACATCACGCACATCCATGCCCGAGGCAGGATTTGAACCAGCGACCGTAGCGGTCGCGTGGTTCTAGACTGTAGCGCCTACTACCGTTCGGCCCCTACGGCCGGCCTCAGACGTGTATTCCCGCATGCAAACGATCATGAAGGTTCCGAATAGCATCCTGCGATAGATTATCCCAAGCAATTTGTACCTTTTGTTGCAATTGGACAATGGTTTTGGTCATCAGTCCCCAAGAACTTAGAACTACTTAAACCTAACTAACCTAAGGACATCACGCACATCCATGCCCGAGGCAGGATTTGAACCAGCGACCGTAGCGGTCGCGTGGTTCTACACTGTAGCGCCTACTACCGTTCGGCCCCTACGGCCGGCCTCAGACGTGTATTCCCGCATGCAAACGATCATGAAGGTTCCGAATAGCATCCTGTGATAGATTATCCCAAATAATTTGTACCTTTTTTTGCAATTGGACAATGGTTTTGGTCATCAGTCCCCTAGAACTTAGAACTACTTAAACCTAACTAACCTAAGGACATCACGCACATCCTCGCCCGAGGCAGGATTTGAACCTGCGACTGTAGCTGTCGCGTGTTTCTAGATTGTAGCGCCTACTACCGTTCGGCCACTTCGGCCGGCCTCAGACGTGTATTCCTGAATGCAAATGATCATGAAAGTTGCGAACAGCATCTTGCGATAGATTTTCCCAAGCATCTTGTACCTTTTGTTGCAATTGGACAATGGATTTGGTCATCAGTCCCCAAGAACTTAGAACTACTTAAACCTAACTAACCTAAGGACATCACGCACATCCATGCCCGAGGCAGGATTTGAACCAGCGACCGTAGCGGTCGCGTGGTTCTAGACTGTAGCGCCTACTACCGTTCGGCCCCTACGGCCGGCCTCAGACGTGTATTCCCGCATGCAAACGATCATGAAGGTTCCGAATAGCATCCTGCGATAGATTATCCCAAGCAATTTGTACCTTTTTTTGCAATTGGACAATGGTTTTGGTCATCAGTCCCCAAGAACTTAGAACTACTTAAACCTAACTAACCTAAGGACATCACGCACATCCATGCCCGAGGCAGGATTTGAACCAGCGACCGTAGCGGTCGCGTGGTTCTAGACTGTAGCGCCTACTACCGTTCGGCCCCTACGGCCGGCCTCAGACGTGTATTCCCGCATGTAAACGATCATGAAGGTTCCGAATAGCATCCTGCGATAGATTATCCCAAGCAATTTGTACCTTTTTTTGCAATTGGACAATGGTTTTGGTCATCAGTCCCCAAGAACTTAGAACTACTTAAACCTAACTAACCTAAGGACATCACGCACATCCATGCCCGAGGCAGGATTTGAACCAGCGACCGTAGCCGTCGCGCGGTTCTAGACTGTAGCGCCTACTACCGTTCGGCCCCTACGGCCGGCCTCAGACGTGTATTCCCGCATGCAAACGATCATGAAGGTTCCGAATAGCATCCTGCGATAGATTATCCCAAGCAATTTGTACCTTTTTTTGCAATTGGACAATGGTTTTGGTCATCAGTCCCCAAGAACTTAGAACTACTTAAACCTAACTAACCTAAGGACATCACGCACATCCATGCCCGAGGCAGGATTTGAACCAGCGACCGTAGCGGTCGCGCGGTTCTAGACTGTAGCTCCTACTACCGTTCGGCCACTTCGGCCGGCCTCAGACGTGTATTCCCGCATGCAAACGATCATGAAGGTTCCGAATAGCATCCTGCGATAGATTATCCCAAGCAATTTGTACCTTTTTTTGCAATTGGACAATGGTTTTGGTCATCAGTCCCCAAGAACTTAGAACTACTTAAACCTAACTAACCTAAGGACATCACGCACATCCATGCCCGAGGCAGGATTTGAACCAGCGACCGTAGCGGTCGCGTGGTTCTAGACTGTAGCGCCTACTACCGTTCGGCCCCTACGGCCGGCCTAAGACGTGTATTCCCGCATGCAAACGATCATGAAGGTTCCGAATAGCATCCTGCGATAGATTATCCCAAGCAATTTGTACCTTTTTTTGCAATTGGACAATGGTTTTGGTCATCAGTCCCCAAGAACTTAGAACTACTTAAACCTAACTAACCTAAGGACATCACGCACATCCATGCCCGAGGCAGGATTTGAACCAGCGACCGTAGCGGTCGCGCGGTTCTAGACTGTAGCGCCTACTACCGTTCGGCCCCTACGGCCGGCCTCAGACGTGTATTCCCGCATGCAAACGATCATGAAGGTTCCGAATAGCATCCTGCGATAGATTATCCCAAGCAATTTGTACCTTTTGTTGCAATTGGACAATGGTTTTGGTCATCAGTCCCCAAGAACTTAGAACTACTTAAACCTTACTAACCTAAGGACATCACGCACATCCATGCCCGAGGCAGGATTTGAACCTGCGACTGTAGCTGTCGCGTGGTTCTAGATTGTAGCGCCTACTACCGTTCGGCCACTTCGGCCGGCCTCAGACGTGTATTCCTGAATGCAAATGATCATGAAAGTTGCGAACAGCATCTTGCGATAGGTTTTCCCAAGCATCTTGTACCTTTTGTTGCAATTGGACAATGGATTTGGTCATCAGTCCCCAAGAACTTAGAACTACTTAAACCTAACTAACCTAAGGACATCACGCACATCCATGCCCGAGTCAGGATTTGAACCAGCGACCGTAGCGGTCGCGCGGGTCTAGACTGTAGCGCCTACTACCGTTCGGCCCCTACGGCCGGCCTCAGACGTGTATTCCCGCATGCAAACGATCATGAAGGTTCCGAATAGCATCCTGCGATAGATTATCCCAAGCAATTTGTACCTTTTGTTGCAATTGGACAATGGTTTTGGTCATCAGTCCCCAAGAACTTAGAACTACTTAAACCTAACTAACCTAAGGACATCACGCACATCCATGCCCGAGGCAGGATTTGAACCAGCGACCGTAGCGGTCGCGTGGTTCTAGACTGTAGCGCCTACTACCGTTCGGCCCCTACGGCCGGCCTCAGACGTGTATTCCCGCATGCAAACGATCATGAAGGTTCCGAATAGCATCCTGTGATAAATTATCCCAAATAATTTGTACCTTTTTTTGCAATTGGACAATGGTTTTGGTCATCAGTCCCCTAGAACTTAGAACTACTTAAACCTAACTAACCTAAGGACATCACGCACATCCTCGCCCGAGGCAGGATTTGAACCTGCGACTGTAGCTGTCGCGTGGTTCTAGATTGTAGCGCCTACTACCGTTCGGCCACTTCGGCCGGCCTCAGACGCGTATTCCCGCATGCAAACGATCATGAAGGTTCCAAATAGCATCCTGCGATAGATTATCCCATGCAATTTGTACTTTTTTTTGCAATTGGACAATGGTTTTGGTCATCAGTCCCCAAGAACTTAGAACTACTTAAACCTAACTAACCTAAGGACATCACGCACATCCTCGCCCGAGGCAGGATTTGAACCTGCGACTGTAGCTGTCGCGTGGTTCTAGATTGTAGCGCCTACTACCGTTCGGCCACTTCGGCCGGCCTCAGACGTGTATTCCCGCATGCAAACGATCATGAAGGTTCCGAATAGCATCCTGCGATAGATTATCCCAAGCAATTTGTACCTTTTGTTGCAATTGGACAATGGTTTTGGTCATCAGTCCCCAAGAACTTAGAACTACTTAAACCTAACTAACCTAAGGACATCACGCACATCCATGCCCGAGGCAGGATTTGAACCAGCGACGGTAGCGGTCGCGCGGTTCTAGACTGTAGCGCCTACTACCGTTCGGCACCTACGGCCGGCCTCAGACGTGTATTCCCGCATGCAAACGATCATGAAGGTTCCGAATAGCATCTTGCGATAGATTTTCCCAAGCATCTTGTACCTTTTGTTGCAATTGGACAATGGATTTGGTCATCAGTCCCCAAGAACTTAGAACTACTTAAACCTAACTAACCTAAGGACATCACGCACATCCATGCCCGAGGCAGGATTTGAACCAGCGACCGTAGCGGTCGCGTGGTTCTATACTGTAGCGCCTACTACCGTTCGGCCCCTACGGCCGGCCTCAGATGTGTATTCCCGCATGCAAACGATCATGAAGGTTCCGAATAGCATCCTGTGATAAATTATCCCAAATAATTTGTACCTTTTTTTGCAATTGGACAATGGTTTTGGTCATCAGTCCCCTAGAACTTAGAACTACTTAAACCTAACTAACCTAAGGACATCACGCACATCCTCGCCCGAGGCAGGATTTGAACCTGCGACTGTAGCTGTCGCGTGGTTCTAGATTGTAGCGCCTACTACCGTTCGGCCACTTCGGCCGGCCTCAGACGTGTATTCCTGAATGCAAATGATCATGAAAGTTGCGAACAGCATCTTGCGATAGATTTTCCCAAGCATCTTGTACCTTTTGTTGCAATTGGACAATGGATTTGGTCATCAGTCCCCAAGAACTTAAAACTACTTAAACCTAACTAACCTAAGGACATCACGCACATCCATGCCCGAGGCAGGATTTGAACCAGCGACCGTAGCGGTCGCGTGGTTCTAGACTGTAGCGCCTACTACCGTTCGGCCCCTACGGCCGGCCTCAGACGTGTATTCCCGCATGCAAACGATCATGAAGGTTCCGAATAGCATCCTGCGATAGATTATCCCAAGCAATTTGTACCTTTTTTTGCAATTGGACAATGGTTTTGGTCATCAGTCCCCAAGAACTTAGAACTACTTAAACCTAACTAACCTAAGGACATCACGCACATCCATGCCCGAGGCAGGATTTGAACCTGCGACTGTAGCTGTCGCGTGGTTCTAGATTGTAGCGCCTACTACCGTTCGGCCACTTCGGCCGGCCTCAGACGTGTATTCCTGAATGCAAATGATCATGAAAGTTGCGAACAGCATCTTGCGATAGATTTTCCCAAGCATCTTGTACGTTTTGTTGCAATTGGACAATGGATTTGGTCATCAGTCCCCAAGAACTTAGAACTACTTAAACCTAACTAACCTAAGGACATCACGCACATCCATGCCCGAGGCAGGATTTGAACCAGCGACCGTAGCGGTCGCGCGGTTCTAGACTGTAGCGCCTACTACCGTTCGGCACCTACGGCCGGCCTCAGACGTGTATTCCCGCATGCAAACGATCATGAAGGTTCCGAATAGCATCCTGCGATAGATTATCCCAAGCAATTTGTACCTTTTTTTGCAATTGGACAATGGTTTTGGTCATCAGTCCCCAAGAACTTAGAACTACTTAAACCTAACTAACCTAAGGACATCACGCACATCCATGCCCGAGGCAGGATTTGAACCAGCGACCGTAGCGGTCGCGCGGTTCTAGACTGTAGCGCCTACTACCGTTCGGCCCCTACGGCCGGCCTCAGACGTGTATTCCCGCATGCAAACGATCATGAAGGTTCCGAATAGCATCCTGCGATAGATTATCCCAAGCAATTTGTACCTTTTGTTGCAATTGGACAATGGTTTTGGTCATCAGTCCCCAAGAACTTAGAACTACTTAAACCTAACTAACCTAAGGACATCACGCACATCCATGCCCGAGGCAGGATTTGAACCAGCGACCGTAGCGGTCGCGCGGTTCTAGACTGTAGCGCCTACTACCGTTCGGCCCCTACGGCCGGCCTCAGACGTGCATTCACGCATGCAAACGATCATGAAGGTTCCGAATAGCATCCTGCGATAGATTATCCCAAGCAATTTGTACCTTTTTTTGCAATTGGACAATGGTTTTGGTCATCAGTCCCCAAGAACTTAGAACTACTTAAACCTAACTAACCTAAGGACATCACGCACATCCATGCCCGAGGCAGGATTTGAACCAGCGACCGTAGCGGTCGCGCGGTTCTAGTCTGTAGCGCCTACTACCGTTCGGCCCCTACGGCCGGCCTCAGACGTGTATTCCTGCATGCAAACGATCATGAAGGTTCCGAATAGCATCCTGCGATAGATTATCCCAAACAATTTGTACCTTTTTTTGCAATTGGACAATGGTTTTGGTCATCAGTCCCCAAGAACTTAGAACTACTTAAACCTAACTAACCTAAGGACATCACGCACATCCTCGCCCGAGGCAGGATTTGAACCTGCGACTGTAGCTGTCGCGTGGTTCTAGATTGTAGCGCCTACTACCGTTCGGCCACTTCGGCCGGCCTCAGACGTGTATTCCTGAATGCAAATGATCATGAAAGTTGCGAACAGCATCTTGCGAGTGATTTTCCCAAGCATCTTGTACCTTTTGTTGCAATTGGACAATGGATTTGGTCATCAGTCCCCAAGAACTTAGAACTACTTAAACCTAACTAACCTAAGGACATCACGCACATCCATGCCCGAGGCAGGATTTGAACCAGCGACCGTAGCGGTCGCGTGGTTCTAGACTGTAGCGCCTACTACCGTTCGGCCCCTACGGCCAGCCTCAGACGTGTATTCCCGCATGCAAACGATCATGAAGGTTCCGAATAGCATCCTGCGATAGATTATCCCAAGCAATTTGTACCTTTTTTTGCAATTGGACAATGGTTTTGGTCATCAGTCCCCAAGAACTTAGAACTACTTAAACCTAACTAACCTAAGGACATCACGCACATCCATGCCCGAGGCAGGATTTGAACCAGCGACCGTAGCGGTCGCGCGGTTCTAGACTGTAGCGCCTACTACCGTTCGGCCCCTACGGCCGGCCTCAGACGTGTATTCCCCCATGCAAACGATCATGAAGGTTCCGAATAGCATCCTGCGATAGATTATCCCAAACAATTTGTACCTTTTTTTGCAATTGGACAATGGTTTTGGTCATCAGTCCCCAAGAACTTAGAACTACTTAAATCTAACTAACCTAAGGACATCACGCACATCCTCGCCCGAGGCAGGATTTGAACCTGCGACTGTAGCTGTCGCGTGGTTCTAGATTGTAGCGCCTACTACCGTTCGGCCACTTCGGCCGGCCTCAGACGTGTATTCCTGAATGCAAATGATCATGAAAGTTACGAACAGCATCTTGCGAGTGATTTTCCCAAGCATCTTGTACCTTTTGTTGCAATTGGACAATGGATTTGGTCATCAGTCCCCAAGAACTTAGAACTACTTAAACCTAACTAACCTAAGGACATCACGCACATCCATGCCCTAGGCAGGATTTGAACCAGCGACCGTAGCGGTCGCGCGGTTCTAGACTGTAGCGCCTACTACCGTTCGGCACCTACGGCCGGCCTCAGACGTGTATTCCCGCATGCAAACGATCATGAAGGTTCCGAATAGCATCCTGCGATAGATTATCCCAAGCAATTTGTACCTTTTTTTGCAATTGGACAATGGTTTTGGTCATCAGTCCCCAAGAACTTAGAACTACTTAAACCTAACTAACCTAAGGACATCACGCACATCCATGCCCGAGGCAGGATTTGAACCAGCGACCGTAGCGGTCGCGCGGTTCTAGACTGTAGCGCCTACTACCGTTCGGCCCCTACGGCCGGCCTCAGACGTGTATTCCCGCATGCAAACGATCATGAAGGTTCCGAATAGCATCCTGCGATAGATTATCCCAAGCACTTTGTACCTTTTGTTGCAATTGGACAATGGTTTTGGTCATCAGTCCCCAAGAACTTAGAACTACTTAAACCTAACTAACCTAAGGACATCACGCACATCCATGCCCGAGGCAGGATTTGAACCAGCGACCGTAGCGGTCGCGCGGTTCTAGACTGTAGCGCCTACTACCGTTCGGCCCCTACGGCCGGCCTCAGACGTGTATTCCCGCATGCAAACGATCATGAAGGTTCCGAATAGCATCCTGCGATAGATTATCCCAAACAATTTGTACCTTTTTTTGCAATTGGACAATGGTTTTGGTTATCAGTCCCCTAGAACTTAGAACTACTTAAACCTAACTAACCTAAGGACATCACGCACATCCATGCCCGAGGCAGGATTTGAACCAGCGACCGTAGCGGTCGCGTGGTTCTAGACTGTAGCGCCTACTACCGTTCGGCCCCTACGGCCGGCCTCAGACGTGTATTCCCGCATGAAAACGATCATGAAGGTTCCGAATAGCATCCTGTGATAGATTATCCCAAACAATTTGTACCTTTTTTTGCAATTGGACAATGGTTTTGGTCATCAGTCCCCTAGAACTTAGAACTACTTAAACCTAACTAACCTAAGGACATCACGCACATCCTCGCCCGAGGCAGGATTTGAACCTGCGACTGTAGCTGTCGCGTGGTTCTAGATTGTAGCGCCTACTACCGTTCGGCCACTTCGGCCGGCCTCAGACGTGTATTCCTGAATGCAAACGATCATGAAGTTTCCGAATAGCATCCTGTGATAGATTATCCCAGGCATCTTGTACCTTTTGTTGCAATTGGACAATGGATTTGGTTATCAGTCCCCTAGAACTTAGAACTACTGAAACCTAGCCAACCTAAGGACATCACGCATATCCATGCCCGAGGCAGGATTTGAACCAGCGACCGTAGCGGTCGCGCCGTTCTAGACTGTAGCACCTACAATTGCTCGGGCTATTCGGCCGGCCTCAGACGTGTATTCCTGCATGCAAACGATCATGAAGGTTCCGAATAGCATCCTGTGATAGATTATCCCAAGCATCTTGTCCCTTTTGTTGCAATTGGGCAATGGTCTTGGTGTTCAGTACCCTAGAACTACTTAAACCTAACTAACCTAAGAAGATCACGCACATCCTTGCCCGAGGCAGGATTTATACCTGCGACCATAGCGGTCGCGCGGTTCTAGACTGTAGCGCCTACAACCGCTTGGCCACTTCGGCCGTCCTCAGACGTGTATTCCCGCATGCAAACGATCATGAAGTTTCCGAGTAGCATCCTGTGATAGATTATCCCAGGCATCTTGTACCCTTTGTTGCAATAGGGCAATGGTTTTTGCGACACTCGTTGACGAGTAAGTTGCCACTTCATCATGTCCCACTCGTGTCCATTTATCGGCGAGAGGTCTGATCATCTTGCTGTCCAGAGTTATAGTTGCACACGACGAAGAACACATCGTTTTGCAGCAGTCACATGCGGGCGTCCATTGTCCTGGTGAAAAAGCAAATCACCTTCCTGCCGAAGAAATGACAGAAGCAGGTGAGTAACAGAACGAGCATTGCAGCGGGCACATGTCACTTTATCCTGCAGAAACACCAGATGTGGCCGTGAGCTTTTATTGGTTGTCCCCGACACTAAGAATCCTCTGTTCGAATCTGTGAGTGGTGAATGAATGCACTCTGGGATAGGCAGCTCATTACGTCTATACTATATATGTGTACGTCCATCACTAGCATACAGACAGAACCGGCTCTCATCACTGAAGACAACAGAGTGCCATTTCACTGACGACAGTAACAAACTAGTGTTTCCCTCTGTGAGGATTTTTGAGTTTTGACTGTGCATGTGTCTAACGGATAAAAGTATTGGACAGTAATTTTGTACATATTGCACTTAACAGAAAACTAAACAGGCTTTACTTTGCGGTTAATAAATGTAGGACAGTTCATACAAATGAAACAATAAATGTTCGCCAGTCTAATCAGGTATATTAATTTGAAGCTTTATGTTTAGTAACATTGAATATGACTTGCTGAAGTGACTTTCATTAAGATGCCCTTTGAAAAGCGCATTGGATACACACGAATACAGAAATGGTTCAAATGGCTCTGAGCACTGTGGAACTGAACTTCTGAGGTCATCAGTCCCCTAGAACTTAGAACTACTTAAACCTAACTAACCTAAGGAGGCAGGATTCGAACCTGCGACCGTATCGTTCCCGTGGTTCCACACTGTAGCGCCTAGAACCACTCGGCCACCCCGGCCGGCGCACACGAATACAGAGCGATCTAAGTTGGAGTTAGCAGTAGTTACCATTAACGCACCAACCAGTAATCACAGAAAGCATGATAGTGCCCCACTTTTACAATAACAGTTACAATCACTATCATTACATGATTAAGAACTGAGATGTTACTGAAGGAAACACTGTACTGAAGTTGGGTATGAAAAGATTTCTAGCTTAGCTGACATATAAATACCACAAATAAAATTAAATAATACTACATTTTAAGCTACCGCTTCTGCTTTGCTCTTTTCTACTGATGGTTAAGCCTGTGAGCCGAACGTATAAGTGAAAAAATTTGCACAACATATTTTATAACGTTAATTTGTCGCCCTGACACTTATACGCTCTCCAGAAGGGTAAGCTTATCCTTTGCTCTATATGTGACGTTAACTAGTCGTATGCAAATCTTGTTGGTTTCTAACCATATCCACAGTATATGCTAGAATGTTCAGATGTGCCGACCTACAAACACTGCCTCCATTAGGTGGTTGTAAACATTAAATACACAAATAAGGAGATAATAAAATGGCAAAGCAAAGTACTAGCTATGAAATGATACACTCAGTAGTGTTAAATTCTTTACTCTTCTGCAATTTACTCTATACAAGATTACACAGTACGAGCAACATTTTAGTTCTGTCTATTCACATTTGGTAACCGCTCTGTGTGGCACTGTCCGGTGATATATTCGCGGTCGTTAATTCAAGCGCGGAATACTGACATCAGCTATGGCAATTGCAATTATATTTAGAACTACTCTCGCTTCTAGCAACGTGAAGCCTCAGCATGGAACGAAAAAGACACGTGATCAGCAATTTACTTTACTTCCCTAACCACCGTTGCGAATGTACTACAGTGATCTGACGCTTATCGCTGCGAAGGTTTTCGCCTCAGCGAGGTAACATAAATTCTACTTCACCAAAAGCTTCCGTAGGCACCTCCACGGCTGCCGTGGAACACCAGACGATCCTCAGGCTCTCGCTACAAGTACTCTGTCCCAGTAACGAGGTCGCACACCTCGCCAGGACCAACCTCTCTACTCGACGCCCCAGGAACAAGTGTTTCTCGGTCGCTACGCTTTTTCGTATCTCCTGTTCTTTTTTCTTCCCCCCTTTAATGTGCGTGACCAGTCATATTGCTGGACGGCGTTCGTTTCCGAGCGCCAATCAATCTGTTTTGCAATCGACCGAAGCTTCTAGAAGTTTCCAGACTGTTCCAGAAGCTTCCGCTCCGGCCGTTGGGAAAACCACCTACACGCCGCCACACGTTCTGTGAGCCAGCCCCTGTGTCTTCTCCTTGTCCTCGGCCACGTGGCTCCCGCTAAGCCGCGGTCCACCCGCCTCGGGTTTCCAGGAGCTTACGTTCACTGTTGTCTTCAGCTCTCAGGCCTGCCTGCCTCGCTTGTGTCTTTCCCGTTCTCCTGCCAGCCTCCCGTCTCCGTCCGATTCACTATCGCCCAACGTGCAAATATTCTGCTACAAATTTAAGATCCCTAGCCGATGTCAGTTAATGGTTTCCTGTCTCGATGTTTATACTATTAAGGGGTCGTCTTTCCGGAGTGGTAGTTGTAATGTCGCTCAAAATAATGCTACCTTACAACATATACAATTTTTATACTCCCATTTATAGAAATGTATCAGATTTCTTTAATATTCCAAATATCTTTCTAATATGAAACGAATGTGGTGGGGACCCACAAACTTATACTGCCTCAATAGGCAACTCCATGATTATTTCAGAAGCAAAGTTCGATTCAACCCAAATTAATGCATATCCCCACTTGAAATAAGTTGTTTTCATCCTTTAAAGTAATTTACTCAACACTGAGATCGATTAACCTAAAAAAATAATAGTTCATGATAGCAATCAAGACTAAATTACATTTCAAATATGTTTAATTTATGTGCTTTTTTCATCACCTGTGAAGCAGATATTTTAGACAGTGACATTTACACACCCTGGCACTGGACTTATGCACATTTAATACACAGAAACAAATCACTTGCTTGTTAGGAACAGGATACTCGGTTTTCTGCACACTTAGAATGGGATCCTGCATCGGTTAATGATTATGATAACGTTAGGGTTCAAACACTGGTTTATAGCACTTGGATTATTATTGAAAAACACTAACACAAATTATCTGGTCCATGCTATAATACATATCTGTGTACCTAAAGTTGGTGGAGCTGTGGTGAAGCAGTGGTAGCAAGCGACGTGGCGGCTAACTGCACTCACGGCACTTGATGTTGAATGCTCTTTATAGTTTATTTTTGACGACGTATTTATAACGTATTAGAGCCATTCCTTATTGCCAAGAATACCATGCAACAGTCAGATCCACATCCCAGGCAAATTTCCATGAGAAACGGCTTCCAAATGCCTCCATTGGCACCCTCGACGTTTATCGTGCAACGGCTAGCCCCTGATTGCGTACCGTTTGTAACGTCTCTTAGCAAAAGACATATTATATGTGATAAAAAAGAAAAGGAGAAAAGAATAATTGAACTGGATGACTGTAATTGCGTGGACAACGATTGTGTGAACTTTATGTAATAAAGAGAAGGCATTATGTGTCATGTTTTGTTCTTGTATAGAATTATGTACTGATTTTCTTTTATTTAGATAATATCTGTGTCGGCGACTACTGAAACCGCCACAGACGGTACTTATTAAATATCAAACAAAGATGAGAATATGTGACTAGTATACATAGTAAAGAACGAACATTAATTTCTCTGTCGTCTTCTTGGAGTTACGCGAGTAGGAAGAGCCTGTGACGTTATATTGTACGCTTGCGTAGCATTCTTTTGTGAAGATTGAGAGGGACGCCATTAGACATTGATTTGGAAAGCTGTGTAATAACTTAATCTGTTTAAATGTTTTGAATAGAGTTACTTAGTGGAAACTTGCATTATGATTTGTAATAAGCTTGCCTGGCATTTTATCCCATCCCTTTAAGACATTTTCAGTTATTTAAATATCATTCGTGGTGCAGAGCTGCGCTACGAACGAACGAGCCGCTGCCGCGGCGCATTCAAACTGCATTAAATGAAACCAATCATACCGCAAAAAGCGGACAGGTAATAGTGAACTAAAATTATTTCTTTCAGCTTTCGGAATTGCAGAGCAAATCAGCAGATTTTATGATGTGTTTTACAGGTTGACGCGGGCTGCTGATGATATATTACTAACAGTGCAAAAAGATAATTTACCTTCATAACATAAAAGAAATCTTGCTGTGCGTAGTTCTGGTCTGGCAAACCTTACAGTAAAAACATCTTTTTCTATGATAATAGTCTCATGTTCTCGTGTTAGTCGTGGTACTTATTGGTGTTTTACTGTTAACAAAAATCCACTGCAAAATTTTGATGTTGAACAATCATTGCGTACTGTAACATCAGTATTGATAACGAAGTAATTTTCATTAACCTTTTCAATAACTATGAAGAAAGGAAGATATGTTGAACTTTATGGCGAGTTACAGTAACGAAAAAATGTTCCTTTAATAGAAAGCCAGATCCAGAATAATAAGAACACAATATATTTTGTTTTGTTGAAAATTAATGATGCAAATAAAGTCATAGCACAGCATCACTAAAAGGTATTTCGGGGCTCTTTTCGTAACAACATATTTTATCTCATATATTAGTTGTTACGCCAGTAATAATAAAACAAAGCAAATAGAGAGCCAGCGAAACGTTCCCACCAAAGGGCCACCCAGATCGACCGCCAAAACAACCTTTTACGTCGCGCCAAGCCACTTCCGATGCAGAGGGACTTCCCTACTGCTTTTACTTTTCACAATACAAGTTCCCCAAGCATGAACCAGCTTACAATATACAACTTTTCCTTTATGAACATATATTTTAAAATTTCATTATTTTGAACACAATTTTAAATTTTCCATATATACATTCCAAACTTTAAATTTACTGTCACAAATCAATTACCTTAGTAACAAAGAACAAATACTTCATAATCATAGACACACATTTACATAGTATAAACCTATTTACAATCGATATTGGTGTTACACACCCTCCAGTCAACTGCTTCACGACACAATAGTAGCCTTTCTTCGTGCTGTTGTGGTGTCAGTTGTAGCCGGGCTAGAGGCAGATGTCATCTTAATATTACTGCAAGGAAACGTTTCCCAGTGTTCCTTGACGACACAGCAGGTGCTACATGCGCCCAGATTTCGTCCCCGGATGATACTGACGATTATCTGTACTGTATATTATACCTTTGTGCCACTGAACTCAGTTGTTGAGGGTGTTGCTTTTTTTTTAAGCAGTGTATGGAAGCGGCTCTGAGAGGCATGGGGAATCACTCCAGCGGCAATACTGGTCGCAGATTGAGGAATATAAAAATCGAAGTGCAGATTAGCATGGCCCGGTGGCTGGGAATGAGCATCTCTGTAATGGTTAAGCTGTTCGGTTGTGCGTGTACTACTGTCAGCGCACATTGTTGAAACTGAGAGTGGGTGATATAAAATGTGAAGTGCATTTGGTCGACGTCGCCGACTGCGGGTACCGCAATCAACGATGAGATTGTTGAGAACTCACTTGTTGCAGCATCGCTTTAGGACAGGCCATTTTCGAGAGAAGAATTACAATCGAAGCTCTTACACACGTGTACGAGGGTTGGAACTTAAATAGTGGCGCCGGCTGGAGTGGCCGTGCGGTTCTAGGCGCTACAGTCTGGAGCCGAGCGACCGCTTCGGTCGCAGATTCGAATCCTGCCTCAGGCATGGATGTGTGTGATGTCCTTAGGTTAGTTAGGTTTAATTAGTTCTAAGTTCTAGGCTTCTGATGACCTCAGAAGTTAAGTCGCGTAGTGCTCAGAGCCATTTTTTAAATAGTGGCAAGCATTTATTCACAGCCGATACAAAAGAGTTACCTGTTTGCCCCTGTTACTGTCCTTCAAAGTAGTCACCAGCGTTGTATAGAACCCGACGCCAGCGATGTGGAAGGCGTAGTATACCGTTAGCAGAGCCTGTTCTGTTGATGGTGCGAATGGAGCGGTCTACTGACTGTCGAATCTCTGGAAGAGTTCTGAAGCGAATGCCACGAAGCCAAAACTGAAACGCCAGTCCATCAAATTGCGTCATTATGGATCGCCGCGAAAGTCTAAAGTGCGTCAGAGCCCCAGTATGGTGAAAGTTATAGTGATTCTCGTGTACGGCTGTGATGGTGTTATCCTAACGCATGACGTTCCTCCACGGCAGACCGTCAATGCACAGTATTACTGTTCGTTTTTGGAGCATCGCTGCGACCGGCTTTGCGAAAGAAGCGGCGAAACCTTCTGTGCAAACCACCCATCATTTTGCACGACAGTGCGCGGGCGCATACAGCGCACGCTGTGGCTGCTCTGTTCGGTCGATGGGACTGGGAAGTACTGTACAATCCACCATACTCCACGGACGTAAGTGCTTGTGATTTTGATTTGATTCCGAAGATGAAGGAACCACTTCGTGGCATTCGCTTCAGAACTGTTCCAGAGATTCGACAGGCAGTAGACCGCTCCATTCACGCCATCAATAGAACAGGCTCTGCTAACGGTATACTACGCCTTCCACATCGCTGTCAACGAGTTCTACACAACGCTGGTGACGACTTTGAAGAACAGTGACAGGTGCAAACATGTAACACTTTTGTATCGGTTGAGAATAAATAGCTGCCACTGTTTAAGTTCCAAACCTCGTAGTTTATGAGCCGCCAAAGTGGCGTCCCTCACAGCTAAGTGTTTCTACATCAGACATGTCTTTCTAAACAAATTTACGAGAGGAGAGTTTCCTAACAGTCATAATGTCTTGTTTGATATAATGTTTTGTTTGATATCAGGAACTGATTTAGTCCATTGGTGAAATACTGAATGAATTACGTACTAGAGATATTATACTCTTGTCATTAGAAACATATCAGCTTTTTTCCATTTTTAATATTTTTTGGTCAAATTCTGCTTCAGTCTGAAAGATCAGTTACTATTATCATTATTATTGTTAAAGTTTTATACGAAGACCATCATTTATGGTAGAAGTAATATTTGGGAGGCTCTTGTTTCGTTAAAAGTGTCACTGACAGCTCATGGTTGTTGACAATGAGAATTTGAGTCAAATATGGAGTCATGTTGCGATAGCCTAATCGATAAGGCAGTTGATTGAGAAAAGCAGAGAACATGGGTTCCAATTGCTGCCATGCGCATCGTTTTATTTCGCACGGCCAATTCAACAGTACAACAGCTCAAGAAGGCTTTCTCTACGTCTTCTGTATCAGCACTACATATTAACTTAGGTACACACCGCTGATTTCCTCTGAAAGTCATATTACTCTTTTATGTAACATCCATTTTGTTGGTTAGGGTTTTCTTCAGCAATATTTTCCGTGAACTTGTTTCCTTTTCCAGGACGGATGCTTACTTTGCAATCACTTGCTGTATTTGTAACTATCAGTTCACATTACTTTTTCATCTCCGACCACAGATTAACTGGTTTCACCTGTTCCAGTCAACAAGTTCCAGCCATCTCTTCCATGGTTTTTCTCCTGGCTTACTCTCTAGCTCTGCAGTCCAGGATTTGTTTTGGAAGTCTATCTTCACGCGTTCTGGTTATAAGTTCCCACCGTCTACCCATTTTCTTGTTGTAATGTCTCTTGCAGCGGTCTCTCCGCGATATTTTCAGAAATTTTTATAAATTATATAACTCTGTACATATCTCGAAATATCTCTTCTTATCTTACCGATTCCTAAACTTTAATATACGATGATTATCAATGCAAAGTAGTTTCAAGCCCTATTATTCCTTGGAGCGTGCGTTTACTCCATGGAATAGCTTCTCTGCTATCTATGTTTTCTCTTATGAAAAGAAGGATTCAGATCTTGCGATTAGCCGTGAAAGAACGAAGATGTATATGTATGTATTGTTGAGCTAGTCGCTATCTTGATGAGATTCTGTATGAGAAGGTATTTAATACATGAACTAAACTAAAGTAAGTGTGTTCGCGTATTATTTAACTGATTATTATTGACAGTGTCTGCTTACTACGCTGTGTTGCACGGGATCAGTGGGGAACGTCTGATTTACACTGGACGAACCTGCCGTTTTGTACGCTCAAGATATCCAGTTTGTTACTTACAATAAATGGGCTAACACGGTCTTACCAGCAGATCTCCGGTCTTCCCCATGTGATCACCGAAAGTTAATAATTATTACAAATGTTTTCAGGAGATCGACTGACAATTTCCGTCGCACCGAGACTTCGAAATTGTTTCAGTGCCTTATGGAATTTAAGTTAAGCTCAATTTAATCAGGATAGAACAGTATTGAACTGTGTGAATGTGATAAGCCTGCTTTGTGAATGAAAATTCCCTTAATATACGCATGTTTTTTACTATCCTAATCAGTGAAGCTAAATCAGGCCGGTGTGAGAGAGGTTTTTAAATTTTAGATCCCACAAAAAATATTAAATTGTGCATTGAATCAAGTTATAATTCTTTTCTAATGTCTTCATTTCTGAAGCTGTCTTCTTTTATGTATCCTTTAACACTAGCAAGAAATCATTTTCACAGCCTGGGTCCCACTCATATCGTTTTGCGTGGGCACGCACGTTTCAGGTGCATAGGGTGTAGTAGGTTTTATCAGGACTTTTTGGAACTTCACCTGTTGCTCTTTCACGGCCATTTTATCGTATTTGTAACTGTTCCACAGTTCGCGTGAAATTTTGTAAACTTGTCGTTATCAGCCTCATTACTTTTTGAATTTAATTACTTATAGACCTTACCTTGTGACTGCACTCTGTGAGACCTTGCATTGCCCTCATTAAGGTATCACTCAGATGAGGGAGTACTTCGAAAGATCATTATATTTCAGTTGTTCTACACTCGATTTCATAATTTTTTGCTATGAAGTGACTGATAGTGAATAAAATCTGTTAAAATACTTTTATTAAAAGTCACTACTGGTTTCGCATAAATAGAGACGCATCTTCAGGTGGTCTGTACAAGAAATTAAAACATTAAAGAATCGCAATGTTTTTTTAAAAGAGATGTGTACTACCATAAAGCGCCATATATCAATGAGAGCTGAGTACTCTCACATTTTAAAAAAAATTATGGCGGGACCACGTGGTTGGTTACAGCCTAGTCCCATGGTTCATCGTCTAGATAAAATTTCACGCTAAAAGCGGATGTCTATGATTAAACCGATTGGGATCGCGTGGCACTTGTGATAGGGAACCGGATAAACCTACTTAAATTTCTGACTCCTGTATAATTAGGGGAACTAACTAAAAACTCCGCCTTAACATGTCTTAACTTCGACAGGTAAGTAAAATAGATCCTCGAACGTCTTACCATACCGTAGACAGCGTAAAATGAACTAATCGGTCGGTTTACGGGCCACGTGTGCGAGGTGGACCGAATTGACGCTATCTGTGACGAGAAAGGTGGGGATTGGCTGCATAGGGCGTGGAACTTAGGTATTATTATGTGTTATATGGTCAAAGAATTTTTTTTAAGACACTTAAAAACTTTACAGTATAAAATAATAAAACTCTGAAAAATTTAGCTAATAACACGAATATTTTTGAAGGCTACATTGCATTATCTTTCAGAACCAACAAGCGTTTAGCGTATCCATAGTATTTCAGGGCGCACAAAGAAGTTGATTTTTAAAAATGACCAATGTACGATAATTCCTTAATTTTATTGTGAATTGGGAAACCGGTAGTGACATTTTAATGAGGGTATTTTAACAGTCAGTGAGGAAGATTTTATTCACTATGTGGAACTTTGGCTGCAGTTCCCCGAACTCTAAAATAATAATCATAGTGCCCATAACATTTTGTTTCGATAATGTATGCCCTTTGATGCGTTTGGAGTGGCAGGATTTATTCTGGAGATTATTCGATAGATGTTTCCGTATGAAACTCAGCAGTCTGTCAGGCTGCAGGTGGTCGGATAATCGTTCTGTCTGGTGATCTTCCGTATACGAAATTGTTTCTTTTTGGAAGTGACGGGCAGGACTGCACCGGAGAGACCAGAAGTCTGCTCTCGCGCTGTAGTGCGGCTAGCTTTTGTGACCTGTGCCAACAGAGCGCGTTTTACTACCCCAGCTCCCTCACCCCCCCCCCCCACCACCACGCCCCTCGCCACGTCACTCTACTTCATCCCTACGTCAGAACACGTCGGATCAAAGCCGACTAACAAAAGCCTCTGCCCACACTCCCGACAGATCCACGCGGACAGCGCACAGCTCTTCGCCGGTCCCTATTTTCACACATTTACGACTGCACTCTCGCTACCCGCTCTTCGATGCGCCGTGCTCTACATTACTGCAACGAAACAGAGATGAGCTTCCTCCACTTCTCACATCTCCCTCCCACACTCTATTATTAAGCCATTAAAAGTCGTTTTGTGCGACGTAAAAATGCATCCGTAAACGGAACAAACGCTTGTGAAACAATTTCATGCGAATGGTACAAACACACTACAGATACTACTTTTTGTGTTGTAAAATAGACAGAAGCTGCCGTAGCTGTAATACACGATTTTCTACATCTGAAAGATGATGTTTACTAAAATTTCTTGCCAGTCGCGTAAGAGTGGCGCTAGTAACGCCACTGTGAGAATTCGAATCAGGCTTGCTTTAAAAACACGCTGTAAAGATCGCGAGCGTTAGTTGCTCTTTGAAATCGGACGTTACGAGGTCATCTAATAGGCTACGAAAAGCTGTACGTACCTTCTGCGATACTGCAGAAATACGTGGCAGGACTGTAGGCAACTGTACGTGATCGCTGACAACAGTGATTACGGTGGCAAGAAGACCGGGCTCTGAACGGTGACTTGGCACTACCGAAAGGGATGACCATCGCGTTCGGCATATGCTCTGACGCATCGTACTGCATCTGCAACAGCAATTCGAGTAGCAATTGCACCACAGTGACACAACGAACTGTTACAAATAGGTTACTTCGAGCAAAACAGAAGTAATATCCGGCGTTCCCCAGGGAAGTTTTATAGGCCCTCTATTGTTCCTGATCTATATTGACGACATAGGAGACAATCTCAGAAGCCGTCTTAGATTGTTTGCAGATGATGCTGCCATTTACCGTCTTGTAAAGTCATCAGATGATCAAAACGACTTGCAAAATGATTTAGGTAAGATATCTATATGGTGCGAAAAGTGGCAATTGACCATGAATAAAGAAAAGTGTGAAGTTATTCACATGAGTACTAAAAGAAATCAGCTCAATTTCGATTACGTGATGAGTCATACAAATCTGAGGGCTGTAAGTTCAACTAAGTACTGAGAGATTACAATTACAAATAACCTAAATTGGAACGATCACATAGATAATATCGTGGGTAGAGCAAGCCAAAGACTGTGATTCATTGACAGACCACTTAGAAGGTGCAACAGGTCTACTAAAGAGACTGCTTACACCACGCTTGTACGCCCTATTCTGGAGTACTGCTGTGCGGTGTGGGACCCGCATCAGGTGGGGCTGACAGATGACATCGAAAAAGTACAAAGAGGGGCATCTCGTTTTGTATTATCGCGAAATAGGAGAGATAGTGTCACATACATGATACGTGAATTGGAGTGGCAATCATTAAAACAAAGGCGCTTTTCGTTGCGATGGGATCTTCTCACGAAATTTCTATCACCAGTTTTCTCCTCCGATTGCAGCCGGCCGTTGTGGCCAAGCGGTTCTAGGCGTTTCAGTCTGCAACCACGCGACTGCTACGGTCGCAGGTTCGAATCCTGCCTCGGGCATGGATGTGTGTGATGTCCTTAGGGTAGGTACGTTTAAGTAGTTCTAAGTTCTAGTGGACTGATGACCTCAGATGTTAAGTCCCACAGTGCTCAGAGCCATTTGAACCATTTTTCCTCCGATTGCGAAAACATTCTGTTGGCACCCACCTACATAGGGAGAAATGATCATCACGATAAAATAAGAGAAATCAGGGCTCGCAGGGAAAAATTTAAGTGCTCGTTTCTCCCGCGTGCCGTTCGAGAGTGGAACGGTAGAGAGACAGCATGAATGCGGTTCATTGAACCCTCTGCCAGGCACTTTATTGTAATTAGCAGAGTAATCACTTAGATGTAGATGTAAATGTAGATAGCTCTGAACCAGCCACCCTGTAACTTGCCTTCCACTGACCCCTAACCACCGCCATATGCGACTTCACTGGTGTCAAGCGAGAGCTTATTGGAGGACAGGGTGGAAGTCTATAGTGGTTGAAAATTGGTTGTGAGTCAGCGCCATTGATGGCGTTGGTTAGAAGGCCAGATGAGGGTCTACAATCAACCTGTCTGCGTGATAGACACATTGGACCTACACCTGAAGTTATGGTCAGGGATGCGATTTCGTATAACAGCAGGAGCACTGTCGTGGACTAACCCATTCACTCTGAGTGCCGATCTGTACGTTAATCTGGCGATTCGACCAGTTGTGCTGCTATCCACGAGCAGCATTCCAGGGGGTTTCTGCAACAGTATAACGGTCGCCCCCATATCGCTGTTGTAACTCAACATGCTCTACGAAGCGTCAACATGTTGCCTAGGCCTGCACAATCAACACAACTGACTCCAATCGAGCACATAGGGGACATCATCGCACCACAGCTCCAGCCAGCCTGATCCACCAACGGCATTAACCGCCCCTTAATTGACCCAACAAGTGTTACAGGCTTAGAGCTCCAGCCCACAAACTGACATCCAGCACCTATCCAGCACAATGCATTCATGTCTGCATACTTGGATTCAACATTCTGGAGACTTCAACGGTTATTAATGTACCAGCATTTAATATTTGCAATGGCTTATCTCGCGCTTACATTGACCTGTGATCTTCCAATGTTACTCACTTAAATATAACCAAGACGAATGTATTATCTAAATTTCATTACTCTACATTAATTACTTTTTGGTGTTGCGATTTTTTTCGTCAGTGTATTTTTTCTATTCTACAGGGTGGTCCATTGATTGTAACCGGGCCAAATGTCTCGCGAAATAAGCGCCAAACGAAAAAACTACAAAGAACGAAACTTGTCTTGCTTGAAGGGGGAAACCAGATGGCGCTATAGTTGGCCCGCTAGATGGCGCTGCCATAGGTCAAACGGATATCAACTGCTTTTTTTTTTAATACGAACCCCCATTTTTTATTACATATTCGTGTAGCAAGTAATGAAATAAGAATGTTTTAGTTGGACCATTATTTTCGCTTTGTGATAGATGGCGCTGTAATAGTCACAAACATATGGCTCACAATTTTAGATGAACAGTTGGTAACAGGTAGGTTTTTTAAATTAATTTTATTTGGGTTGTTCCAGTGTGATACATGTACCTTTGTGAACTTATCATTTCTGAGCACGCATGCTGTTACAGCGTGATTACCTGTAAATACCACATTTAATGCAATAGATGCTCAAAATGATGTCCGTCAACCTCAATGCATTGGGCAATACGTGTAACGCCATTCCACTCAACAGCGAGTAGTTCGCCTTCCGTAATTTTCGCACATTAATTGACAATAAGCTCGGCCGGGATGGCAGAGCGGTTCTAGGCGCTACAGTCTGGAACCTCGCGACCGCTACGGTCGCAGGTTCGAATCCCGCCTCGGGCATGGATGTGTGTGATGTCCTTAGGTTATTTAGGTTTAAGTAGTTCTACGTTCTAGGGGACTGATGACCACAGATGTTAAGTCCCATAGTGCTCAGAGCCATTTGAATCATTTGAACCAGGCAACGCCCGTCAACTGCTGTTTGTGTATGAGAAATCTATTGGAAACTTTCCTCATATCAGCGCGTTGTAGGTGTCGCCACCGGCGCCAAACTTGTGTGAATAATTTGCATATCACAGCATCTTCTTCCTGTCGGTTAAATTTCGCGTCTGTAGCACGTTATCTTCGTGGTGTAGCAATTTTAATGGCCAGTAGTGTAGTAGTGCATGGTAGGTAGCTGATTCCTGGCCACCGAATTAAGCCCACTTGTTGCTCATTCGACTAAGGTGAATTTTCACTCCGAGAAACTCACTACTTGTCTGTAAGGGTAGATCGAATTTTTACAAGTGAACTTGATTGTTCTGACCTTGTATGAGAATCGCTGCCCCGCCTGTCTTGTTCCCGGTGCTTTTGCGTTGCTGATTGCTGGCTATTCAGGTTTATTGTTCATACTCGGCAGTACTCCTGGAATTATTTTTCTGTTCTACCATCATCTGTAATCTCCACAGTGAGCGTCTACTGTAACGTTGACTCAGCTTTAGCTGTCCCGCTGAGTGTTGTAAGAGCGGCACTGTTGACCGTGCAGTGGTGATCTGGACTTAGAAGCGCCTTTAGTTTGTTCCAGCGCTATGGAGAGTATGGTATTTCGCCTTATGGGACTCTTGGATCGTAGTGCTTTCGCAGCTGTGCCTCTACATCCACACAGGCCTGCACGATCTTCGACGTGGAGGTAGCCGCTCGCCAGGTAATGCAATTGTAATCTATTAACTGTTTCATGTAAATGATGTTTTCCTCATTCTAAAGGCCTAAGCGGTCAGTGGAGGTCGCCACTCGTTTACGTAATTGCATTGTAGTAACTCTTTTATGTAACTGCTGTTTTTCTCATTCCGAGGACCCAAGCGCCCAGTTAATTTATCCTACTTTGGTACCCCTTGTTTTAAAAGTGTAATATGTTTCTAATCTTGCGCAAGTATTTTTTTAATTAACATGGGAATCTACTCTTGTTGAGAACTGCTCGTTCTTTTGATTTCCTAGTTTATTTAATGTGGCACCGCCCTCCCCCTCCATTTTCTTTTAATGTCGGATGCTGTAACAACACTAGCTTCGGGTACCTCGAGTTTGGTTTAGCCATAATTGACTGTGTACTGTAGGTGCGGTGCTTAGATGCAAACAAATTGTTTTTAGTTTTTCTTTATTCTTTCAGGTCATCGCTCTGATGGGTTTTGTTCATAATGTTTAGTGTTACCAGCCAAATCTTGTAACAGGAAAAGCATTAATCTGCACTGCTGCACTGCGTGGCTTAAACCTCGCGCTTAAGAGATGTACAGGCGAGAACTACTGAACTATATGAAATAGATTCGCCATAACTTTTGAATGCTTTGCGTTAGGACGTTCAAACTGCACGGTTGGACGTGGGGCAGAGTGGGAACTCGTATCCGCATGCATGGTTTGGTTTAGCGGTGAAGCCAGCATTCATTTGGATGGGTTCGTCAATAAGCAAAAACGGCGCATTTGCGGAACTAAGAATCCGCATTTCGCGATCGAGAAGTCTCTTCACCCTCAACGGGCGACTGTGTGATGTACAATGTCCACTCAAGGAATTATCGGTGCGGTATTCCTTGATGGCACTGCGACTACCGAACTGTACGAAAAGGTTTTGGAAGATTATTTCATCCTCATTATCCAAAGTGACCCTGATCTCGACAAGATGTGGTTCATACAAGATTGAGCTCGACCCCATTGACGCAGGAGAGTGTTTGATGTCCTGGAGGAGCACTTTGGGAATCGCATTCTGCCTCTGGGGTATCCAGAGACCCCTGGCATGGGCCTCGATTGGCCGCAATATTTTCCGGATCGGAACACAAATGGCTCTGAGTGCTATGCGACTTAACTTCTGAGGTCATCAGTCGCCTAGAACTTAGAACTAATTAAACCTAACTAACCTAAGGACATCACACACATCCATGCCCGAGGCAGGATTCGAACCTGCAACCGTAGCGGTCTCTCGGCTCCAGACTGTAGAATTTCGCTATTCGTCTGCGCCACATCATCGCCAGTGATGGCAGGCATATCGAACATGTCATAGCTTAAATCCGAATATCTGTAGTGAAGTTTACCTGTTGAATAAAGTGTGTGCACTCCGTAGTTTGTAACTAATTTGCGTTTTTTTTCGTTTAATTCAATAATTGTCACCCTGTATCTCAGATGAACATTTTGACCGCGAGTTGTTAACTGTGAGAGGTCTTGCACGGGGAGAATTCCTTGATACTCAGCGTTAAATAAATAAATAAAGGCCGAAGCGGCAAATATTAAATTTTTTACTTCACTCATTGAATTCTAAGGTTAGCTACGGCGCCTGAATTTGTTTCTCGTTGGAGATAAAGAGGCAGCTCTTAGTCCTGACATTGTTTTTTTTAACTCTAAAATTGATCCGTTGCGCCTTGGTTTCATGGTTGTTTAAACGTGAGTTAGCCCCGTGGGACAAGTTTGTAGCCTCCTTGTCAAAGGCAATGGAAAATTATATTTAACTTATTTGCGGCCGTTACTGTCCTCCCAAGCTGCGCCCTTTGTTGAAATACATACAGTCTGTGTTTTAACTCATAATACCATTTGATCATATTTTGACGTTACAGATTTCGAGTTTATGAAGTTTTCTATAAAGAGTGATAATTTGATAAAGGCAGCTGCTTGATTTTACAATTTTTGTTGGTAACCAAGCTGTTGCCCCCTTTTTAATTACTGTTCTCAGGAATGGTTTCTCTTGGTACATATAAAGTTTTTTTAATGGTATCAAAGTTTGTCACATGGTGAATGATGTGTACTTAGAACCCTGGCTCAGTCCTTCCACGTGTTTGATTTTGCTTAAGCAACATTCTGTAAGGCGACATTTCAATGGTCGTTCAGAGCGTGCTTTTCTAGGTTAAGATAGATTATCTTCCCTACTGCACCATTCACCATTTGAAGTTTTATTCATTGCTGTTTCTTTTATTGTATTTGCTTGTTGTAATTCACTGTTGTATTTCATTCTGTCCTATTTCCAGCAGTATTGCAAAGTATGCCGTCGCACCATGGTGATGGTATTTCCATTCTTGCGAAAGATAACTTGGTCTGTGAGGCCAGGACACGATAACTACCTTCTGATGGAAGTGTCACTTTGTTAGCTGCTCGTTTGCGTACAGCCTTGGACAACCCGTTACTCCTCACCGTAGGCAACACAGGCGCGGTAGATGGTGCACTAGCTGATTGCGCCGCTGCTGTATCGGGCTTACTGCAAAGTGTAGACTTTTTAGAAACTAGTCAACCCAACCGTAAACAAGTTTATACGATCCAAACCCAACTAATTCACTGGGGGGACAACATTTTGAGCGATATTCAGCAGTTTAAACTTAGTTCCGAATAGGGTTGGTTGGTTGGTTGTTTTTGTGGAAGGAGACCAGACAGCGAGTCATTGGTCTCATCGTATTAGGGAAGGATGGGGAAGGAAGTCGGCCGTGCCCTTTCAGAGGAACCATCGCGGCATTTGCCTGAAGTGATTTAGGGAAATCACGGAAAACCTAAATCAGGATGGCCGGACGCGGGATTGAACCGTCGTCCTCCCGAATGCGAGTCCAGTGTCTAACCACTGCGCCACCTCGCTCGGGCCGGCCGCGGTGGTTTAGCGGTTCAGGCGCTCAGACCGGAACCGCGCGACTGCTACGGTCGCAGGTTCGAATCCTGCCTCGGGCATGGATGTGTGTGACGTTCTTAGGTTAGTTAGGTTTAAGTAGTTCTAGGGGACTGATGACCACAGATGTTAAGTCCCATAGTGCTCAGAGCCATTTGAACCATTTTTGAACCGCGCTCGGTTCCGAATAGTGTAACCTCGCTCAAGATTTGCATTCGCAGCTCGGGATTTACAAACTAGTGTAAGTCGTTCTGGTTTAGAGGAGTTGCGAACGGTGAGCAGCGAACAGGAATCTTCGTCAGAGCAAGTAATGCTCGAAAGCAGTAGTCAGATGGTAGGTGGAATTCTGCAATTAGGTGCGATTGTCTTTGGTGAATTGCCTCACCCCATGTGGCTTTTGCTCCAGAGTATTAAGCAACTCTTTTTATTCGACATACTCAGCAAAATTTTCGTAATGTTCCGCTGCAATAGTTTTTTTCTGCATTTCATCCTTCACGGGTTGGGATGGTGCAGGAGACAGCACATTTTGAGTTGAAACTGAGGGAATCTTTGGTGCGACATGAGGTGAGGGATATGGAAGTTATGAGTAGCGTGATGACAGGAATTGTGAAAGGTCGTTGATATGGACAGGGCTATAGTTGAGGATGGTATGGCGCTGACTGGCTCTGTTGTAACTAGGTAATGGGTAATGTAGTGCAACCTTGATAGTGAAGAGTTGCAACCTTTTGGTTCTTAATACTGAAATGGCTCGAAGAACCTCCATTTGAAGCTGAATCTAGTCATTACTATCAAAGTTATCTGCATGAGGTGGCAGACTGTGGTAAAAGGACATTTGGGAGTTTGGTTTCTTTGTTTTTTTTCCCAGTGCCTTTAAGAACCTCAAATCTACTTCGTCTCTCTTGTTATGTTTCCTTCATGGATGAGCACTGGTACGACTATTTTCCTTTGTTCTAGCTGTTAGGCTTACTTAATGTTCTGTGTTCTAATGGGGTTTTCGCGAAGAGCCATCAGTTTCATCTTTGTTTTCGTCTACGCTGAATCCGTCTGTTCCCCAGCTGTTTCGCATAATTCTTTTGAGAACTAGAATTTGTCGTTAAATACATAACTTCTTTTTTTGCTAGCTTGTGAGTCACTAGTTTCGCTTTCTTGTGCCCTCTTCTCAGCCTTCGAGAAGACTTCACGTAGATGTTTCCACCGTTTCATCACTTTTTTACCTAAAAAGAAAATAATTAAGGGCCGTCTACATCACCTACACAAAAATACAAAATTATCATTTTATTGTTTATTTCTTCTTCAGAAATAAATCAATTTTGTTTCGTTTTTCAGATATGTAGCATGCAGATGAGCTTACATCGAGTTCATTATTCCTTCAGAGTAGGAATCTCGACAGCAAGAATGACAAAGATGAGTGTCAAACACAGCGGAAGGTTATGAAAAGTGCATACCTCCCGCTACAAAAAGAAACATGAATCAGTAGCGAATGCAGACACAAAGGAATTAAAGACTTTAACTGTCAGTAGGCATTAATTTAAATCAATGCGGAAACTTGAAAATTTGTGCCGGATGGGGATTCAAAACGTTCAATTTATCCACACGCTACTGCAGTAGTAGTGATCCTTACCCATTGTGTTCATAACTCGCGGCATCTCGCCGATTCCCGTAAATCTGAGCCCGGTGTGCATCTGCACTGAAGGACTCACTGGGCGTCCTCCTGTCCTCGCCTGAATTATTTATGTGGTTCATGTCATATTCATAAGAACAGAAACAATATATGCAATAGCAAATGGATTTGATCATGCAGCAAACTTTCTCCATTGCGTAGGGGCAGTAGATGTCAGCATCGTGAGTCGAATAAAAACAGGACCCATGTATTTTAATTATAAAGACTGTAAGTAGGCTGTTTAGGTTTTTATATTGGTAACGCCAAGTAGCGATCTGTATGAAAATCACTGGCTGTGCTGTGTGCAGTCTGTGGCTGATTTGCATTGTTGAAAAATTCTCTATTGAAGTGGGCAGTTGGCTGTTAACAGCGCGTAGCGTTGCGCAGTTGGAGGTGAGCCGCCAGCAGTGGTGGATGTGGGGAGAGAGATGGCAGAGGTTTGAGAGCGGATGATCTGGATGTGTGTCCATCAGATACAGTAAATTTGCAAGACTGGATGTCATGAACCGATATATATATTATGACTTTTGAACGCTATTAAGGTAAATACATTGTTTGTTCTTTATCAAAATCTTTCATTTGCTAACTATACCTATCAGTAGTTCGTCCCTTCAGTAGTTAAAACCTTTTATTTAGCTGGCAGTAGTGGTGCTCGCTGTATTGCAGTAGTTCGAGTAACGAAGATTTTGTGAGGTAAGTGATTCATGAAAAGTGTAGGTTATTGTTAGTCAGGGCCATTCTTTTGTAGGGATTATTGAAAGTCAGATTGCGTTGCGCTAAAAATATTGTGTGTCATTTTAGTGAATGCCTGAGTACGTTCAGTTTTGCTCAGCTGTTTGAAAATCAAATAATGTAAGAGGTTTATCAGCACAGTAATTCATTAATTTTTCTAAAGGGACGTTACATATGGATCCTGGCAGGGTCGCCATATGTAACGTCCCCTTAGAAAAATTAATGAATTACTGTGCTGATAAACTTCTTACATTATTTGATTTTCAAACAGCTGAACAAAACTGAACGTACTCAGATATTCACTAAACTGACACAGAATATTTTTAGCGCAATGCAATCTGACTTTCAATAATCCCTACAAAATAATGGCCCCAACTAACATTAAACTATACCTTTCACAAATCACTTACCTCACAAAACTCTTCATTACTCGAACTACTGCAAAACAGCGAGCGCCACTACTGCCAGCTAAATAAAAGATTCAAACTACTGAAGGCACTAACTACTGACAGGCACAGTTAGCAAAAGAAAGATTTTGATAGAGAACAAACAATGTATTCACCTTAATAGTGTTCAAAAGTCATTATATATATATATATATATATATATATATATATATATATATATATATATATATATAAGTTCATGACATCCAGTATTACAAATTTACTTTTTCTGATGGACCCACGTTCAGATCATCCGCTCTCAAATTTCCGCCATCTCTCTCCCCACATCCACCACTGCTGGCAGCTCACCTCAAACTGCGCAACCCTGCGCGCTGTTAACAGCCAACTGCCCAACGCTACAATGGCGAGTATTACAACAATGCCAACAAGCCTCAGACTGCACACAGCACAGCCATTGATTTTCATACAGAGCGCTACTTGGCGTTACCAATATAAAAACCTAAACAGCCTACTTACAAGACTACTGCTCAATTGGGTTAATGGGTATTACAAATCGTCAGTACTGTTTTGCTTACGTGAATATTGGTACCTATGGAAAAGATTCTGACTCTTCGATTTTTTATTTTTTTATATATTTTTTATTTTATTTATTTATTTATTCATTTATTTTGCAGCGTTTGGGCTACGTAAACATCTGGTAAGGTCTTCTACTGGAACACAATGAACGGTCGACAAGCAATTCTTCAACGATTGATTACGCCGAGCAAGAAGGTGTATAGAACCAGCTTTCGGTATCCTCACCCACAAATTGAGAACACTCCATCGACCATTAAATGTCCAACAACAAATTGCTGATGACACAGTTAGAGCCTGCGTTATCCTTCATAATTTTGTTAGAGAGAGAGAAATGGAAACGAGGCTGAAGATATAACGTCAGAGTTGGAGGATATTCGAGGTCAGAATACTACAGGAGGAGGCCTCGAAGCAAACTGTTTGAGAAGTATTCTATGTAAATTTTTTGTCTGGCGTGTATGATGGGTTTCCTGACAGATGTTCTAGGTATAAGGACATTTCGAACGGCGTGACGTCGACAAGAGATAGGTGTCAAATAGGTAGCTTTCGTAGTGGACACAAGTATTGCAACAAAGAACTTTTTATCTTCTGTTACTGTAACACTAGAAGTAAGTTGCAAGTGCAATAAAAAACTTATTGCTACTTATTTGCCGTTAATGGAAGTTGCAAGTGCAATAAAAAACGTATTGCTACTTATTTGCCATTAATGGTTATATTGTACAAATAAAATATTTGTTAATAATAGTCCTCCATGACTGTCACGATAATAACAAAAACAAATAATAAAACTAGGAAATGTCTGCAGTCTAAAGAACCTGTGCAACTACATAATTTGAGCGCTACTACTTCTAGAATCTCTTAATCGAATTTGTTGTAGTACACACGTGTGAAAAAAGTATGTACTTACCAAAACTATTTTTCTCTCTTCCGTCCAACACATCGAAGTCGCTACGAATTCCCATGGAAGCGTTTCTGGCAGCCTCTCGCTCCTTGAATATGTTGTGGTTCTATCCCACAGAACAGATCTCTCTTGTATTGTATAATTTTGTTATGTTTGTCTGGATTACTCTTGTTTCCAATAGAAAAATCCAGTTAACAACTGTGTGCATTCACGAAGGTTGAATTCACACTGAACGAGGCAACTCTCGAATGTAGCCAGTGGAAAATTTATCCTTCATTTTTTTCTGCGAGTCGTGCAACCTCAATTTAGTTCAGTGAACTACTGTTGGAACGGCGGTGACAGTCAGCTAGCTGACCGCAGAGGAAAAATCTGCCGTGTGTGCAGTCGGACTAAAGCAGAAACTCATCAGACCGTATTCAGTGCTCGTATCAATTATTCATTTGACAATACTTTCAAAACAAACTATGATGCTAGTTATTTTCTTCAACAAGCAAATATTCGGTTCAGATTATGCATTTAAGGAGTGCAATCTTTATTTAATTTTACTAGTTATTTTAGTGATTTTTTAGCGTTTCCGTTATTATCTTCAACAAAACCAAACAGTCTTTTTATATGTAATAAGGAAATGTGGTTCTCCCTTGAATAAACACATTTTTTCTTGTTTTAACACCCATACCTGTTTCTCCATCTTTAGTGCGTTTTTCTTATTATCTTGTCAATGCTTGTTTGTGTTCACAAGTCTGTATCCTATTTGGAGCACAGCTATAAATATTGCCTTCCAGTATGCCACTTTTTGTAGATCTTGCGTTTTCGTGCTTCTGCAATTGGATTCAACATTATCGACACTCAGGTAACTTTTGGGATTAGGAACAGAACCTGGTGCAGGTTACGTGAATAACTTCAACAACTGCCTCACAACGGACGAAGATTAAATTCCTCAAATGTGTTATATTACAACAAGGGAAATACTGATTGGTGCACAAATCTAATGAAAGAATACAGCGCAGGAGGTGACGATTATCTGCAGCACTGATAGAGCATACAAATTGCTCTGATAAAATTCTTCCTTCCATATCTGAACAGCAGAGAACATTTCACTAACTTTCCACGCTGCAATAAGGAGGTTATGCGTTTATGAGGAGCCTACTTCCAATGAAACTGCAGATAATTTAGCCTAGTTTCCTCTCCAGCGTGTTGACAGTCTAAAGGTTACCGACTGACTGATGGCCATTTCTTTCTTGAAGCGCTTACTATGTGCACTTATGCTGTTCACTTTGGTGTGCTAACGACCTTCTATACACAGAGGCACTTCCCTCCAGCTTTTCCTCCTCTAACAATACATCTCTCCCTGTCAATCATCATCCATGAATCGGTAAAGGGACCGACATATATATTCATCACTGCCCCATGAACCATGGACCTTGCCGTTGGTGGGGAGGCTTGCGTGCCTCAGCGATACAGATAGCCGTACCGTAGGTGCAACCACAACGGAGGGGTATCTGTTGAGAGGCCAGACAAACGTGTGGTTCCTGAAGAGGGGCAGCAGCCTTTTCAGTAGTTGCAAGGGCAACAGTCTGGATGATTGACTGATCTGGCCTTGTAACAATAACCAAAACGGCCTTGCTGTGCTGGTACTGCGAACGGCTGAAAGCAAGGGGAAACTACAGCCGTAATTTTTCCCGAGGGCATGCAGCTTTACTGTATGATTACATGATGATGGCGTCCTCTTGGGTAAAATATTCCGGAGGTAAAATAGTCCCCCATTCGGATCTCCGGGCGGGGACTACTCAAGAGGATGTCGTTATCAGGAGAAAGAAAACTGGCGTTCTACGGATCGGAGCGTGGAATGTCAGATCCCTTAATCGGGCAGGTAGGTTAGAAAATTTAAAAAGGGAAATGGATAGGTTGAAGTTAGATATAGTGGGAATTAGTGAAGTTCGGTGGCAGGAGGAACAAGACTTCTGGTCAGGTGACTACAGGGTTATAAACACAAAATCAAATAGGGGTAATGCAGGAGTAGGTTTAATAATGTATAGGAAAATAGGAATGCGGGTAAGCTACTACAAACAGCATAGTGAACGCATTATTGTGGCCAAGATAAATACGAAGCCCACGTCTACTACAGTAGTACAAGTTTATATGCCAACTAGCTCTGCAGATGACGAAGAAATTGAAGAAATGTATGATGAAATAAAAGAAATTATTCAGATTGTGAAGGGAGACGAAAATTTAATAGTCATGGGTGACTGGAATTCGAGTGTAGGAAAAGGGAGAGAAGGAAACATAGTAGGTGAATATGGATTGGGGGACAGAAATGAAAGAGGAAGCCGCCTGGTAGAATTTTGCACAGAGCACAACATAATCATAACTAACACTTGGTTTAAGAATCATGAAAGAAGGTTGTATACATGGAAGAACCCTGGAGATACTAAAAGGTATCAGATAGATTATATAATGGTAAGACAGAGATTTAGGAACCAGGTTTTAAATTGTAAGACATTTCCAGGGGCAGATGTAGACTCTGACCACAATCTATTGGTTATGACCTGTAGATTAAAACTGAGGAAACTGCAAAAAGGTGGGAATTTAAGGAGATGGGACCTGGATAAACTAAAAGAACCAGAGGTTGTACAGAGATTCAGGGAGAGCATAAGGGATCAATTGATAGGAATGGGGGAAATAAATACAGTAGAAGAAGAATGGGTAGCTTTGAGGGATGAAGTAGTGAAAGCAGCAGAGGATCAAGTAGGTAAAAAGACGAGGGCTAGTAGAAATCCTTGGGTAACAGAAGAAATATTGAATTTAATTGACGAAAGGAGAAAATATAAAAATGCAGTAAGTGAAACAGGCAAAAAGGAATACAAACGTCTCAAAAATGAGATCGACAGGAAGTGCAAAATGGCTAAGCAGGGATGGCTAGAGGACAAATGTAAGGATGTAGAGGCCTATCTCACTAGAGGTAAGATAGATACCGCCTACAGGAAAATTAAAGAGACCTTTGGAGATAAGAGAACGACTTGTATGAATATCAAGAGCTCAGATGGAAACCCAGTTCTAAGCAAAGAAGGGAAAGCAGAAAGGTGGAAGGAGTATATAGAGGGTCTATACAAGGGCGATGTACTTGAGGACAATATTATGGAAATGGAAGAGGATGTAGATGAAGATGAAATGGGAGATATGATACTGCGTGAAGAGTTTGACAGAGCACTGAAAGACCTGAGTCGAAACAAGGCCCCCGGAGTAGACAATATTCCATTGGAACTACTGACGGCCGTGGGAGAGCCAGTCCTGACAAAACTCTACCATCTGGTGAGCAAGATGTATGAAACAGGCGAAATACCCTCAGACTTCAAGAAGAATATAATAATTCCAATCCCAAAGAAAGCAGGTGTTGACAGATGTGAAAATTACCGAACTATCAGTTTAATAAGTCACAGCTGCAAAATACTAACACGAATTCTTTACAGACGAATGGAAAAACTAGTAGAAGCCAACCTCGGGGAAGATCAGTTTGGATTCCGTAGAAACACTGGAACACGTGAGGCAATACTGACCTTACGACTTATCTTAGAAGAAAGATTAAGGAAAGGCAAACCTATGTTTCTAGCATTTGTAGACTTAGAGAAAGCTTTTGACAATGTTGACTGGAATACTCTCTTTCAAATTCTAAAGGTGGCAGGGGTAAAATACAGGGAGCGAAAGGCTATTTACAATTTGTACAGAAACCAGATGGCAGTTATAAGAGTCGAGGGACATGAAAGGGAAGCAGTGGTTGGGAAGGGAGTAAGACAGGGTTGTAGCCTCTCCCCGATGTTGTTCAATCTGTATATTGAGCAAGCAGTAAAGGAAACAAAAGAAAAATTCGGAGTAGGTATTAAAATTCATGGAGAAGAAATAAAAACTTTGAGGTTCGCCGATGACATTGTAATTCTGTCAGAGACAGCAAAGGACTTGGAAGAGCAGTTGAATGGAATGGACAGTGTCTTGAAAGGAGGATATAAGATGAACATCAACAAAAGCAAAACAAGGATAATGGAATGTAGTCTAATTAAGTCGGGTGATGCTGAGGGAATTAGATTAGGAAATGAGGCACTTAAAGTAGTAAAGGAGTTTTGCTATTTGGGGAGCAAAATAACTGATGATGGTCGAAGTAGAGAGGATATAAAATGTAGGCTGGCAATGGCAAGGAAAGCGTTTTTGAAGAAGAGAAATTTGTTAACATCCAGTATTGATTTAAGTGTCAGGAAGTCGTTTCTGAAAGTATTTGTATGGAGTGTAGCCATGTATGGAAGTGAAACATTGACGATAAATAGTTTGGACAAGAAGAGAATAGAAGCTTTCGAAATGTGGTGCTACAGAAGAATGCTGAAGATTAGATGGGTAGATCACATAACTAATGAGGAAGTATTGAATAGGATTGGGGAGAAGAGAAGTTTGTGGCACAATTTGACCAGAAGAAGGGATCGGTTGGTAGGACATGTTATGAGGCATCAAGGGATCACCAATTTAGTATTGGAGTGCAGCGTGGAGGGTAAAAATCGTAGAGGGAGACCAAGAGATGAATACACTAAGCAGATTCAGAAGGATGTAGGTTGCAGTAGGTACTGGGAGATGAAAAAGCTTGCACAGGATTGAGTAGCATGGAGAGCTGCATCAAACCAGTCTCAGGACTGAAGACCACAACAACAACATATATATTCATCACTACTACAAATACTAAAAAAAGTATATGTACCTAAGAACAAACAATAATAATACACCAGCAGTTGTGGTAGAAAATGTTGTTGTTACAAGCAAACACGAAGAGTGATCTAATTTTGTAGCTTCGCACTTACTTCTTTTATTTGTAAATGGATTTTTGGTATCAGCTACATAGCCAGCGTCAGACCACAAAACAACAACAATCATTTGTTACATCCATTTAAACTGAACTTAAGTAAGCCACGTAATTAACATATTTACTGTATTATAATTCGAAAAAATTATCTTCCTATATTCTTGTTTGACCCTCTGTACAGAATGGTATAGGAGCTTATAAATTTTTGTGTCTTCTGTTGCTAAAACAGTTTTAACGTTTGTGGGCAAGTCATTGCCAGAGGTCATCAGACTTTGTGACGGTTTCTTAATGTCTTGAAACTTTCTGTGGTAGCCGAAGAAAATGTGATTAAAATCTTTCTCACTGGCGCATTCACATGAAGAAGATGTAACCATCTGGAGGCTGTAGAGATATTACTAGAATCTCCCTTGATTGAAGCGAAGTCGTGCCATTATCACTATAAAGTTTCTGATGTATCTCTAATTTCGATACCAAGCACGTGATGGGAAATTAAGAAACCACTGAAGCATAGTGTACCCCTTCAATTTCGTAGGAGTGTTGGAAATTTTTCACACCGCCAGACTATGATTACAATCCACATGATATGAAGAAGATCGTAGGGTAACACTTCGTCATATTTTATTGAAACGATGTGTACTGCTTCCTTGACCAGAGTATCTGCTTTCTCATTTCCCTTTGTTCCTCTGTGTGCTTTCACTGATAACATGACGGTCGTCTTATTTACGAGGGAAAGCTCCTACACTTCTTCTACATTGAAGTAACAGAAGTCATGAGATATCTCCTAATATCGTGTCGGATCTCCTTTGGCCCGGACTAGTGCAACAACTCGACGTTGCATGAACTCAGAAAGGCGTTGGAAGTCCCCGGTAGAAATACTGACCCATGCTGATTCTATATCCGTCCTCAATTCCGAAAGTATTATCGGTGCAGGACATCGTGCACAAACTGGCCTCTCGATTATGTCGATGGGGTTCATATCGGGCCATCTGGTTGGCCAAATCAATCGCTCGAATTGTCCAGAACGTTCTTCAAACCAATAGCGAAAAGTTGCGGCATGATGACATCACATCTTCGTTTGCGAACATGTAATCCACGAACGGTCTCCAAGAAGCCGAACGTAAACATTTTCAGTCAATGATTGAGTCAGTTGGACCAGAGGGCCCAGTCCATTCCACCTAAACACGGCCCACACCGTTATGGAGTCACCTCCAGCTTGCACAGTGCCTTGATGACAACTTGGAACAATGGCTTCGTGGGGTCTGCGCCACTGTCGAAAGCTACCATCAGCTCTTACCAACTGACATCGGAAGGTCACGGTTTTCGAGTTGCCTAGGGCACAACAGAAATGGTCACGAGCTCTGGAGAGACGCTATTTACTGCCAGAGCCCATTAATGGCGATTTTCGCCCCACTGTTCTAAAGGACACGTTCGTCGTACGTCCCACTTTGATTTCTGTGATTATTTCAGGCTGTGTTGCATGTGTATTAGCATTGACAATTCTACGCAAACGCCGATGCTCTCGGCCGTTAAGTGAAGACCATCGGCCACTGCGTTGTCTGTGGTGAGAGGTAGTACCTGAAATTTCTTATCATCGGTGCACTCTTGATACTGTGCATGTAGGAATATTGAAATCCCTAACGGTTTCCGAAATGGAATGTCTCATGTGTCTAGCTCCCACTACCATCCCGTGTTCAAATTCTGTTATTTCCCGTCGTGTGGCCATGAATCACCGGAGTGCAAAAGGCAGCTCCTCCAGTGCACTGTCCTCTTATGCCTTGTGTGCGCGACACAACCGCCATTTGCATATGTGCATATCGCTGTCCCATCACTTTTATCACCTCAGATAGATAATTTTTTGTATTTTTGTCGTCGTTAGCATCCTAACACCACCAGTGCTGAGCATGAGCCTGATAAAATTATGACTATTTCCTCCTGCACTTCTTTTGCGCATTTAATTCCCTCTAAAATCGTTAATTTGTAAGTAGGCTGTATAGGTTTTTTATTGGTAACGCCACGTAGCGCTCTGTATGAAAATCACTGGCTGTGCTGTGTGCAGTCTGTGGCTGGTTTGCATTGTTGTTGGCTATTGTAGCGTTGGGCAGTTGGCTGTTAACAGCACGTAGCGTTGCGCAGGTGGAGGTGAGCCGCCAGCAGTGGTGGATGTGGGGAAGTGAGATGGCGGATTTTTGAGAGCGGATGATCTGGACGTGCGGCTATTAGAAACAGTACATTTGTAAGAATGGATGTCATGAACTGCTATATATATTATGACTTTTGAACACTTTTAAGGTAAATACATTGTTTGTTCTTTATCAAAATCTTTCATTTGCTAACTATGCCTATCAGCAGTTTGAATCTTTTATTTAGCTAGCAGTATTGGCGTTCGCTGTATTGCAGTAGTTTGAGTAACGAAGATTTTTTTGAGGTAAGTGATTTGTGGAACGTATAGGTTAATTTAGTCAGGGCCATTCTCTTGTAGGGATTATTGAAAGTCAGACTGCGTTGCGCTAAAAAATATTGTGTGTCAGTTTAAGCACATTCATGTATAATTTTTCTAAGGGGACGTTTCAAATTGTAGGTCAGGTTTTATTCTTTTGCTACTGCCTCTATCCCACATTGTGCACAGGGTCAGCAGGGTTAAGTACGGATTTGGCATGGTTTATCTTAGGGGTGGCCAGATGCCCATCCTGCCGCCACCCCATACCCCCCGGGATGGAATTAGTGTACCCTAGCTGTCTGCATCTAATGTAAATCGTGAAATAGTGTGAATGCATTTCAAATGTCTGCGAGACTACTCGCTGACTGAGGCGGGACGTGGGGACCAGCCCGGTATTCACCTAGTAGGATGTGGAAAACCGCCTAAAAACCGCATCCAGGCTGGCCGGCACGCCGGCCGTCGTCGTTAACCATGCGGGCGGATTCGATCCGGGACTGGCGCGCCTCCCCGAGTTCAGGAAGCAGTGCTCTCGGCCACCCTGGCGAGTAATTGTAGTTCACGCTTTATATATGTCACTTATTCGCTGTGATGATAGTCTAAGACCAAGACACACTGTAATGAAGCATACAATCATACCGCTGCGTGCCATCTATTTTTTGAATATTTGGCAGTTGTTTCCAGTCTCTTGATTAAAATGTTTCATCTGTTTTGACTGCGGGGTATTCCGTTTACCGTTTAACTGGGTGACTGGGCTACATTAAAAATTTAAATATGAGCTAGAGCAAACGTGTACAGGAGAAAGAAATAATGTGTCTGTGATGATTAACTGGGAATAACATAGCCAACTGTAACTTAACCGTTTGTTTGCTTCCCTGTATCTGAGTGAATCTTCCTGTAACTATCTACCAAAACTTCTCAGAAATGATTGTCAAACAAACTAACTCCTAACTTCACTTCATGTGCTGGGCAAAACTCAGGCTATACTGAATTACACAAAGACTTAACACGATTGTCTCAACACTGTGTACAAACTGAAGCTAACGGTTTCTATAAAAATGCAGTGTATGAATGTAACCTGACTCCTGAAAGTGAACTTACAATGACATTCCCGGCCCCAAACTTTATTTTCACTTACCTCTCACCTTTGTAAGCAGTTTTGCAGATTTCTGAAAAGCAGCGCACAGCATACGGCACCAACGAAACATTAAAAAACCACGACTGAAAATTCGGTACTACAAAATGTAGTGCGCGTACGTACATTGAACGAATGGTGGAAATTTTAACTAGTAAGAAATGACTCCTGACAAAATTCAAATGAAACTCTATATTCGAAAGTAATGCTTCAAAAATCAGCTGAATGTTCACAATAGTATTTACGTAACATCACTTTAAGAAATAACTTTAAGCAAGGGGAGACTTCTCTTCCTGAGTTTCGTTACTACCATCTCAATAACACAAAACAATACCACGCGTTAGCCTGCTTATCTCATGTCTCTCAACATAACAGAAAAACTCACAAATAATCTCCTTAGCTTCTATCTCCATAACTGCATCAAAAATATTCTTACTCCAATTCTATCAACCTCATATCACACTTATAAAGAAAATTTCTAGACCGTTCTTCAAAATACGTATTCTACTCAATTTAGCATGCGTGTAACTTTGCTGGCACTCTGAGGCAGAGGCGGTGTAGCGACACAAAAGTATTGTAGCAATAGTCAAAGATTACTCAGCTACATGTTTTTGCTCTGTGTGGGTTACGAGTATCGATATTTACGTAAGAAACAGAGTTTACAGTGTTACCAAAACAATAATATGCATACCTCACACAACAAATGCCGGCATCCGGTATTCCCAGACTATAATCCGCGCCCCGTGCGTTCCATTCTTAAGGCGCAGTGCGCCGTTGGTAATGGTATGCGACCACCCGGTTGCCGAAACCCGTAACCCAGACATAAGCTGTGGTAACGAGGGGTGGTCGGAGCAGCCGCCCACACCCCGCTGAGCCTGACCGACTCGCCCTGGGGTTTTAATCAGGGCTTGCCGCAGAAAGCTGCGCTCTCCCAGCAAAGTCGAGCCTCACCACAAATTAGACCGCAGGGAGCCGGGTTCGCACTGAAAGGATTTCTTCGCGCCCTCGAATATTGCGCAGCTGATTTACTCCTGAAGAGAATCCCAAGCCGGTGCTCTCTACAGGCCCTCTGGAAAACTCATTTACCCCGCCTCAGAGGCGAACAAAGACAAGTATATATTGCTGGTGCGCTTCGGTTTCTCCGTCGGCATACTACTCAACATCAAGAGGTAAAACTGTTCCATGAGGAATTCTGGAAATGTGCCTGTATTTAGTATTCGGTCCACAACACAAACTAAGCTATCAAGTGTATCGCTAGATAAATATCGATCTACAAGTCGAATAAACTTTCGATTTTCACGTCGGAAAAATATTCCTTCGACATCGTGACACTTCCACGATGAAGTGTTAATCGTCCTTTTTAATTTACAAATACGAGGGTAAGTCAATTATTGTCTGCAAAGTAGTTATAAAATTTTATTGTAATCAAATAGGAAACTTACAAGAACATCATTTTTCGACATAGTCTCCTTGCGTTTCAACGCACTTGCTCCATCGTTTTACAAGCTTCCTGATGTCCTCATAAAAGAAGGTTCTCGGTTGAGCTGCGAGCCAAGAATGCACCGCTTCTTTCACTGCTTCGTCCGGGGCAAATCGACGGCCCCTTAATGCATATTTGAGTGGACCAAACAAGTGTCAGAAGGGGCAATACCCGGACTATATTGAGGATGATCCAGTACTGCAAATTTGAGTTTCTGGAGCGTTTCAGCAGTGTGGGCAGCAGTATACGGACGGGCATTGTCGTGCAACAACACAACACCATTTGAAAGCAATCCTCGGCATTTGCTTCGCATTGAAGGCTTTAGCCTGGCAGTAAGCATCTCACTATAACGTACACTGTTTATTGTTGCGCCCCTTTCCCCATAATGTTCCAGTACTGGACCTTGTGCGTCGCAAAGAACCATAAGCATCAGTTTTCCTGAGGACGGTTGGGTCTTGAACTTTTTCTTGCATGGCGAATTTGGATGTTTCCATTTCATACCCTGCCGTTTAGCCTCCGGCTCGTAATGATGGATCCATGTTTCGTCACCAGTAATGATGCTGTCTAAGAAGTTGCCTCCTTCGTTACCATAACGATCCAAATGTTTTTTGCAGATGCCCAAGACCGTTTGTTTATGCAACTGTATGAGTTGTTTTGGGACGCATCTTACACAAACTTTGTGAAACCCAACGTTGTTCTGGATGATTTCGTTGGCAGAATCGTGACTAATTTGCAGACGATGTGCCACTTCGTCAATAGTTAAACGTCTATGGTCGTCCGGCTCCTTCATCGAGCGTAACATTTGTGCTATCATTTCGAAATTTTTCAATAAATTCGTAGACACTGTTCCCGTACTCTATCGAAAGTCTTCGATGAATTTCGGCTCCTGATACGCCATCCGACCACACACACACACACACACACACACACACACACACACACACACACACACAAACAACGAATCACTGAACGGTTGCTCTTCTTTGGTGCAAATAGACAGCGGAGCAGCCATGATTAATACCACAGCAGCGATAACGAAACTAACCTAGTAGCTAGAAAGTTGCAAAGATATAACATCAAATAAACAAAGCATGCGTCAACAATGTAAAACGATAGTAGTACCAAAATAAACAAAAGTATAACTAAATTGCGGATATTAATTGACTTACCCTCGTAGCAACGCAGTTAACTTCCATCACGACCTGCTCCTTATTCAGAAAAATCTCACTAAATATCTTTGTCAATAGCTAATATTCTGAAGCCATAAAAAACAGCAACGTATATCTTTTTTTTTAAACAAGAGCACAATGTTGGTGCATATGTGAGGAGCGTTCAATAAGTAATGCAACATCTTTTTTTTCTCAGCCAATTTAGGTCGAAAAACGAGAAATTTGTTGTAAGACATTGTGTAACATTGCCGCTTCAGACCCTATAGTTTCACGAAGTTCCGACAGGTTCCGGCGCTATACGTAGCCTTTAAAATGGCGTCTGTAACGGACTCGATCTGTCACTGAGTTTCTTTTGGCGGAAAACCAGAGCATCGCAGATATTCATGGGCGCTTGTAGAATGTCTGCGGAGACATGTCAGTGAACAAAAGCATGGTGAATCTTTGGGCGAAGCGTCTGTCATCGCCGTATCAAGGTTGCGAAAGCCCCTCCGATCTCCCGCTTGCAGGCCGGCTGCACACTGCCGTCACTCCTGCAACATTGGGACGTGCGCAATCTCATTCGCAGTGATCAATAGGTTGCAGTTAAACATCTCGTTGCTCACCCGGACGTCTCGGTAGCGCTGACACACTCGTCCACCTGTTGTGATACTTAAAGATGTGTGCTCGCTGGGTTTCTCGCCTCCAGTATTTCACCTTTTTGGCACGAAGAAGGGTACCCTTCGCGGGAAGTTGTGCATGATGACGGGGAGGTTACTGATGCAGCATGACGTTGGCTCCGACGTCGACCAGTAGAATGCTACGATGGGGATATACGGCCGTCGCACTGAACGGAGATCATGTTGAAAAATAGAGTTTTGTGGCCAAAGGAAACGGAAATATTCTACTGGTCATTACAATTCCTACACCACGAAGATGACATGCAACAGACGCGAAATTTTACCGAAACGAAGAAGATGCTGTGATATGCAAATGATTAGCTTTTCAGAGCATTCACACAAGGTTGGCGCCGGTGGCGACACCTACAACGTGCTGACATGAGGAAAGTTCCCAACCGATTTCTCATTCAAAAACAGCAGTTGACCGGCGTTGCCTGGTGAAACGTTGTTGTGATGCCTCGTGTAAGGAGGAGAAACGCGTACCATCACGTTTCCGACTTTGGTAAAGGTCGGATTGTAGCATATCGCGATTGCGGTTTATCGTATCGCGACATTGCTGCTCGCGTTGGTCAAGATCCGATGACTGTTAGCAGAATATGGAATCGGTGGGTTCAGGAGGGTAATACGAAACGCTGTGCTGGATCCCAACGGCCTCGTATAACTAGCAGTCGAGATGACAGGCATCTTATCCGAATTTCTGTAACGAATCGTGCAGCCACGTCTCGATCCCTGAGTCAACAGATGGGGACGTTTGCAAGACAACAACCATCTGCACGAACAGTTCGACGACGTTTGCAGCAGCATGGACTATCAGCTCGGAGACCGTGGCTCCGGTTACCCTTGACGCTGCATCACAGACAGGAGCGCCTGCGATGGTGTACTCAGCGACCAACCTGGGTGCACGAATGGCAAAACGTTGTTTTTTCGGATGAATCCAGGTTCTGTTTACAGCATCATGATGGTCGCGTCTGTGTTTGGCGACATCGCGGTGAACGCACATTTGAAGCGTGTATTCGTCATCGGCATACTGGCGTACCACCCGGCGTGATGGTATGGGGTGCCATTGGTTACACGTCTCCGTCACCTCTTTTTCGCACTGACGGCACTTTGAACAGTGGACGTTTCATTTCAGATGTGTTACGACCCGTGGCTCTACCCTTCATTCGATGCCTCCGAAACACTACATTTCAGCAGGATAATGCACGATCGCATGTTGCAGGTCCTGTACGGGCGTTTCTGGATCCAAAAAATTTTCGACTGCTGCCCTGGACAGTACATTCTCCAGATCTCTCACCAATTGAAAACGTCTGGTCAATGTTGGCCGAGCAACTGGCTCGTCACAATACGCCAGTCATTACTCTTGATGAACTGTGGTATCGTGTTGAAGCTGCACGGGCAGCTGTACCTGTACACGCCATCCAAGCTCTATTTGACTCAATGCCCAGGCGTATAAAGGCCGTTATTACGGCCGGAGGTGGTTCTCTGGGTACTGATTTCTCAGGATCTATGCACCCAAATTGCGTGAAAATGTAATCACATGCCAGTTCTAGTACAGTATATTTGTCCAATGAATGCCCGTTTATCATCTGCATTTCTTCTTGGTGTAGCAATTTTAATGGCCAGTAGTGTAATACGGTGTGTTGCCATCCTGAATAAAACCGTTTTCAGGAAAAAAGTGCTGCATTACTTGGTGTACGCCCCTCGTATTTTGCAGTTCAGTACGCCAACGATACCCTGCTAATCTTTATTTGAGTAGCCCTTTGTACCTACTTGTCTGGATGAATATGAATTATAATTTAACACATCAAAAGGTGGTGTGAAACGCTAGTTGCCTCGCACTGTGTGTAGGATATTTACATGTTTACCTAACTTCTAGCACATACAGCACGATTCAGCTGCTCCTACCGACGTCGTTTCATGCAACCCACAATGTTATATTTCGCGCCGGCCGCGGTGGTCTAGCGGTTCTAGGCGCGCAGTCCGGAACCGCGCGACTGCTACGGTCGCAGGTTCGAATCCTGCCTCGGGCATGGATGTGTGTGATGTGCTTAGGTTAGTTAGGTTTAAGTAGTTCTAAGTTCTAGGGGACTGATGACCACAGTAGTTAAGTCCCATAGTGCTCAGAACCATTTGAACCATTTTTTTTTTTATATTTCGCTTTCAAACACCACGCGCAAGATTTTCGTATTGTCTCGCTCGCTACGAGCGAACTACTTGTCCTACAGAAAAAATATACACAATGTTTTAACAGGAAATTTAAAGCAGTGAAATTCTGTATTGGGATACGTTTCCCCTGGATGGCATGGTTTTCGTGTTGTTCAAGAAAAACTTACAAAAGTGATCTTCAAATACATCATACCTTCTTCTGTCCCTATTGATTGGGCAGTTACGGCACCTGCATTGCATTTTATTGTATTGTATGTTAACCGGGGACCTAGAAACGACGGAAAGGCCCCGTCCCCGCCGCAGCCGCAGTGGTCCACAACCCCACGACGACTACCGCAGTCCACTTCACTCCTCCGCCGCCCCACACCGAACCCAGGGTTGTTGTGCGGTTCGGCCCCCAATGGACATCCCAGGAAACGTCTCACACCAGACGAGTGTAACCCCTATGTTTGCGTGGTAGAGTAATGGTGGTGTACGCGTACGTGGAGAACTTGTTTGCGCAGCAGTCGCCGACATAGTGTAACTGAGGCGCAATAAGGGGAACCAGCCCGCATTAGCCGAGACAGATGGAAAACCACCTAAAAACCATCCACAGACTGGCCGGTTCACAGGACCTCGACACAAATCCGCCGGGCGGATTCGTGCCGGGGACTAGGCGCTCCTTCCCGAACGGAAAGCCGTGCGTTAGACCGCACGGCCAACCGGGCGGGTTACGCCACCTTCATAGTCGGCCATTTCGTTAAAATTATTAATTTAAATGTGCCCGTGAGGGTAATGAATGAAAAATGACTTTCGTAAACGTGGCACTAAAACTAATTACACTGACAGATCGATCCTGACACAAGCACAGTAGTTTCGTAGTCAAAAGGCCTGACGAATCCAAGTACATAATTATTTGTTTTGTGCTGTTAAAATTCACAAAATTGTGAGGTAAAATTTACACAAATATCATCGCGTAATGTGTAAGTGCTCTACTAAGCCGGCGGCAAAATAACGTCAGTCAGTGAACACCAATATAGGTCGAATACGGGAAATAATTCATGCACTTGCGAATTTTTATATGGTGGTAGGAAGGAATGCCATGAACAACAGACTAGAAATGCCTACCGGTTGGGGACTGACTGTAGGGATGAGATGCTTTTCAGCGTCAGTTTCTTATGTTTTTCTAGAATAACTCGAAAACTACGGCCTCTAGCGAAAACGTATTCGAGTACAAAATTTAACTACATCAAATTTCATTTTCATTCTTTGTGGAGGATTAATAGTTCGCGCGCAGCGAGCGATAGAATATTAAAATCTCGCGGATGGTTTATGAAGGACAGAAATAACTTTCTGTGTTGCATGGAACGACATTGGAAGGGTCAGCTAAATCACACTACGTGTAAGATGCTAGCTAGACAACTGTGTAACATGAATCCCACGTCCTGCAAATTACATAACCTGCTCTAATGGAACAAGCACGTAAAACAGTGTCTTCCCACACTTCCGTGTCACAGTGCAGTGATTTTCTGTGACTTCAGGAACCAACTAACTCTAACTGTGATAACTACACTGTCTAACTGCTCTTGGACGTACACACACACACACACACACACACACACACACACACACACACACACACACACACACACACACACATCCCTGTTATTTAACTTCTCTCGATTCCATTAACAGTATTTCGGATACTAAGATTTTTGCCGTATACTGTCCCTAAAAGAAAAGTAGTATAAGAAGTTGTGTTTCTAAGGTGTGACTCATTGCCCATTCGGCCAAACCTCGTGTAGCAGTTTGCTGGAGCAGAAACAGCTCCGCATGATTCAGAGATATGTTAAGAGCAACTAATTTCTTGTATTGGTAAACTTTGAGAAATAATATAAATGTGGGAAATACTTTAACTTATACGCATTTTAAAGTAACCGTGTTATCTACGTTTTGTTGAAAAGTATGCACTATTTTCTTATGTTTTTAAACTTTATTTTCAACATCTATCCATTTATGTGAATTCATCTCAATTTCCTATTCCTAAGATATAGATGACTGAATTCAAACTTCACCATACAACTCTCCAAGACCATCCTTCCATATGACGTCACAAAATTGCATTTACGGGTGGATATTTTTTTAGTTCATTGACTTGCGAAGGGAAACATATATAGATTTCGAACACTACGGAAGTCATCTGGACTAGCAGAACAATAAAATTTTTCAGTAGAATCCGCGATCACTATGCAAGTGCAAAATCACCTTTCAGCTGGATAATGGAAAATGTTTTGGCAATAGAACAACTTAGGGAACTTGTATCACGAATTACTGGGATATATACTTTATTCAATGTATTTGACACTTTCCAAATACCACCTAATGCCACTCCTACAGAAATTTATGGATGTAAAATGCAAAACGATCATCAACAAAAATAAAACGTAGGTGATGGATTGCAGTCAGCTAAACTCATGCAATGATGATTGTATCAGATTAAAAAATGAGGCACTAAAAGTATACTAACTGGGCATCAAAACATCTGATGATGGCAGAAGCAAACTGGTTATAAAAATGTCGACTGTAAATAATAAGAAAAGCTAGTCTGAAAAGAGAAGTATGTTGACATCTACAATAAATCTGATTGATAGGAAAGCTTTTGCGAAGCTGTTTATCTGAAGAACAGCTTTATATGAAAATGAAACGTTGAACATAAGTAGAGAAGAAGAGAACATAACCTTTCCAAACGTGATTTAAAAAAATAATTCTGAAGATTGAATAGGCAGATCGAGTTACTAATGAAAAATTAATGAACCGAGTTGTGGATAAAATAGCTTAATGACACACCTTCAATAAAAGAACGGATAGGTTGGTAGGACACATAGTGAAGCAAGTAGTAATTTCGGGAACAGTGTGTGGATGGAAGGAGAGGCGATGTCTGAGTAAGGATGAGCGAAATAAAAACTGCAGATGAAAACTACAGTACATAAAGTAGTTTGAAGTGGATATGGGTTGCTGTAGTCTTTCAGAGATCGACAGACTTGCGCAGGATACATTACCGTGAAGAGTTCCATCAAACCAGTCTGGGGACTGAAAATAACAACGAGAACCAACTTCCAAAAGAAGAAAATTTAAAGAAAAACGTTGGACAAATTTTACTAATCCAAATGAATACTGCATCAAAAAATATGACCATTTTCACGGAACAATCGCTCACTGCGAGGACTAGAGGTTTGTCTCTTCTTGGCATAGTCATAGACGCAAAATACCTGGCCTCGTTCTCCTGGAAACAAGTGGAATAATCAAATCAAGATCTTGACAGCTGACGCTTGTTTCCGCCTACTCTATAACGTGAGAAGATACGCTAACCAGCAAGTCCGCCTTTCGTGCACGGGCTCTTTCAATGAATAATTCCAGCCTGCTGTTTCCTTAAGCCATCGCTCTACGTCAGCTCTAATTACTCAACCTTATTCAACAGCAGGAAGCGATATCGTAGGAGGAACCTATTTGTGTCAGACTTCAGCAAGAATTCTCTGAGACTAAAGAGAAATAACAGCCAGTTTCTTAGGCAACATCACGTAGGGGGTACTTTGGGTACCAATTTACCCTGCATACGTGACAATGACTACGTCATTCGTCTCCTGCAGAAATCTGCTAACGCTGTTTTATGGACTGGTTCTTATTCGGAGGTTGCATACACTTTCTTCTTCTTCGTTCAAAGAAATTTGTATAAAATCCTCGTTCCGAACCTAAGGAAACAGCTCACTCCACCTTCATTCATGCCTGCCTCCGTGTTTATTTGGTTTATAGTAATGGGACTAACACGGCAGGCGATGTTGGGTCAAGTGCTGTAAACGCGAGACCCATTGCTTTTCGTAGTTGTATAATATATCAATCATTTCATTAACATTAAGTCGTTTACTGACATCATCACCTAGAATTTTAACCCGTAACTTCGCTCCTTTCGTCAGTGGTAAAAATCTCATTTCGGATGTTTTCGTCCTTCTCTTGTCTCTCTCCATGTTTCACTTCCACAAAACAGTAGTTCTGGAATTAACCTGTTCTCGTGTTCTGTTGGATCACATCAAGTTTTGCATTTTATTTTCAAACATTATTGTTCTAATATTTTCCCTCCGTCTGACACGCCATATACACTACTGGCCATTAAAATTACTACACCACGAAGATGACGTGCTACAGATGCGAAATTTAACCGACAGAAAGAAGATGCTGTGATATGCAAATGGTTAGCTTTTCAGAGCATTCACACAAGGTTGGCGCCGATGGCGACACCTACAGCGTGCTTACATGAGGAAAGTTTCCAACCGATTTCTCATACACAAACAGCAGTTGACCGGCGTTGCCCGGTGAAACGTGTTTGTGATGCCTCGTGTAAGGACGAGAAATGCGTACCATCACGTTTCCGACTTTGATAAAGGTCGGATTGTAGCCTATCGCTATTGCGGTTTATCGTATCGCGACATTGCTGCTCACGTTGGTCGAGATCCAATGACTGTTCCAGGATATGGAATCGGCGGGTTCAGGAGGGTAATACGGAACGCCGTGCTGGATCCCAATGGCCTTTTATCACTATCAGTCGAGACGACAGGCATCATATCCGCATAGCTGTAACGGATCGTGCAGCCATGTCTCGATCCCTGAGTCAACAGATGGGGACGTTTGCAAGACAACAACCATCCACACAAACTGTTCGAAGACGTTTTCAGCAGCATGGACTATCAGCTCAGAGACCATGGCTGCGGTTACCCTTGACGCTGCATCACATACAGGAGCGCCTGCGATGGTGTACTCAACGACGAACCTGGGTGCACGAATGGTAAAACGTCATTTTTTCGGATGAATCGAGGTTCTGTTCACAGTATCATGATGGTCGCATCCGTGTTTGGCGACATCGCGGTGAACGCACATTGGCAGCGGGTATTCGTCATCGCTATATTGGCGTATCACCCGGCGTGATGGTATGCGGTGCCATTGGTTACACGTCTCGGTCACCTGTTGTTCGCATCGACGGCACTTTGAACAGTGGACGTCGTTACATTTCAGATGTGCAACGACCCGTGGCTCTACCCTTCATTCGATGCCTCCGAAACCCTACATTTCAGCAGGATAATGCACGACCGCATGTTGCAGGTCCTGTACGGGCCTTTCTGGATACAAAGAATGTTCGACTGCTGCCCTGGCCAGCTCATTCTCCAGATCACTCACCAATTGGAAACGTTTGGTCAATGGTGGCCGAGCAACTGGCTCATCACAATACGCCAGTCACTACTCTTGATGAACTGCAGTACCGTGCTGAAGCTGCATGGGCAGCTGTACCTGTACACGCCATCCAAGCTCTATTTGACTCAATGCCCAGGAGTATCAAGGCCGTTATTACGGCCAGAGGCGGTTGTTCTGCGTACTGATTTCTCAGGATCTATGCTCACAAATTGCCTGAAAATGTAATCACATGTCAGTTCTAGTATAATATATTTGTCCAATGAATACCCGCTTATCATCTGCATTTCTTCTTGGTGTAGCAATTTTAATGGCCAGTAGTGTACAACACTGTTGTATGGATCTAACACCTACTCAAGACCGACCGCTAACAGAAAACTGGAAAAATATGCGGCGTGCTTTACTACTTGAATTCTGAAGCACGGCTGACTGTGTGGTTCCGTGATAAAACGTGCTTCTCCCAATGTGGACATAAATATAGAAAACCCTACTGGCTCTAGTTGCTCATCTGTCAGTTCTTAATCCGAGGAAGATATCTGCACTAGGCAAGTTCACCTATCCTTCCATCCGAAATAAGTCCTGAAATTGTTTGTTGGTGTTCTTGCTGTAATCTTCAGTCAGAGACTGGTTTGATGCAGCTCTCCATGCTACTCTATTCTGTGCAAAAGTCTTCATCTTCGAGGAACTATTGCAACCTACATCCTTCTGAATCTGCTTAGTGTATTCCTCCCTTGGTCCCCCCTCTACGATTTTTACCCTCCACGGTTCCCTCCAGTACTAAATTGGTGATCCCTTGATGTCTCAGAACGTGTCCTACCAACCGATCCCTTCTTCTGGTCAAGTTGTGCCACAAATTCCTCTTCTCCCCAATTGGATTCAGTACCTTCTCATTAGATACGTGATCTACCCATCTAATCTTCCGTAGCACCACATTTCGAAAGCTTCTATCCTCTTCTTGTCTAAACTATTCATCGTCCATGTTTCACTTACATACATGGATACTCTCTATACAAATACTTTCAGAAAAAACTTCCTGACACTTAAATCTATACTCGATGTTATCAAATTTCTCTTCTCCAAAAACGCTTTCCTTGCCATTGCCAGTCTTGATTTTATATCCTCTCTACTTCGACCATAATCAGTTATTTTTCTCCTCTAATAGCAAAACTGATCTACTACTTTAAGTGTCTCATATCCTAATCTAACTCCCTCAGCATCACCTGATTTAATTCGACTACATTTGCATGCGGACGCATAATACCGAAGGCTCTTGTAGGACCGTATTATTTGGCTCTTCGAAGTTCGACTGTTCCGAGTCGCGACGATATCAGTCCCTGCCTCAGTAACTGAGAGTGTTGCGAACTTAATTCTTTTTATTTTTTTGTTACATTTCGTGATCTATTATCCACTATTTCATGAGAGACTAGTTGCATTTACTAAGTGCCTTGTATTTAATACAATCTTTAGCTGTTATTGTAGTGTAAGCTATACACTCGAAAAGACTATTAAATTCACACTTCAGCACTTTTAACAATTGCTTTTACTAAATCTAACTGCAATAAAAGTTAACCGTGTGTAAAAGCTGTTCGACTGTTCAACGTTTATCGTTTTTATCCAGAGAGTTTTAGTGGATTTTGTGGGTCGTTCTACAACAAAACATTCACTTTTTATGCACTTCACTGTTTATCTTATTTATTGATTGAATGACTCAGTGTTTTCCACAAAATCACAGTGCCAAGTTTTACCGGGTCAGGAACCAGTACAAAATTCACTATGAGTATTTACTTTTGAAAAGGAATAATAATGTCTGTAGAAATCGGTCAGCAACCCTGAAAGGACTGGTTCTTTAACTGAACTTGAAATCTTGCTGATTCAAGGCATTCTGCCTCGGGATGGTAGGTCTGCAACCGTTCAGTAATGAGGAAATTTGATTTTTCTTATTTCATCAATCTCAGTTACATTAATATGGAATTTTTTGCTGTAGTGGTTACCGGTTTCGTACTGACACGCCCATTCCCAAATCATACGCCTTGTTATTAATCGTAAGTAGCCATATAATACGGTGCCAAAAGGCAGGAAAAGCGTAAGTACAGAAAGCCAAGCTGTGGGCTACAAGTACTCTCACTGATGGTATCAGCTGTTGCATCTGACTGACACAACCAAACTCAGTCAGTTGCAAACTTAGGATATTCATCTCACTCTGCGTCTAATAAGCGTAAATGCAATGAGGCTAAAGATTCAGCGACTCTCCCAGTTGCGCCTCGGTTCCTCGTGGTGTCACGTACCGAAGGATGTCAGTCTTTTGCTACAGTTAATCCATTTATTTCTAGAATGAAATTTTCACTCTACAGCGGAGTGTGCGCTGATATGAAACTTCCTGGCAGATTAAAACTGTGTGCCGGACCGAGACTCGAATTCGGGACCTTTGCCTTTCGCGGGCAAGTGCTCTACCGACTGAGCTACCCAAGCACGACTCACGCCCTGTCCTCACAGCTTTAATTCCGCCAGTACCTCGTCTCCTACCTTCCAAACTTTACAGAAGCTCTCCTGCGAACCTTGCAGAACTAGCACTCCTGAAAGAAAGGTAGAGCACTTGCCCGCGAAAGGCAAAGGTCCCGAGTTCGAGTCTCTGTCCGGCACATAGTTTTAATCTGCCAGGAAGTTTCATATCAGCGCACACTCCGCTGCAGAGTGAAAATCTCATTCTGGAAACATCCCCCAGGCTGTGGCTAAGCCATGTCTCCGCAATATCCTTTCTTCCAGGAATGCTAGTTCTGCAAGGTTCGCAGGAGAGTTTCTGTAAAGCTTTTAGCCTCTTTTACTTATTTATGTTCTGAGGTTATGACATAGATGTTTACGATCTCAGTTTTCTTTTGCGCCTTAAAGAAAAACAAAATAAATAAAACGACAGCGCTCAATATGCGATTGAAAAAGGGTAGAAAATCGGTATTATTGGTACCCTCCATCATGAACTATAAAGCGCCTTACGGAGTATATAGGCCAAGTATGTGAATGAGTATCTGTCCCGGGCGCCACGGCCGCACCAAGAGCTGCACATTTCACCCCATGTGTTGAATCTGAAGGATACATATTCCATTGTCAACTTAAACTCGATTCAGTGACGCCCAGGTCCTTCATCCCAAGTTTAATCCACGATGTTCCCAACGACGGTAGAAGATTAGTTCTAGGCGGTCAGCATTTGATGCAGCCCGTTCTTTTCTCATGTTCCATTTACACTACCTGTCAAACTTCGGAAGCATCCAGAAGACAGAAAATGGCCCAGAGATCACCTGTGTGTGCTGTGTGTGTGTGTGTGTATGTGTGTGTGTGTGTGTGTGTGTGTGTGTGTGTGTGTGTAGTGAGTGAAGTGTTATGAAACAATGTGTGTATAGTATGTGCAATGACCAATAGTGAGATATGAGTGAACAGTGTGACATTACATCATTTAATAAGTTATTTGTAAATAAATGTATTGTATACCAGGAGTAAATCTAATGATTGTCTTTAACTAGAAGTCTGTAAATGTATGTGTACATGAACTAGCTTATTTTAAATTGGTCTAGTAAATACTTTGACATGTTCTATATCCTTGTAAAAAAAGATCTACGGATAAATAAAGCTACTACCACTACTAATACTACTACTACTACTACATGTTCGGATGTCAACGTAACTCCGCACTTTGTAAAATATTAGAGCTGAGGTCGCGATTCTGCAGAACCCTGGATTACCATGGTAGACGGGAATGGCGGCAGGCTTGGGAGATGTCCCTTTCTTCCAATGTTTTGGAGGGCCACAGCGGTGTTACCCCGGCTGGTAGTGATTAACGGAACTCCAACGGCACAACGTTACCTGACAGACATACTGCGTTCTCATGTCTTCTCATGTGGCAGTACCACCGTGCTATTTTTCAAGTGGATAATCCTCAGCACATGCCACGTCTCTCTGTGAACTGTCTATGTGATGCTGAAATACTACCATGTCCATCAAAATCCAAAGATCTGTCCTGACAGAACCTGCGTGGGACCCGCTCGGACGTCAGTTTTGTCCCAATGTCAGTATGTAGGGTATCAAGAACCAGTTATAGCTGTTATGGTCTAGTTTGCTTCAGAAAACGATGCAACGGTCTTAAAGACATACTTCCCCGCCGAATTAGTGCATGCATCCAAGCCAGAGGGGGCTCAACCAACGCCACCTAGAAACAAAGCCTGCTGTGACGTCACGGCTCTGCAGCCGAGTTCAGAAACTAGCACTGAAGTAGCGCAAGGGAATGCACATTCGCTATCTAACTAACGATAGAAGTAACGAAAACAGTGAAACCTACAATTAAGGGAGTTCGTAAATGATAAATTGTGGCTTAACACGGTCGAGTGAGGAAGATTTATATAAATGTTGGATCCTGTGTCTTCAAAAGCAGTTTGTATAGTCACCACCATTAGATCTTACAATTAGGTAACCAACACAATATTTCGTCTACCTAAGGAATAATGATTTTCCTTGATTACGAAAAAAATACACTAGGACCTTCAAAATTCGTCTACAAATAATATAAACCATTTATCCTATTTTTCCAGTCACCACTACCTACTTTTTAGGCGACGTAAAATTTTAAGCACTTACAGCATTGCCCTGCTGCAGATTAGATTTTATAATTAGTTAATAACCCTCCACATGATAGTTTAGACTACATAAGTAAAATGATTTTCCTTGACTATGAATAAAATTACACTAGGACCTTCAAAATTCACCACAAATAATGTTAACCATTTATCGAACTTTTATCATTTAATAACTTACGAAAATGGGACATATAATACTTAACAAGCTTCACGTTAATAAGTAAATTTTGTTTGTAAAAACTGTAATTACACACACACACACACACACACACACACACACACAGACACACACACAGACACACACACACAGGGGGAGATCTACAAAATGTTTGACAAGTACTGAAAGAAACAACAAATTTTCAGAAAACATTTATTTCCGAATTTTTTGTGACAAGCAGTCAGATGTCAAGACTTTTTCGTTCTTTTATAAACACTTACATTTTTTGTCACTTATTCGTTTTACAAAGTTGTTTAATAAAATATTTGCACTGCAAGTCAATGTACAATGTATGGTAGATTCAAGAGTTTAACCTTTTAAACAATGGAAACCAAGAAATAAGTCTTTTGGCACATTAATGGCTGCTTCTTTCACAAGCACATTTCTTTGATTTACTTGTTGCAGAAACAAACTTTCCTTTTCTTTAAGAATTTTTTGTAGTGTTAAGTATACTTAGGAAACATATGTGACTACGTCACTGCTTGGCTATGTTAAACTTTCCCTATCATTTGCCACTATCAAATCATCTGCTTGTCTTGTTTCTTCGGGTGTTACAAACTCTTTACAATATGGACAATTTGCTTTTTGAAGCACTTTGTGTGAGCAATAACCTGATATACAATGGAGTAATGGCCAAGTGTTTTCCTCTACTTCATCAACATCATTATCATCAACTACTACATGTAATAGCTCTGGGTTATCGATATCTTGAAAGTCTGGGATTCTACAACCAGCAGCATCAACATCAACAGGCCTTACAACAACATCGCCAAACACTTTGGACTTTAATACAAGAGAAAACACACTATGGGCCCTTAATTTTCCTCCTGTTTCAAATACCTGCCTTAGCGATACATGGTAATTTCCCCCATCAAGTTGGCGGTATTTCCCAAACCTGTCCTCCAACCTGTCTGTCTGTATTTTCCCAAGGAGTAAATATGTTCTCTTTTTCTCACACAGCCAGTATTCACTAAATTCAATCAAGGCTGCAGTAGTATGTTTGAGAGCAAAGTGTGTTTCTCTGGTCAATTTCCTTCCTCCATTGCAATCTTCCTATGAACACAACCATGAGAGAAAGTTTCTCAAAAAGTCATGAATATGTTTTGAATTGAGAGTATTCGGTTCTTGGTAAACATTCCTTAGCCTTTTATCCTTAAGCAACGTTTTAACATTAACAACATCAAACCATGGACTTATTATTTTTACAAATGTGGCAGTACTCTCCCAGTTTCTTTTCTTGCACCTAGTTGTTGCATTGCAACAACTGTCATTAAAAATACGCAATGCTAATTTCACATTTTGCCGTTCAAAAGAATTTGGATATAATGACTTAAGTGTTAAAGTGCTGCCATACTGCAACAGTTCACCTTTTTCTAGTAAATGTAGTTCCTTCAGTGCTGTAACAGAAGCAAGACCTCCCTTCAAAGTACCACTAAAAGAAGGAAAGCACATAATTTGGTCCTTTTCATTAAACCAGTTGTTTCGTATACATTTTAAAATGTGTGCAGTATCCACAAAATAGTAAAGTGGACGGTCTGCAGAAGTCTGCACAGGATGCACATATTTTATCTGTACAGTAGGGGGGGGGGGGGGGGGAAGAAAAGTATGAAATAGATTTTTTATTAATAGCGTTATTGTCAGCTACTACTCCTACTACCTGAAATCCCACTGCTCCTAGTTCGATAATGAAATGTTTAATAACTGAGAACAGAACATCACCTTGAATTTGTGAACTGGGAGAATATGCACCACATCTTTGTACTCTGAATCCATACTCTGGATCATAAAAACATAAGCACTAGTTGCACACAAAAACACATCTGTGTTAAAAGCACCACCTACAACATTGCCACCTTTATAGTCAAGTTGTGACTTTAAATGAATCTCATCCATCAACAGGAGGACATATTTGTCATTCACAGATAAAGCACCAACCTTTTATGATACGTAATTTGAGAAACTGCTCACTCTGCTGCTCAATGATTGGGTTAGTTGGAAGTTTACTGCAAACTTTTGACAAAGTACTGGGACTTGGAATGGAAAAATTACTATCACTTCTCAAAAACCTATACGCATGTGGACTGATAGAATAAACTAATGACCATAAAATCATTGAATCACTCACGTACCTGATCTGTGTTGGACTTTTAAATCTTAGAAATGAAACTTGTTCCTTCAAAAATTTAATTTTATGGCCACTTTCTGGTAATTTTTATAACAGGTTGTCCAAAATGTCTTCAATGCAAGACAAACTTGCCTCAACTGGAGCCTCATTTATATGAAACATCACATACAACTCTTTCAAAATATTACTAACTGTATCAGTATCACTTACTTGCTTTGGTAATTTAATCTTACCAGCACACTTTAGCTCAGCTTCCTTCACAAATTCACTTAAAACTGAATCACTATTTATAACGATATGACACACAACACTTAGATAAGCAACATCCTGCAACAACACAAGACACAAATTGTTTGGTTTGATTACTGTGACCCAGTCACTGTGCTTTTCGCAAACAGATAATTTTGATTTACACTCTTCTAAACTAGCAAATTAAATCTTCTCCATCATTTTTGTGTGTGATTCCACACTCTGCTCAATGACTTTCTCAAGTGCTTGGTTCTCCAAACGTTCACGACGACTCTCTGGATCTTCTCGAGCTGGGGCTTGTTTTGAAGATAAATACGTAGGGCATCCTGGCAACTTTGATGGTACAGCATCTGCAAATAGAGAGAGATAAACATGAGATTCGTATAGCAATTTTTCATGATGTACTTGTCTGTGTTAGGTATCTAACAATATAGTAAGAAAATTAAGGAACCTGTACATTAATCTGTAAACTGATTACAAGTATTCTTTACGATAAATTTTCACAAACCTTTCTTTAAACGTGGATGGTCCAAAGGTGCTGTAAGGAGTTTGCCAGTTTTTGGGTCGTAAGCACTGGTAATTTTCTCAGTGTCGTCTGCATTGAAATGCAGTTCACATATCTGAAAAGTACCATATATTTTACTGTTAACGTAAAGGCAGAATGTAAACTGACAAATGAAATCTAACTGAGGACTGCATAAAGTGAGTTTAAAAGTATAATGCTTCGTTATAATTAGGCTATTGATTTGAATTTTCAGTTCTGTAACATAACAGTATTAAAAAATAATAACCATGTAGAAATAAAGATAAATTACAGATACAACGGACTGTTTACTGGGTTCCCAGTCTTTCCTATGAACTGCACCGATCCATTTCAATCTTAAGGCTTCATCAGACGGGAATGAAAAGACGCTAACTTTTGGACCATTGTCGTAGTTCCCCCTACAATAGGGCATACAGCACTTGCGTGGTATTTTGAGCAGATGCTCAACAACACTCCGAATCGTATATAACAGTGAGAACAAGATTTCCGCCACAAATGTTACGAAAACAAAGCCATGCTTTCAAACACTGCTACGAAAACAAACCCATGCCGTGATCACAGATGGCACTGCTTAGCCGCAGAATGCTGACGTCACAGCTCCCACAGAATAGTGTGCGTAGGCCTTGTTTCTAGGTGGCGCTGGCGCAACGCCATGCTGATAACTGGCTTCATACTGCCAAGTGGTTTATGAATTTGGATCTTTCATTTTGCAATCACTGAAAAACATAATAAAGCTTCTCATCTTGTCAAGTTTCATTTTGTTTCCTCCTCCCCTTCAGGGTGCTTCACATTTTTTTGTCAGACAGTATGTATTACCGTGGTTCAAGCAGCCCCTTGCAAGCTGTCAAGAGGGATGTTGAGATTTTAACCTCCCCGGCTTCCGAGGATTGCAGCCCTAGTGCACTAGCAAACGAACATTTACACTTTTGGACTAGCTTCGATGAGGTGCACCCTCGCACGTGGCATAGCCACAGCTAAGCAGTCATTATACCAGTCTCATCCACAAAAAGGTTCTTCGTCTTGCAACTGCCTGATAAATTAGAGGATACGTCATAACTCACACTCATAGCCTATGTTGATCAAGTTTACTCTGCGGCTGCCGCATCCATGTATATTAGGGAAATTTGGTCATACTGTGCTCTACTCCTAACAGATTCTCCTATCTAATAAGGCGATCCCAATCAAACTAAGAGATCAACAAGATCCAACAGAAGGCACTGTCACTCGTTATAACTTAACTTTGTAGCTCCTTGCAGTACTATTTTGGTCATATTACACTTTCGTGTAAATAGGTAGTAATAGTTACTACTAGTTTCACGATTTGCCTCTGTTTCGTGGAAAGCAATGCATTTGTAGATGAAAACTGGAAACAATGATAAAGAAGAAGTCTGCGACACTGTAAATATTCAATGCGTGGGCAGCGCTATGCAAAGTAACACCTGGCGCCCAATGACGCTATGCTCGGCTGCTTTTCGCACACGCCGTGCGGCAGCTGTGCTTCACCATAGGGGCGGCTGTATCGGCAGCTGTTGGCAGACTTGAATGCTTACAGGAAACTGCAAGTTGGCGGTAGAAGTTCTAAAAAAGGCTCACCTGGCGTTTCCTGGAAGAGCTGCACAGTTTGCGAGAATCCACCAGCCGAAGACTGGAAAGCAAATACATGAGTAAAACATACTTGGAGATATTACAATAAGTTTGCATAAGCGGTATGTATCTCGTTGCCACGTACAGTGAAAAATTAATTTAAACACGAAGCAGGAAAAGGTACCCAGTTCCTTTCATTCTACTTATACAGGGTGCTAGGGGTATAAATGCGGTTAGAGGCGCCATGCCACGGATTGCGCGGCCCTCTCCCGCCGGAGGTTCGAGTCCTCCCTGGGGCAGGGGTATGTGTGTTGTTCGTAGCGTAAGTTAGTCTAATTAGTGTCTAAGTCTAGGGACCGATGAACTCAGGAATTTAGTCCCTTAGGAATTCACACACATTTGAACATTTTGTGTAAGTGCAGATATTCTGATTTTAAAAAAAATGTTCAAATGTGTGTGGAATCTTATGGGACTTAACTGCTAAGGTTATCAGTCCCTAAGCTTACACACTACTTAACCTAAATTATCCTAAGGACAAACACACACACCCATGACCGAGGGAGGACTCGAACCACCGCCAGGACCAGTCGCGCTAATCCCGCGCGGCTATTGTGATCACTGGCGACTTAATACGTACTCACTACAGTGTGTTAGCTGTTTTTTTTTCTCTCTGCTTCTAACAGTCGTCCTACAAACACATCACACAGTTTACTAGCTGATGTTTTCTGCACCTTCGTTACTGTACCACTAAGTGTCTGCGTAGACAGGCATCCACAGATCCACACTTCGACACCTGACCTGGTGTCCAGGGAAAAATAGGCATTAATTGCATGCTCTTGCCATATGTTCTTGGAGGTACTAACCAACCTAGAAATATACTATTCCTAGTATCTAATCTGTTAGTCTGCAAATGAAATATTACTGACGTAATGTTTTCAGTACGCTGTCTTCAGTCACCAATAAAAATATCTGCATTTTTACCCCTAACACACCGTACATATTCAATACAACCGCTTCATAAAAGGACGCTGTTCACGTCATCATGATCTTAGGGCTCATCTCATTTCGCAATGTTCGGAAACAGCGTACGAAGAATGCGGTTGAACCAGTTGTATTATACTCTGCCTGCCGAAAATACTGCTGTTAGCTTTCGCAGACAGGTCTGATGTTGCGAGAGACGAAAATAAAATAGCAGCTTGTGGAGATTTACTCAACCTTCGCTTTCTAACAAACCACGTCTGCCTGGGTAAAGAAGTATTTCAAAAATTCAAATGTGTGGGAAATCTTATGGGACTCAACGGCTAAGGTCATCAGTCCATAAGCTTACACACTACTTAACCTAAATTATCCTAAGGACAAACACACACACCCATGCCCGAGGGAGGACTCGAACCTCCGCCGGGACCAGCCGCACAGTCAATGACTGCAACGCATGAGACCGCTCGGCTAATCCCACGCGGCGGAAGTATTTCAGTTGCGCAGGAAGAAACTGTTCGTCTGATCCAGGAAACTCCGTACTTCTTACACGTGTTTCCACCAACAATTTGAAAGTTTTCAGTGATAGGACTGAAATGCATATAATCAATTGTATCGGGTACTATTAAGCACAAAGACAGGACGAGGCTGTTGAAGAATATTGATATACCGAAAGCGCACCAGCGTATATCCGTGAGGAGTTTTGACGGGGACAGTTTCGATGAACTCTGTGCAGAATGCGTTATGATCTATCGTAAATTATTAAAATAGCACCATCTTGATCATGTATGGCCGGCTGGGACTCGAGCACCATTCACATAAAGTGTCTAACCTTCCAGTCTGACCGTTGACTGAAGCAGGACTGCATCATAATTCTAGCACACATCTTCTATTTACTTGTCAGCCAAGACACGTGAAATACCAACAGCCTTCGGGGTTCTGTACTCAAGTTCCTTTTCGATGTGAGCTTCAAAATTTTTATGAGGGTTACTCCAGAATAATGGAACTGCAATGCTGTCATCACTCAGCAATACTTTCCTCTTACTTAAGAAGAGTGACAAAGAGACAGTTAACCATTACAAGAATTTATGTGATCAGTTTGGACTCATAGTTCATCAAACCACTGTAGTAGTACAATCTTCACGTGATCAGTTCTTCCAGATTACTTTACATACGGAGTGTACCGAATCTTTACGGACAAAATTATACAAACGATAGTGGATGCTATACTGAGTATTTTCAGGTCAGTAAACTACAGCTGGAAATAAATATTTCAAGGTGTACAAAATCTTCAATAGCAAACTGAGAGAGGCACGTGTTTGTATGTTGCTTATACTCTTCTTTCACAAAATAACAACTATCTCCAGAATATGTTTTGATTGCTATATCATGAAAAACAGTTCACTATATCTGTGATGCGTCCACAATGACACTGACTGTTTACCAAAGGTCGTTACTTGTTACAGGGACTTGCAGGTATGTATTTAATGTATGACACAGCAGAATCTACTGGATGGAAAACCAAACGTATCTACAAAAACAGTTTCGAACAGATATCATCCTAACTAGAAAAAAATTATCGCCTTACATACACAGGATAAAACAGCTAAGACAAGCCACCCCAAATATCTCCTGAGTGAACAAATTTGTCGATGTGCGGTTTTCGTCAAGCTATAGCGGACAATATGGCGAATTTTCTGAAGTTCGCAAGTAATTTTATTCTTCATAGTCGCCGAATTACGATAGCGACTTTTTTGTGATAGAAACATACATATATTTATACCAAAAGTAAACAAACAAGTTTTTGTGTTTCATGTGTTTATATGTGAGCTTGCAGCCGATCAGTCTGTGTTCTCCTGTTGTAACAACCAGATAACTTGCTCGCAAAGCTATTTAGACGGTCAAAATGTATACGGCAGTGGAAACAGTGACTATCATCTATACTGAACGCTGCCAAACTATTAGAGCAAGTGTGCGGTTGTGCTGAAGAGTATCCAGACCGTGCCAAGCACTCAGGATCTGAAAATTTCTGGAAGATTAAGACTGTGTGCCGGACCGAGACTCGAACTGGGGACCTTTGCCTTTTGGGGGCAAGTACTCTACCATCTGAGCTACCGAAGCGCGACCCGAACCCCGTCCTCACAGCCTTACTTCTGCCAGTATCTGCCAGGATCTCTCTTTGCAAAACATTGTTAAAAACAACTACACTACTGGCCATTAAAATTGCTACACCACGAAGATGACGTGCTAAATACGCGAAATTTAACCGATAGGAAGAAGATGCTGTGGTATGCAAATGATTAGCTTTTCAGAGCATTCACACAAGGCTGGTTCCGGTGGCGACAGCTACAACGTGCTGACATGAGCAAAACTTCCAACCGATTCCTCATTCACAAACAGCAGTTGACCGGCGTTGACTGGTGAAACGTTGTTGTGATGCTTCGTGTAAGGAGGAGAAATGCGTACCATCACGTTTCCGACTTTGATAAAGGTCGGATTGTAGCCTATCGCGATTGCGGTTTATCGTATCGCGACATTGCTCCTCGCGTTGGTCGAGGTCCAATGACTGTTTAGCAGAATATGGAATCGGTGGGTTCAGGAACGTAATACTGAACGCCGTGCTGGATCCCAACGGCCTCGTATCACTAGCAGTCGAGATGACAGGCATCTTATCCGCATGGCTGTAACGGATCGTGCAGCCACGTCTCGATCCCTGAGTCAACAAATGGGGCGTTTGCAAGACAACAACCATCTGCGCGGACAATTCGACGACGTTTGCAGCAGCATGGACTATCAGCTCGGAGACCACGGCTACGGTTATCCTTGTCGCTGCATCACAGACAGGAGCGCATGCGATGGTGTACTCAATGACGTACCTGGGTGCACGAATGGCAAAACGTCATATTTTCTTATGAATCCCGGTTCTGCTTACAGCATCATGATGGTCGCATCCGTGTTTGGTGACATCGCGGTGAACGCACATTGGAAGCGTGTATTCGTCATCGCAATATTGGCGTATCACCCGGCGTGATGGTATGGGGTGCCATTGATTACACGTGTCGGTCACCTCTTTTTCGCATTGACGGCACTTTGAACAGTGGACGTTACATTTCAGATGTGTTACGACCCGTGGCTCTACCCTTCATTCGATCCCTGCGAAACCCTACATTTCAGCAGGATAATGCACTACCGCATGTTGCAGGTCCTGTGCGGGCCTTTCTGGATACAGAAAATGTTCGACTGCTGCCCTGGCCAGCACATTCTCCAGATCACTCACCAATTGAAAACGTCTGGTCAATGGTGGCCGAGCAACTGGCTCGTCACAATACGCCAGTCACTAGTCTTGATGAACTGTGGTATCGTGTTGAAGCTGCATGGGCAGCTGTGCCTGTACACGTCATCCAAGCTCTGTTTAAGTCAATGCCCAGGCGTATCAAGGCCGTTATTACGGCCAGAGGTGGTTGTTCTCGGTACTGATTTCTCAGGATCTATGCAGCCAAATTGCGTGAAAATGTAATCACATGTCAGTTCTAGTTTAATATATTTGTCCAATGAATACCCGTTTATCATCTGCATTTCTTCTTGGTGTAGCGATTTTAATGGCCAGTAGTGTAGAAGAGTAGAGAAAAAATACGACAAGGAAAAGGAAGAGCAACTGATAAAAGAAATATGACTAAAATTTTAGCAGCAATAACAGGCAGTACAGATGTCTCCAGGAGCCATGTCGGAAGTATAAGATGGATCAAGAACCGAACACTGCATTCCATTGCTTTGCACGTTTCATCGTGGCCCTACTTCCGAAAGCGGTGAATTTTGTGAAGGTTGAACAAGATCAGTTGTAGTGGCCAAAAACATTTTTTTTTATGTTTAGTGTATGACTGAAGAGTATTTGCATGTGACTCACAATGAGACAGGATCTTGCATAGATGAATCCAGGACTTCTCTACATTAGATTTTGTATTTGGCTGTGAAAGAGCTCTGTTGCCGATAGGTCTCGCACAGTTTGGTCGAAGCACCGATATAAGGCTGCTGTTGACAACTGTAAGTAAATGCTCGAAATATTCTACCAATTAAACGTTGCATCTCTCCACAACATCGTAACACTAAACGAAACTTTAATGTATTTATACGGGCAGGAAACTAAGTAGAAATTCAATTGTTTTGGCATTCCGAGATGAACCAAGACGATCAAAAATGGTTCGTTTATGAAATAACTTTTCTGGTACCAGTAAAGACTTTCTATTTATTTGTATTTTTCAGGGGGCATTTGGAGAAATGAGTTCCATTGTGAGATGCATTTGCTGCGTCCTGTGTCACTCATTCGTGATGTTTTCGATGTGAGAGATGCTGCGGTTTTCTGTTGTATTTACTGTAACACACAACAACACGAGCAATTTCAATTAATGATACGTCTTTTCATAAAGTTAATGGCGAAATTTGGAAAGAACTTCTACTTGTAGTTTTCTTGTGATCCTCTTATGCAGAAGGCCTTGTAAAATAAACATCATGCTCAATTTTCTCTGCACAGTGTACAATGAAAATAGCAAACGTACAAAAAAAAGGAGTTACAAAGACGATTTTACATCTAGTCAACAGAGATATTTATCTCAATATTAATCTCTACATTTATTTCTCTATCTATAAATCATCCACAGTGTCTGCAAGCATTAGTACAGAGGATATTTATTTAATAATATGGATCATTATTTGCTTATACATATGCAAGCTGTTTGAAAGCCTTTGCGACAGACATGTAGGGGTGACAGATCACATCATGAGGAACAACTTTTATTATAGATAAAATGTTCGCTGACGCTTTCCAAAGACCCCAGGCGTCCTTTAGCAGTCGCCGACCCTGGGGTGACGGGATTTCACCAAAATAGCAGTGTCTGCGAACCAGGTGTGCAGCCCACTGCCTACCCCACTATTCTGACAGAGTGATTTTCGACAAGAAACAATAAGAATGAGTGTCTCTCAGCGGAGAAAGATTTTTTAGAAGCGAATCAGTAACTTCAATTTTGTGCGGCCTCCCGCCTCTCACATATGCAGAGAAGACGACTGACTGTTAAGTAACAAGCATTGCATACAAACGTCGCAGAGTGCCTACGCGCCCTCCCCCCTCTCACCCCTCCCTCTCTCCCCCCTCCCTCCCTCCCCCCCTCCCACGCATCACACGAGCATAACCTGTCTTAAACGGCGCATAGCGTTACCAAAAAGTGTCAGCGAAGTTTTGTTTTGGGGTTACACATCACGTCATGGTGAGCAAAGTTTGTTACTTAGCTCCCCATGGCGTGATATGTAACCCCATGACGCTTATCGCAAGTATCCTGAAACACCCTATACATTTACTATGGTACATATTTCTGTGTTACTGTTTTAATTTAAGTATACTGTCGAAGCATCTGAATACATTCACTGATTCAGTTTCCAGTTTTTGTATGTAATACAAGTATTATATCTACACAGTTTTTGTAATCTAATTATTTCTTCCGAAACCATTTTTATGACAGCCATGTAGTCGGTGGGGTGCTACGACATTCTGTTCTACTTTTATAAATAAGTGCTCCGTGTTGTGTACACGTGTGGCTGACTATTGCTGATGTTGTGTATATTCTGTGTGGGTAGGCTTTGATATGCTATATATATCTGAAATCTAGGCCTGTTTGTTCTACTGATTCGTTTGCTGAATACATCCAAGAAAATAATCGCTGACTTGTTTGCTTCCACTGGACACATCGCGGCCATTGCTTGGAGGATCGAAGGACTGTTAATAGTGAATAGTGTAAATTGATTTATTTGCCACAAGTAATTGATGAAATAAGAAGAAAGAGCAGCAAAGATCACATGTTTTTTCACCATGAGAATGCAAACTGTCACACAGCACTTTTTATTGTTTAACGGATAAAAACGAGTTAATCACTCATTTCTCGTATTCACCTGATATATTGCCTGACGACATTTTTCAGTCATCCATATAAAGAAAAATGTGTGGGCAGTGATTTTCCACCACCTCTAGAAGCTGCTAAATTCTTCCAAAATCGTCTTTTTGAGGTACCAACATCAGACAGGGAAAGTGTTTTCACATTTGGTACGAATGTATGAAACACTGTATTAATATTAAATGCAAATACATTCCTTGAAAAAACATGGAAGAACCCAGATGCGGAGGAAGAAACAAAATGAAATTTCACGGGTTGAAATGGTATGTTACTTTATTTCAGTGATTACAAATTCGAGTTAAATTTACAAAAAACTTGGCAGTATGAGGACACTTTCATTGACATCTGACCACGTCTTATGAGTGCATCACCTTTTTTCGTCAAGCAGTGTATTTTGAAAAACAATAAAAAGATTAGTACCTAAAACATGTCTTTCTTCCACTGTCTTTGTTAGAGAATAAAATATGACTACCATATGTGACAGAATACGGCACTAATATTATGTGTCGTCGTAATACTGCTGCGCTAGTCATAGAAAAGGGGAATTTTGTTAAAATTCAGGAAAGGCGCGGTTGGGCGATGAAGTCTGGGGTCGCTGGCAGTGTGTGGTAATAGTCAGCACCCAGCAGGCCAGGCGGAGTAAACTGGGCGCGGAGCTGCGATGGCGTTATTGCACGCACGATGTGTTTTGAGTGGTGCAACAACGAGGCAGGAAACCGCAGCGTTGCTTGAAGTTATTGCGATGTATGAGGCGAGGCACTAGGCCAGAGCCAGCAGGGTGATGTGTAAATGACTGACATATGGGAATTTACCCCTGTCATAGTTTCTGTCTCTCTCAGAAGCGAGGGTAAAAGCAGTATAAATAGACGGGCAATTTTAGCTAGACAAGTGTGTGCCAGGTCAGACGAAAGTCGGGTCAGACCTGTGCTGGTCTACGCTATAGGGGCCAGTCTGGCAGCGATGTTGTAAATATTCTGTGTAATCTGTTCTTTATTTCTGTGTACTTGTTGGGGCTGTATTTCGCCTCCGGGCACACAACACTGGGGCGGGACGGAATTTCAGCCAGGTACTTGGAGATTGCTCGGTCTGCCTGATGGATGGCAGTGACTTAGGTCTGAAGTGGGTCCAGGAAGGGCCACGTTCGGTTCCCACCTGGCGTACCAGGGTCCGGGTGAGGCGTACACTGCGGGAGGCGCAGCAACGCTGAAACAGCGTTGGAGATGGTGGCAGGTGTTGCCATCTGGCAAGCACCACTAGCAGCAAGTTGCGACATAGCATCCAGGCGGCCGCGGGTTCGAGTTCGGTCCTGTCCTGGGAACAGCAGCGGCCGAGGGCCTATGGTCGGACAGAGCAGGCCAAACGGGATGGAGGGCGGCGAGGACCAGGGATTGTAGCAGTCTCAGGAATCGCAAGCAGCTACGCAGCGCAGACGCGACGCATCGACGAGGGCGACCGGGCGAGCACGGCCGAGTTCCAGCTGAGCGGCCTCGCAGATGGCAGCAGTAATGTCGGCATACCAGGAGATGCTGAGCCGGCTGGACTCGCGGGACAACGCTGCGGGTGGCATGCCGACACTTTGCTGCACCCATCATAGCACTGTAAATCAAGTGAATAGAGATACACTTTCGAATACCGCTGCATCAAAAAAAAAAAAAAAAGGTTAAATGGGTCTGAGCACTATGGGACTTAACTTCTGAGGTCATCAGTCCCCTGTAACTTAGAACTACTTAAACCTAACTAACCTAAGTACATCACACACATCCATGACCGAGGCAGGATTCGAACCTGCGACCGTAGCGGTCGCGCGGTTCCAGAATGTAGCGCCTAGAACCCCTCGGCCACACCGGCCGGCACCGCTGTATCACTCTGCACTGCCCCTCGACACTACTGTAATTGCTCGGTCTCCTGACAAGAAGCGGCGCGGTGGGTCCCGGCTTCAGCTCGGCCATCTGGAGTCCCGGGATCGACCATCGATGACCGCGCAACAATACATTCACTGCGACGGGTGGTCAGTGGCCATTACTTCGAATAGTTGCTTAGTGAGGAAACTGTTATAAGGAAATAGCCATAAAAGAAACTAAATATAGTTTGGGATCCTCTATTATCAATGCAAATTTGGCTGTAAAGGTTTGGAACATTCCGTAAATCTTAGGCAGAGTGCTGGAGCAGATAAACTACATCCATACGTAGGTACTTCTCATGGGCTTCCACAGAATTTTAATCAGGAGGGGGAAATATTCAAAATCTGACTTTTTTAAATATCCCACTTGGCGAGTATGAGAATGTATCATACCACAAAACTAAATTTGATGGGAAATTCAGTACTTTATGAACGTAAACTACTTTGATTCCTAAAATGTAAGCACAACTTATTAATACATGGAAAGTACCTTTTGTACTACAGTACAAATACGGATGTCACTTCTTTCATTGAAGGATTTGAAATTATTTCCTAATTACTTGGATACGTTGGATTAAATCATAAGGAGATGTGAAGCTAGAAAATAGTACTGAAAGACATTGTTTCACATACTAATAATGTTTGATTGACCCTGAAACTAAAATATCGCAAGAAACATAACAGAATCAAAACATATGCGAAAATCCTGTTGGTTACTAAGTAATCTACAAAGACGTCACTGCTTAATACTCCTCGAAATGGAGAAACTGGAAATATACTTAAAAACGCTTACTCTACTTTGATACCATTTATAACACTATTATTTTGGGTGTAAAGCTTCATACCTGCTCGTTTTAATGGATCTAATTATTACTTTCAAGTCTCCTGTCTTTTTGTTGGTTGGCTTAGGACGTTGCAGATTAAAACTGCACTTTGGACTGGGACTCGAACCCAGAACTTTCCAACATAATCAACCATAAAGTATGAAATCAGGGCACACTGTGCTGCAGATCGAAAGATTCACTGTTCACTGGCTCAATTAAAGTTTAATAATTTTTCTTGTAAGATTCATATCTTGAGTTGTTTTTTACTTCGAAATTTCACACTTTTCCCCTCTTTTCTAGAGCCGAAAATGGTACTGTCTCTTTTCATCTGATGCATCTCGATCCATAAATGTACAGATGAACGCGCCTACAGTGTAGGAACACGCATTCTTCAGAGAAAACTACAATCGATCTGCGTTTTCTCAAAACTAAATTTGTTCTCTGCAAACTGTGACGCATCTCCTTTGATCACAGCCTACTGTTGTGATTAACTTGCGAAGCAGGAGGAGTGGCCGCATGTATGGAAGTAAGGTTCTGGACAGGCATACGTGGCCATGCTCATTTCGTGCTGAGAATGGGCGCTTGAATCGTCCCTTCCTGCAGCTCGACAAGGGCAGTATGAGACAGGAAATTCGCTGGAGGCCCAACTTATGCAATGTTCCGTAAATCTTCACATCCGCCGTGAATGCAGGACAGCGTAGAGACCACTTCCACGCCAAAGGAAAGACAAAATTTCCCTTGAACAGACTGAGAAATTCGAAAAATGATAAGGAAGCATAGGCCGTTGCACTACCAGTTTAAAAGAGAACTCTCAGATGACGACTGATAAAAGTTAATATAAATTCGTGCGTATGTAAAAAGATCGATGCGCGAAGCATTTGTCACCGTTATATCTTAACAATATAACTTGCCGAGAACCCGAGAAAATTCTGGTCCTACGTCCAAAATGCTAAGTGGGTCTAAGGCTTCTATCTAGCTACACGTTGACCAGCCTGTAGTGGCAGTAACAGACAGCAAAAGTAAAAAGTTGGTTTTAAATTTCACATTTAAGAAATCGTTCAGGTAGGAGAATCGTACAAACATATCGTCGTTTCACCATCGCACTGGCTACCATATGGAAGACGTAGTAATAAGAATTGCTGGTGTAGAGAAATAACTGAAAGAATTGAAAGCAACTAAGTCGTGAGGTCCTGATAGAATCCCAGTTCGGTTTTACAAAGAGTACTCTACAGCATTGGCCCCTTACTTAGCTTCCATTTATCGCGAATCTCTCGGCCAGTGCAAAGTCTCAAGCGACTGGACAAAAGTGCACATGACTCCTGTTTGTAAGATGGGTAAAAGAACGGACGTGCAAAATTACAGACCAATATCTTTAACATGCTTTGATGCAAAATCCTTGAACATATTCTCAGATCGAATGCAATAAGTTTCCATGAGAGGGAGAAATTTCTGTCCACAAACCAGCACGGTTTTAGAAAGCATCACTCGTGCGAAACTCACTCTGACCTCTTCTCACGTGAGATCCTGCGAATCATGGATGAGGGACAACAGGCGTCTCCCATATTCCTAGATTTCCGTAAACCAATTGACATGGTGGCACAATGTCGACTGTTAATGTAGGTACAATCAGGTACAGAATAGGTTGCCAGGTATTTGAGTGGCTCGAAGATGGCTCGAAGACTTTCTAGGTAACAAAACCCAGTATGTTGTCCTCGATGGTGAGTGTTCACCGGGGAAGGTTATCGTCAGGAGTGCCCCAGAGAAGTGTGCTACGGCTGCTGTTATTTTTTGTATAGGTGCATAAGTGGCGGACAGGGTAAACAGAAGTATGCAGTTATTTGCTGACGATGCTGTGGTATATGGGAAGATGTCATTGAGTGACTGTAGGAGGATACGAAATGACTTAGACAAAATTTCTAGTTGGTGTGATGAATGGCAGCTAACTCAGAATGTAGAAAGAATTAAGTTAATGCATCTGAGTAGGAAAAACAAATCTATAACTTTCGAGTACAAAATCAGTAGTGTACTGCTTTCGCTACGGTCGCAGGTTCGAATCTTGCCTCGGGCATGGATGTGTGTGATGTCCTTAGGTTAGTCAGGTTTAAGTAGTTCTAAGTTCTAGGGGACTGATGATCTCAGATGTTGAGTCCCATAGTGCTCAGAGCCATTTGAACCGTACTGCTTTACACAGTCACGTTGATTAAATATCTAGAAGTAACGTTGCAAAGCGATATGAAATGGAATGAGCATATAAAGACTGTAGTAGGGAAGGTGAAAGGTCGATTTTTTAATTGGGAAAATTTTAGGAAAGTGTGGATTATCTGTAAAGAAGACTGCGTATAGGCTACAAGAGCATCCAATCGTTGAATACTGCTAGGGTGTCTGGGATCCACACCAGATAGGACTGAATGAACACATCGAAGCAATACAAAGGCAGGCTGCTGGATTTGTTACCGGTAGATTCGAAAACCACGCAAGTATTACGGAGATGCTTCTGGAACTCGAATGGGTATCACTGGAGAGAGAGCGACTGTCTTTTCGAGGAGCTCTAGTCAGAAAATTTATAAATTCGGCATTTGGAGCTGACTGCAGAAATATTCTACTACCAACAACGTACATTTCGCGCACAGACCACGAAGATAAGGGAGAAGGTTTAGGGCTCGTATGAAGGCATAAAGACAGTCATTTTTCGCTCGTCCTATTTGCTAGTGGAATTGTAAAGGAAACGACGAGTAGTGGAACAGAGTACACTCCGCTACGCACCACGGGGTTTGCAGTGTATGTATGACTCTGTGGGTGTAGATGTAGATAATGAAACAAAACAAAGTTATACTATGAATGGCAAAGCGGATACATTTTCACGTCGTACTCAGTAATGGTAGATCTACGGTTTATTGCAATCACAGAGAGTAATATCTAGAAATATTCGGGAATTATTTAATGGGTTAAATGGCTGTACCGCAGATCCTTGAGTGAGTGAGAGCCATCTTTTTGTTCCTCCTATTGTGTGGTACATACTGATCGCCTATTATGTGACAGAATTGGAGATACAATACTGAAGTGACCGATACCGTATAGTAAACCACACGATCCACATTCTGCTTTCTTGACAAATATTCAAACTAGCGATTTTGCCTGTTCACTTATGTTAATTAGTAGTAACTTCGTCTCCATTGACTGCAACCAACGTAAATTGTTTAGTCATACTCGTAGAAGTTCAGCCAGACATATAAACATCTACGTCCACATCGGTACTCCGCAAGTCGTCTAACTGTGTGTGTGGCGGAGGGTATTTCGTGTTGCTGTGTCACTTCTCTCTTTTCGTGTTCCAGTCGTGTATGGTCCACGGCAAGAACGATTCCTGGAAGGCCTCCGTGTGGGCTAGAATCTAATTTCATCTTCGTGGTGTTTTCTCGAGGTATACGTAGAAGGAAGTAACGTGTTGGTTGACTCTTCTGGGAATGCAAGCTCTCGGAACTTTAACAGTAAACGATAACATGACGCAGAGCGCCTCTCTTGCAGCGTCTGCCAATAGAGCTGGCTGAACATCGCCATGAGGCTTTCACACTTATTACATGAACCTGTCACGAAACGCGCTGGTCTTCTTTGTTTCCTCTATTAATCCTATTTGGTACAGATCCCATACTGACAAAAAATATCCATGAACTGGTCAAACGAATGTTTTGTAAGCTACTTCCTTTGTTGATGGACTACATTTCCTGTGGATTATTCCAATTAATCTCATTCTGTTATCTGTATTTCTCGAGATTAATTTTATGTGGTCGTTCCACTTCAAATCACTCCGTACGCATGCTCTTAGATATTTCGTGGAAGTAACTGCTTCCAGTGATCATTCTGCATTTTTGTAAGCATAGAATAATGGCTTTTTCGGCGTATTTATGGGCAATACCTTACGTGGGTTTATGTTGAAGGTCAACTGCCACTCCCAGCACCAAGCGTCTATCTTCCGCAGGTCTTCTTGCATTTCGGTGCAATTTCCTAGCGTCGCCACTTCTCTGTACTCAACAATATCATCGGCGAAGAACCTCATGGAACTACAGACGTTATCTACAACACTTGATGTTTACATACTGTTGAAATACTCACCTTACAAACTTCTGACGTAGCCATCACATGCTTTGTTTTTTTCGACATAAACTGCATGCCAATTTCTGGCAATGGTAAATATGGTAATTTTGTTACTTTTCACAATCTGATAGGAGAAGATGGCATCATCGCGGAAATCTGGAAGTTACAAGACCCAGAACTCACCAAAGACATCCACAGGATCTTGGAAGACATCTGGAAGACCATGAAAATTCCTGACGACTGGAAAACTGCCCTGATACACCCACTACACAAAAAAGGTGACAAGACTGACCCGAACAACTACAGAGGAATATCTCTACTACCGGTCACATACAAGATCCTCTCTAAAGCTTTACTGAACAGACTAGAATGCCAGACCGACCACTTGATTGGGGAATACCAAGCAGGCTTCCGTAAAGGGCGGTCTTGTGCGGAACAAATTTGGAACCTGAAAATGATTTTACAACACAAACAGAACCTGATCATTACCTTTGTTGACTTCAAAAAGCCGTACCACTCTATCGACCGGAAAACTCTCTTCAAAATTCTAGCAGAATACAAAGTAGACAACAGAACACGGGCTATCATAGAGCAAACTTTAACCAACACGACCTCCAAAGTAAAGTTTTGTGGGGAACTATCAGAGCCCTTTGAAATTCGCACAGGTGTCCGACAAGGCGATGGCCTCTCACCTCTCCTTTTCAATCTGGTATTAGATAAGGTCATAAAAGAATGGGAAACATCACAACAGGGGATAACCTTAGGAAACCTACAGATTAAATGCCTGGCTTTTGCAGACTATTTGGCGATTGTCACGAAAGGTATAAAGGAAACAAAAGACGCTATTGAAAAACAGCACGAAATCGCTTCCAAAACTGGACTACAGATCTCTTACGAAAAGACACAGTTTATGAGCACAAAGAAACTCTCATCTCTGAACACAAAGTATGGCACGATTTACAAAACGGCAAACTTCAAATACCTCGGTGAAACACTACAAATGAGTGGACATAACAGAGACTCAAACGAAGAAAGAAAGACTAAACTGGACAAGGCGTACAAAGTAGTGTGGAATCATTACAACAAGAAGTCTACCTCACAAAAAGCCAAATTACGCCATTAGGACACGGTGGTGCTCCCCGAGGCACTATATGCAGCAGAGACCACACTAATCCTAGGGCATACACGTATCAGACAATTAGAAAAACTAGAACAGAAAATACTTAGGAAAATATTTGGCGCAACTAACAACAATGGAATATGGATCAAGAAACCTACAGAGGAACTGTACAAACATACGGAGACAATCACAGAAAAGATTAGAAAACGCAGACTACAATTCTATGGACACCTATACAGAATGCCATCACACAGGCTGACCAAACAGATCTTTGACTGGGTAACCACTAGAAACAACAAATGGGTGGCAGAGGTAGAAAACGACCTGAACCAACTCAACATAACAGCAGACACAATAAACGACAGAATAAAATTCAGAAACATCATTAAGAAAAGTAAACTACATGAGATACAACGTGACAAAGGAACAGGTATAAAATGGACCGAAGAACGCAAGCAAGATCACAGCCAGAAGATGAAAGAAATATGGGCAACCAAAAAGGTAATCAAGATGAAGCCGAAGACACAAAGCCGACAAAAAGCATGGACAGAGGACCGGAAACAGAAACACAGCGAGCGAATGAGGGAAGTTTGGGCAGCAAGGAAGGCAGCAAAAGGAACTGGCCATGTAGTTTAGTCCAAATGCGCTCTTTAAGGGCATAACACTAATCACATATATATATATATATATAAGCGAAAAGTAAATATAAGTAAATACAACTAAATTATATACATATATATATATAATATAAATTTATAAATAATTTAGTTATATAGTGAAAAGTTAATATAAACAAGTATAACTAAAGTATATATATATATATATTGCAGTTGACGACAACACAATACACAAAACAGATTCCTTTAAATACCTAGGAGAGTGGATTACATACAATGCCAAAGAAAAGATAGCTATGGAAACTAGAGTGCACAAAATGGAAAGAGTGTTTCATATGACCAAAAACGTTTATAATAAAAAATTCTTGTCCTGGAACACGAAATTAAGACACTACCAAACAGTGGCCAGACCTGAAGCTCTCTATGCGGCAGAAACACTTCAACTAACTAGAAATGGAGATCTTGAGAAACTAGAGAAGGTCGAAAGAAGAATTTTAAGGAAAATACTGGGAGCTAAAAGAAACGATAATGCTGAATACAGGTTAAGACCAAACAGAGAGCTATATCTGAAAACGGAGAAACTAACTGATGTAATGAGGAAGAGGAGACTACAGTTTTTTGGACATATATTCAGAATGGATAACAACAGACTAACCAAGCGGATATTCACATTACTCAATAGCTACAAATCCAAGCCAGCATGGTTCATAGAGACTGAAAAGGACATTGAAAATGCTGGAGTTACAATAGACACAATAGAAAACAGAACACATTTCAGAAAGGCAGTTCAAAAGGCAGAATTTCAGGAGAGAAAGAAAATAACTAGACGAAAGTGGACTCAAGAAGAAAGGGAACAACACTCTAAAAGGATGAAGGAAATTTGGAAACTGAAGAAATCTAATACAATGAAGAGTAGCCAAAGTTGATTCATCGTACCCTCCAAATGGGTTATTCGAAAGAAAAAGAATATATATATATATATATATATATATATATATATATATATATATATATATATATATATATATATATTCAATGTAAAATTTAGTTACTTTTACTACATATATATATACAAAAGTAACTAAAGTACCATATTTACCATTGGCACGCAGTTTATATCGGAAAAAAACACACAGCACAGAAATATCCAATGTTGTCATACACTGTAAATGTTAGTAAAACTGGAAACGCAGTAATTATTTAAATTATGAACACTTGATGTTTAAATATTGTTAATACACTCATATTACAAATTTCAGATGTAACCATCACATGCTTTACCTCCGAAGTTGAGTCCCATAGTGCTCAGAGCCATTTGAACCATCACATGCTTTGTTGTTTTAAGTGTAGAATATGTTTTTTCTTTTCCGTATCTACGCCATAATACAAAGTAAATAAACTGAAATTAATTTTTGTCACCGTAATTTTGTCAAAATTATAATTTCTACAAGGAACGTATTTATTTTGACTGGCAAAATTGTATAAACAGCGGGGCGTCAGAGCTCCCAGCACAGCTGTTAGTTGTTATATGAAACTTCGTGCTTCAGTGTATCTCATTGTCAGATCTAAACAGTTTTGCACTTGGAAAAATCAAGCGAAAGTTAATTCACTGTGTTAATCCTTTGGTTTGTGTGTTATCCAAATGTTTCAGAGAACCAAAACCTGTGAAATACAAGTCTGCAGCGAACAGTTATTGAAACCCGTTATCGGAAGCTAATCAAAATTAAATACAAGTATTATTACTCATAGCTGTAGCCTTACTGATACCGCACCTAATTTATGTGTTACATGCTTCATTGTAATCATGCGAAGGAAGCAGAACACAGAATCATAATGCTAGATTTTGTAAATGAACTGGTAGCAAGTAAAATGTTGCAAACCTCCTCCACTATCTTGCTCGGCAGGACTGTTCAGTGTGGGAACTCGAGCCCTCTACGAGGGCAGAATTCGAGATACAGAGAAATAGCCTGGTCAATGACTAACACGTTTCACTGGTGTACAGAACACTGATTGAGGAATATTCAGAACACCAATATATAGCGACGGTTCCCGTACAATCCTTCATTTCAAACCAGTGGACATGTAACACGACATAAATTAGTTTAGGGTCACTGCAGTCGAAGCGCCATTCCCAGTCGGCTCTCTAAACGAGTTCTTTGTCTGTGTATCTCTCTTCGAAGCCAACCACGAAGAGCTTCCGACAGGTCAGCTCTCGGCTTTAAAGTGGCTGCTACATTCAGGGCACGCCCCCCCCCCCCACCTCCCCTCGACCCGCGGCTCTGCGAGCGCGGAATGCGAAATCCGGTGAGACCCTCCCAGTCCAAACACTGCGCGCGCCAGCCCAGAGCTTTTAACCTCGTTCCATCGAAAGGGAGTGCCGAGACGTGTTTAGCGACTGCCTTGTTGGCGTATCGCACCGTGGCTGTGACGCATTAACTAATGAAATTTTCCACCCTTAATTAACATCCTCTAGTGGGACACACATTTTCTTTCGTAAGAGCAGGCGTGGTAGACAGAACACCCTCTTTCTCCACCCCCCCCCTCTCTCCCTCTCTCTCTCTCTTTCTCTCACGCACACACACACACACACACACACACACACACACACACACACAGAAAGAGAGAGAGAGAGAGAGAGAGAGAGAGAGAGAGAGAGAGAGATTCACAGAGACAGCACTTGCAGATGCACAAAGTAAGTGCACATCGAACAAAATATGCAAGTGACCCATATAACAGAGAGCAAAGAGTTGAAGATGACTCAGCCGGAAGTGACACCATTACAGACCACATAGAGAATGTTAGTTTAGCCAGTGGGTCTCAGTAAAAGTACCATGTATGTTTACACGTTTTTATTTCTGTTTTACATAGACACCACAGTCACCACTATTATCATCGTCTGAATGATCAACCATACAATCTGTCAGCCTCATGTAGGAATTTCAAGGTCATCTTCCCATCTCTTCCAGTGTTATCCAACATATGGCCAACCAATCGGTTTGTAAATGAAAGTTGTTTTCGCAGTCCTTTTCTGTTCCAAACTTAAGAGATGCTCGTATCAGCTGCTTTTTTGCACTTCTGTTTTCTCATTTATATTACCTACTAGCTGAGTACCCGCTGTTGCTTGCCTACGTAATTATTTCAATCTTCTGTTAGGCCATCTTCCCCTTTCCCTTTTCTTTCCATCTCGTCCTTCACCTTCTCTTTATTCATCTCCTCCACTCTTTCTCTCTGACCAAGTCCTCAGCCCCCTTTGCACTCTGTCCATCTCCTCCTGCCCCCTCTCTCTCCATATCCTCTTCCCCTCTCTCTCTGTCCATCTGCTTCTTCCCCCTCTGTCCATCTGATCCCTTCCCCCTCTGTCCATCTGCTCCTTCCCCCTCTGTCCATCTACTCCTTTCCCTTCTGTCCATCTGCTCCTCCATCTGCTAATTCCATCTCCACCTCCTCCTCTCCTTGTCATCTAATCCTCCCACTCTCTCTGTCTATTTCTTCTTTGCTTGTGTCTTCGCACCTCCTCCTCCCCTTCTCCCTGCTCATCTTCCCCTTTGCACAGTCACTGAACATCTAATCCTCTCCATTCTCTCAACCTATCTCTTCCTTCCTCTCTTCCTCCCCCTATCTCTTTCTATCTCCTCCTCTTTTCTTTCTCTGTCCATCTCGTCATCCACTACCTCTCTGTTCATTTCCCACTCCTACCTCTCTGTCAGCCTCCTTCTCCCACCTTTCTCTCTCCATGCTTTCACACTCATCTGAACTGGAGGCTAGTGGTTCTTACACTCGCTATATTTATTTCCTGATCGTAACTAATATGTCTACCAAATTTAGTTGAAATCGTTCCAGGCATTTTGTATGAGCCTTTTACCCCTGCAAACGTACATGCCAAATGTAATTCACATATATTTAACATTTTCACTCGTGTTTTTACACATATTTCGTCTGTATCTACAGAGAATTTCATCAAGCAGTTTCATTTTCACGCAGATCAACGTTTATGACGTCATTTCTCCCAAACTATGTGCTGTACAATGATATAATTTTGCTGGTACATTTAGTGGCATTTGTGTATACCATCTGCAAAATGCGTCACGAATAGAGTCAGTAGTAAAAAAGTAATAAATTAACGCTGCGTCGGTTCTTTGATGTTTTCAATCTGTCCTGGCGCTGGAAATGCAAACAATCCACTGCAACTGGCACCCCCTGCGGGTGTTGTGACCTCTATACATTTGAAGCCTCATGGCTGCCTGAAAACCTTACAGAAGTGAACATTGGAAGCTGTCCAGTGCAGTGAAAATGGTGTACCATACGGTTAAAATGTCGTCCTTCATGTGGCCGTTTTACTACTTGAGCAGCGAAAATGTAGTAAACGCTAAATTTTTTTCGTTTTATAATTTTGTGGGGCTCGTTACCGAGGAAAAGTTTCGTATTGGTTTGAAATTATGTATAAAATTCGTTGCAAGTCACAAAGTGCCCTTATCCTCACATACTGATTGACTAAAGTATGCGTTTTCGCGCTTCGTGGACTACATTGTTTTTTCACTTCCACCCCCATCTCTTTGATAGGTAGGCGGTTCTTATTCTCCAGGTAGTGAGTGATATGTGTATGAAGTTTAGTTGAAATCGGTCCAATGGTTTATCACGAGATTTTTATAATATGTATTGATTTTAATTCCTATCTAATGTTGTCTTTCCGTATTTATTCTTTAAGAGTGTATGCAGTCTTTCTTTTCAGGAATTTCAGACGCTAAATAAACTCCATACCACTGATGTGTTCAAGTCATAGTGAGATTGAGTCAGGGAAAAAGTATATGAGAAAATTTTCTAAAGAAGTAAAGCTAAATTTTCGTTGTAAGTCACGCCATACTAAAACTGTAACTTATCCAAAATCTCTTTCAACATAGGTATACAACATCGCTTTGACTTGGAGACATGTTACAATACCTGACATATTGTCACATAAGTGTCCACACACTAATAATGACTATCCCCCATAGTATTTATTTCATCCCTAAAAAATATACTGAACTAGGCATCATTGATTTGTACAATGTCATCCTCTTCTCTAGCATGCACCAAACATGTTTTGTTCCCTGACATCGGATTTCTAGTTGTTACTGGACGCTATGAATTTGGTATGTAAATCGATAATATGAATCACACTTCTACAACTTATCTCAGTGAATGTCAGTTACTTATCAGGACTGAACAACATACTCTCTTAAACACACAGAAAGGAAAAATACTCATTAGACTCGCCTTCATCGGAGAGTTTCAACACTTCTTGGTGATGTTTCGTAATAACGTGCAGCGTATGTTTATTACAGCAGTACTATTTTACTTTCTGCCATTACCGTTATTACTCTCATTACTGTTCTTTATATATATTCCTCTGCCTAGGATGTTGTGCGAAGAGTTTCTGATCTCACCCAGCCTCGAAACTAAGTTGCTTGCTCTATTGTGTACATAATACCATTAGTTACGGTTTATATTATTATTAAGAACATATCAGTATCGCAGTCATGTGTTCCTTCCGCACAGGTATCAATAACAGTTTTGGTTATTTTCAGAAATGTACTGTAAATGTAGCTGCACATTCTTGGACGCAAAATAACGTCTACTGTAAGGTAATATGTGCTTTATAGTGTAATACATTCAGCTTTCAGTTATAACATTTATGGAGAGGAGCAACTGATTTCCATCAACATTATAAAAATGAACACACATCGTACGCCACTATTGCAGAGTAGATACTTTTATTGTTCCAGAATGGCCTGCTCCAACAGTCACATGCTGCCATATTATGGAACTTGTTGTAAAAATGCATGTTACATCCGGTATTGAATTTAATTGATGAAAGGAGAAAATATGAAAATGCAGTAAATGAAGCCGCCAAAAAAGAATACAAACGTCTCAAAAATGAGATAGACAGGAAGTGCAAAATGGCTAAGCAGGGTTGGCCAGAGGACAAATGTAAGGATGTAGAGGCGTATCTCACTAGGTTGGTTGGTTGGTTGGTTTGGGGACGGACACCAGACAGCGAGGTCATCGGTCTCATCGGATTAGGGAAGGAAGGGGGAGGAAGTCGGCCGTGCCCTTTGAAAGGAACCATCCCGGCATTTGCCTGGAGCGATATAGGGAAATCACGGAAAACCTAAATCAGGATGGCCGGACGCGGGATTGAACCGTCGTCCTCCCGAATGCGAGTCCAGGGTCTATTCAAGGGCGATGTACTTGAGGATAATATTATGAAAACGGAAGAGGATGTAGATGAAGATGAAATGGGAGATATGATACTGCGTGAAGAGTTTGACAGAGTACTAAAAGACCTGAGTCGAAACAAGGCCCCCGGAGTAGACAACATTCCATTAGAACTACTGACAGCCTTTGGAGAGCCATTCCTGACAAAACTCTACCATCTGATGAGCAAGATGTATGAGACAGGCGAAATACCCTCAGACTTCAAGAAGAATATAATAATTCCGATCCCAAAGAAAACAGGTGTTGAAAGATGTGAAAATTACCGAATTATCAGTTTAATAAGTCACAGCGGCAAAAACTAACGCGAATTCTTTACAGACGAATGGAAAAACTGATAGAAGCCGACCTCGGGGAAGATCAGTTTGGATTCTGTAGTAATGGTGGAACATGTGAGGCAATACTGACCGTACGACTTATCTTAGAAGAAAGATTAAGGGAAGTCAAACCTACGTTTCTGGCATTTGTAGACTTAGAGAAAGCTTTTGACACTGTTGATTGGAATACTCTCTTTCAAATTCTGAAGGTGGCAGGGGTAAAATACAGGGAGCGAAAGGCTATTTACAATTTGTACAGAAACCAGATGGCAGTTATAAGAGTCGAGGGGCATGAAAGGGAAGCAGCAGTTGGGAAGGGAGAGGTTGTAGGCTGTCCCCGATGTTATTCAATCTGTATATTGAGCAAGCAATAAAGGAACAAAAGAAAAGTTCTGAGTAGGTATTAAAATCTATGGAGAAGAAATAAAAATTTGAGGTTCGCCGATGACATTGTAATACTGTCAGAGACAGCAAAGGGCAAAGGGCTTAGAAGAACAGTTGAACGGAATGGACAGTGTCTCGAAAGGCGGATATAAGACGAACATCAACAAAAGCAAAACGAGAATAATGGAATGTAGTAGAATTAAGTCAGGTGATGCAGACGGAATTAGAATAGAAAATGAGACACTTAAAGTGGTAAAGGAGTTTTGCTATTTGGGGAGCAAAATAACTGATGATGGTCGAAGTAGAGAGGATACAAAATGTAGACTGGCAATGGCAAGGAAACCGTTTCTGAAGAAGAGAAATTTGTTAACATCGAGTATAGATTTAAATGCCAGAAAGTCGTTTCTGAAAGTATTTGTATGGAGTGTAGTCATGTATGGGAGTGAAACATGGACGATAAATAGTTTGGACAAGAAGAGAATAGAAGCTTTCGAAATGTGGTGCTACAGAAGAATGCTGAAGTTTAGATGGGTAGATCATATAACTAATGAGGAGGTATTGAACAGAATTGGGGAGAAGAGGAGTTTGTGGCACATCTTGACTAGAAGAAGGGATCGGCTGGTAGGACATGTTCTGAGGCATCAAGGGATCACCAATGTAGTATTGGAGGGCAGCGTGGAGGGTAAAAATCGTAGAGGGTGACCAAGAGATGAATACACTTAGCAGATTCAGAAGGATGTAGGCTGCAGAACGTACTGGGAGGTGAAGCAGCTTGCACAGGATAGAGTAGCATGGAGAGCTGCACCAAACCAGTCTCAGGACTGAAGACCGTAACAACAACAGCACATCACGAAAAGTCAAAGCACAAAAGACAATCCTCACACACAAAAGTCTTGATAAAAAATCTTGTTGTTGTTGTGGTCTTCAGTCATGAGACTGGTTTGATGCAGCTCTCCATGCTACTCTATCCTGTGCAAGTTTCTACATCTCCATGTAACTACTGCACCCTAGATCCTTCTGAATCTGCTTAGTGTAATTATCTCTTGGTCTCCCTCTACGATTTTTACTGTCCATACTGCCCTTCAATACCAAATTTGTGATCCCTTGATGCCTCAGAACATGTCCTACCAACCGATCCCTTCTTCTACTCAAGTTGTGCCACGGATTCCTCTTCCCCTCACCTCTATTCAGTACCTCGTCATTAGCTACGTTTTCTACCCATCTAATCTGCAGCATTTTTATGTAGCACCACATTTCGAAAGCTTCTTGTCTGAACTATTTATCGTCCATGTTTCAAATCCATACATGGCTACACTCCTTACAAATAGTTCCAGAAGAGACTTCCTGACACTTAAATCTATACTCGATGTTAACAAATTTCTCGTCTTGAGAAACGTTTTCTTGTCATTGTCAGTTTGCATTTTATATCCTCTCTACTTCGACCATCATCAGTTGTTTTTCTCCCTAAATAGTAAAACTCATCTAATACTCAAGTATCTCATTTTCTAATCTAGTCCCCTCAGCATCACGTGATTTAATTAAACTACATTCCATTACCCTCGTTTTGGTTTTGTTGATGTTCATCTCATAACCTCCTTTCAATACACTGTCCATTCCGTTCAACTGCTCTTCCAGGTCCTTTGCTGTCTCTGACAGAATTACAATCTCATCAGAAAACGTCTAAGGTTTTTTTTTTTCTCCATGGATTTTAATTCACAGTTCAAACTTTTCTTTTGTTTCCTTTACTGCTTGCTCGACATGTAGACTGAATATCATCGGGCATAGGCTACAACGCTGTCTCACTCCCTTCTCTACCACTGCTTCCCTTTCATGTCCCTTGACTCTTATAACTGCCATCTCGTTGCTGTACAAATTGTAAATAGCCTTTCGCTCCCTGTATTTGACCCCTGCCACCTTCAGAATTTGAAAGAGAGTATTCCAGTCAACATTGTCAAAAGCTTTCTTTAAGTCTACAAGTGCTAGAAACGTAGGTTTGCCTTTCCTTAAACTATCTTCTAAGATATGTCGTAGGGGCAGTACTGAGTTACGTGTTCCAACATTTCTACGGAATCCAAACTCCCCGAGGTCGGCTTCTACCAATTTTTCCATTCCTCTGTAAAGAATTCGTGTTAGTATTTTGCAGCTTTGACTTATTAAACTGATGATTGCGTAATTTTCACACCTGTCAACACCTACTTTCTTTGGAATTGGAATTATTGTATTCTTCTTGAAGTCTGAGGGTATTTCGCCTGTCTCGTACATCTTGCTCACCAGATGGTAGAGTTTTGTCAGGGCTGGCTCTCCCAGGGCTATTAGTAGTTCTAATGAAATATTGTCTACTCCCGGGGCCTTGTTTCGACTTAGGTCTTTCAGTGCTGTAGCAAACTCTTCACGCAGTATCATATCTCCTGTTTCATCTTCATCTACGTCCATTTCCATAATATTGCCCTCACGTTCATCGCCCTTGTATGTGTACCTTATAAAATATTAAATCTATATTTGGGATCATATTCGTTATACGACAGCCACGTCAGCCACTTGGTGGCGGAACGTGTTTACTTTGCAGTATCCCACAGGGCGGAGCCAGTTTGGTCTCTGATATTAAGATGTTTAACCTTGAGTAGATGCTATGTACCGATAAGGTACCTAATCAACTTATGCATCACCACAATTCCTCGAAATATGTTATTTTTAAAGATCTGTTCCATCCATTCTAATGTTAATTCTTTATACTACAGATATGATGATTCCGTAAATCGAAGGCGTTGTAAGGAGTGTAATAAAAGAAAAGAATTTAGCTGGCAAGACAAGAGTGTATTAATGAGTTATTCACGTTTAACATAAATCTGATACAGCAAAAGACTACACAAAACTGGAATTATGGGTCACATTTCAGACATTGTTATCGTTTGGGACGGGAGCCCGACGACATGGTCATGATAGTCTACTTTCAGTTAAATAAATCCATTTAGTGAAAGTCATATAAAAATTACGCCAGTGAAATATACAAATAACAAACGGAGTTTAACAAATATTTAAAAAAATAAAAATGCGATTCAGAACTGTACAAAAATATTTATAGGGTTTCAAAAGAAAATGTTACATTTCGTTCTGTGGTTATTAAAAACTTTTGCATAAAGTTTGTATTAGTAACAGTATTATGACGTCCGTTGTTTCAACACAGAAAACGTTTTGTATTCAGTACGGATCTTTTACCGGATTCAGTCCGTGACGTTGATTTCGTGCACAGATAAAATATATATTTGTGGTGGACACGATTTAGATTTAATGGTCATTTGAAAGCAATACGTTATAGTAAGGCAACTACCACGTATGTACACAGTTCGTTAATAATCAGCGTAAGCTGATCTAACTCCAATTCTGAAGGAAATAAACTGCTGATAACAACTCACTAATTACTACAATTATACAAACGTTCAGGCTAAAATACTGGTTGGTTGTAATTAGACTGCAGAAACTCACGAGGGTCTAGTGTTGGCTGTAATTATCGTATGGCAGTGAAACTTGACAGATATGCTAGTGCGTTAATAGAGAATCGATTTAGGCCGGAAAACTAATTAGTTCCAGTTGTGTCTGCCAGGTGCTAATCTGACGTTGATCACAGTTTTTATAATGGTATGACACCCACGCTGTTATTTAACAAGCCATAACGTGAGTGGGCAGTATGGTTATCGAGAAGTGAGACTGTGCGCTGTTAGTGAAACTGGTTTACGTGAACGACAGCAGCTACAGTGCTGCATTGAGAGAGTGTCGCCGACTGAAACTTCTGAGGAGAGGTTCGATGTCATTAAATTGTTTAAAAGAAGATGATAATGACATTCGAAAACATGGGTGAGCTGGCTGTGGCTCCTGGAAGAGGAAGGCGTCCTATGCCAGTGGAAGTTGCTTGCTCTAACTATTGCTCTAAGTGACCATCCAGCACGTGCCCCAGGTAGTGCCAGTGCTCATGTAGTGTCACGAGAATTGTCCATCACATGGTCTGTCAACACTGGTACCTATACAAGATCCAGACGACGCAGCAAGTAACATCTCATGATCCACAGCAACGTTCTGAATTTGCTCTTTGGTTTCTGTCACGGATCGAAGTTGATGGCATGTGGACTGCGCAGTGAATACAAAGAACTGGAGAATTTTGGATAGTGTTAAACCGCTATACGTGCACGAAGATTCATTGCACTCGCCGTATGTGATTGTATGGTGTGGACTCATAAGGACCTTTATTCTGGGTGCTTCTTTCTTTGAAGATAATACACCCAGAGGGCCTGTCAGATGTACCGTGACATCTGCATGTTATCGAGACCTCCTTGTTTCTCCTCTGGAAGAGCGTAACTGTGTAAATACCACTATTTTCATGAAAGATGGTATTACGCCTCACGTCACTCGCCCTGTGAAAAATCTGCTTAATGCAGCCTTCTACGATTACGATATTTCCAGAGGTTTTCCAGATTCACGGCCCGAAAAATCACCTTATTTGAGCCCGTGTGACTTTTGGCTATTGAGATATCTAAACCAACGCGTTTTCCTGGGACACGTTCTGTTTCTATCCGATATGAAGGCTAGTATATAGGAACGCTTTGCACATATTTCACCGTAGGTGCTGTGAGCTACTGTTGATCAAGTCAGTTTTACGGATGAAGCAACTCGTCAACGTCTCCAGGGCTCAAACTGAACAAATTGTGTGGTTAACGATAAAAATAACATTAAGCGTTTTCACATGTTTGATCTTTTCTGCACACGTCCCGTTCCTAATCCATTACACCTGGAAACATACACCACTGGCCATTAAAATTGCTACACGAAGATGAAATGCAGATGATAAACGGATATTCATTGGACAGTTATATTATACTAGAACTGACATGTGATTACATTTTCACGCAATCTGGGTGCTTAGATCCTGAGAAATCAGTACCCAGAACAACCACCTCTGGCCGTAATAACGGCCTTGATACGCCTGGGCATTGAGTCAAACAGAGCATGGATGACGTTTACAGGTACAACTGCCCATGCAGCTTCAACATGGTACCACAGTTCATCAAGAGTAGTGACTGGCGTATTGTGACGAGCCAGTTGCTCGGCCACCATTGACCAGACGTTTTCAATTAGTGAGAAATATGGAAAATGTGCTGCCCAGGACAGCAGTCGAACATTATCTGTATCCAGAAAGGCCCGTACAGGACCTGCAACATGCGGTCGTGCATTGTCCTGCTGAAATGTAGGGTTTTGTAGGGATCGAACGAAGGGTAGAGTCATGGGTGGTAACACGTCTGAAATGTAACGTCCACTGTTCCAAGTGCCGTCAATGCGAACAAGAGGTGACCGAGACCTGTAACCAATGGCACCCCATACCATCACGCCGGGTCATACGCCAGTATGGCGATGACGAATACACGCTTCCAATGTGCGTTCACCACGATGTCGCCAAACACGGAAGCGACCATCATGATGCTATAAACAGAACTTGGATTCATCCGAAAAAATGACGTTTTGCCATTCGTGCACCCAGGTTCGTCATTGAGTACACCATCGCAGGCGCTCCTGTCTGTGATGCAGCGTCAAGGGTAACCGCAGCCATGGTCTCCGAGTTGATAGTCCATGCTGCTGCAAACGTCGTCGAACTGTTCGTGCGGATGGTTGTTGTCTTGCAAACGTCCCCATCTGTTGACTCAGGGATCGAGACGTGGCTGCACGATCCGTTACAACCATGCGGATAAGATGCCTGTCATCTCGACTGCTAGTGATACGAGGCCGTTGGGATCCAGCACGGCGTTCCGTATTACCCTCCTGAACCCAGCGATTCCATATTCTGCTAAACAGTCATTGGACCTCGACCAACGCGTGGAGCAATGTCGCGATACGATAAACCGCAATCGCGATAGGCTACAATCCGACCTTTATCAAAGTCGGAAACGTGATGGTACGCATTTCTCCTCCTTACACGAGACATCACAACAACGTTTCACCAGGCAACGCCGGTCAACTGCTGTTTGTGTACGAGAAATCGGTTGGAAACTTTCCTCATGACAGCACGTTGTAGGTGTCTCCACCGGCGCCAACCTCGTGTGAATGCACTGAAAAGCTAATCATTTTCATATCACAGCATCTTCTTCCTGTCGGTTGAATTACGCGTCTGTAGCACGTCATCTCCATGGTGTAGCAATTTTAATGGCCAGTGGTGTACATCTTCCTTGCACTCACAGCGCCGTGTCTGCACCTGGTGGTCGAAACTGAACTACTTTTTTCCTGCGTAAATCTATTTCGGTATGAATGCACTGGAATACCTACCAATTTTTGTTGTCATATGATAATTACAGCCCACACTGGACCTCGGTGTGTAGGTGCACTTTAATAGTAACCACGCGGTATGTACAGTATGAACAGGTACACAGGACAGCAAATTAAGCTTCTTGAAAGAGCAGGCGCGGTTTTATTTTTTATTTTTTATTTTTTTTTTGACAGCTGTAGACGATGCTGAGCTGTTACCATTCGATCATGTGTTCAGCCACTGCTGAAATGCGTCATGGGCGCAAAGTGGTGTCTACACGCTAGTGGGCTGTATCAAACCAGTGCTGCAAGATCGGTCGACATGGTGACGCGACAGAATGGCCGACAGAAGCTATCTTCTTTGGACGTGTCCATGATCACACCGTGAATGAAGTTCCCCGATTTGTTGATGTACCAACGCGGACTGCACAACGGGTCTACAAAGAATGGTGTACAAATCCCTGTCAAGCAACACGGCATAAGAACGGAGATCGTCAAAAGATCCTAACCGATGGGAATGGATGACGAGTGTATCAATGAGTCAGTCATCACAACCGTCTTCGAACCTTATAGGAACTGCTGCTGTTAGTGGACGGAGGTCCATCTTAAACAGTTTACGACCGAAAATTGCAAAGCGAACGGCGTGAGTCGGGAACCCTTCATTGTTTACAGACATGCATAAAGTTGCAGGTTTTCAGAGGGCCAAACAAGGCAGAAATTGCATAGTAACTGACGCGAGATACGTAATGTGGTCCGACGGGCTGCTTTTTTGCCTGATTTCTACTGATATAACGCTTCGCGTGCACCGTCGACCGAATGAACCGCTTCAAACCAGAATTGGGATGCTGTCTTTGAGGCTTGAGCATGTTTTATGGAATTTTAGGGGTGCTTTTCGTACCACGACTTGTGTCCATTCAGTCAGGCTTCCGTGAACATGGACCAAGATGTTTATTTCAGCATTACTGGCTACCACGTGTTGCTGTTTTTTTTCCCTTCAGTATGAGCACGTTGTGGACACTCCCTTCTGCGAACATGTCAACAGTTATGTTCACAGAGCTGCTCGAATTCGTTCCTGGTTTGACGAACACTCAGTTACCCTGATGCATCTCGACTGGCCTGCTAAATCACCGACCTTAATCCCAAAGATAATGAACAACAAGTTTCAAAAAAAAAAAATTGTTCAAATAGCTCTGAGCACTATGGGACTTAACTTCTGAGGGCATCAGGCCCCTAGAACTTAGAACTACTTAAACCTAACTAACCTAAGGACATCACACACATCCATGCCTGAGGCAGGCTTCGAACCTGCGTCCGTAGTGATCGCGCGGTTCCAGACTGTAGCGCCTAGAACCGCTCGGCCTCCCGGCCGGCAACAAGTTTCACGTCAAAAGTTTATTCAAACATTTAGTAAGGTTTCGACACATATAAACCTGTCTTCCTCAGAAAACGTAATGACACCTAAAAATAGAACACATTGCAACCAGTACTTGGAAGTCATATGTGCAGCAAAAAAAAAAAAAAAAAAAAAAAAAAAAAAAAAAAAAAAAAAAAAAAAAAAAACATCGAAAACTGCGTACAGTGGAAATATAAAATAAACTTACGTGTCACGTACTGCGCGAAAAGAGAAACGAAGTCGTATGACATAGTTAACAATAAAACGACCCCAATGCCATGGCTAGCCATGTGGCTTAGTTAACGGTAAAAATGATCCTTGTAAAATCTAAGGCTACGTACATCATACACACAGACAGGCAACTAACAGGATCGAAGGGCAAGCCAGCGGGAAAGCAGTGCCAGCCATAAGAGACACCTGACAGGTTAATAAAGCTACATTAAAATAACGTTATAGAAAGAGTAACATAGCAAAAATTATAAAGAAACCTGTACAATCGTCTTGTTTATAAATAAAGTCACGATTTTCTTTTATTCACATTTTACACCACGCGTTTTGGGAAATGATTCCTATTTATTTAGCATCCAACAACCCTACCTCAAGAAAATTGAATTTTATAGGAGTTAACACATTACTGTTACTGAAAGGGGATGCCAAAGACATAACAGTCATTTTGAATTGCTTCAGTAATCTATGTGAGAAAGTTACATTTACAGTGGAACATGAAAAAAACAAAAGCATCAATTACCTGGACCTAAATATTACAAGAAACAACTACACATGAACAATAAAAATCTAAGGAAGAAATAGTGACCGACACCACGATCCTTGGAACCTCATGTCACCCAGACATCTATAAGCAGGCAGGATACAGATCAGTGATACGTGGGGCGACTAAAATACCTTTGACCCAAGAAAACATACAACAAGAAATAAATACAGTTAAACAGATTCCAGTTCCTAATAATTACACTGCTTCCATGGTTGACAAAGTCTTAGACAAAGTGAAGAAGGGCCCAAACACAAACTGCACCAAAGAAGAGAAAGACAAGAAGAAACGTACATCTAGCATCCCATACCTTGGCAATATATCACAGAAGACTGCAATTATTTTCAAAAATCACAAAGCAAAAGTTGGGTTTTCTACATCAAATAAACTACAACAAAAACTAATGCATAACGTGAAGCGTAATCATGATCCATACTGAGACTCTGGAATATACGAGGCAGCATGCTCCATGTTCTACCATGGACAAACAGGCCGAAATTTCATCAGGTACACAGAGCACATTTAAGCCTACTCACACAACAGACACACACTATCAGCATACACTATCGGACTATCAGCATACATAATACAGACACCAATTTGGAAAAGTTGAGAAAAATGTCAAAGTACTTCAGCGATTAAATAAAGGGCATAAAATGTATTTGCTATAAGGACTGGAGATATAGTCACATTACGAAATCAGAAGACAAAATGTTAAACGAAAGACTCGAAAGTGAATCAGTGAATTTCTTCAGATGCATCGATAATTTACTTAGATAAATATAGTAACACAGAAATAAGCACTGCTGTAATATTGATAAAAATTATAATCCAGATAAGATAAATACCTTATGTGCAAAAGTGTATCATACTCTCTCGAAGAACTGTAACATAATCTATGTCAACTACATGTAAAACGATCTTTGTAACTGTTTCTTTCCGTAAGTTATTGTCGATGTATACTGTGCACTAAAAGTTGTGTGTGATGTTTAAGATGTGTGAGAGACTCTGGACAAATGGATCATCAGAAACAACAAACTAACAATTGCGCCTTTCTTATACATTGAAGCAAAGTGAACAAAGCAAAACAGATCCACATACATCGAAAACATTAAGTAAAAGTGATATAGTACAAAGTTAAAACACACTTGAAAATAGGAATCACTTCCCAAACGTGCCGTTGAAAATATGAATAAAAGAAAATCGTGACCGGTAGCAGAAAAGTTATTTATAAACAAGCCCATTGTTTTCACAGTCGCAGACTTAAAAAAAAGTTTATAATGGGCAAAATTATAGAAATATGTAAATTGTGAACAAAACTAAGGCGCACATTAAAACAGGATAGTGACAGATTGGGCCTTTGAGAAAAGTAACATCTCGATACAGCGCGAATCACCTTACAGCTGCTATTTCAATTTAAGAACAGGCCGAAAGCCATCGAAAAAGTTTCCATTTTTAAGCTGCAATTAATCATTAAGGAAAAAGCCCCGATAATTTGAATTGTACGTAAATATTCGAATTTTCTTCAGCAAGTCTAATCGAAAACCTTCTCTTCCCTATGCAACACAATCGTGTCTTCCTGTTCAGTGCGTGCATTGTATGAGATGCTCAGCGTAAGTAGAGCTGTGAACGTTACCGCCTCCTTTACCCAATTAATGTTTTTAAAATGTAACTTTGACTGTCTTTCCTGTCTGCCCATTTAGGAACAGGGGCAATCATTCCACCTTATTTTGTAGCCGACAGAATGAGAAATTGTTTGACATTACGCTTTAAGGTGTGAATTAAATTTCTCGCAAGACTGTTGTCAACTGAATTTCAAACTTTACAGCCATATTTCGTAGCAAGAACGCGACCGATGAAATGTTTCCAGGAAAAAGTACGGAAACGAATTTCCCTTTATCTTTACCTTCTTTTTCCAGTTTGTAATCTCATAAAGTGGAACAGCTTTTAGATATTTTATTATACGAGTACAATATTTTGTGTACTAAAGACAGTTCGTAGAAGATATTACTGGCTCTACTTTTAATTACATTTATGTTTTCCAGAAAATTCTCCGGGATAACGAAGTAAATAAAGTACGATGAATATTAAAATGGAAAAATGCCGGTTTGTGTGCTTGGGGGTGCGCACAATCAGTCGGGATGGCGTTCCCTGAAAAAGTTCACTTACGAAATATTCTGAAGTCAATTTTATCGTTTTTTAACCCAAAATAAGATCGAGGAAATTGAACTCACTATTCTACCGTGAACACTATTTTCTTATGATATCTATTGAAAGTGTGAAACAGTTGATCTAACTCTTCATAAACACATAAATACAAAAATTATGTCGTCAGCGCACCGAGCATTGAAGCTAATGTTACTTTTTAGCTCACAATTACTCACGAAAAAATGTTCTTCGAGGGAATTTATGAAATGCCGGCTTGGAGACTACACATAGCGAAGCCAAAAGACTGCATGCCGATGTATAATTTGTTGTTAAACATAAAGTAATTGTGTTTAAGCAGAATTCGAAGCAAGGACCTTAGTTCAGGCAATTTCAGGATCTGTTTAACTTTTGCTGAAGAAGCAAATTATATCCAATAGTCTCCAAAGTAGTTTCAACAGGGACACTGGTATATAAGCTAGTAACATCGAATGACGCTAGCTTGTCCTTCGGAGAACATGTGATGGTTTTCAAATTACGAGTATTATTCATATCTACTGAATTTTTAACGGAAAAATTCTCTTCAATCACATTTGCTTCTTTATGCTTCCTATGGAGAAATCTGGCTGACTTACGGTAAGCACTACTAGAATTGTAGACAATCGGACTGCTTCGGTGTCCATCTTTATGGACCTTAATCTAGCGCCTCAAAACTGGTGGTTTGGTATTTATAATTACGAGCCATTTTTATGGAACTTTCCGACCATTTTTTTAGTACACTGTAAATCGTTCCTAATTTATTTCTGCAAACTAGCAATTGGGTCAGCGTCAATCTCTACGGTGCTATTTTGCTTTACTTTTATATTGTTTTTAGCTATATATTCGCCCTTATAAGCAGCTATGAGAGTATTTCCTTTTTCTGATGTAGTTACTGAAGTATCTTTGTTCTTAAGTTTTCAATTTATGCTGCTAATTATCGTCCGCTCCCACAGATAATGTCTGCAAATAGTGGGAACAGCGGTGGAATCGCAGCAGTCACCATCTTTGCAGTTTTGTGGTTCGGTAGGATCTAATTATTAATGAGTTGTTTCATCGAGACATGACATACAACAAAAACTTCTGGACGCTCTTCCTCGTCTATTTAAAGCCATTATCAAGGCTAGAGGTTGTGTTACGTAACATTGTTATGGTCTTCTGGCTCTGACTAAATTTTTGTCCGATGCGCGTATTAACCAATACAGCCTTCCCCACCAAGGAAAATGGGGTTTGTTCGAGGTCCTGTCTCGATCGTTGGAACCAAATAAATGCGTTCGACGCAGGCATTCTGCCATTTCCCGTGGTTTGGTACCGGGTGAAAACCGTTCGAGTGGCGGCCAATGGACGGGTGAAATTGGTTTCGACTAATCAGAGAAAATTCTTCTGACTGACTCCAAAGCGTTCAATAACCGTGCTCCAAAAGATCGAGATGCGCAAGCGCATAGTTTTTGTGTTCAGTCTCGTAGCTTTATCGCTGAAGGAAACAAGTACTAGGTTCCTCTTAGCCTTTTATAGGAACGGTGTACGTGAACCTTGTGAAAATTTAATGCATCCTAGTCTAGTTTTATTACCTTCAGGCATTTTCCTGCAGATATGTGTTGCATATATAAAGCATGGTTTAACAAAAGCAAAGGGTTTTTACTATCCTCTGTTAATTTCACTTTCAGAATGAATAAATTTTTACTCTTCCACTTGAAGGATCCGATCACAAGAACCGATAACTGGGGATCACATACTACACTTATTGCTATAAATGACATGCACACATTAACTTGGCTCACTCGGGAGGAGAGGTGGTATAGGTAGAAACAAACATGGTATACTGTTACACATATATCACTCAAATTGAGCTGCATACCAGAATCCTAACCAGTGGACACATTGGAGCCACTCCCCACCAACTAAGCCACCGATAATATTTCTTCAAATTAAATAATTTCCAACATTTATAATGTTTGGTCCTTTATTACATTGTAGTTTATTAACATGTGTACTAATTATCTGCAATGTATTGTCAGTCAGCGACAAAATTTGTGTTCCAATAAATCAGTGAGACAAGCTTATCAAATTTGTCATCATATACTAATAAACAAAATACCTAAAAGGAAACAGGATTTGGTGAGGAAAGTGGTGTCAGTAATAATTAAGAACTTTTTCATTTATCATTTTGTTTCACTGCTTCTCAAAAAAGTGCCGATCACAAGTGGGAAACAGAAGCTTTTGATTCAATTTCGTTCATCATAATCAAAGTTTTTTGAAAGCTTGCAACTGTCATTGATTCATCAAATAATGAAACTCTGCACCACTTACTTATTTTTCATGATTAGCACGACGCGTTTCCGGAATTTCTTTCTCATGATCAAATATTCACATTAGTATTTTGTGTATTATGTTGCCTGTCTTGTACTGTAATAGTACTTTTGAGATTATAAAGTACTATGCCTCCTCCACTGTGCAGAGAGCAACTCACACGCAAACCACTACTCATATTGTGTGTGAAATTTCACACTTTATGTTTTTCTGCATAATGTAGGAGGCACAGTAGGGTACCTTACAGGCTCAAAAAGACGACACAGCAAAGTGCAAGAAAGGCACAACATACAAACAGCACACAAAATTCTAATGTAAATATTTGCGCATGACAGTCATAATGAATTCTGGAAACACGCGGTGCTAAGCATGAAAAATATATATTTTTAGCAATGAAATTCGTCAAACAGCGGTGCAATTGAGATGTTACTTTATTTTCGATACCATTTCCGGCAACTCATTATGCCATCTTCAGACGCCATATGCAAAAAATGGCTCTGAGCGCTTTGGGCTTAACTGCTGAGGTCATCAGTCCCCTAGAACTTAGAACTACTTAAACCTAACTAACCCAAGGACATCACACACATCCATGCCCGAAGCAGGATTCGAACCTGCGACCGTAGCGGTAGCGCGGCTCCAGGCTGTAGAGCCTAGAACCGCTCGGCCACTCTGGCCGGTCCCCATATGCACGTCTAAAAAATAATCGATATTGGCGTACAGGGGTCATAAGTTTCTGGATGTCGTCAGTTCGTAGTTCAAGTGCTTCCTTCGAAGACTTGACTGTTTGAGAGGTGCATATGAAGCCTGAAGATGGCATAATGAATTGCCGAAAGTCGTGCGAATTTAAAATAAAAGGATATCTCCATTGCACGGCAGTTTGGCGAATTTCGTTGTTAAATATTTGACCAGTCGCTGTCCCATGTCCACTATGAATCAACAGAGACTGAAAAAAATACGTACCTGGTGCACTGTTTCATTATTTTAATTAGAAAAATCTGAACAAGGGGAAGAGAATAAATACGTCAAATGGCGCTACAGTCGGACGGACATCAAAACATGCGATCGAGTAAACGCGAATAGTTCTGACGGTCGAAAGTGTTACGAAGCTGTGCATCCGCGGCACAGTTTGAAAACTGATTCATTCGTTTGTGATACCTTTACTCGAACGAGCCTACGGTGGTGACAGAGAAATTTTGCCTGCCGCCGTAGCAGGCTGGAGCGCCCAGGAGCGTTAAGTGTCGGTGCGATAGGAAGGCCGCACCGGCGGTGGGAGGCGGCAAGTGGCGGCTTCCGGCCGGTTTCCGGCAGGTGGCGGCGGTCGCAGTCTGTCGGGCAGAAACCGCCGCCGCAGTTTCCGGCGCGCCAAATTTCTCCAGTGCGGCGCTGCGGCAGCTGCCGATCCGCGTCCCCTACAAGGGCAGAAGATGTGGCGCTGACTGGTACTGCGACAGTTGACAGCTCTTGACGAGGGCTGTCGATAATTTTAAAAATATCGGGAATCCGACATATCGATGTTAAAAAAACTATCATTAGATGCGCACGATATATCGATATATCTACGAAAAAATATCTACTTACCGGTCTATGAAAGTACGCCTGCACATTGTAAATACACTGCCGGTTTTAATCTGTATATTTAAGGGGAGGTTTACTATATTTAGCCAGAAAAAAGCATGTTTATGAGAATTTTTTTCTCGGGACGTGTTGTAGGTATCTAAGTCAAATTTGGTCAAAATGTTTATTGATATTTCCTCTACAAACTGGAATTTTTTCGACTGGAAATGTCGAAGAGAGAAGGCGGAAGTGCCTTCGGAACGAAACAAAATTTCGATGTAGACATCCACGCGCCGTATGTCACAGGTCAGCCGGCTCGTCTGAAATCAAAATTGAGTCGACGTTAGCGAAATATATAAGAGTCTTCAGGAGTTGTACCTCGTTTAAGTTATCGGACCATAGGAAACAAAATGGCGGACATTTGAAAAAAAATTGAGTTTTTTTCATCGATTTTTCGACTTCGTCGGCCAAGTAAAAATATTCATAGTTGATGTATCGGAATAAAAGTGGTACAACTCCTACACAATTTAGTTAGCTTCGTAGGAAACAAAGAATCATGCCAATCGGTTCAGTAGAGTTGAAGTTAATATACAGCGCGATAAAAAAAGTCATTTCGAGAAAAACACGTTTGAAGCTTTGACTACATATAAATGCAATATTATGCAACTTACGTTCAATCTGCTATTCCGGGTCTATAAAATAGTCCTTCCTCTTCCTCATAGAGGGCGTTCTGCTCGATCTAGGCCACCCTGCGTTGCTCCAGAGTCGGTCGTGCGGCCGGTGACAAGCGGTTTTCGGCCGCTTGAATCCGGTGGTCGTCCGAATGCTTGGCGAACTGCGTCAAATAGAGTCCCAGGGTGACGTCCATCGTTGTCATGGTCTTCAGGATTGCTGAATACCCTTCGTTGAAGCTGCTCACTGCCAGGAAAGTCACAACCTCCACAGTCTTAGCGCCGGAACGCAAATGCTTGGGGGCTAACTTCCAAACACACGCGTTCAAACTTTCATTTGAATTTTGTGTGTTTCCTCCAAAGCACCGGTACAATAACTCGTCCTCTGAAAGGGCCTCATAGATCGGAAGAATCACTTTTTGAACTTCTTTGGAGAGCGGCTGGTCGCGATGATGTTCGCCCAGATGTCCGGTAGCCTCTGCAATGCGCCACTTGCACCAACTAGTTTCCCCAGCCGGACAATTTTGGTGTTGAGGGTGTTCATCCGCCGAACACGTGTGGCAATACGTTGCCCAAATTGCCTTCTTCATCTGTTCCACCAAATTGGAATGCCGTCGGATTGCCATGCCGTAGTATGCCATAAGCTCCTTGATCAGTTTATCAGTTTCAGTCATGGGCAAGCACATAGAATAATTTTTCGCGGCTGCAAAGTCGAAATTCCGATAAAAACTGGATCCGAGATCAATGGAAGACAACACTTTTACTCCATTAAAATTTTGAAGAAGTTCTTCCAACGTTTGCGGCCTGTCTGTATCAGGAATAATGATAGTATTGATTTGTCTCGAATCTAAGACAAGCCTGATCGATCCATTTTTTTTTTTCTCAACAACATGTAATGGATTGTTGTATGAGCTTACTGCAGGCTCAATAATGCCCTCGTCAAGCATAGATTGTATTTCTGTTCTAACACAGTCCCTATAATGTGCTGCAATTACATATGGTCTAACACAAAATTTAGTATGCTCACGAACACGAATTGGTATTTAAATCCCTTGATTGTTCCTCTTTTGTGAGTAAAAACTGTGGAATGTGTTTGTAAAATCTCAAAAAGGTCCTGCCTATCAGTGTCATTACAATTCTCAGTTGTTTGCATTTTATTCTGAATTAACTCATTAGTATCAAATGTGTCGTCGATATCATCCCTGTCAGTACTTGCAGAGTGATTGTTAGAGTCTAGTTCCGTAGAAAATTCCGAACTGTTGTCTAACAGAAGGTAAAGCCGATTAATTTCCTCGTCATGGTTTGAGAGCCAATCTTCAAATTTCAAAGCTATTGACTTACCTTCTTTCTCTAAACTTATTTCAGCATCGTGAAAGTTGAAGATTGCATTGTATTCATTCAAAAAGTCTACTCCCAGTATAATTTCCGTCGACAATAATGGAACAATAAGGAAGTTCGTAGAGAAGCTGTGGCTTTGACAAAAGAATTCTAAGTTCGTTTGCTGGCGTTCATCTACACTTTTTCCAACGATTGCACCTTGTAATTTAATCTTATGTAATGGAAGTGTGGGGCAATCGTTCGATTTGTTGCAATTGCTAAAGGCTGTTTTACTAATTGCTGAAATGGGACTGCCGGAGTCAAGTACTGCAGTATATTTTACGTCATTTACTGTAATGTGAATCACAGGATATGCAATGTTGTTATGTTTTACGTCGTGTTCCTGAAGTAAGATGTCCCTAATGTCTTCCATTTTTACGTAATTACTAGCTACGGCAGCTGCGTCGTCAGTATCATACGTACGTTTTGTGGCTGCCAGCAGTATGAGTCATTGCCTATTGTCTCTTTGTTGGCGCGCGTCGTTATTGGGATTTGGAAACCTAACTTCTACAAATTCACCTTGTCGAGAGGGCCCTGCCCTGTTTGAATCCCGCTAGTTCTGATGCAATTCAGGTCTGTCGTTACGATCATATCGTGTGTCGTCATGTCGGTAGATTCCATAGTTTCTTTCATGTCGGTCACGTGGTGGAGAATTTCTCCCTGAATAGTAACGGCGCGCTGGACCGTTGCGTCTAAAGTTATTCTGTCTCCCCTGATAATATTTATTTTGGTTCACATATTGTCTGTTTCTCTGATTGTGTCTGTGATAGTCATTACCGCAGAGCGGTGATCTTTCCCTGTAATTATTACTACTCTGCCTGGGTGGTGCCTGTTTTGGTCACGATTTGTGTTGTGAGAATAGCCTTGTCGCGTACAGTTATTATTTCTTTCATTGCGGAATTGTGACGGATGTGACCTGTAATTGTTCTGTTCCTGTTTGCGCATATCGCGATTGTCAGTGTCAATTTCTAATTCTTGTAAGAGACCCTGAAAAGCTTCAATGTCGTCTTTGCAACGTCCTGCTAAAATAATATGTCGTAAATGTTCAGGCAATTTGATTAAGCAAATGCAGATGAGTTCTGAGGGTCTGTATGGGTTTGACAGGTACTGATTCTTGTGCAACATGTCTTCAAAATATTTCACAAGACTGGAAAATTCAGATTGTTCGAAATGTTTCATCATTACGATGCTATGTTTTACTCGGTCTTGTGTAGCTTGAGACCAATATGCTGAGAGGAAGGCATGATAAAATTCTCCTTCACTGTGGCAATCGTGAATGACCGATCGCATTCTTACAGCTGGTTCATTCTCTAAATAGCCACACATAAATTCTAATCTGTGCTCTAATGACCAGTTAGGAGGAAAACAATGAGAGAATTGATGAAGCCACGCTTGTGGATGAATGCCGTTGCCGGAATTCTTAAATGTTTTAAATTTACGTGTAGTAATAAACAGCTTATAGTCAAAATCATCATGTCGGCGAGTCGCATATCGGTCATTGTTACGTCGTGTCGGCGGTTCCATCTCAAAATTCGGTGCACATTGCCAATTTCTTTCATAACTTCCGAAATGTGCTGTGTTATTATTTTGTGGCTGTTCCGTATTTCTATGTCCCTCTTCCCGTATTGGGGCGCGAATGTCCTCTGAAATACGTAATTCTTGTATTACCTGTGTCAGCTGATCTTGTACTTCCCGGATTTCTGTTTTGTTCTGTGTATTGATTTGATTTTGATTTTGTTTGAATTTTCTAATTTGTTCGCACTCTTCTGTGTCATTAAAGACTACCGGTTTTGTGTCATTCAGATTATCATCTACCTTCGTAGATAAATTATTTAGCTGATCCGAAAGTTCAACTACTTTCTCTGATAATGAACTATCCTCCATGTGTCTTTCTGAACCAATTTTCAGAGTATCTACTGTGTCCTTTATGTTTTCCTGAGTTTTTGCAAGTTGCGTAACCAAATCGGTATATGCAACTGAGTCAATTTTAGCTTGCAAGGTCTCATGATTTTCATGAACAATAGTTTGCAGTTCTTTTATGGCTGTTTCGTGATTCTGTAATGCATTTTCATGCCGCGAAAAAATAGGTTGAAAATGCTCACAAATTTGTGTTTTTACGTCATTACAGACTTTTTGACATTTCGATTCATTGTTATGTAACTCAGTAGTTAAATCTTCACGTGTTTGATAAAGAGTGGTGTTTAACTTTTGAAGATTTTGTTCCACTGCGTCTAACTGTTGCTGTGTTTGTCTCTGGTGTTGTTGCATTGTGTCTAACTTTTGAAGATTTTGTTCCATTGTGTCTAACTTTTGAAGATTTTGTTCCATTGCGTCTAACTGTTGCTGGGTTTGTCTCTGGTGTTGTTCCATTGTGTCTAACTTTTGAAGCTTTTGTCCCATTGTTGCATTCATTGTAATAACAATGCACTGGTGTCTGAAACATGTTCCTCAGTGCTTTTCGGCAGTGAATTTGCACCGGCAACATTCACATTTTGACAAGCGGAAAATGTGTCTTGACTCGTTTGAGAAAACGGTGAGAACCGAAAACCTGAGTCTACAGTATTTGCAATATTGTGTTCTGTCATTCCCGATTCCTGAGGCGAGCTGTTGCCGACCGATCGATCGATAATGCTTCCCTGTTCACTACCTGTTTCACTGTCTACACCATTATTTGACGCCCACTCCATTTCCCTATGCACAGTTACCAAATTACTACTTTGAATATTAGTTAATTCATTACATGGTGGCGCTAACACACTGCTTTCGTCTTCACTGTCATTTCTCAGTTTACTTTGGAGCCTAGTATTACGTTTTTCACACGCCATTATTGTCACAATATTTCACACGACAACACAGAAAAGCACAATTTGAAGAGCAAAAATAAGAGAACACATTAACATAGCACTGAAAACAATATCTAGTTAATTGCAGCTGCGCAATACTTGGTGCAAATCTACATGTGTGCCACACCTGTTTTACTGTACAACAATGAAAGACTGCAACTACAAAGGAAATTCTCTCTATAATTACGCGCTAGCAATAAACAATAGCTACAATAATTACACAAACTACAAGAAAAAAATTGGAAGATTCCAGTGAGGCATCCTACGCTAAGGGTCGGCGTATGAAACGTCCCCTTTTGAACAATTATACATGACTGTGCTTAAATTGACACACAATATTTTTAGTGGAACACAATCTGACTTTCAATAATCCCTACAAAAGAATGGCCCTGACTAACATTAACCTATACCTTTCACACATGACTTACCTCACAAAAATCTTCGTTACTCGAACTACTGCAATACAGCGAGCGCCGCTACTGCCAGCTAAATAAAAGATTCAAACTACGGAAGGCACTAACTACTGATAGGCATAGTTACCAAATGAAAGATTTTAATAGAGAACAAACAATGTATTTACCTTAATAGTGTTGAAAACTCATAATATACATAGCAGTTCATGACATCCAGTCTTACAAATTTCAAAACTCCGCCATCTCTCTCCCCACATCCACCACTGCTGGCGGCTCACCTCCAACTGCGCAACGCTACGCGCTGTTAACATCCAGCTGCCCAACACTGCAATGGCGAGTATTACAACAATGCCAACCAACCACAGACTGCACACAGCACAGCCAGTGATTTTCATACGGAGCGCTACATAGCGTTGCCAATAAGAAAACATAAACAGCCTACTTACACATACTAGTTGCGTTAAAAATTGCTTTTTAACGTAGCGAGTGAGCTATATCTCCATATCGGAAAGCTTGTTATTCCATTCACAACGCCATCCACCAGTGCAGTCGGACGTCTTCTTTGTGCCACCTATACTTGCTTCAAACAGTCAAAGACAAAGACTGGACGCATGGCAACTCATCAAGTAGTAAGACTCCTTCGCACAGTGAAAGTAAAGTTAAGTTGTACTACAATTTTCAAAGAAGAATTGCATTTACGCTCATGCTCATAAATTAAGGATAATTGCAGAATGTGGTGCCAAACAACGTGGCACTACAAAAAACTGGCGCTAATAGCATAGGCACATAGGGAACACACACGACACATATCTGTAAGTCCACGGCATTGGTGATAAGTTGAGAAAACCGTCCCAAAACACATGTGCTACCAAACGCCACTGTTTCCTGCGCATGTACCCCGACATCAATATGGGATACGAAAACCATGCACACATACACAGGCCGCACAACGGGTTGGCACACTCTGGATCAGGTGGTCGAGCAGCTGCTTGGGTATAGCCTCCCATTCTTGCACCAGTGCCTGTCGGAGTTGCTGAAGTGTCCTAGGGGTTTGAAGACGTGCAGCGATACGTCGACCGAGAGCATCCCAGACGTGTTCGATGGAGATTAGGTCTGGAGAACAGGCAGGCCACTCCATTCGCCTGATATCTTCTGTTTCAGTGTACTCCTCCATGACGGCAGCTCGGTGGGGCCGTGCGTTATCTTCCATCAGGAGGAAGGTGGGGCCCACTGCACCCCTGAAAAGGCAGACATACTGGTGCAAAATGACGTCCAGATACACCTGACCTGTTACAGTTCCTCCGTCAAAGACATGCAAGAGTGTACGTGCACCAATCATAATCCAATCCCACACCAACAAACCACGACCTCAATACAGGTCCGTTTCAAGGACATTAAGGGGTTGGTACCTGGTTCCTGGTTCACGCCAGATGAAAACCCGGCGAGAATCACTGTTCAGACTATACCTGGACTCGTCCGTGAACATAACCTGGGACCACTGTTCCAACGACCATGTACTGTGTTCTTGTCACCAGGCTTTAGGGCTCTCCTGTGCCCAGGGGACAGTGGAATGCACTTTTCAGGTCTCCAGGCGAATAAACCATGTCTGTTCAGTTGCCTGTCGACTGTGTGTCTGGAGACAACTGTTCCAGTGGCTGCAGCAAGGTCCCGAGCAAGGCTACCTGCAGTACTCCGTGGCCGTCTGCGGGCACTGATGGTGAGATATCTGTCTTCTTGTGGTGTTTTACACTGTGGACGTCCCGTACTGTATGGCCTGGACTCGTTTCCTGTCTGCTGGAATCGTGCCATAATCTTGAGATCACACTTTGTGGCACACGGAGGGCCTGTGCTACGACCTGATGTGTTTGAGCAGCCTCCAGTCGGCCTAGTATTCTACCCCTCATAACGTCATCAATAAGTGTACTTTTTCAACACACAGTCAGCAGTCTGAAAACGTCTGCACACTTACTCACTGCACCGTACTCTGACATGCACCAACACACCTCTGCGTATGTGGACTGCTGCCAGCGCCACCGTGCGACGACTGCAGATCAAATGCACCGCATGGTCATAGCCCGAGATGATTTAAACCCGCAAACCGCCCACCAGAGCGTTGTTCCACCATATATCAGCATTATCCTTAATTTATGAGCATGAGTGTATTTACCGAAAAATGCGAAAAAAATATTATATAAAATAGAAATACCGGTTCTCGATAGTGCCGTTTCGACATCGGTATATTGATATACCAGGGAAATATATCGCCGATAATATCAATGTTTTCAGGAAAAAATATCGATATTCCACCAACAGCGCCAAAGCAGAGACGCCGTGTAGTGTTATAGTTAATCCAGTTGTTCTCTGTTAAATCATTAACTGCAGATCGAGATTACCAAGCGAGAACAGGATGTGTTGATCGTTCGGTCCTACATGATTTCGGCAGAGCGAATATAACGAAAAATACATTGAAGGGGATGCTAATGAAAAACGCACGCTATTAACATGCACAAAATCCACAATTTCAAAGATACAGCAATGATATTTTGTATCATACATTACACGAAATTAATACATTTATTTTAAATTCTTTCGATTCTACTTGGTGAACATTAGTAAAATCGACAAACTGCAGAGATGGCTTCCTGATTGGAAATGGAGGAAATAAGCTCCTACGAACATGTGTCTGGAAATGCACCGTTGCCACCATAGACAGCATTCACGAAAGAAAGTTCCTCTGACTAGGTGCCGTGTGCTCCTCGTGTGTTACAGACTCTGTGATTGGAGCAGCGTACTGTAAGCAGCATAATGCTCTGGTATTGGTGCCGTGGACAAGCCGAGATGGTGTTTGACTACGGCCAAGCAGATGGAAACGGTCAAGACGCAGCACCGCTGTACCGAAACCAGTAACCTCAAAGACAGCAACCATATCACACATTATTTAAATCCCTTTTTGGGAGTTTTTGTGATCATGGGTCCTTTCAGACAGACGAATGTGCAGGGAGGCGGCGGACTGTGCGTACACCAGATTTGGAGAACCGGGTTCTACAGGAGATGCTGCCCCTCGTCTGTTTCCATCTGCTTGGGCGTACATTAACACTATCTCGACTTGTTCCCGACATGAATACAGGACCACTCAGCTGCTTACAGTAAGTTGCGGCAATCTCACAGCCTGCAACCCCCAAGGAACACATGGCACGTGGTCAGAGGAACTGTCATTCGTCAGCGTCATATACCGTGGCAACGATGCATTTCCGGATACGTGTTCATCGGACCGTTTTTCCCCCCATTTCCAGTCAGACATACGTCTTTGCAGTTTCTCGGTTGTGTTAATGTTCGCACTGTGTACAGTAATATATGTGCCTTTTCCTCAGAAACTATGCAATAGATTTTTTCAAAATTTTCTTTCTTTAATCTCTTTGAGATTTTTTGAATATATCAGAGAATTTTAATATTTTTTAAATTTTAAGTCTCTAATTATAACACAACAGCCATGCAAGATTCCAGGCACTTTGCCCTATATCTCTGCTTACACTTAGAATTTCAAAATTTGCTCTCGAGGCAACATGTATTGTTGTAAGATGTGTATATTTCTATTGTCTATTGTCAAATAATAATTTATGAAAGATGTTCATATTTTATTAGTAGTATTAAGTAGGCATAATTAATATTTGTCATGTTGGAAATAATTGTGGTAGCAGGGAATGTCTGCACCAAAGTATTGTTGACAAGAGATACCGTAAATTGATATTTTAAAAAGGGCGGGAGAGACCGCGTATGGATACATTTTAAGAAAAGAGCGGGAAAGACCGCGCATTGATACATTTTGTAATGGTAGCAGGGATTGTCTGCACCAGAAAGCATTGTTGGCAGGAGAGGCCGCACTTTATCGTTCGTAGGAAGTCAGTAGTAAGCGAGAAGTGAAGCGAGTCGGTAGCAGGTCTGAAGCGAGAGGATGAGAGGAGCGGTGTGCCTGCCAGCCACTAGCTATGATTTACAAGAGATTATAAACGGATGTACAGAGACATCAGCTAACTATTATAATAAGAGGAACTAATATTATTGAATTAATTTTTTGAGAAAGTCAAGACTACTGAAGGTACGTTTGCGCATTGCTAGTTGTAAGATTATTGTAAAAACTAAGTCGCATTTGAACGTTTGTAAAATCATTTCATTTAGAATATAATTAAATTTTGCCAGCAATATTGCATTTCTAATTATAATCCATCCCAAAAACCATCAACGTAAAACTTTGCAAAATTTTATTGTTGTCAAGAAAAAGTTTAACTATGAATTACGTAACTTCAGTCAAGTTAATTAAAGAATAACGTCAGCTTTGCTATTAAGGAATAACGTCAGCTTTGGTAATAAATACAGCCATTTATTATGAAAGCCCACCAGCAGCTAACAGAGTATAGTAAAACAGAGTAACTATATTCATGTCGCAGGTCGATGTAGCAGTCAGATGGCGATCCATCAACAGTAAAAAACGTGAGGAACTGTTTTGGGTTATTGCAGATAATGACTGAGGGCCACGACGAAGACACATCCTATGTTTCGTCGAAATAATCAGAAAATCACTTTTAATAAGCAGCAATTAAATTTGTATGCGTAGATTGAGAAAGAGAATAAATTTCAAAGGGAAGATTTCATTTGTTATTACTAAGCAATAGAAAGAAATCCTAAGGAAAGGTTTCATAGTTTATTGTAAAAGGGAAGGTTATCATTAACAAAAGAGGTATAGAGGAGACAGGAAGGTTTCATTGTATTTACAGAAATAAGTTTACAAAATTTCATAATTATAACCTTCATCAATACTCTTAGAAAAAGTTACATAAGCTTTAAGAAAACATAATTCTCAGGAAAGGCAATTTAAAGTTCAAGGTAACACATTTTCTTATGTCACCTCTTCAGAAGCCATCAGTTTTATACTCAGGGTCCTCTTTCCCTTCAAGGCTTCTGTTTTGGTTTCTTATTTTTTGCTTTCTTCCCTTTACCAGGTCTTCAATTGACTTTTCAGCTGGAGACACATTCTGTAAAACTACTTTTCTCAAGATTTCTCAAATTTCCTATAGTAGAGGCTGTTCTCTCTGATACCTTCGTCCTCCCTATGTTTCCATCATTAAAACAGAAATTGCGTGATAACTTGTAATTCTAAGAACTTTAGCAGATGAACAAGTGGCAAAACAAGGAATGCTTCTTCATAAAACAAAGTAGCTGGTTTGTTATTCTTTATAAAAACACGAAACAGAATCACAGATAATATATGAGGCTAAAGAATATAAATCACAGCCTTCTACATGTATTTGGTGCAAGTTGCTTGAAGGTAACGCACAGAATTGTTGTTTACTGAACTAGTACTGATGTGTTGCTTCAAAAACTGGGTGTGGCACGAAGGTTGCGTCGCACATTTAATTATTTTTCAGGCACTTCTGATGCGATTTCATCATTTAAACTTTGGGAACTTATTGTCCATGAACTCTACTAACAAATAAAAAATAAATTGAAAATTGTCATTTCGGTCAGTTTCATGAAAGTCTCCACCCCTCCCTCCCACCCTCAACTTCGTGTTGCGGAAAAGTTATATTAGCCATTGCTTGATTATATTCAGAATGGGGCGAAGACAACAGCATGTAAAAAGATACAATGAAAGTTTTCTTTTCAGACTGAGTGCCACGAATAAAGAGACGAAGACAGGCGAAAAAGAACATTCTAAATGAATACACTAAACTGAAACGATCCGTAATAAAACAGTGTACTGAAAATAATAAAAACTTTCTAAAATTTTTGACGAAATAAATGCAGCAAAAGATTCACGTCGTAAAAAGTAATATAGGGTTATTCAAAAAGAAGGAATACATTTCAAACATTTATGCTTTCAAACTACAAAAGGTAGGAACACAATTTCAGAGTTCCTGGAAAGAGTGAAAAGTTAAAGTTTTTATGCATTCAATGTGAGCATCGTGCGTTACACGACAAATATCAAAACGCTGACTCATTTCCTGCCACACACGAAGCAGCTGGTCTCTCGTTTTCGAATTCACAGCTTCGACAATGCAATGTGTCAGACTTTTCAAGAGTTCCAGCCTTAGGGAGGATAAAAACGGTTTTTTTTTGCGTAAACGCACAGATAAAAATCACAAACTGTGAAGGTCTGGAGACCTTGGAGGCCACCAGTAATGGAGTTCATCTTCTGCTCCTCCTCTTCCAATTGAACATCCTGGAATGGTATAATTCAGGTAACGTCAGAAGTGCTCAGTGAAATTCTCGCATTGTTGAAGCTGTCAAATCAATAATGGGAGATCAGCCACTTCGTGTATGGCAGGATATTTGTCAAGTAACACAGGGTCCTTGCATTGATCGCATAAACTTTGAAATTTTCTCTTTCCAGAAACGTTGAAATTGTGTTTCTATATTTTGTAGTTCGGAAGCAATAAACGCATGAAATCTGTTCCTTCATTTTGAATAGCCCTGTATATTAGTCGCCTTATGCGTTCCTTGCAGAGGTTGTCTGCAACAGAAAGATAAACGGAAATTAGTTGTGCAATGTTTTTAAATGATGACCAATTTCAAAGCTGTAAATGAAATTTAGAAGAATGCTAGCGATCAATGTCCCGTCGACGACGAAGCCATTGCGGATGGACCACAAGCTTGTATACCACTAGGGTGCTTCAGGAACTGGTCGTGGGTTTTTTGAAGAAACTAAGATATTGCAGTACCTGTGTTATTCTGATTACGATGCAGAGTTCCTTTGGACAAGCATGCATGTTCAAAGGAACAGGCACTGCGACGACTGCAGCCGTTACGAAATACATTACACGAATTCGCAATTGCGAATGAGGACAACCATCAGCTGTAGAATGGACTCGAACCTGGAATTCCCGCTTATCGCGAGCTGTCACCTTACTGTTTGGCTATCCGTGGACGATCCACGGCGAGACAGAAACCGCCATACGTCGTTTGCGACCTGTTCTCGTACATCCGTTTTATGTAGTCCCGTACAGGTCAAACTTTGTACTTGAAAGTCACTTGCCCGGTATCGGCACACAAATACGATATTGCAGTGCCTATGTTATTCTGATTACAATACAAAGTTGTCTGCCGATACCGGGCAATCAATTTTCAAGTACAAAGTCTGACCTGTTCGGGAATACACATAATGGATGTACAAGAACAGATCGCAGACGCATCGTTGACGAAGTATGGAGGTTTGGGTCTGGCCGTGAGTCGTACACTGATAGCCAAATGGTGAGGCGACTGCTCGCCATAAGCGGAAATTCTGGGTTCGAGTCCCGGTCCGGCACAAACCTTCATTGTTTTCATTCCATTCTACAGCTGATGGTGCCGAACGGTTCTAGGCCTTTCAGTCTGGAACCGCGCGACTGCTACGGTCGCAGGTTCGAATCCTGCCTCGGGCATGGATGTGTGTGATGTCCTTAGGTTAGTTAGGTGTAAGTGGTTCTAAGTTCTAGGGACTGATGACCTCAGATGTTAAGTCCCATAGTGCTCACAGCCATTTGAACCATTTGAACAGCTGATGGTTGTCCTCATTAGCAATTGCGAATTCATGTAATGTATTTTGAAGAAATTGTCTCAAGCAATTTAGAGCAACCATCAAATCCTTCGGTCGGGATGCCCAGACCTGAATGTCGAACCTGCCGAATATGCACCGAGGCGTGGGTCTAAGGGATGGGAGTGTGGGTGGGGGTGGAGTGTGCGCATGGGGATGAAAAAAAAAAGAGTTTTACGTGCACTGCGCGACAAAAAAGTGAAGAACGTAGACGGACAGAGGGAAACGAAAGGAAATTTCGTGGACTGAGAGGTTATTCGTGATGTTATTTCAGGAATTACAGATTTGAGCCATATTTACAAAGAACTTGGAATTGTGGGACCACATACCAGCACGATGTTGCACCCACTCTGGCCCGCGTGCATGCACTGACGCCGATCGATACTCTCTTGAGGTAAGCCTGGCCGCAAGTGCTGTAACTTGTTCTTGATATCCTGGCTACTGACTCAAAGAGAAATTTGACGTACGAGCTGTCCCCACATGTGTTGGTGACAAAAAAAATGGCTCTGAGCACTATGGGACTTAACATCTGTGGTCATCAGTCCCCTAGAACTCAGAACTACTTAAACCTAACTAACCTAATGACATCACACACATCCATGCCCGAGGCAGGATTCGAACCTGCGACCGTAGCAGTCGCGCGGTTCCGGACTGCGCGCCTAGACCCGCTAGACCACCGCGGCCGGCTGTTGGTGACAGATCAGGGATCTGTTGGCCATGGAGATACCTCGAAATTATGCAGGCAGCTCAAAGAGATATGTGCCATTTGTGGACAAGCATTGTCCTGTTGGAAACTGACACCAGCATACAATCCCATCGTAGGTAAAACACGGAGAGTGCCGGTGACGTACACTTGTACCCTTGTACCGCCAGAGTTACTTCAATCGCTATCAGCTGTGACCTGAAGTGATATATGATGGCTGCCCACACGATGATGACAGGAAAAACATCATTGTGCCTCTCCAAAACATTGTAAAAATGGGACCTCTTCTCAGGTCACCCCATACTCGCCGAGGATGGTCATCTGGGGTGGTGCAAATAATGGCTCAAATGGGTCTAAGCACTCTGGGACTTGGCATCTAAGGTCACCAGTCCCCTAGACTTAGAACTACTTAAACCTAACTAACTTAAGGACATCATACACATCCATGCCCGAGGCTGGATTCGAACCTGCGACTGTAGCAGCAGCGCGGTTCTGGGCTGAAGCACCTAGAACCGCTCTGCCACAGGGTTGTGCAGAACCGCAGTTCATCACTAAACACAATGCGATGCCTTTCATCAGCAGTCAACATTTTCCAGTCACGACACCACTCCAAATGCAGCTGACCTTGATGTGGTGTTAAAGACAGCCTACGGTTAGGGAAGTACTTCCCTAGTCCAGCTTCTGCCTATCTCCGACTGAAGATGTGGGTCGACATAGAACGTTGCTTCTTCTTGGATGGCAGGCGCAGATGTGAAGGGGTTACGAAGTGCTTGGTGCACAGTGCGATGATCCTCCTTTGTGGTGGTCAGATGTCGTCGACTGGAACCCTGATGACGAGGTATGCCTGCCCTCACATTACTATGGAGTCTTTCTTTGGGCCACCGTCACATCCCAATGTACCACAAATCTAGATAGTGCACGATTAGACAAGCTGGCCAAATGGGGGCCCACAATGAGACCCCTTTCAAACTCAGTCAGATGCTGAAAATGCTGTCTCACATGACTGCGTGGCATCTCAGTGTCCTTCACAGTGATCACTAGATTTCTGACACAATTCACGCTCCTTAAATGCCTTACCAGGAGTGGTAGCAATATTAAATAGAAGCAACACCAACGCCGCCATCACAAATGTAGCTTACTATACACTACTCAGTATACACTGTGTAAGTAGGCGTTTATGTTTTCTTATTGATAACGCCACGTAGCGCTCTGTATGAAAATCACTGGCTGTGCTGTGTGCAGTCTCTGGCTGCTTTGCATTGTTGTAACACTCGCCATTGTAGCGTTGGACAGTTGGCTGTTAACAGCGCATAGCGTTGCGCAGTTGGAGGTGAGCCGCCAGCAGTGGTGGATGTGAGGAGAGAAATGGCGGAGTTTTGAAATTTGTAAGACTGGATGTCATGAACTGCTATATATATTATGACTATCAAGGTAAATACATTGTTTGTTCTCTATTAAAATCTTTCATTTGCTAACTATGCCTATCAGTAGTTAGTGCCTTCAGTAGTTTGAATCTATTATGTAGCTGGCAGTAGTGGCGCTCGCTGTATTGCAGTAGTTCGAGTAATCAAGATTTTTGTGAGGTGAGTGATTTGAAACGTATTGGTTAATGTAAGTCATGGCGACTCTTTTGTAGGGATTTTTGAAAGTCAGATTGCGTTGCGCCAAAAAATATTGTGTGTCAGTTTAAGCACAGTCTTGTATAATTTTTCCAGGGGGACGTTTCATATGTCGACCCTTAGCCCAGGATACCTCACTGGAATCTTCTGATTTTTTCTTGCAGTTTGTGTAGTTAGTGTACCTTTTGTTTATTGCTATCACGTAATTGTAGAGAGAATCTCCTTTGTAGTTGCAGTCTTTCACTGTTGTACAGTAAAACAGTTGTGGCATGCATGTATTTTTGCACCAAGTATTTCGCAGCTGCGCTTGCGATTAACTAGATATTATTTTCAGTGCTATGTTAATGTGTTCTCTTATTTTTGCTCTTCAAATTGTGCTTTTCTGTGTTATCGTGAGAAATATTGTGACAATAATGGCGTGTGAAAAACGTAACACTAGGCTCCAAAGTAAACTGAGAAATAATAGTGACGACGAGCGTAGCTTACCAGCACCACTGTGTAATGAATTAACAGACATTCAAAGTAGTAATTTGGTAACTCTGCATAGGGAAATGGAGCGGGCGTCAAATAATGGTGTAGACAGTGTAATAGGTAGTGAACAGGGAAGCATTATCGATCGATCGGTCGGCAACAGCTCGCCTCAGGAATCGTGAATTACAGAACACAATATTGCAAATACTGTAGACTCGGGTTTTGGGTTCTCACCGTTTTCTCAAATGAGTAAAGACACATTTCCCGCTTGTCAAAATGTGAATGTTGCCGGTGCAAATTCACTGCCGAAAAGCACTGAGGAACATGTTTCAGACACCAGTCCGTTGTTATTACAATGAATGCAACAAATGGGACAAAAGCTTCAAAAGTTAGACACAATGGAACAAAATCAGAGACAAACACAGCAAAAGCTTCAAAATTTAGACACAGTGGAACAAAATCTTCAAAAGTTAGACACAATGGAACAAAATCTTCAAAAGTTAGACACCTTGGAACAAAATCTGAGACAAACACAGCAAAAGCTTCAAAAGTTAGACACAATGGAACAAAATCTTCGCGTGTTAGACCCACGTTTGAACAAACACGTGAAGATTTAACTACTGAGTTACATAACATTGAATCGAAATGTAAAAAAGGCTGTAATGACGTAAAAACACAAATTTGTGAGCATTTTCAGCCTAGTTTTTTGCGGCATGAAAATGCATTACAGAATCACGAAGCAGCCATAAAAGAACTGCAAACTATTGTTCATGAAAATCATGAGACCTTGCATGCTAAAATTGACTCAGTTGCATCTACCGATTTGGTTATGCAACCTGCAAAAACTCAGGAAAACTTAAAGGACACAGTAGATACTCTGAAAATTGCTTCAGAAAGACACATGGAGGAAATTAGTTCATTATCAGAGAAAGTAGTTGAACTTTCGGATCAGCTAAATAATTTATCTACAAAGGTAGGTGATGATCTGAATGTCACAAGACCTGTACCCTTCACTGACATTGAAGAGTATGAACAAATTAGAAAATTCAAACAAAATCAAAATCAAATCAATACACAGTACAAAAAAGAAATTCGGGAAGTACAAGATCAGTTGGCACAAGTAATACGAGAATTACATATTTCAGAGGACACTCGCGCTCCAACACGGGAAGAGGAACTTAGAAATACGGAGAAGTCACAAAATAATAACACAGGGCATTTCCGAAATTAATAAAGAAATTGGCAAGGTGCACCGAATTTTGAGATGGAACCGCCGACACGACGTAACAATGACCGATATGCGACTCGCCGACATGATGATTTTGACTATAGGCTGTTTATTGCTACACGTAAATTTAAAACATTTAAGAATTCCGGCAACGACATTCATCCACAAGCGTGGCTTCATCAATTCTCTCATTGTTTTCCTCCCAACTGGTCATTCGAGCACAGATTAGAATTTATGTGTGGCTATTTAGAGAATGAACCAGCTGTAAGAATGCGATCGGTCATTCACGATTGCCACAGTGAAGGAGAATTTTATCATGCCTTCTCCACCATGTGACCGACAAGAAAGAAACTATGGAATCTACCGACATGACGACAGACGATATGATCGTAACGACACACCTGAAGTGCATCAGAACTGGCGAAATTCAAACAGGGCAGGGCCCTCTCGACAAGGTGAATTTGTAGAAGTTAGGTCTCCAAATCCCAATAACGACGCGCGCCAACAAAGAGACAATAGGCAATGACTCATACCGCTGGCAGCCACAAAACGTATGTATGAAACTGACGACGCAGCTGCCGTAGCTAGTAATTACGTAAAAATGGAAGACATTAGGGACATCTTACTCCAGGAGCACGACGTAAAACATAACAACATTGAATATCCTGTGATTCACATTACAGTAAATGACGTAAAATTTACGGCAAACAGCCTTTAGCAAATGCAACAAATCGAACGATTGCCCCACACTTCCGTTACGTAGGATTAAATTACAAAGTGCAATCTTTGGAAAAAGTGTAGATGTACGCCAGCAAACCAACTTAGAATTCTTTTGTCAAAGCCACAGCTTCTCTACGAACTTCCTTATTGTTCCATTATTGTCGACGGAAATTATGTTGGGAGTAGACTTTTTGAATGAATACAAAGCAATCTTCAACTTTCACGATGCTGAAATAAGTTTAGAGAAAGAAGGTAAGTCAATAGCTTTGAAATTTGAAGATTGGCTCTCAAACCATGACGAAGAAATTAATCGGCTTTACCTTCTGTTAGACAACAGTTCGGAATTTTCGATGGAACTTGACACTAACAATCCATCTGCAAGTACTGACAGGGATGATATCGATGGCACGTTTGATACTAATGAGTTAATTCAGAATAAAATTCTAACAATTGAGAATTGTAATGACACTGATAGGCAGGACCTTTTTGAGATTTTACAAGTACATTCCACAGTTTTTACTCACAAAACAGGAACAATCAAGGGATTTCAATACCAATTTCGTGTTCGTAAGCATACTAAATTTTGTGTTAGACCATACGTAATTCCGGCACATTATAGGGACCGTGTTAGAACATAAATACAATCTATGCTTGACGAGGGCATTATTGAGCCTGCAGTAAGCTCATACGACAATCCATTACATGTTGTTGAGAAGAAAAATGGATTGATCTGGCTTGTCTTAGATTCGAGACAAATCAATACTATCATCATTCCTGAAACAGACAGGCCGCAAACGTTGGAAGAACTTCTTCAAAATTTTAATGGTGTAAAAGTGTTGTCTTCTATTGATCTCAGATCCAGCTTTTATCACATCGAATTCATCCATTCGTCGTTCATTCGCGGGCTAAATTCCATATTACCTGAGTTCTTAAAACGTCACATCACCTTATATGTGGACGATATTCTGATAGCAGAAGCCTCATGGGAACAACATAATCGCATCCTCAACAGCGTGTTACATATTTTTGCAGAATCTGGAAATACAGTTAACTTGGAAAAGTCTGAGTTCGGTTGGACAAAGGTGAAGTTTTTGGGACATATTATTTCTTCTGAAGGGATTCAGCCGGATCCTGAAAAGTTAGAAGCAATCAGAGCCATTCCAGTTCCATCCACAAAAAAAGAAGTCCGAAGCTTTCTAGGTCTCGTAAATTTTTACCGTCATTTTCTGAATATGCAAATTCTAGTTACACCAAAACTTTGTTCTCTCACTGGAAAAAATACGATTTGGAACTGCGACGAACAAGCACAGTTGGAATTCAATTCTTTGAAAGAATCGCTACTTAATGCGCCAATACTAGCTCATCCAGATCTGTCACAAGATTTCTGCCTTAGCACGAATTCTTCTAAAGTCGGTCTTGGTGCCCATTTATTTCAAGAAGCCACAGAAAATGACACTACTGTTCAGAAAACCATTGCTTTTGCTAGCCGAGTGCTAACAAAATCTGAAAAAAATTATTCCGTTACTGAATTATAAGCTTTAGCTATCGTTTGGGCATTTAACAAATTCCGTTTCTTTCTTTCTGGTAAGCTCGTAAAAGTATACAGTGATCATCGTGCATTACAATTTCTTATGTCTTCAAAATTAAATCATGACAGGTTAAAACGTTGGGCATTGTTTCTGCAAGAATTCCACTTCACAATAATCTACATTCCCGGCAAGGAGAACATTGTTGCGGACGCACTGTCACGTGCACCGGCTGGGCTTGAGAAAAGTAACACAGAAGGCAACCTCGAGAAAAATTTCAGTATTCTTTACATTCAGAAAGTCGCCTTTGAAAACTTCATCACCACATCTTTAAAAGACATTGTTCATGAACAAGATAAAGATCCGATTTGGAAAGACATCAAAAGTAAATGGCATGAAAAGACACACACTCAGATACGGCATTATTATCTTGTTAGAAACAACATACTCTTCAAATGCTGCAAAAAAATGGTTCAAATGGCTCTAAGCACTATGGGACTCAACTGCTGAGGTCATTAGTCCCCTAGAACTTAGAACTAGTTAAACCTAACTAACCTAAGGACATCACAAACATCCATGCCCGAGGCAGGATTCGAACCTGCGACCGTAGCGGTCTTGCGGTTCCAGACTGCAGCGCCTTTAACCGCACGGCCACTTCGGCCGGCCCAAATGCTGCACTGTTGATGACAAGCTATGGGTACTTTGCATTCCAGACGATTTTTTTAATAAGCTCATTTGGTACATTCATTTCAGCTATGCACATTTTGGTCCACGAAAATGTTATCATATTCTTCGGACGACTTGTTATTTTAACAATATGGAAAAGAGAATTCGAAGAGTCTTGTCTATTTGTAAACTTTGTCAAAAGGCGAAACCATCTACTATCCCACATCGTGCTCCGTTGTTTCCTATAATTCCTTTTAAATTAAAAGAATTTGCTGCTGTTGATCTCTTGGGACCCCTTGTCAGAACATCGAATGGATTTTCGTACGTTCTAGTCGCTGTTGAACTTACTTCAAAATTTGTTTCTTTCACTCCATTACGTAAAGCCTTTGGATGGTCTGTATCCAACGCCTTTGTTAAAAATTTCTTACGTGAAGTTGGCCACGTTGCTAAAGTCATTTCAGATAACGGACCGTAATTCAGATCTGCTGTTTGGTCACGCATGCTTTGGAATCATAAAATCAAACCTGTTTTTATTTCGTTGTACTCAGCACATTGTAACCCGTCTGAAAGGATTATGAAAGAAATCAATAAGCTTTGCAGACTTTATTGTCACAGATATTTACACTTATTTCAAAATGTGCTGAATGAAATGCCTCATGACTCCACTGCATTACCACCTACTCTTGTACTGGAGAATTAAGAACCACCGAACAGACTCAGAGAGCTTGTACCTTTCCCGAATACATGTAAACTTCGACACAAGGACATAATTGATTTGACTATTAAAAATATAAAATCTGCTGCATACAAAAGGAGAAAACTACACGGTAAAGCAAATGCAAAGAAATTATACATTGGTCAGGAAGTTCTCATTAAAACTCATTCATTATCACATAAGAAGAAACACTTGAGTCACAAATTCTTTCTAGTTTACAATGGACCTTACAGAATCCGACGTATACCACATGATAATTACGTTGAAGTTGAAACTCTGCGTACTAGGAAGAGTAAAGGATTGCACCACATTTCACATGTAAAACCCTTTATTGAAAGATAATCTGCTTTTTAACTTAGTCTTTGCCATTAAATTTTTCACTTCACATTTCTAGTATGCTTTGTTAGACTTTAGAAACTGTTAACATGCAACAATGTTTGAAGTTAAATATCCAGTGAAGAACCAAGAGAACATATTTAAACAGAAATTACGAATGCATTGTTATGGTGAACAGACGACACAGTGTTTTGTGTGTGTACATTCTTGCTTGTTAGTTGCACGATTACGTAATGACTATAAGACTTACATACTTAGAACATATACTGGTACTGCTAATGAGATTTTAATGCAACATTTTGGTTTACTTGAAAATACATTCTGGATTTAAAATACTTTCTGAGAGATACCAGATGACACAGTGGTTAGTTTATGTGACAGCTACACGATTTTATCACGACGCTACTAATGAGTGACAATTTATAATGTTGCTTTTGCGGTGTTTCTGTTTTATATCTGCACAGTTTTTCTGAATTATTCTGGAAAGTAAAACATGTTTTAGTCGTAACTTTTTTGGTATAGCTACAATGACACAGTCTTTTCCGTAGCACAACAATACGTTACAGCACAGTACTTTCTTCATCACGGCAATAAGCGTAATAACTAAGATATCTATACGCAAAGCATTTCACTTTTGTTTATCATGAGGTAAGTACATTGATTTCTGCAGAACTTAGCTTTCGGAGGACGATAACTAAGACACTTCCACAGAGATTATCTTACAACAAGACGCACAGTTTAGCGCTACAGTACACGTATTTGAGTGATTAATTTTATACTTAAAACATATATTTTTAAAGATTTTTGAATTACAAAGAAAGTTTTCATTGATACATTTCATTCCATTGCTGTAATCTGTAACACCTGAGGGTATTATTCATTAATCCTCAGGGGGGTACACGCTTACTTTGTGTACCATGTGTCTGGCAAGCACAAGGAATCCTAGCTAATATGGTATTTGCTTATACAACTTTACACATCGGTACCATATTTCTCTAACACATAAATTACACAGCTATCTGATCATTTAACTGAGAGAGACAAACATTTATTTTACTACATCAGTGACCGATGTTTACGTAATTACACAGTTGGATAACTTCACACTTATGAAATAGTATTTTGTCTGTACTTTGTGAACTGTTCATATCTTTTTCTGAACCATTGTGATACTATGAGAGCTTTGAATGATGTATTTGGTATGGGATCATGCTTCTTAAAGTACGTTTGAGGTAGATGACACTACTGAAATGAGCAGAGAATTTTTTAGGTTTTGAAGTTATTGGAGGAAGCTACGACGATTCTGAGATTTGGCTGAAGTTTTATGATATTATTACGATGATGATGTGTTTTATGCTGTTCAGGTATGTTTATGATCAATAAGATGATGCTACCATATATGAGGAATGTGATTACATGTTTATATGTATATAAATAATGAGTAGTGGTTATGGACTCTAGTTTGTGAAAAAGGTTGTTGGAAACCAAGAATCGTACTTTAAGAGTTATGAAATGTATGTACACACGTGAATGTATCACAATGCCGGCGAAAATTTTTTGGGCACTGTTATTTGTTTCTACACATTTGTAACGAAAATTCTCGACCTGTGAAATTTTTTATATGAGACTGTCACTGTAGCGCAAACTGCTGTCATAAATATTTCAGTGAGGAAGCTAAGTGACCCAGGTGGCACCCAGGTGTGCCAATCGCCAGCAGAAAAAGCCATTAGGTAAAAAAAAAAAGGGCCATTATCCTCGCTATTGACATTCCTTTGTAGAAAGCATCGCAAATACGACACGCTCAAACTTGAAAACATATGATTACACTTTGGAGCTCTTAATTTGTGATATTTACTAAAATGCCTAATGAAATGATGAGAAACATTTTTACATCCACTGCCTTTCTAGTTGAGAGATGGCTCAATTTGTTTAATATCTAGTTTCTAGCTTCCCTGCAGCATTGGTTAAAATAAAATTTTATAGATGTACTAATATAAATATTTTATGCCTACAGACCCAGTAAAGAATAAATTTATGATGTACTTCAAAAAAAAACGAAGGAACACAAAAAGACATTTCCCTTCACAGGAATTGCATACAGAATTTTCTTTTCAAGTACTTGGTAATTTCTTTTGTAGAATAAATTGTGATGCATCACTCTAGTATTAAGATGTGACATAGGTATTAGACATGGTCATCTTTAGTGTAATATTTTTTCTGCTTGAGCTTTGTCATGTTTAGATATAAGTTATTACATTTCCTGCTGCTGTTTGCCAGGCATAGTGCTACTAAATTTCACTTTGTATTACTCTGTTAAGCTAGTTTTACTACTGAATTATTTTTCTTGTTGCTGCACATTGGCTCATTTAGTTGTAATGTTGCATTGCTTGGTAATTTAGATTCACTGTACCTTGCTTTGCCAATTTCCATTTTTTTGTCATTGCTGTTTGTGTTAATTGTTTTGTGTTGCTGCATTGCCTTGCCCTTTAGTTTGGCATCTGAGCTCAGTAGATTTAAGTTAGCTTAAGAGGGGGTAGACTATATAAGAGAATGAGTTGCGATGAATTGGAAGAAATGCATTGAGAAGTTATACGAAAAAAGTACAGAAAGCAGGTATAGATAGGACTTTTTGGGAATAATAATGAACGAAGGGAGATCTCCAAGAAAAAAAGGTTTTGTTTGCAAAATACTGCAGTACCAAATGTTACACTTAAAAGAAACCCTGTCCTTTCCCCCTGTGTTATTCTGCTATGTGTTTGTGTACTCTTGTATATTTGTATTTTTCCTGTCTTTATGTGTTTAGCTAATAAGATTTATGTTGTAGAATGTTTCAAATACTATGTTATTTTCTTCGTAAAGGTGTTTAGACATTATTTATTCTGTTTTGTTTTAATGCTACTGTTGATGTTTCGAAAGTTATTCTGATCTTTTATGAATGTACTTATGTCATAATTCCTGTAACACTGATGTATATGTATATTTCTATTCTTTTGTAAAGCCTGTATTACTACAAATGTTATCTGTATTGTTATGTTCTTTAATGATGTATTTTGTACCTTTGTAATTGTATTCTCATGTTATAAAATTGTAATTGACACCAGTTTATCAAATTAAGTAACTTGTAAGCATTCATTTCACTGCACACATTTCTGTTGGTCATAGTAATGCCCAATATGTGAGAAGTTGATACTGTTAGTGATTGCACGTGTGTTGATAATTCAGCAAGGGACTGGATAACAGTATTGCTGGTTCTAAAGACAATTCCAAAAACTTTGTGAGTGCACAAGTGGTGGTTTATGGATTTGCTATATTGTCCGCAAGACGCTTCGATGGTGATTGTGCACCTGCACAGTCGCAACAGATGGCTGCTGGCCGTCCTTACAAGGACTGAAGTGGGTCTGCACCTTTGATGACTTACCAATACAATTATCTCTACAAGGACTGATGTGGGTCTGCACCTCTGGTGGCCCACGAATACCATACTCTCTACCAGGACTACAGTGAGTCTGCTCTGTAATGACCTACCTACCAATATTCTTCAAAACTTCGACTGACTCTGCTGTCGGTTTGCTCTGTTGTGGCGCATTACCCGTCTGCATGTCAAGAGTCAGCACTGTCTTTCCGTTGGAAGGACAACACTACTTCTTCAAGACTGCATGGAAATCCTCTACTTCCATGTGCATTTTCTGTTACTGCTCAGACATTGAGAAAGGCACTGCTATTTTACTGTGATGAACGATCAGGACTGTCTTTATGGACTGAGAGAAAATTTTAGCTTTTGACCAACATTGTATCAATAAGCGTGTGCATGTGATTTCTTTGTTATTGTAATTATAATTATAAAAAAAATTTACAAATCTGTATTGGCCAATGCCCAAAACAATCTGTAAAATTTTTTGTGGGGAGCATGGGGGCTATGTAAGTAGGCTGTTTATGTTTTCTTATTGGTAACGCCACGCAGCGCTCTGTATGAAAATCACTGGCTGTGCTGTGTGCAGTCTGTGGCTGGTTGGCATTGTTGTAATACTCGCCATTGTAGCGTTGGGCAATTGGCTGTTAACAGTGCATAGCGTTGCGCAGTTCGAGGTGAGCCGCCAGCAGTGGTGGATGTGAAGAGAGAAATGGCGGAGTTTTGAAATTTGTAAGACTGGATGTCATGAACTGCTATATATATTATGACTATTAAGGTAAATACATTGTTTGTTCTCTATTAAAATATTTCATTTGCTAACTATGCATATCAGTAGTTAGTGCCTTCAGTAGTTTGAATCTTTTATTTAGCTGGCAGTAGTGATGATGTTCTTAGGTTAGTTAGGTTTAAGTAGTTCTAAGTTCTAGGGGACTGATGACCTCAGATGTTTATTTAGGTCAGTGGACATTACCTGTAGGCAACCTGACATTAGATTTTTTGTTCCATACAGTACCTATGGCCCTAGAGAATGCTTAGGCATGCTGAGACTAGCAGGTTACGCGTGAATTGGCTGCGTTGTCAGACCAAGGCCGCGCTTGTACTTAACAGAAATCGAATATTACGCAAGATACTGTAAAGTATTAAAGATATTTCTTCTTACCCAGCGGTTATAAAACTTTGTATTCTTTTTGTAATTATAAGAGTTAAAGACTCTATACATTTTAGTATAATATCGGCAGTAAGTTCTGAAATACGCAGTATTACCTAAAATGCAGGATGTGTGATTTTCCATGATAAATAACTTCCTGACATGATAATATGTTTTGTATAAAAGTTAGTGAAGGATGTTAACTAAATACCTGATCAATAAATAACAGCATTTTGATCATAAAGCTTATATTTACTTAATAGTTTCAGCGTCAGTCAGGCAACTACTATTGTTTTATAAATTGAATCGCATTATTTATATTGTGTTGTCTGACTGACTGAAGAAATGAATGTGACGTTTATGTGAAGTACGATTCGTTGAAATTGATAACAACAAAGTGTGAGCGTGCATGGGACTCAGACTGTACAACCTAGAAGTGAGTCACATATATGGGTAAATGGCAAACAACAAATAACCAACAGGGTTGATTTGACTTGGTTTCCATTTTGGAATCTATTGGTTTGTATTTTCGTATAAATTTAGATTGGAAATGGGATTGATACAAAGAGGGAGAGTACGGAATTGAAACAGGAAGCTGATTGGCTGCTTTGTTATTCGACCAGTCAGACAAGAGATCAATAGTGTGCTTGGTTAGGGGAGAGGATTTTCGGGCGTGAGTGTTGAGAAGCGAGTGGTCACCTCCGGTGATGTGAGGACATGTAGCTCAGAGCTTTAATCGTTTTTGTGAAGATTGTGCAATAATGGTTTTATGAAAAATCTGATTAATATGTAAAAGTTGATGACCTGTCGTGGATGACTACAGAAATTTAGTTTCCTTAGAGAGAATTCCGACTTTATTTCGGAGGGTAATCGGTGCCGCGTGGCTTACTGTGCAGCCGTGAGCATGAACTTCCCGAGCCTTAGACTCGATGTACTGCATGATATTTGAGCGATCATTAAAAACTATTAAGCATCGTGTGCTTTGCAGCTTATAAGATGTGTGGTTCTTTCAGTAACAGATGATGTGTTTCATACTTAAGCTGGCTACTGGTGGATTAGAGTATGCACTGTAAGCGTGAGAAGAATGAGTACAAACTGTGATTATTTTCGTACTTTCATTTCTGGAACTGTGTGCTAAGATGTGTCTGTTAGCAACTTTTGTGTACTCAAGGTGACAATACGAGGATTTTCCTTCATTTGGTAGTTATAGGCAGATATAATGAAGTTAACCCACTTCTCATTTACGAGGCACTTACAGAAAGTAAGTTTACTGTGACAATAAAGGACTGAGTAGTAAAGAGGTAAAGAGGGAGTCCCTAACCAGAGCGAGCATCGTAAGAACACGGTTGTACGTAGACTCACCTTGCAGTGTTCTATTGCGTGAAAGACATTGGTATGAAGTCCCGCCAAGCGCGAGACACGAGCTATGACCCGCTTCCTACTCGCGGAAGGAATAACACCTACAAAAAATTTTTCGCGAATCAAAGCGCCTTACGATGAAGGTGTTATGAACAGAATGAATGTGTTTAAGTGGTGTAGAAAGTATAGTGGAGAGAGAGCAAATGTTCATGAGGATCAGAGAAGTGGAAGACTTTCCATTTTGACTGATGAGTTGGTGCAAAAAACCGAGGAAACTGTTAGGGAAGACCGCCGATTGACAGTGGATGAAATTTCTGCGATGTTTCCAGGGCTCCCCGGTACGTGACACTAACAGAAATCTGGGATACCAGAAACTGAGCGCAAGGTAGGTCCCAAAACAGCTGACAGAGCAGGAGAAGGAAAATCGTGTCAGCAGCACCTGGGAATTCCTTCATCGATTTGAACTGGAAGGTGACGATTTTCTGAGTTCTATTGTGACTGGAGATCAGGTCTGAGACAAAAAGACACTCGTCATAGTGACGTCACACCAATTCCTCGTCTGCTAAAAAATTCAAAATCACAATTTCGGTCAAATAAATCATAGACTAAGTGTTATGGGTTCAAAAAGGCATAATTTTGGTAGAATGTCTGCCTGATGGTGAGATAATCATTGCACAACGATACTGTGAGACTCAAAAGCAGCGTTCAAAACACAAGAAGGGCAATGCTGACGAGAGGAATGTGCCTGTTGCATGACAAAGCCCGCCCTGACACATTTGGTTGGGATGTTTTCACATACCCTCCCCCCTGCCGCCCCCTCCCTCGTATTCCCCTGATTTGCGCCTCCACATGATCATCTTTCCATCTCCCTGAAGGCAGATACGAATGGAATCAAATTTTCAACCGACGAGCAGGCGCAGAAAGAGGTTCTGAAAGTGGAGGAACCAGCTGGCGGGAGAACTCTACGAGGAGGGCATAAAGAGGACTGCGAAACGGATCACCACGTGCGTTGAACAAAATGGCGATTATGTGAGAAAATAGTAAACAAGTGCATTAACAATATTCTGTAATTTTTTAAAGACATTTACACTGACTCTCTGAACATGCCTCCTACAAAGCAGTTAAATAACGCTATGGGCAGTGTTGACACGTGTTGTAAAGTTAGTTTTTTACAACTTCTCTTAGCTAAGCAATATTGTACGTCATTTAAGGGCAGGTCGTAAATCTGAAGTATTCATGAAGGGAATATGTTTTTGCAATAAGACGTAAGAGGATGCGTCTTCGCATTCTGTCCTTTAATTGCAGTGTCAAAGAGAGGCTGTGCAACAAACGTTAAATTGGCATCGAATGTACAACAGCTTGTATACGCAAATGATTGGCATTTCAGGGCGCCGCGCGGTTACAGGGAGCATGTCACGAATTGCGCGGCCCCTCTCTCCAGAGGTTCTAGTCCTCCCTCGGGCATGGGTGTGTGTGTTGTTCTTAGTATAGCTTAGTTTAAGTAGTGTGTAAGTCTCGGATCCGATGACCTCAGCAGTTTGGTCCTTTAGGAATTCACACACATTTCAGGGCAACAGCACAAATTAGGTAGGAGCTACGCCATCTGCATTCTGTATACAATGGTCCAATCAGAAGTATCGAAACACCTCTGTGTAATGCATAACTGTTCACTAGATGTCATGACAGGCGGACGCACCAGAATAAAAGAAGGCAGTGGGTGTTGCGTTGTCAGGAGGGAAGTAGTAACAGCAGAATGGGACGATCAGAAGAATTCAAGACTCCAAACGTGGACTAGTTGCGCTACCACGCGTAACTGACTGCCACAGTTTTCGCATCACAGGCGACCTGAAGGAAATGAACTTGCCCCACTTGGTGAGCGAGATAAAAATGTATTGGCCATCGGGATCCCATGTTATTATTCTACCCAGTATCAGACCGTGGTAAGGCATGCACTAGACGTCACTTGCAGGGAACCAGTGATTTCAGTGAGTACTGGGGGAAGCAGGTAGAAATCACAACACAAATGAAAGATTTAGAAACTAGCACAAAGAGAAATATTCTGAAATCAGTACTGGGACAACCTCCACAGACACATTCACAGAAAGGCCTCGGGCAGTCTAATAAAATGATGTTCGAATTCGATCACCGTTTCGGTCGTTTGGTGATCACGTCTGTTTCGCCATACTATGGGAGAGCAGCAGCGCCAGGCATGGGGTTAGGTTCACCGAATTCTATCACCCCCACCTCCTCCAAATCCTTTTGTTGCCAAAACCTAGTTCTCATCTTTAGGATTTTCACTAGTGTTCTCGGTCCAACTAGCACTCACCTATAGCTACTTAATTTGAACCGAGAACGCTTCGTAGTGAAAATCCAAATGATGAGAACTAGGGTGATGAAGGGGGGGGGGGGGGGTCAGAATTCGGTGGACCAACCCTATGGTTGGCGCTGCTCCTTAACCACAGTATCGTGAAACACTCGCGATCACCAAACGACAGAAACGGTGATCGAATTCGAGCATCATTTTATTAGACTGCTCGAAGGACGGCCGGCCTTCATGTGTTCTTGCACACAAAAGAAGAAGAAGAAGAAGAGGAAGAAGAAGAACAACAAGGAAGGAAGGAAAATCTCAATGGCCGGATGCGGGTGTGAACCGTCGTCCTACAGAGTGTGAGTCCATTGAGCTAACCACTGCGTCAAGAAGAAGACGCTCCGGTTAAACTTAAATTTTTTAACGGTCGCAGCCATTTTGAATAATTTTTAATTCCCCACAAAAAGATCCAGATTTGTTAACTGATTTCGGTTCCTGTGTATTTAGGCAATTTATAAGTTGTTTCATTTCCGTAATTATTTAGCTATTTTAATTCGCGGTTGAATCTTTTGATTCTTCGAAATTAAACTGAAATGCAAATTACGTATAGAGCAGCGGTTTTTTTCTCATCCAAAGGTTCCGATTCCGCACCTGACTTCATATTTATTAATTACAAGGTGTACAACTTTTCTTCCGCCGTTTGCCGATAGGTGGCGACAACGGTAGGTAGCGGTCGAAAGAAACAGATCGCAGACGTCAGGCAGTTACCTTGGACCTCGGTCAACATAACCTCATCCAAACATTAGTCGATTTGTGTCTGCATCATAAAGTTGTTCTTGATTGAAAATGTCAGGTTAAAAGCTGAATTCTCATCATTTGCGGGAGGTGTTACTGTTTTGTTTCAATATGAAGAAAACAGCGGCTGAGTCACATCGCATGCAATCAAGTAGGTATGGTAAGGACGCTATTAGTGAAATAACGTGTCGTGAGTCGTTTCAACCTTACAAGAACGGTGATTTTAACGTCGTAGACCGGCATAGTGGTGGAAGAGAGAATATTTTCGAAGGTGCATAATTGGAGACATTGCTGAATGAAGACTCGCGTCAAACTCAAGACGAATTGGCACAATTAGTGGGAGTGACACAGCAAGCCATTTAAAAATGTCTCAAGGTTATGAGCATGATTCAAAAAGAAGGAACTAGGGTCCCGTGTAAGCTGAAACCAAGAGACGTTGAATGGCGTTTGTGTGTTTGTGAACAATTGCTTCAGAGGCAAAAACAGAAGGGGTTTCTGCATTGCATTGTGACCGGAGACGAAAAATTGGTTCATTACGATAACTGTAAACGCAAAAAATCATGGGGATATCCCGGGGATGCTTCCACGTCGACGGCCAAACCGAATATTCACAGCTGGAAGATCACGCTTTGCATTTGGTGGGACCAGCTCGGTGTCGTGTACTATGAGGTGTTAAAACCAAGTGAAAAAATCACAGGTTCTCGTTACCGAACGCAACTAATGCGTCTGAGAAGAGCATTAAAAGACAAACGGCCGCAATACGGCGAGAGGCACGATAAAGTGATTTTGCAGCACGACAACGCTCGACCACACTTTGCAAAAGAGGTCAAAACATACTTGGAAACGTTAAAATGGGAAATCCTATTCCACCCGCCGTACTCGTCAGACATTGCTCCCTCTGACTATCATCTGTTTAGATCAATGGCGCATGGCCTGGCTGACCAACACTTCCGATCTCATGAAGAAGTCACAAATTGGATCGATTTGTGGATCGCTTCAAAAGATGAACAAGTTTTTCGAAGCGGGATTCGTACACTGCCCGAAAGATGGGAGAAGTAGTGGTCAGCGATGGAAAATACTTTGAATGATACTTGTGTAACCAATTTGTTTCATTAAAGCCTCAAATGTCGGGGAAGAATTGGCGGAAGCAAAGTTATACACCTTTTACTTCTCGACTCATCCGTTATTCCCGGCTATGCGCAGCCACTCACGGGCTCGTTACTGCATACCGCGTTCTTGGGAGTGTCCGTAACACCATGTGTTTACATAGTCATTGGACATCACCTGAGTAACATATCCATCAGTGACATTTAAACTCTCCTAAAGTTGCCCAAGACGAATGTTGATGGTGTGATTCTGAAGTCGAAAAGTGAAGGAACAACCACAGCTAAACGAACACAGAAACTGCCAATCATTATGGAGAGTACTTATCAAAATTGACAAAAGTCAGGAAACAACCGGTAGTTCCAATGTATTCTCAGAAATCCAGTTGACAAAATGATTGTGTGTAAGGAGTTAAAAAGAATGTACGGGGGGTAGGACGTCAAAAGGGCCGACTTGGAGCAGGAGAGGCACCACAGGACATTTTAATTTCCACTGTCTATACTTTTACAAATAAATTCATAAAACATTAACAGCATGACCAGGAACGATTCAGGATTCATACTCACAGCAGTGGAAGCTCAAAAACGTAACAAAAAACTTTTTTTTTTACATGTGAAAGTTCATCATTTTTTCACTTACTACTGGCTGCATTTGTTGCTATAGGTACACTTTTCTTCCTAAGTAAGAGAGATTCTTTGATGACTTTTGTACAGCATACAAACCATAGTTACAGGCGCATGAAACTCTAGAAATTATTTAATTTATGAAAAAATGAATGAACTGTTAAATTTTAAACTTCATGTTTAGAAAAAACTCAAGCTTTATAGTTAATTATCTCAATTTTTTCCACAGTTTCTTATAATAGACCTGGAAAATTCTAGAGTTTCATACACCTGTAACTACTGTTTGTATGCCATGACAAATTCATCGAAGAATCTTTATTACTTAGGAAGAAAAGTGTACCTATAGCAACAAATGCAGCCAGTTACAAGTGAAAAAATGATGAAATTTCACATGTAAAAAAAAGGTATTTTCCTACGTTTTTGAACATCCACTGCGATGAGTGTGAGTCCTCAATCCTTCCTGGTCATGGTGACAAAGTTTTATCAATTTATTTGTAAAAGTATGGACAGTAGAAATTAAAATGTCCTGTGGTGAGTCTCCTGCTCCAAGTCGGCCCGTTTGACGTACTACCCCCCTTAAAAAGAATGTACGATATCAAGCAGCACCTCTTAAGCCACATACACTCTAACACATAAAATAGGACTCATGATGAAAGAATTATCCGAATGGGACAGAAATCGGTAGATGTGATGTACACGTACAGAAAAACAAAAGATGACAATTTAAAACAAATTGGATCATTTATGCAATGAAGGAGACTCACAAACTGAGCAAATCAGTGAAGCGTTGGTTCACCTCTGGCCCTTGTCCCTCCTCCTGAGGGATTTCGTGCCAAATTCTGTCGAATAGGCGCGTTAGATTGTCGAATAGGCGCGTTAGATCGTCGAAATCCCGAATTGGTTGTAGAGCCGTAAGCATAATGCTCCAAACGCTCTCAGTTGGGGAGAGATCGTGCTGGCCAAGGTAGGATTCGGCACGCATGAAGACGAGCAGCAGAAACTCTCTCCGAATGTGGGGGGGAGGGGGGCTACAGGGGGGGGGGGGGGGAAGGCATTCTTCTTCTGAAGTGCAAGCTCAGTATGGCTTGCCAATGAAGGGCAACAAAACGTGGTGCAGAATATTGTCGACGTATCGCTGTGTTGAGTGGTGTCGCGGATGACAACCGAAGAAGTGGCACCCTGGATCATTACTCTCGTTTGTCGGGCGATATGGAGGGCGACTGGCACGCGGGTATCCCATCGCTGTCCAGGGCGACTCCAGACACGTCATCGGCGTGGAATCTCATTGGTAGGCGTAGAATTGTCTCCAGTGATGAGTCCTGCTTTGAACTGAGCTCCGACGACCAGTGAAGACGTGCCTGGAGAAGTCCTGGACGGCAGTGGGAAACGAACCTGACTGTCACCCAACCCCAAGGACAGATGCTCTGAGGTAGCATTTCTTGTCATAGCAGGACGGCTTTGGTTGTCATCCGCAGCACTCTTACCGAACAGCGTGTAACGCCGGAAATGCATATCCTCCTATTTCCATCTATTGTACTATAAATTTTTGTCTTATTTTGTTACCTGAAGATATGACATTTCTGTGTCTTTATATATTGTAATTGTTTTACATATAAATGCATTTGTGTCGATGTATAATTGGTTTGTTTTGTAAATACTATTTGGATTTTTACGCTTGGTCTTGCCTAGGGAAAACTATGCTATCGAATGATTACATCGAGATGTGTGGAGAACCAAAGTTTTTAGGATCTTTGGTAGTGTTCGCTCTTCCGCGTGGAGCGCGAGCAGAGCATAGTCTGGCTGGAATATGGCGGTGGAGCAGGTGTGTTGAGTGACGCTCCCGCGAGTTGCCGCGCTTTCGGGGTTTGGCAGCATGTAATTGCGCTCGACTTGCTATGATAGTTTCTGGCACGGTGTCGCGGACGAGAAACATTAGCAGGCACGCATCAAGGGCCCGTTTCGCCTAGTGACCGTGTCGTGAAGAAGGCGCGCCAACATCCAGCTTCTGCAGCAGCAACGACCGACAATAAGTGATTGTCGCCACCTCGTCGATCGACGGCTTCAAACCTTCACTCAACCAACAAGGAAGGCTGAGAGCACGTAAAGTTTTAGAACTGTATGGAAGACCTCAGCTTTTCAAACTGTTCCATTTGTATCACTTGAAATGTCCCCTTATAAAAATTATTGAATTACTGTGCTGGTAAACCCCTTACGTTATTTGATTTTCAAACAGCAGAGCAGAACTGAACGTACTCAGACATTTCTCTCTTTACTTATTCTGATCAACACTAAACTGACACAATATTTTTAGCGCAACGCAATCTGACTTTCAATAATCCCTACAAAAGAATGGCCCTGACTAACATTAACCTATAACTTTCATGAATCACTTACCTGACAAAAATCTTCGTTACTCGAACTACTGCAATACAGCGAGCGCCACTACTGCCAGCTAAAGAAAAGATTCAAACTACTGAAGGCACTAACTACTGATAGGCATAGTTAGCAAATGAAAGATTTTGATAGAGAACAAACAATGTATTTACCTTAATAGTGTTCAAAAGTCATAATATATATATCAGTCCATGATATCCAGTATTACAAAAATTACTCTTTCTGGCGCACACACGTCCAGATCGTCCGCCCTCAAAATTCCGCCATCTCTCCCCCCACATCCACCACTGCTGGCGGCTCACCTCCAACTGTGCAACGCTACACGCTGTTAGCAGCCAACTGCCCAACACTACAATAGCATACACTCCATCAATGCAAACCAACCACAGCCTTCACACAGCACAGTCAGTGATTTTCATACAGAGCGCTATGTGGTGTTACCAACATAAAAACCTAAACAGCATACTTACATAGTCAGTGATTTTCATATAGAGCGCTACGTGGCGTTACCAGCATAAAAAACTAAACAGCCTACTTACATAGCCCCCATGCTCCCCACAAAAAAAAATACAAATTCTTTTGGGCAGTGGCCAATCCAGATTTGAAGGAATTTTTCATAATTACAATAACAAACGTATCGAATGCACACACTTATTGATACAATGTTGGTCGAAAGCTAAAATTTTATCACAGTCCATGATATCCAGTCTTACAAATTTACTGTCACTGTCCAGATCATCCGCTCTCAAAACTCCGCCATCTCTCTCCCCACATCCACCACTGCTGGCAGCTCACCTCCAACTGCACAACGCTACACGCTGTTAACAGCCAACTGCCCAACACTACAATAGCATATACTCCAACAATGCAAACCTACCACAGCCTTCACACAGCACAGTCAGTGATTTTCATACAGAGCGCTACGTGGCGTTACCAACATAAAAACCTAAACAGCCTACTTACACACTAAAATACAGCAACTTAGCATGAACCTTTGTTGCCCATTGTCCCAATTGCATTTCCAAGCAGGGTCCCTTTCCTTTTCCGAAATGAACCCGAGTGTCGTTGAAATTCAGACGCCAGCATTAAAGTAATATCATTCGATTTCACTGCATTAATTTCAAAGTTCAGTTAAGGTATTCATAGCTGGCTACAATACTTAGATTACACAAGCGCAAATTAAGAGTGCGAGTTTTGTTACCATATTTTAGCTTACCTGTGACTGCAGCTCAGCTTGATACGTACTAAATTTTACTATTGTTAATTGTTCAGAATCATTTAATTCAAGTTCAAAGTTAAATCTCTTATTTCTAAATTGCGTAGATTCAAGTTGCTTTTGAGATGATTGTTGAGGTAGCCCAAGACTAACCTTATTTTATTTTATTTCGTAGTGCTTCAGAAACAAAGTTCACTATTAATTTCAGTCACTAAATTAACTTTCAATTTTCCGGTTTTATTAATTCTTTTGCTAAATTAAGTCAGAGTGTAGCGAAATTTATTACTTCTGACATTCAGTTTTCACACAACATGTGTCAACCTTCAGTTGCCACGCTTTTAGTGCTAATTATATGTGCATTAACCTTTCTTTTTCAGTTATTATAGTAGTTGTCCATAGGACTGGCGACCGTAATCTTCCCCAAATCTCAAATATCTAATTAACGCCAGTTAATTGTTAACGTAACGACCTCACATTTACTGTCTTTATTAACTTTACCCTTTTTCAAAATTAATTTCCACCAATTTCATTTGCATTTTTCCTTTCATTTAGATGTAACCCGTCCTCCCTCTTTACCGACAGATTAACTTCGGTGACGATTGCCTTTCCCAAATTTCCATTAGGTACACGCGGTTTAATTTTTCACTGTCATTAAGGTCGATAAGTGAGGGGTAGGTTACAAACGGTGCGTCGAGAATATTCTACGCCCCGTTTTGTTGCCCTTCATGGAAAACCATCCTGAGTTTGCATTTCAGCAAGATAATGCCTGCCCACACACGGCGAAAGTTTCTAGTGCTTGTCTCTGTGCTTGCCAACCCTGCCTTGGCAAGCGATGTCGTCCGCGCTCTCCCCAAATGGGGAGCTTTATGGCAAGGTCCTCCAACGAGCTCGGGATACTGACGATCTAACAGGCCAATGTGACTGATTTTGGCACGATACCTCTCAGGAGGACATCGAACAACTCTGTCAGTCATTGCCAAGCCGAGTAACTGCTTGTGTCAAGGCCAGCGCTAGATTAACACCCTACTGACTCGTTGAATTTGTGAAGCTCTTCCTCCTGAATAAATCATTATTTTTTTCTGAAATTATAATTATTTGTTTGAATGTACATGTACATCACATCTAGCGACTTCCGTTCCATTCGTGTAATTCCTTCGTGGTGCTTGTTTTTTTTTTTTGTTTTTTTGTTTTTTTTTGTTTTTTTTTTTTTTTTTTTTTTTTTTTTTTGTAATTGTTCAGTGATGTTTGAGGTGTCGTATACAGCGACACCACTGCTTAGGAAACGACTGATCTGGAGTAATTAATCACGTTATATCCAGTGGAAACCCGGTGGAAGGGTTTGGGTTTGACTAATGCCTGGAGAACGTTACTTGCTAACATGTATAGTGTCAACAGTGAGGTAGAGAGGAGGTGATGATATGGTATGACAGCGTTTTCCTTGTTTAAGATGTGGTCCCCTTATTGCATTCAGGAACACGCAAAATGTGGAAAGGTATGAAAAAAATTTGCAGCCTTGTGTACTGAGTACAGTACGAGTAGAATAACAGTTCTTGTTACATTTACAGCATGACAAGTAGCCACACAGACCGTGCAACGACGTCTGGTGCTCCAAGGACTGGCAGCGCGCAGCGACGTTTGTTGGGACCGACATTAGCACCCTAGCATGACAAGCAAAAGAGAGAGAGAGACAGAGAGAGAGAGAGAGAGAGAGAGAGAGAGTGACACGCCGACGACAACACAGAACACAGGAGATTCTCCCCATTTACTTTTCACAACTCCTGGTTCTGCTCACAGAATACATACTGTAACACCACAACAGGTGTCGTTACATGACTAAAAATGAGTGCAAAAACAAATCTCCATACTACCTGACATATAATATTGTAAAATAAAATCAATCTTTATGAACTAATTAATCTCTGCCCCGACAACTGCATGCTTGTAAAAACAATATGGGTCGACACATTTCTTTCCAGTCTTATGAGCACGTCCTGTGTCCTGATTTCCATTTCTTGCCCTTTTTGAAAGTGTGTGGTCAAGCGAGAATGGATTAAATAAAGTAGCAGACGGACCAGAGAAGTGGTGGGTTTCCTAATCTTCCACCAACTTAAACGGTGTCGGTGGAAGGCAGAGAGCAGGAACAGGAGGGCTTGGCCAAAGATGAGTACAGCAAAACCGTTCTTCGTAGCAGAGGTTGGTCATGGGCCTCCCCCACCACCTTGGGCGGTTCGGAAAGGGCTCCGGGCCACGGTTGCAGGAAGTTTGTTCGGAAGACTGGTAAACGACCAGACGTTCCTTCAGAAAGTCTGCGTCGAACGAAGGACAAAAAGGTATTTGAATGTGTTAATAATTTTTAATCTCAAGACTTGCTTCTCCTAGCTATTTTGAATTACCATTTAGGTTCTGGTTACAATTTTGGTTCATTTAATCAGTGGCATAATAAGATGGTTTCGGTTAGTCGCGACCACGCGTTCCCTAGATTCATATCGTAGCCAAAGCCTTAACAATTTCGGCTTGCCATATTATTTTATTTGTGGTGTACTTTTAAATTATCAGTAAAATTGAATCGAGCGTACATTTGGTAAAGAATGAATCGATTTTATTCGAAGCACTTCACGCAAAGGTATGCAGCCACCCATAATCCTGCTCGATGCCAACCACGAGGTACATATAGCACTTCTTACAAAAATGCTATGAACATTTTGTTCGGCATGTGGATTTAGTGCACTTGAGTGTTTCCGTGTGCTCTCCAGATCTCCCCCACCCCAAAGGACACGCCAGATTAAACAATGGCCTTACGTTACGTTACAATACATCAATGTGATGAGGCTCCGATGGAACGTACTTTGCCAGATTCGAACCGTCATCGTCATTCGAGCCCAGCACTTGCTCTGATAATATGGAGTGTCATGGGGTTTACAAAATCATCACTTCTCTTGTGCGAAGACCTCCACTGAAGGTGTAAATTTGAAAAAAAAAACTCATTTTGGGCAATAAGCCGCGTCACTTGAAACTAAAACCGCGAATAAAATGAAGTTTCGACTTTCTTTGTAGCGATCGTATTCAGCACAACAAAAGAGTCTAAAAATATGTTTAGTCACACTGAACATGGCCGCTGCAATGACAATAGAAAATTCAGTTTTAATAGTGGTTTCAGCTTGAAAATTATGCTGCTGTTACCCAAAAGGAGATATTCAAATTGATCACTTGTGTTTCTCATGGTCCATGATATGGACGGCAGCCACTGCGTATCTGATCAGTTAAGGCCGGTGGCTGTGGTCTCTGTGGCGTTACCTTTCAACTAGACGATGCAGCACCGTATGCTGGCAATTCTATCCTGACCTACCTGGATACAGTGTTCAACTGTTGCCCTAGCCACTACATCTCCTGGTCTCAGTCCCCCAGAAGTTAGAACTACTTTAACCTAACTAACCCAAGGACATCACACACACCCATGCCCGAGGCAGTATTTGAACCTGCGACCGTAGCGGTCGCGCAGTTCCAGACTGAAGCGCCTAGAACCGCTCGGACACAACGGCTGGCCACAGGTCATGAGATAGCGATATGTACATATACAAATGATCGCGTAAGTAAGGTATAAAATTACAGTGCGTTGGTGGAGCTGTCATTTGAACTCAGGTGACTCATGTTATAAGGTTTCCAACGTGTGTGTGGCCACACGGCGGTAATTAATCGAGTCTGAACACGGAAAGGTAGTTGGAGCTAGACGCATGAGAAATTCCATTGCGGAAATCGTTACCAAATTCAATACTCCGAGATTCACAGCGTCAAGAGTGTGCCGAGAATACCAAATTTCAGGCATTACCTCTCACCACGGACAACGCAGTGGCCAACAGCCTTCACTTAACGACCGATAGCGCGGCGTTGTCGTTGAGTTCTCAGTGCCAGCAGGCAAGCAACAATGCGTGAAATAACAGCAGAAATCAATATCGGACGTACGACGAACGTATCCGTTAGGGCGTCAATGGGCTATGGCAGCAGACCACCACCGCAAGTGCTTTTGCTGATAGCACGACATCACCTGCAGCGCCTCTCCTTGGCTCGTGACCATATCAGTTGGGCCCTAGACAACTGGAAAACCGCGGCCTGATCAGATGAGTCCCGATTTCAGTTGGCAAGAGCTAATGATAGGATTCGAATGTGGCACAAATTCTATAAAGCCATGATTCGGTTTGTCAACAAAGCACTGTGCAAGGTGTTAGTGGCTCCAAAGTGGTGTGGACTGTGTTTATACGGAATGGACTGGATCCTCTGGTCCAACTGACCAATCATTGGAAATCGCTATGTTCGGCTACTTGGGGATCATTTCCAGCCATTGATGAACTTCGTGTTCCCAAACAAGGATGTCATGTCGCCGGGTCCCAACTGTTCGTTCGTGATTGGTTTGAGGAACATTCTGGACAATTCGAACGAATCATTTGACCACCCAGATCGCCCGACATGAATCCCATCGAACATCTGTTATACATGATCAAGGGGTCAGTTCGTGCACAACATCCTGGACTGGCAATGCTTTCGCCATTATGGACGGCTCTAGAGGCAGCATGACTCAGTATTTCTGCAGGGAAATTCCAACGATTTATTGAGTCCACGCCACGTCGAGCTTTTGCACTACGGCGGGGAAAAGAAGGCACGGCAAGATATTAGAGGGTATCCTATGACTCTTATCCCTCAGTGTTTGTATTTCATGATTTCTTGATTATGTAAGTAGGCCGTGTAGGTTTTTATGTTGGTAACGCCACTTAGCGCTCTGTATGAAAATCACTGACTGTGCTGTGTGCAGTTGTGGCTGGTTGGACTCATTGTTGGAACATTCGCTTGTGTAGTGTTGAGCAGCTGGATGTGAACAGCGCGTAGCATTGGGCTGTTGGAGGTGAGCCGCCAGCAGTGGTGGATGTGGAGAGAGAGATGCCAGAGTTTTGAGAGATTACTATAAGCGGACGATCTGGACGTGTGCCTGCCAGAAAAAGGAAATTTGCAAATATGGATGTCATTAAGTGAACAAGTCATTATATATATATATATATATGACTTATGAACATTATTAAGGTAATTACATTGTTTGTTCTCTGTCAAAATCTTTCATTTGCTAACTATACCTTTCAGCAGTTAGAATCGTATATTTAGCTGGCAGTATTGGCGCTCGCTGTATTGCAGTAGTTTGAGTAACGAAGATTTTTGTGAGGTAAGTGATTCATGAAAGGTATAGGCCATTATTTTCTAGGGATTTTTGATAGTCACATTGGGTTGCGCTAAAAATATTGTGTGTCAGTTTAGTGATGATCAGAATAAGTAAAGAGAAAACTGTTTGAGTCCGTTGAGTTTTGCTCAGCTCTTTGAAAATCAAATAACGTAGAGGTTTACCAGCACAGTCACCCGTATTTTTTCTAAGGGGACGTTTCAATTAAGTGAAGCGAAACGCGCCTGGCAAAACAGATACTACCGTGATTCAGGCTTATAAAGACGGTCCGAGCAGGAAAATTATAGATACAATGTACGGCAACTTCTATTTCACTGTTTCCGCCTATCGAAAACAATGACAAAAGTGTGCTGCAAGATTCTCTCTTCAATTGCTCCACTAGAAATTTTTAACTACCGCGAGGCTTCTAGAGTGGCACGTGCTGTGTCACATTAACAGGCTACAGCACATCACGGAAACTTCGGACAGGGAGGAGTTGTAAAACTTTCAGACGGAAAAGTTTAAACTTATCTTCCGCTGCAGAGTTACCTCGCGTCGCACGTGCGCCTTTTTTTGGCGCGCCGCTCGTCAGTTACTGATTCGTTAATCATAGTAGCCGTGTCCCTCAGCTTCCCGCGCGTGCCTGATAAATATTTCGTTACCTGTAACAGCGTAATGGCCTGCCACATATTAATGCATACCAGCGCCAGTAACAGAATATTCTATGTTTGCTGGCAGCGCGCGCGCGGTATTCACGAACGCAACACCGCCACCGTAAGCATAACATTATCGTGATTAATGATACAACAGCTCTGCAGAGCTATTTATTTTATTAAACGGATCACGTACACAATTCTGGGCATACTAATACCAGTAGACGACATGTACTGGATAAAATCTATAAAGTATGACTTGTTGTGATATTCTATACATGAGGAAATTAATTGAATTACAGCGAAATATTCCGGTATAGCCATCGTAGCGCTTCTATGATCATGGTTAACACGATACACGATAAGTAAGGGCAACGTTTATAGCTACACTACTGGCCATTAAAAGTGCTGCACCATGAAGCAAACGTGCTACAGACGCGAAATTGAACCGACAGGAGGAAGATGCTGTGTATTGAAAATGATTAGCTTTTCAGAGTGTTCACACAGGGCTGGCGCCGGTGGCGAAACCTACAACGTGCTGACAAGAGCAAAGTTTCAAACCGATTTCTTATACACAAACAACAGTTGACCGGCGTTGCCTGGTGAAACGTTGTTGTGATGCCTCGTGTAAGGAGGAGATATGCGTACCATCACGTTTCCGACTTTGATAAAGGTCGGATTGTAGCTTATCACGATTGCGGCTTATCGTATCGTAACATTACTGCTCGCGTTGGTCGAGATCCAATGACTGTTAGCAGAATATGCAATCGGTGTGTTCAGGAGGGTAATACGGAACGCCGTACTGGATCCCAACAGCCTCGTATCACTAGCAATCGAAATGACAGGCATCTTACAGGCATGGCTGTAACGGATCGTGCAGCCACGTCTCGATCCCTGAGTCAACAGATGGGGACGTTTGCAAGACAGCAACCATCTGCACCAACAGTTCGACGACGTTTGCAGCAGCATGGATTATCAGCTCGGAGACCATGGCTGCGGTTACCCTTGACGCTGCATCACAGACAGGAGCGCCTGCGATGGTGTACTCAACGACGAACCTGGGTGAACGAATGGCAAAACGTCATTTTTTCGGATGAATCCAGGTTCTGTTTCCATTATAATGATAGTCGCAATCGTGTTTGGCGACATCGCGGTGAACGCACATTGAAAGCGTTTATTCGTTATCGCCATTCTGGCGTATCACTCGGCGTGATGGTATAGGGTGCCATTGCTTACACGTCTCGGTCGCCTCTTGTTCGCATTGAACAGTGGACGCTACATTTCAGATGTGTTACGACCCGTGGCTCTACCCTTCACTCGATCCCTGCGAAATATTTCAGCAGGATAATGCACGACCGCATGTTGCAGGTCCTGTACGGGCCTTTCTGGAAACAGGAAATGTTCGACCGCTGCCCTGGCCAGCACATTCTTCAGATCTCTCATCAACTGAAAACGTCTGGTCAATGGTGGCCGAGCAACTGGCTCGTCACAATACGCCAGTCACTACTCTTGGTGCACTGTGGTATCGTGTTGAAGCTGCATGAGCAGCTGTACCTGTACATGCCTTCCAAGCTCTGTTTGACTCAATGCCCAGGCGTGTCAAGGCCGTTATTACGGCCAGAGGTAGTTGTTCTGGGTACTGATTTCTCAGGATCTATGCACCCAAATTGCGTGAAAATGTAATCACATGCCAGTTCTAGTACAATATATGAGTCCAATGAATACCCGTTTATCATCTGTATTTCTTCTTGGTATAGTAATTTTAATGGCCAGTAGTGTAGTTAACCAGCAGTCCACAGCACTTCTCGATGACTTATTACTATCAATCTTCTCTGGCGTGACAATTTTGCAGCAAAAGGAGACAGATAAAACACTAGAGGCCTTGGAGAACTGTGAAAGTCTTCAAGAAGAGCAATCTCCGGTTCTACGAAGGTTGTGTCATCTAACAATTGTTAAACGTGTTTCACGCATAAGCACTTAAGGACGCTTCTTACGAAATTTAAGCGCTACATTACAGTGCACCAGCGACTCACAAGGGAACTTTTGACCTCCAACGCTCGGAACCGTATTAAACCATCCTTAGATTAACAGTCGATCATAAAAAAACAGTGGTCTCTGTATTTTCATGCAAAACGTTCCATTCTACCACAATGACGTCACAGCATCATTACCTTTTCAACAAACAGTGCCAAAAACCCTCTGCTTCTTACGAAATTTAAGCGTTACATTACAGTGCACCAGCGACTCACAAGGGAAACTTTTGACCTCCAACGCTCGGAACCGTATTAAACCATCCTTAGATTAACAGTCGATAATAAAAAAAACAGTGGTCTCTGTATTTTCATGCAAAACGTTCCATTCTACCACAATGACGTCACAGCATTATTACCTTTTCAACAAACAGTGACAAAAACCCTCTGCTTAAACCAATTAGGATAGTGCAAAGCACACATATCCCACACACCAGATAGTGCTTACGTTAGTTCTCATAGTACAGATTCGGAACCTCGATGAAGTGGTCAAAACAAAGTGAAAGAGGAACAGTGTGTACAACTCACTAAAGCCACATTTTTACATTCAAAATCACTTTTGTATTCAAGCAGTCCAATATCAAAATTCACAATAATTTGCAATTTCAAATGATGACATGTGTATGTTATAACCCACCTTTCAGCAAGGATATTGCAACATAGGTGTACACTTTGGTGCAGAAAATTGATTGTAAATCACAGAGTGAAGTTTCATAATGAAATACGATCATGATCTTCACTTCTGGTTTGTCACACTGTATTTCAAATGGTTCAAATGGCTCTGAGCACTTTGGGACTTAACTTCTGAGGTCATCAGTCCTCTAGAACTTAGATCTACTTAAATCTAACTAACCTAAGGACATCACACACATCCATGCCCGAAGCAGGATTCGAACCTGCGACCGTAGTGGTCGGGCGGGTCCAGACTAGAGCGCCTAGAACCGTTCGGCCACTCCGGCCGGGCCGGCCGCGGTGGTCTAGCGGTTCTAGGCGCTCAGTCCGGAACCGCGCGACTGCTACGGTCGCAGGTTCGAATCCTGCCTCGGGCATGGATGTGTGTGATGTCCTTAGGTTGGTTAGGTTTAAGTAGTTCTAAGTTCTAGGGGACTGATGACCACAGATGTTAAGTCCCATAGTGCTCAGAGCCATTTGAACCATTTGAACCACTCCGGCCGGCCGCACTGTAGTCTTACAAAATCAGTAATACTTGTGATATAGAGCTTGTATTGCCAAAAGAAGTAAACATGAAGGGGTTGGCAAAATTGTGTTGTTTTCAGTGGTGATACCTTCAGAATAACGTCTTTCTTCGGAAAATTTGCACTAGAAGGGTACGGTCTGTATGACCTGACCGGGAATGATACTGCAATAGGCTCTTTTCGCTTATTGCGTGTTCTCCAAAGACTGAAGTTAGAAAACGTTTCATGTGTTCTTTAGTCATTTTTCCACTATTGCTTGCCTCTACGCGAATGTTTCGTATGGCAGGGTGTTTCAAGTTTCTATCAAATACTTGGGCCGAAAGTCCCTTGTGCCTCTTGAAAACAGATGTACGACTTGTTTGCTAGTCTGCACATCAACTGTGTAGCTATGGGTAGACCTATCAACAGACTGCAACACAACAGCTGTAGTTTTCCTCCCAACATAGTGAAGATGTAGATACTTTATACCGAAATTGACTTTGGTCACTGTTGCAGACATTTCCGTTCCCACATCCTACACATGTTCACTTCCTTCACAAACTGTTGTGCTTTCTGACGTATACTACCATCGTCTTCTATGTCCTTACGTGTGACAAATGTAGTAATATGCCTGGATGAAATACCATATTCAGCCTTCAGACTGTCGGAAAAGAAATCGAAGCTTTAAAATTGTCCAGGCCAAATATTTCAGACGCTTCTAGTGCCGATATTTTCAGATGCCAAGAGCGATCTGTAGATCCATACGACCTCGTTGTATCGTGATTTTACATCCTCTTTTATAGCTCATAGTTGCGGCGGTCTGTTTCCCTCGAAACGAGCTCCTGCTCGCCTTTTGCTAGACACATAATTTAGAATTAATCTGCAATTTGATTTACTTTCAATGTATCTATAGGACCTCTTTAGTTTGCTATAGGAACTGAAGCCACTATTATAATAGTCTTCAGTTTGGGTAGATATAGTTCATACTCACTTTAACTGGACCGTTTCTGTTGCTCTTGAAATGAACGTCATCTATTGCTTCAACAGCCACCTTCAGGTTAATGTTCTTCCTGTCATACAAAATCTGTATATCTGTTGTTGTTGTGCTCTTCAGTCCTGAGACTGGTTTGATGCAGCTCTCCATGCTACTCTATCCTGTACAAGCTTCTTCATCTCCCAGTACCTACTGCAACCTACATCCTTCTGAATCTGCTTAGTGTATTCATCTCTTGGTCTCCCTCTACGATTTTTACCATCCACGCTGCCCTCCAATACTAAATTGGTGATCCCTTTATGCCTCAGAACATGTCCTACCAACCGATCCCTTCTTCTAGTCAAGTTGTGCAACAAACTCCTCTTCTCCCCAATCCTATTCAATACCGCCTCATTAGTTATGTGATCTACCCATCTAATTTTCAGCATTCTTCTGTAAAACCACATTTCGAAAGCTTCTATTCTCTTCTTGTCCAAACTATTTATCGACCACGTTTCACTTCCATACATGGCTACACTCCATATAAATACTTCCAGAAACGACTTACTGACATTTGAATCTATACTCGATGTTAACAAATTCCTCTTCTTCAGAAACGCTTTCGTTGCCATTGCCAGTCTACATTTTATATCCTCTCTACTTCGACCATCACCAGTTATTTTGCTCCCCAAATAGCAAAACCCCTTTATTACTTTAAGTGTCTCATTTCCTAATCTAATTCCCTCAGCATCACCAGACTTAATTCGACTACATTCCTTATCCTCGTTTTGCTTTTGTTGGTTCAAATGGCTCTGAGCACTATGGGACTCAACTTCTGAGGTCATTAGTCCCCTAGAACTTAGAACTAGTTAAACCTAACTAACCTAAGGACATCACAAACATCCATGCCCGAGGCAGGATTCGAACCTGCAACCGTAGCGGTCTTGCGGTTCCAGACTGCAGCGCCTTTAACCGCACGGCCACTTCGGCCGGCTTGCTTTTGTTGATGTTCATCTTACATCCTCCTTTCAAGACACTGTCCATTCCGTTCAACTGCTCTTCCAAGAACCTCAAAGTTTTTATTTCTTCTCCATGGATTTTAACACCTACTCCAAATTTTTCTTTTGTTTCCTTTACTGTTTGCTCAATATACAGATTGAATAACATCGGGGAGAGGCTACAACCATGTCTCACTCCCTTCCCAACCGCTGCTTCCCTTTCATGCCCCTCGACTCTTATAACAGCCATCTGGTTTCTGTACAAGTTGTAAATAGCCTTTCGCTCCCTGTATTTTCCCCCTGTCACCTTTAGAATTTGAAGGAGACTATTCCAGTCAACATTGTCAAAAGCTTTCTCTAAGTCTACAAATGCTAGGAACGTAGGTTTGCTTTTCCTTAATCTTTCTTCTAAGGTGAGTCGTGAGATCAGTATTGCCTCACGTGTTCCAATATTTCTAGGGAATCCAAACTGATCTTCCCCGAGGTCCGCTTCTACCAGTTTTTCCATTCGTCTGTAAAGAATTTGCGTCAGTATTTTGCAGCCGTGAGTTATTAAACTGATAGTTCGGTAATTTTCACATCTGTCAACACGCAGTATCCTATCTCCCATTTCATCTTCATCTACATCCTCTTCCATTTCCATAATATTGTCCTCAAGTACCTCGCCCTTGTATAGACCCTCTATATACTCCTTCCACCTTTCTGCTTTTCCTTCTTTGCTTAGAACTGGGTTTCCTTCTGAGCTCTTGATTTTCATACAAATGATTATATTTTCTCCAAAGGTCTCTTTAATTTGATTTGATCCATTATAAATTGTTTTTGAAAGCCTGCGACTGTAGATACAATAGGTTTGTTTATAAATAAATAAATCTTCTGCTACCAGTCACGATTTTCTTTATTTTACTATTTGCACGACGCGTTTCGAGAAATAATTCCCATTTTCAAGTGCGTTTTTATGATGTGTGTTAAGCCATTTCTTTTGATGTTGTCAGTGTGTGTGAGTCTGCTTCATTTTGTTGACTTTTACTGTAATACATAAGAAACGCGATTTTTAGTTGGGTATCAATATTTTCTGTGAGGTTAGTGGCTAAAGTTTGAGAACAATTTGTACTTACAATTTTCTAATGGTCCATTTGTGTAGAAAGTCACACACACTTAACATCACACACAACTTGTACATTTTACACATCGAAAATATCTTATATAAACAAAACAGTTACAAAGATCTTCTTATAGGTAGTTCACAGAGATAACATTACAGGTCTTCCACAGATTATGATATGCTTTTGTACAGAGGTTAATTTATCTTTACAATTTGGCTCATGAATTACTTATACTGATATTACAATTGTGCTTATTTCTATGTTTTACTATTTTTATTGAAGTATATTATCGAAACATCTGAAGAAATTCACTGATTCACTTTCAAGTTTTTCATTTAATATTTTATCTTCATATTTTCTGTAATGTGAATATATCTCCAGTTCTTCAAGCAAATCCATTTTATGTCCTTTATCTAGTCGGTGGAGTACTTTGACATTTTGCTCTATTTTTCCAAATGGGTGTCCTGTATTATGTATGTGTGTTGCTATTGCTGATGTAGCGTGTTTGTTGTGGGTGTATGCTCTAATGTGCTCTGTGTACCTGGTGTTGATATTTCGGCCTGTTTGTCCTATGAAGAACTTGGAGCATTCCCGGCATGTTACCTTGTATATTCCAGAGTCTGAATATGGATCATGATTACACTTTATATTATGTATTAGTTTTTGGTGTAGTTTATTGGATGTAGAAAACCCAATTTTTACTCTGTGATTTTTGAAAATATTTGCAATCTTCTGTGATACATTGCCTATGTATGGAATGCTAGATATATATTTGTTTTTCTCTTTTTCTTCTGTGGTGCAGTTTGTACCTGGGTTTCTCTTCATTTTGTCTAAGATTGTGTCAACCATGGAAGCATTGTAACCATTGGCAACTGCAATCTTCTTCACTGTGTTTATTTCTTGTTGCATATTTTCTTGGTTCAATGGTATTTTTGTTGCCCTATGCAGCATTGACCTGTAAGCTGCCTGTTTATGAATATTTTGGTGACATGAGGTTGCAGGGATTGTGGTGTCAGTCATTGTGTTTTTCCTATAAATTTTGAATGTGCATGTGTTGTTGTGTCTTGTAATATTTAGGTCCAGAAAGTTGATACTTTTATTTTGCTCATGTTCCACTGTAAATTTGGTTTTCTCATTTAGATTATTGAAATGATTAAGAATGTCTGTGATGTCTTTGGTGTCTCCTTTCACTAACAGTAGTGTGTCATCTACATATCTCCTATAAAATTCTATTTTCCTTAGGCAGGGTTCTTGGCTGTCAAATAATTTTTGTTCTAAGTGGTTTATGTATATGTCAGCTATGGTACCAGATATACATGATCCCATTGCTAGGCCATCTGGTTGCTTATAAATGTTGTCATTAAAGGTAAAGTAGTTGTAACTTAGGGTTAGCTGAAGGAGTTCCATAAATTCGACAATCTCTGTGTATGAAAGTTTCTTGTGTTGCATAAGGTTCTTTTGTATTACTGTTAGAGCTTCTTGTATGGGTATGTTTGAATAAAGGTTGGTGATGTCAAGTGATATAAACTGTGCATCTTGGGGGAGCTTTCTGGTTCTTAGTTCTTTGGCTAGAATCATGCTGTTTTTTATGGCATATGTTGTTTCGTATGTATAATTTTTCACCAGTATGTTATTCAGTTTTTGAGACAGTTTGTATGCTGGGCTGTTTATAGAGTTGACCACAGGACATATCGGGTATCCATTTTTGTGTCTTTTTGGCTGTGCTCTTAGGTGTGGTGCTTTTGGATTCATACATGTAAGGTATTTCTTTTCAGTTTCTGTCAACAGGAAATGTGTGTTCTTTAATTGTTCCTTAATTTTACTTTGGAATTGTTTGGTTGGGTCTTTTTCAATGTGCTGAATGTTATTAGCAGCAAAAAATTCGTTTGTTTTGTCTATGTATTCTTTTTCTTCCATCACAACTAATGTATTACTTTTGTCTGACTTTACAACTATGGATTGGTTGTTTTTCAGTTTATTATTTATAGATTTTAAAGTTTTTGTATTATTTATTGTATATTTAGATCTAAACTTATCTTTATTCATTTCTTTCTCAAGAAGCTTGCTTACTTTGTGACCTATTGCTGCTTTTGTATTTGAATTTAATTTTGCAGCACTGCTGCACTTTTAGTTGCAGCTATAACCTGTTTCAGTGTATGGTTGTTGAGGTTAGGTTCTACATTGTATTTTAGTCCTTTTTGGAATAGATCGTTTTCTCTTTGGTTGAACTTTATGTCAGTGTTGTTTACCACTCTACTGTAAAATGTGTGTTTGTTTTTGCCAGTTATCTCAAGGTTGGATCTCTTGTCTTGTTTGGATCTCAAGGTCTGTAGTTTCTTGTTATGTGTGTTGCAAATCGTTAAGTACTCCTTGTCGACTATTTCCTGGATATGCCTGCAAATTCTGTCATAAACTGTAGGTTCCATGTTGTTTGCTGCTTCTATCTGAATGTTGAGTAGCTTTCTGTTTAGTAAGTCCTTTTTCTTATGTAACTGCCTTATTTCGGTTTTCAGCCAGAGATTTTCTGCTATATGTTTTATAAGTTTTGCTATGTTGCTGCTAGAACATATTTTCACTTTTATATATTTCGGAATTATGCCTAGTTGTTGACAGTGCTTGTTGAATCTTATGTGTGCAACTGTTTTTAGTACTTTCATTTTGAGGTTTTTGTATTTATATATAGCTTTCATTGCCTGGCTTGGCACTAATAATCTGATTTGATCCATTATAAACGGTTTTTGAAAGCCTGCGACTGTAGATACAATAGGTTTGTTTATAAATAAATAAATCTTCTGCTACCAGTCACGATTTATTTTATTTTACTATTTGCACGACGCGTTTCGAGAAATAATTCCCATTTTCAAGTGCGTTTTTATGATGTGTGTTAAGCCATTTCTTTTGATGTTGTCAGTGTGTGTGAGTCTGCTTCATTTTGTTGACTTTTACTGTAATACATAAGAAACATGCCAGGAATTCTCCAAGTTCTACATAGGACAAACAGGCCGAAATATCAACACCAGGTACACAGAGCACATTAGAGCATACACCCACAACAAACACGCTACATCAGCAATAGCAACACACATACATAATACAGGACACCCATTTGGAAAAATAGAGCAAAATGTCAAAGTACTCCACCGACTAGATAAAGGACATAAAATGGATTTGCTTGAAGAACTGGAGATATATTCACATTACAGAAAATATGAAGATAAAATATTAAATGAAAAACTTGAAAGTGAATCAGTGAATTTCTTCAGATTTTTCGATAATATACTTCAATAAAAATAGTAAAACATAGAAATAAGCACAATTGTAATATCAGTATAAGTAATTCATGAGCCAAATTGTAAAGATATATTAACCTCTGTACAAAAGCATATCATAATCTATGGAAGACCTATAATGTTATCTCTGTGAACTACCTATAAGAAGATCTTTGTTTATATAAGATATTTTCGATGTGTAAAATGTACAAGTTGTGTGTGATGTTAAGTGTGTGTGACTCTCTACACAAATGGACCATTAGAAAATTGTAAGTACAAATTGTTCTCAAACTTTAGCCACTAACCTCAGAAAATATTGATACCCAACTAAAAATCGCGTTTCTTATGTATTACAGTAAAAGTCAACAAAATCAAGCAGACTCACACACACTGACAACATCAAAAGAAATGGCTTAACACACATCATAAAAACGTACTTGAAAATGGGAATTATTTCTCGAAACGCGTCGTGCAAATAGTAAAATAAAGAAAATCGTGACTGGTAGCAGAAGATTTATTTATTTATAAACAAACTTATTGTCTCTTTAATTTTCCTGTAGGCAATATCTATCTTATCCCTAGTGAGATAAGACTTTACCTCTTTACATTTGTCCTCTAGCCATCCCTGCTTAGTCATTTTGCACTTCCTGTCGTTCTCATTTTTGAGACGTTTCTATTCCTTTTTGCCTGCTTGATTTATTGCATTTTTATATTTTCTCCTTTCATCGATTAAATTCAATATTTCTTCCGTTACCCAAGGATTTCTACTAGCCCTCGTCTTTTTACCTACTTGATCCTCTGCTGCCTTCACTACTTCATCCCTCACAGCTACCCATTCTTCTTCTACTGTATTTCTTTCCCCCATTCCTGTCAATTGTTCCCTTATACTCTCCCTGAAACTCTGTGCAACCTCTGGTTTAGTCAGTTTATCCAGGTCCCATCTCCTTAAATTCCCACTTTTTTGCAGTTTCTTCAGTTTTAATCTACAGTTCATAACCAATAGATTGTGGTCAGAGTCAATATCTGCCCCTGGAAATGTCTTACAATTTAAAACCTGGTTCCTAAATCTCTGTCTTACCATAATATGATCTGTCTGAAACCACTCGGTATCTGCAGGCTTCTTCCATGTATACAACCTTCTCTTATGATTGTTGAACCAAGTGTTAGCTATGATTAAGTTATGCTCTGTGCAGAATTCTACAAGGCGGCTTCCTCTTTCATTTCTTCCGCCAATCCATATTCACCTACTACGTTTCCTTCTCTTCGTTTTCCTACTGTCGAATTCCAGTCACCCATGACTATAAAATTTTCGTCTCCCTTCACTATCTGAATAATTTCTTTTATCTCCTCATACATTTCTTCAATTTCTTCGTCATCTGCAGAGCTAGTTGGCATATAAGCTTATACTACTGTAGTAGGCGTGGGCTTCGTGTCTATCTTGGCCACAATACTGCGTTCACTATGCTGTTTGCAGTAGCTTACCCGTACTCCTATTTTTTTTTATTCATTATCAAACCTACTCCTGCGTTACCCCTATTTGATTTTGTATTTATGACCCTGTATTCACCTGACCAAAAGTCTTGTTCCTCCTGCCAACGAACTTCACTATTTCCCACTATATCTAACTTTAACCTATCCATTTCCCTTTTTAAATTTTCCAACCTACCTGCCCGATTAAGGGATCTGACATTCCACGCTCCGATCCGTAGAACGCCAGTTTTCTTTCTCCTGATAACGACGTCCTCTTGAGTAGTCACCGCTCGGTGATACGATTTGGGGACTATTTTTACCTCCGGAATATTTTACCCAAGAGGACGCCATCATCATTTAATCATACAGTAAAGCTGCATGCCCTCGAGAAAAATTACGGCAGTAGTTTCCCCTTGCTTTCAGCCGTTCGCAGTACCACAACAGCAAGGCCGTTTTGGTTAGTGTTACAAGGCGAGATCAGTCAATCATCCAGACTGTTGCCCCTGAAACTACTGAAAAGCCTGCTGCCCCTCTTCAGGAACCACACGTTTGTCTGGCCTCCCAACAGATATCCCTTCGTTGTGGTTGCACCTACAGTACGGTCATCTGTATCGCTGAGGCACGCAAGCCTCCCCACCAATGGCAAGGTCCATGGTTCATGGGGGGAGGTCTGTATATCTATCCGACAAAAAGTCATATATTTCTGTGTCATCCCTATTACATTTCTTAATTATTATGTTACATAATATATCAGCGAACTCTCTATCCTCGACAACGGTTTCATTTCCATATTCAGCACGTCGCAACTTTGTTCCTAATATTTGGAACACATTCACCGGATTCATTCTCTTCATGACATCACTGTACACAGTTTACACAGAAACCCGCATGCGAACACGCAAAGAGAGACATTCGTAATGTAGCTATACCATTCACTTGTTAATGGAACTAAAACATGCCACCATCTGATGGCACTAGCAGACAAATGAAAAAAGAAAGAAAGAAAACAGTGTTAGTCAAAGCATGGTTTCGTGCGGTTCCGACCGTTCGAGGTGAAATGTTTCCCTTGTCAGCGGCGTCTGCAAAATCGAAAATACAGTCCAACAAAAATAAGCACGGACAATTTTCGCTTACAGCGATACGAAACGTTTGACATGTGGCTTTTTTCCCTTATTGTCATTAAACAGCCATTTTAGACGACTTTGATTGGATAGAAAACACGAGTAGAGTTTAACGTTCAGTCGATACCGACATCATTAGAGACGACTGGACCATCTCTAACACTAGCGATTCTTGCTCACGTAGACAGCAATGAACCATCCCTCTCGTGTAAACAGAAAAATGTTTTTGATCTACGTTCCTACAAGCTCCCATAGAGAATAACAATTCACTGGAGATTAATTATCGATCAATGGAGTCGTTTGTTCTTGGTAGAAAAACTTTCTGTTTATAAAAGAAAAACACAAAAAATGTGGATGCCCTACTGTATCAGTTTATTTAGTTAACGGATTTAGGCTTAGAAGGACATCATCAAACTGTAAGTGAATGTTGTTTTTGTGATCCTCAAAATGGTTCAAATGGCTCTAAGCACTATGGGACTTAACAGCTGAGGTCATCAATCCCCTACACTTAGAACTACTTAAACCTAACTAGCCTAAGGACACCACACACATCCATGCCCGGGGCAGGATTCGAAACTGCGATCGTAGCAGTAGCGCGGTTCCGGTCTGAATCGCCTAGAACCGTTCGGCCACAGCGGCCGGCTTTGTGATCCTCATTCCGAAGATTGGTCTGAAACGACTATCCACGCCAGCCTACCCTTTGCAAGCCATTTCATCTCTGCATAACATCCATTTGAAAATACATGTTAAAGAGGTGTGTTCAAAAAATTGTGGAACTTTGTCCACAAAATTTTTCCAGGCTTTCCTTTTGCTCATTGTTCATGGTCTCCTTCGAAATACTCTCCCCAACAATTGATACTTCACTCCCAACACTGTTTCCACTTCCGTAAGTAGTCTTGGTACACCTATTGCTAGATCGCGAGAAGCACCGTCTGTGAATTTTCTTTTGTCTCGTCTATCGTTGCAAATCTTCATGCTTTCAACAGGGTTTTCAATTCTGAACATTAAAAAAAAAATCCGCAGGGGCCAGGTCTGGAGAGTACGAAGGGTGAGGCAGCACGGTGATTACGTTTTTTGTGCAATAGTCACGCACCAACAGGGATGAATGTGCGAGTGCATTATCGTGATAGTACCATTTATTTACAGTTTGTCCCTGTAGCACGAATTCATGATGAACTTATCTTTCAAAGTCAAAGAAAACTATCAGCATGGCCTTGACATTTGACCTGACCTGCCGAGCTTTTTTTGGTCTTTGAGAACTTTTTCCGGCCCATGTGAAGATTGAACCCTGGTCTCTAAATCACGGTAGGCTTCCTGCATCATTTGGTGTGTCCCTGAAAAGGTTTCCTTGAGATCCACGCAAAATTTGATGCAGATGCGTTGTTCCTCTAACTTTGCCATCTCGAAATTCGCAAACTGTGCGACACAATGCTCTACTCGATACAACACTGAACAATGACTAACGGACATGCAACACTGAAACTTTAGGCAGTTACATATTAAACACAGATGTGTGCAGGGATGCCAATCGCATTTCGCTTGCGACCGAACCGCCCAATCTTTCCATCAGTAAATTGGGTATGTTCTCAACTGACTCGGTTGTTTTAACCCCCTCCACTGACGGAATGACCCGCTTCCTAATTCCGTATGTATAAAGCCAATACGGACTTGTAGCTGTCACGCCTTTGCGCTTACTGCTACGTATTTTAACCGTAAATAGCTCAGTCCTAATGGTAAGAGGTAGTAGTGAATTCACGTTGTTAATCTTTGAATACAGCACAGCTGCCACAAGCTCAGCTCACTTTTCCTCCACTCCTACCCTCGCCATTGCACCACGTTAATTAGGTGCTACATGGACCTTGCTAAATTCACTTGCGTATACATTTTTGACCGTTACTCGCCAGTATTTACCTAATGATTAGTACACTCCCAACCGGACTATTTCCGAAAGAGCTGTGATGATTGAACGGGTTCGATCCACGGCCTACAGTGCCCTACAGTTCACATGGTAACACTGCCTACCTGACCCACTTAACTTGGTAGTGAGCTTATGTATCCAATCACCACTGCTAGCAGCAGTGGATAATCCTATCAGCACGACGAGAGCAGCAGACTTACCGTCGAATCCTCCTGAAAATACTTATAACTACGGTCGCCAGCTCTGTAGGAGCAAAAGAATAAATCAATTTTTTGGCTCATTTCAGAGTGAAACGGCTTGAGTTGAATTTAAACTTAATTCTGAATATTACTATTTCTGATCATTCTAAGTGATTCTACAAAGCAAATACTCTCTCAATTTCTGTGAGTTGGCTAGGTAATTACTACCAACACAATTTATGCAACTTAGGTTAACAAAATCCTATCCTTCAACTTATTTAATGATTTTGGATATTACTCTTTGGACAATTGATATAGAATTAGTTAAGTGACTTTACTTGAAAAGTTACTCAGAAAAATTTAAGTAACTATAAATAGGCGACTCATTCTGGTGTGACCATTGCTCTTTTCAACATTCTTATACGCTAAAGTATTCTACAACCAAAAGAATTGTAAATGAAAGAGGCGATGGTGGCCTCAGTCTGATTTCACTATACTATGTTTAAGGTTACTACACTTTACAATGAACAACATGCGTCGTAATTTTACTCATTACTATATTCTGCCCTCTGCACTTGCATAAAAGAAAACTGGTATTCTCCTTTTACATGTATACAAAGTTCGACTTAACAATTGCAAGCAGTCTTGCCTTGGGTAGACGTGTCGGTGCTGGTGGTGAGATGCATGTGGCTAACGCAGCTCTTCACGCCTCATGCCCTCAATGGCGGCTGGAACTACGAGCTGTAGCACTCGTATAAGCTACTGCACGTCCGCCATAAAATCTGGGCGCAGGAACTCTTACAATCAGCCCCAGTGGCATAGAGACGGCTTCGACAACCATTCGTCGCGTTCTACTCCACAAACGGCGACGATATTCGCCTCTTCGCTGTTGCACAATCACTTTTGTGTGAGCACAGTTACGCACGTCCTATCACGTCAACACTCCCCAGGCCATTCCATTGTTCAGTCCCTGTGTCTCCAGCTACCTCTAGCTACGCTCGTATCACCAAGAGTGGGGGCGTTCCCCTACCACCTTTTCACCGAAATCATTTAGTATTTAAGAATATTTATATTTATTACCCTGGAGTTCATACCAGTCATAATAATTTACTACTAGCGCTTTATAACATTAAATCATAAAGTAATAACTTATAATTACCAAGAAAAAGAATGCATTTGACTCCGAGAGCTTAGTGCATTGTCTGACAGGTAGCGCTAATTCCCAGTTTCGACAATAGATGGCATCAGGGTGCACTCCCTGGCAGTCTCACACCAGCGCGCCCGTTTCCGACGCGCGGGCTCCAAATTACCGTCAGCCCACCATCATTTCAGTTCCGTTACACGCTCCAACACACCACTGGCGTGAAATTCGAATGTTCCGGAATTTTTTGAACAGAGCTCTTATTGAAGCCTTGTCCTGCTTCTACAGTTTGTACCCTCCACCAAACTTCCCAATACTAGGGGTGTTCAATAAGTAATGCAACACTCTTTTCTGAAAGCAGATTGGTTTCATTTAGGTTTCCAATACACCATACTATTCCCCTCTATTTAGGCTACAAATAACTATTTTTCCACATAATCTCCGTTCAATGCGACGGCCTCACCTCATCATACTGGAAGGGTCTGCATGCTGGAACCACTCTACTAGTCGACGTCGGAGTCAATGCCTTGCTGCATCCAGGGGTGGCCTTAGCTGGCGCGGGGCTCTCCGCATCCCCCCCCCCTCCCTCTCCCTGCCCCTCCACGAACACAGATTATACACCACCGTCAGGTTTCAATGAATTCTAAGTTTCGCCATTGACATACTACCAGTTTATCAAAAGATTGTTTCTACAGCAGACTTACTGTCGTGATAGGAAAATAATTAATCGGAGAAGGCATCTCCTATAGCTACAGTAATTACTAAAATATTAATAATAAAAACCAGCTCGTCTATGGGAATCCTTCCAATTTAATGAAATTCAAAATTAAATAAGGTTCACAAGCGTTGTTCGGGTTACACACTTAAATGTTTTCGTCGATTGACTGTGCTCTATATTTACAAGAAATTAAATGAGTTGTAGGTTATAAACACGTTTTCTGCTTTACACACTTTACGCAAAACATCTTTTCCTTACTTTTTGACGAGCAAATTCATCAGTAATATCTTCTCAATTCAATTTTGAAACCACGTCGTGTTCCACTGACAGCTTAGCAAGAGGAAACAAGCGTTTTTGGGAGATGCTGCTTCTGAAATATTTCTTGATAAGCTTTAAACGTGAAAAGCCCCTTTTAGCGGAGGCTACACTCACTAGTAAGTTTAGCAAAACTCTGTAGGCAATATAAATGTTGCGAAACGGGCTTCCAACGTCTGTCAAGTATTCCAGTACTAACATAGGAGTTTTCACATCCTCGGGCACCACTTTTCCGAGCACTTTAATTTCTGTTTTCAAAAGGTGTAATGCAACAATGTCTTTCGGACATTCACCATTTATGTTTACACCTAGCTCTTTCTCAAGATTTTTACATAGCATTTTCAGTTCATCATCCTGCATGTGTTTTAAACTTTCTGGAGAAAATAAAAAGCCGAATATTTCGTAATACTTAGCAGTCGGCCAAACCTTTCTTTAAAACTTTTTAACACTGTGTCAACGACAGGGTGGAAAATCGATTTTGTTTTTCTCCTCTGAAGATTGAGCTCTGCAAACCATATCATCACCTACATAATCAAACTGCTTCGCCTTCGTGCCATTTCTCTTTTCTCCAAATTTTGGTTCAATCAGAAAACTTCCATCTATCTCTTTCACTGTTATTTGCGTATTACCAATCCACCTTCACGGAAATTTTCAATAAACTTCGTCAGACTTTCTTGGCATTTAGTTGCTGCTTTCATGTCCATTTTTTCTGCTTGAAATGCCTTACTAGCTACGTTAGTGGCAGAGAGAACGTCATACCATGTGATAAATCCTACAATAAACTCGAAGCTTTCTAATTCGTTCACAGCAAGTGAGTGTGCTTCGCTTTTTATTTTCTATTCAACAGTGTTGTTGCTCACCTCAAGAAGGGCATCTTTGACTCCTCTTGTCTGGTACCTTATAACTTTGGCACTCTTTCCCATTGAGTAGCTGAAAGTTTCCACTGTTAAAGTTGGAAACCTGTACAACAAGGTATCCCGCCTCTCACTGGATACACTGAAAACAATGTATATTCTTTGAATTATACCAATAAATGTGAGTGATTCTGCTGAAGATCTTTCCGCATCTGATAACGCCAAATTAAGACTGTGGTTGGCACATGGTATATAAAATGCTCTTGGATCGCACTTTAAGACTCTGGCTTGAAAACCTCTTCGATAACCTCTCACATTTGTGCCATTCTCGGAACTTTGGCCTCTACAATCATGAATATCGAGTCCAATTTGGTCAGGTTTCGACAAAAGAGTTTCAGTCAAACTTTATCTTGCTGTTGAAGTGGTATGCTTCTACAATCGCAGCATCTTATGATTAATTTACTAACCTAACAATCAATGTCATTCGTTCATTTTGGCTTGTATGAGGAGTACAATCAAATACGACAGAAAAACATTTATTACTGTTACAAAATTAACAATGCTGCTTTTTACTTTGTTCGCAACCAAATTTATGAGTTCATTTTGAATGTTATACCCATGATAATGGTCATGAATTTCTTGAGTTTTTAATAGCCTTAAATGTTCCTGCAAATATCGGTCGAATTCTGCTATCATTTCGATAAAACCAAGAAAATGACCATTATTTTCTCGATAGTTTGTCGCTCGTTCCCCTTAAGGCCATATTATGATGAGCAAGGTACGTGGAGGTGAGTATAATTCTTTTTAGAACCTGATGCCAATTTTCTTTCTCTTTTTCTAGTAGTTCAAGGTCAATTTGATCAATATCAGTTTTTTGTTTCAAACGTATCTCACATTCTATCCGTTTTTGTACCATTCACGTGGTTATATGATTGTTCATGCTCTTCAAGCCGGTTTCCTAAATGAACCTAGTCACAGGGTCCATCACTTTATAGTTTGTTTGAAGGAAAGCCAAAAAGCTTACAACAGAAACAAAAAACTTCGTTGGTAGATTTCCAATACATAAGCCATTTACGACCCCTTTTTTCTCCATTTGGTAAAGTTCTCACTTAAAAATGAGTTGAAAACTTTCTTCTGTTCTCATTTAACGGATATTCAAAATTTACAATTTTAGCAGGACTTTCTGTACAATTTCTTTTATCACGGAGGATGTTAAGGTATTAGACCAAGTGCCTGTGTCCGAATTTGTGATTGCTTCACAATTGCTACTACCAGGCCTACCTGAATGTGCGGTACCAGGAGGTCTGTATTCCAGTGCTTCATGTTCACTTGTACGTAAAGTACCAAGTGATGGTAGGGTACTGTTAATGCCATCGTATTTTAAACACACTTTAGTCAAACTGAAATTATTGGTTGAAGAAAGTTTTCCAACGAGCCTTTTTGCGCGTTCAAAAACTGTTCATGTTGTGGCTTTTTCTTGATCTTTTGAGCGTCTGAAATGTATTTTGTCAATCTGTCCGTTTCACGAGACATTTCCCTGTAAGCTCTTTGAACTTCACAGAAAAGGCAAAAACATTATATTTTCACACAGAGTGCACACGCAACACGTGAAACGGCGTGAATTGGAAAAGTACAGTTCGTTGAAACTGACGACAATGAACAAATCATTCTGTGGAAAAAGGCTGCTGGCGGAAGATTGTAATGCTTGATTGTTAGCCACAACAACGACTAGAAAAGGTGCAGAGAGGCGCTGAGAAACAATGAATCGCATACCTCTTCATTTACGCATGAGCAATAATCGTGTGTTGGCAGTAGATATTACCATAGCGCATCAGTGTCATAGCCCCTGATTCCCTCGACTCTGATGCAGGCATCATTGAGCGAGGTGGCGCAGTGCTTAGCACACGGGACTCGCGTTCGGGAGGACGATGGTTCAATCCCACGTCCAGCCATCCTGATTTAGGTTTTCCGTGGTTTCCATAAATCGCTCCGGGCAAATTTCGGGATGATTCCTTTGAAAGGGCACGGCCGCCTTCCTTGCCTAATCCGATGAGATCGATGAGCTCGCTGTTTGGTCTCTTCCCCTAAAAAGCCCAGGCATTATTTTCTATTACGAACTCCAGTGCCCATAGTTACTTCACAATGACTATAAAATTGAATTACACTTCATTAAAAGTACACTACTGAGCGTTAAAATTGCTACACCACGAAGATGACGTGCCACAGACGCGAAGTTTAACCGACAGGAAGAAGTTGCTGTGATGTGCAAATGATAAGCTTTTCAGAGCATTCACACAAGGTTGGCGTCGGTGGCGACACCTACAATGTGCTGACATGAGGAAAGTTTCAAACCGATTTTTCATAGACCAAACAGCAGCTGACCGCCGTTGCCTGGTGAAACGTTCTTGTCATGCCTCGCGTAAAGAGGAGAAATGCGTACCATCACGTTTCCGACTTTGATAAAGGTCGGATTGTAGCCTATCGCGATTGCGGTTTATCGTATCGCGACATTGCTGCTCGCGTTGGTCAAGATCCAATGACTGTTAGCAGAAAATGGAATCGGTGGGTTCAGGAGGGAATTACAGAACGCCGTGCTGGATCCCAATAGCCTCGTATCACTAGCAGTCGAGATGACAGGCATCTTATCCGCATGGCTGTAACAGATCGTGCAGCCACGTCTCGATCCATGGGTCAATAGATGGGGACGTTTGCAAGACAACAACCATCTGCACGAACAGTTCGACGACGTTTGCAGCAGCATGGATTATCAGCTCGGTGATCATGGTTGCGGTTACCCATGACGCTGCATCACAGGCAGGAGCGCCTGCGATGGTGTACTCAACGACGAAACTGGATGCACGAATGGCAAAACGTCGTTTTTTCGGATGAATCCAGGTTCTGTATACAGCATCATGATGGTCGCATCTGTGTTTGGCAACATCGCGGTGAACGCACATTGGAAGCGTGTATTCGTCATCGCCATACTGGCGTATCACCCGGTGTGTTGGTATGGGGTGCCATTGCTTACACGTCTCGGTCACCTCTTGTTCGCACTGACGGCACTTTAAACAGTGGACGTTACATTTCAGATGTGTTACGACCCATGGCTCTACCCTTCATTCGACCCCTGCGAAACCCTACATTTCAGCAGGATAACGCACGACCGCATGTTGCAGGTCCAGTACGGGCCTTTCTGGATACAGAAAATGTTCAACTGCTGCCCTGGGCAGCACATTCTCCAGATCTCTCACCAATTGAAAACGTCTGGTCAATGGTGGCCGACCAACTGGCTCATCACAATACGCCAGTCACTACTCTTTATGAACTGTGGTATCGTGTTGAAGGTGGATGGGCAGCTGTACCTGTACACGCTATCCAAGTTCTGTTTGACTCAATGCCCAGGCGTATCAAGGCCGTTATTACGGCCAGAGGTGGTTGTTCTGGGTACTGATTTCTCAGAATCTATGCACCCAAATTGCGTGAAAATGTATTCACACGTCAGTTCTAGTGTAATATATTTGTCCAATGAATACTCTTTTATCACCTGCATTTCTTCTTGGTGTAGCATTTTTAATGGCCAGTAGTGTAGTTTCAGAAACACCTTACTTCATTTTTTTCAATTTATCTGTAATTACAAAATTGTGCTTGACAGTTTTCAAATTTAAGTTCTAATGTTTTGCGCGGGGCCTCTACAAGCGCGCGGTCCTGTATGTTGCACCGTTTGCACATCCCTAAGGCTGGCCCTGGTTGCGTCAAGAAGCTTCCCGTCATCCACGAATTGCTTGCCGCAAAGAGCATCCTTCATCGGGGCAAACAGATGGAAGTCGATAGATGCGGTATCAGGGCTGTGGGGTGGATGAGAGAGAACAGCCCAGACTTACACGAGACCTTGCGTTGCATGGAGAAGTAGTAGTTCGCTTCCATTTTTGTGATGCCGAACACGCTGAAGTCGTTGCTTCAGTTTCCTGAGGGTAGCACAAAACACGTCAGAATTGCTCGTTGCACTATGAGGGAGAAAATTAGGCACATAACCTCGTCAGAGTTCCAGTAGAGCGTCGCCATTACTTTAACGGCTGAGGGTGCAGCTTTGAACTTTTTCTTCGGAGGAGAGTTGGTGTGGCTTTTTTACCGGTTCGAAGTGATGAACCGCGTGTGTCATCGCCTGTGACGATGTACGACAAAAAATTGACATGATCAGCGCGAGAAACTCCGCACGAATAGTCCTTCGTTGCTCTTAATGGTCTTCTGTTAGGAGGCTAGGAACCAAGCGGGTACACAGCTCTGTACCCCAATAGGTGGACGAGTATGTCAGCAGTATCAACAGAGACGTCCACTTGTGCAGCGAGGTGTTTGATTGTGGGCAGTCGATCTCCTCGAATCAGACTGTCTGCCCGTTTCAACACTGTAGGAGTCACAATGTAACCTCCCCACTATATATGTTTCTGACTGTAATTTAGCCCAACTTTACAGACCGTAATATAAACTGAACTGTAACTGACCTGAACGCAGCTTGACTTTGTATTAAAAGTGCTATGGAAATAAAACAATTATCTGGCCCCGATTAAAATTTCTACTTATCTCGCGCCTTGACAATCTTTTTGCAGATTTCTTGAAAGCACAACAGCAAACAGCAAGCAGGTAGCGGCTAAACTAGATGTTTGTTTCTAATTACATATTCAAACTGCTGCATGTGGTAATGCGTAATGATAAACAGTGTGATGGGGAGGGTTATTACTGTTGTGAAATGATATTCCAAGGCAACGATTTTAGAATGAAATACGTATTCAGAAAGACAGAGCGAAACTTAGCCTGATCTTCACATATTACATGGATCTGAACAATGCCATGTCTAACAAAGTGAACAATGATTTAAAAAGAGTATTGTTAACAAAGAATTTCTATAAAAATCAAACAGCTTAAACAATTAATATGTTAATTCCATGATTCGGGGAAGTGGGGTGGTCTTTCTCTCAGCTTCGAGCAAGTAAACATGTTGAGAATAATCATGCCGACAAATTAGGTATGCAGTGCTGCAGTCTTACCTCAAACTTCTTCTCTTCAAAGAAAAAAAATTCAAAATTTATATTCCTTTCAGCTTTCAATGTGAACATGATATTCATACTTGCTGTCCTTTTTTTATCTAACAGATACAATCACAAGCTCACACAGCACTATTATATACGTCCATTACCTACCACATTTCGACTTAGGAAGTAATAGACTGCGCAGAGGCAAAGACTGTGCCATGACAAGACCAAAGATTGTTTAGCAGTAACAGAATTTGCTCTCTCTCTGACGTGTACAACGACGATATAAAAAAACCAAAATGACATGACCACCTTACAACAGCCGTGTATGGCTGACCGGCACACGAAAGATCATACAGGGTTGCGCGACCTTGTTGCGATGACGACAGATGCCTCAATATTTGAGTCACAGTGCTTTTGTTCACTGCCAGGTCGCCGTAGCCTTTTCGCAGGCCTGTGAATCTCTACGAAGCTCTGGTTTTCCACCAAAAGAAACTCAATGATGCCTCTCTGCTTGGAATGTTTACAGAAGCCATTTTGAAGGCTACGTGTAGCGCCGCCACCTATCGGAATTTCATGAAACTATTAAGGGCAGGCCTGGGCCACGATTTGTACTCCCTAATCGCGCAGCCTTGTCTACTCAGCACTTCAGTTTCCCCTCCCACTGAGCTATTCCGAGCAGTTCTGCGACTGAGACCTTTATATGCTGAAGGTTGCTCGCGCGAGAGACTTGGGAAGATACGATTTTAACACAGTGCAACTACTTCTACACCACGCCCGTGCAGAGCCGCCCACAGCTCGCCACACCAGCATAGATCCGTAAAATTATCCAGAAGACTCGGAATAATGCGCCAGGCAACGACTCCATAAGCAACACCGGTTTGAAACAGTTGCCCAAGAAACCAACTGTGCTTCTTACTAGAATTTTCAATAGCTGTCTCCTGTAGGGATATTTTCCTACGGCATGGAAGACGGCTCGAATAGTTCCAATCCCAAAGCCAGGTAAAGACCTAGCAGTACCCAGCAGTTACCGGCCAATTAGCCTCGTGCCGATCCTTGGCAAAGTGCTCGAGAGGGTGCTGTTGAAGAGGCTCCATGACACGCTTACAGCGCATGATGTTATACGATCCGAGAAATTCGGTTTCAAGGACAAGTTATCTGCCGATCTTCAACTTCTACGGATCACCGAACGGATACAAGAAGGATACAACAAGCAGCACTTCACGACTGGTGTATTCCTTGACATCGAAAACGCTTACGATAAGGTGTGGCGGCCCAACCTTATCGTCAAACTACATCGCACTACCCCTATTGCTGATTGTTACATTGGGTGGCCGAGCGGTTCTAGGAGCTACAGTCTGGAATCGTGCGACCTCTACGGTCGTAGGTTCGAATCCTGCCTCGGGCATGGATGTGTGTGATGTCCTTTGGTTAGTTAGGTTTAAGTAGTTCTAAGTTCTAGGGGACTGATGACCTCAGCAGTGAAGTCATATAGTGCTCAGAGCAATTTGAACCATTTGTTACATTGGACTCATAGACAACTTTCTGCAGGACAGGAAACTGTATGTCCGAGACGACGATAAACACTCCGAAATGAAACTGATTTCCGCAGGAATTCTGCAGGGCTCTGTCACTTCGCCTCTGCTTTTCAACTTATATATAAATGACATTCCAACATTGCCCCTTGTTACGGCGAGTTCTTATGCGGACGATGCGGCCTTTCTGACGACTGGACGACACCTGGACCAGCCAATCGCTAGGATGCAACGGCAACTTGCTGTAATGGAACGCTGTGCCCTGCAAAATTAGATAACGATCAACCCGTCGAAGACAGCAGCCGTTATGTTCACACGGAGGAAACCAGTTCTGAACGACAGACTCCAAATACCTGATCAATTTATCCCATGGTCGCCGGGAGTGAAGTACCTCGGTGTCTACCTTGACAAAAAATTGCTCTTTACGCAACATATTGACGACAAGAAGACGGCAGCCCAGAAGATGGCAAGGTCATTGATTCCGTTCCTGAAGAGTAAGGATCTCAACCCTAAGACTAAACTCTAATTGTATCAGGCAACGGTGGAACCCACAATCTTATATGGCTCCACCTCGTGGGGAACTACGTGCGTCTCCAACAAACTCCAAATGCTGCAAAACATTTGCTACCGATGGATCACAGGAGCTCCATAGTGGACAAGAAACGTCGACATCCGCACCGCAATCCATGAGACCACTATGCAAGAGAGGGTCAATGACAAGGCTCTACGAGTTTTTGACAAAATCGATGCTCTTGTGGACGAAGTTCGACAATTAGAATCGGTCGGAACGGCAAACCCTTCCGGATAGCACAAGTATCGAGTACCGAAGTCTATAACGTTTCACCCCCCATAGGCGATCTGTCACACATAACAGCCTAGACACATCTCATCCTCCACAGGAGATAGACATCACAAAAGACAGCAGGCTAAAGGAGCCATTGAATGCCCAAGCCTAACTGAATGTGTAATAAATAAAGTGTTTTCCTTTTATCCTTACATCCCATCCTAGAAGAATAAGTCAACAAGGATGGGTTCGCGATTCAGTCAAACACATGGAGTTACGCATGCTACAATCTGTTAAACCAAAACGTTGGCGGGTCTTCGTCAATTTCATAACAGAAAAAACTTTCACACTCATATGTTGAACCATACATGGAAATAACCTTGGCAGCTTGCTTTTGTAGTCGAGGATATTGCTTGTGGGGTAAGAGTCTTGTGAATTCCTGGATTATTGTAAATTCCTCGATAGGTCACGGAGATGGGTGCTACCCTGTACGTCTGTGGAGGAGGAGGATATTAGTGTATAACGTCCCGTCGACAACGATGTCATTAGAGACGGAGCGCAAGCTCGTGTTAGGGAAGGATGGGGAAGGAAATCGGCCGTGCCCTTTCAAAGGAACCATCCCGGCATTTGCCTGAAGCGATTTAGGGAAATCACGGAAAACCTAAATCAGGATGGCCGGAGACGGGATTGAACCGTCGTCCTCCCGCATGCGAGTCCAGTGTGCTAACCACTGCGCCACCTCGCTCGGTGTACGTCTGTCAGCTAAAGTTGGAAGCAATGAGGTACTTTAGCAGCCAAAAACGAGAATGGTCTGGCAAATAAATCGAAATCCGTCATTAGTTGTACAAGGTCTTGGAATCTCTTTGAGAACTTATAATGGAACGTTTCAATTACTGAAACGTAGTCAGTAAAATCTGGTCCAGAAACTACTACGCTGGGTTATGGGAAATGTTCAATATCATTAACCTGAAACTGATTTGTCCATAGGATTACTTGACTTTCCTTCTTCTACTACTTCCTTTATTTTATACAGCATCAGTCTTGCCCACCGTATCTGTTACCCAATGATTCTCCTCTTGCATCAAGACAATGAATTCAAATAACTGGTAATGTCGACTGTAGGACATTTTTTCATTACTGCTCTAACAGTTAATTCAGTTTTTACCCTAATGATCGCCTTTAGTTCAGCCAGCATTCACTGTAGTTCGGCAGAAAACAAGTTCTTCGTATCGTCTTAGTGGATGATGTTATAATGACTTTCCAGTAAGCGTTCCTCCAGCTCATAATAGTGCGACGGCATATTAAGCATTCTGCATGACCTTTAAACATTACCAAAAGTAAGGCAATTGTCATACGACGTTGAACTATGTGGCTTATACACTTTTCCTTTTTTGGGCAAGTATGTAGGCGCCTTAGTATTCCAAATGCAGAAGGTAAATATGATTCACTGAAAGTGTGCGCACTTCAGTCACAAAGTTTCGTGTTTATTAAATACACGATGCAATTCCGGCCCTGTAAGTCCATCATTCGGTGTAACGTTTCTTAATAAATGATTTGTTTTTGCTCTTGAATGAGGTGAAATGCATATTCCTGTCATGAAAAGGTCTAATGTTAGGTTATGAATTTCGTAAGTCAAATGCGGAAAATAGTGCAAAATAGTGCAAGAAATGAATAGTGTAGACTTACCACACAACCCAATAAAAGCGTTTTTATCGTTTTAACACCATCCTACATTCTTTTCTCCATCCTGTTCATGCATATCACTTCACTCAAAAAGACACATTTGCACACATACTTCTGTAAACACTTCACAATTGTTGTTGTACATGGTGTGATCAAAGATGCAGTTTTTCGTAGTGTCAGAGGATCTGCCTCGTGATGACTGGGTGTTGTGTGATGTCCGTAGATTAGTTAGATTTAAGTAGTTCTAAGTTCTAGGGGACTGATGACCATAGATGTTAAGTCCCATAGTGTTCAGAGCCATTTTTTTGACAGAGGATCTAATTATTAAACAATTGACATATGCAGGGAATAACTTTTGAATAGGTCTTTAAAATTACTGAAATAACTGTGACTTGCGAAATATGTTTTTTCATTTAACATATATTCTCGTTTTTTGATTTTATGAACTTGTGTCTCCAGTTGTTCTCACAGATTTAGGGTCTTACCATTGGCTTCATTATGTAGTACTACCATTTTTCCCGTTTAACCATGCACTGAAGTAAAGCTGCATGGTGGCCGAGCGGTTCTAGGCCATACAGTCTGGAACCGCGCGACCGCTACGGTCGCAGGTTAGAATCCTGCCTCGGGCGTGGATGTGCGTGATGTCCTTAGATTAGTTAGGTTTAAGTAGTTCTAATTTCTAGGGGACTGATGACCTCAGAAGTTACGTCCCATAGTTCTCAGAGCCATTTGAACCATTTAAAGCTGCATGCCCTCGGGAAAAATTACGCCTGTAGCTTCCCCTTGCTTTCAGCCGTTCGCTGTACCAGCACAGCAAGGCCGTTTTGGTTGCTGTTACAAGACCAGAACAGCAATCATCCAGACTGTTGCCCCTGCACCTACTGAAATGGCTGCTGCCCCTCTACAGGAACCACATGTTTGTCTGGCCTCTCGAAAACAAACAATGTGTGTTAATTCCTAAGGGACAAAACTGCTGACGTCATCGGTCCCTAGACTTTACACACTACTTAAACTAACTTATGCTAAGAACAACACATAAACCCATGCCCGAGGGAGGATTCAGACCTCCGGCGGGAGGTGCCGTGCAATCCGTGACACAGCGCCTCTAACCGCGCAGCCACTCCGTGAGGCTCGGGCCTTTCTACAGATACCCCTCCGTTGTGCTTGCACCTACGGTGCGGCTATCTGTATCACTGAGGAACACGAGACTTCCCATCAACGGTAAGGTCCTGGTTCATGCGGGAGTAGAGGGGAAAGGTATTTATGGAAGTGAAACATGAATGATAAACAGTGTAGACAAGAAGAGAATAGAAGCTTCCGAAATGTGGTGCTACGGAAGAATGCTGAAGTTTAGATGTGTAGATCATATAAGTATTGAGGAAGTACTGAATAGAATTGGGGAGATGAGGAATTTGTGGTACAACTTGACTAGAAGAAGGGATCGGTTGGCAGCACACGTTCTGTGGCATCAAGATATCACAAATTTAGTATTGGAGGCAAATGTGGAGGGTAAAAATCAGTAGAGGGAGACCAAGAGATGAATACACTAAGCAGTTTCAGAAAGATGTAGGTTGCTGTAGTTATTCGGAGATAAAGAGGCTTGCACAGGATAGAGTAGCATGGAGAGCTGCATCAAACCAGTCTCTGAAGTCCACAACAATAACAACAACCATTTCTTCAAATATTTCACACATATTTTCCGCATTTGACTTACGAAATTCATAACCCAACACCAAACCTTTTCACGACAGGAATACGCATTTCACCTCATTCACGAGGACGTATAAATTATGTATTAAGACAAGTTACACCTGATGATGGATCCACAAGGTCCGAAATGCATCGTATCTTTAATAAAACCCGAAAATTTGTGACTGAAGGAACTGTTTAATTCATACTTCCATTGTATTGAATATAGTCACGTTTGAATCTGCAAAACATGAAATGAAATGAAGTTCCACGCTTCTTGACAGAGCTTAGAGGAACAATGCGGGAGAGACGCACCGCCGTACTAGGCAGGGTCCTAATGGAGGTTGCCTTCCTCCGACTGTAATGGGGATGAATGATGGTAATGAAGACGACACAACAACACCCAGTCATCTCGGGACAGGTGAAAATCCCCCTTCGGGAATCGAACCCGGGACCCCGTGCTTGGGAAGCGAGAACGCTACCGCGAGACCACGAGCTGCGGACCTGCAAAAGACAGGTAAAATTAAAACGTCAATATGATTTAATGCAAGTGTTACTGTCAGAAAACTGTTTGACATCTGTCAAGTCCACTGCTTTACTCTAGCGGCATCCGGCGGCAGCCTTCATTTTCCTCTTCGTCCTCACCCCTCAGGCTAACTCTCCACTGTTCGCAACTCAAAGCGTTAGTCAGGAGCGCGTGCGTAGCGCTCGCTTTCGTGGAGAACTGTTTGGCTGGGGCTGCTAGATGGGCTGAAGCAGGAATATTCCGCGATGTCGCACAAAAAATCCCGCTTTTTTGCAGTCGAGACTGGCTTAGGTAAAAAGTGCCGCATTACGTAATGAACGCCCCTTGTATTACCAAACTGACAATTATTTTATACCGTAAGATGTGTCCTATCAACCGATCCCTTTTTAGACAAGTATTACCATAAACGCCTTTTTTACCCATTTCGATTCAGGGTGCTTCTCATTTGTTATTCGATCTACCCATGTAATGCGCAGCGTCTCTCTACGGTACCACATTTCAGACGCTTCAGTATGAACTGATTATTATGCACGTTTCATTTCCATAAAAGGCTATACTCCAGACAAATACCTCCAGAAAATAATTCCTATTACTTAAATTTGTGTATGTGGTGTCTGTCCTTTCGGACATGTCCGCAAGTATAGACACCATTTTGAATTATGACATTTCGAAGCTGGTATGCATTGATTTACATCAATGAGGAAATTTGAAAATTTGTACCAGACCGGGATTCGAACCTGGGTTCCCTGGTCATTAGGCAGTGCTCTCACCACGAAGTCCTCTGGACATGGTGGTCATTGCGACTGCATGGACTACCCTAGCATGCTTCCTGTCAGACACAAATTCTCAACTTATCCACACACTACCGACGTAGCGCCCCTGACCTAATCCTCGTTACAAGCGTCCGAAAGAACAGACACCACATACAGAATTATATATGATTGAAGCGAGGCTGACAATTGATGCACAGCACGCTCGAACTCACGAGAATCGGCGAAACGCGGCGAGTGACGAGTATAATGGACAGGGGCGCTACATCAGTAGTGTATGGATAAGTTGAGAATTTGGGTCTGATGGGAGGCGTGATAGTCTTGTCCGTGCAGTTGTCCAGAGATCTCTTGTCCAGAGATCTCAATCCACCAGTGTGTCCAGATGGCTTAGTGGTCGCTCGCAGAGTAGCCCAGCGTGGTTGCACAAAGGACTTATCTATGTGACAAAGACACTGATTGAAATGTTCAGCGATGAACCTGAAGGGGTGTCACATGACGTCCGCCCAGACAAATTAATGATGAGAACAATAACGAATAAAATGGAGCGATGATAAAAAAAGGTGGTCTGGTCATGTGCCTAGGCAGCAGGAGATCCAGGTTAGAAACCCAGTCTGGCATAAATTTTCAACTTTCTCCATTGACAGTATCAATGCCCACTAACAGTTAAACGCCATAATTGCTATGTGTCTTGACTTACATTTATATTTCCTGTTCACATATTCCCCTTTTTCAGGAAGGATTTTCTTGTTACTGCCATTCTGCAGTTTATATCCTCTCTACTTCAGTATTATGATTTATTTTACAGCCCAAATAGCGATACACATCTACTGTTTTTAGTGTCTCACTTCCTAATTTAATTCTCTCATCGTCACTTGATTTAATTCGTTTACACTCTTACTTTTGCCGATGTTCGTCTTGAAATCCTGTTCTATTCTTTTTTATCAAATTCCTTTCTGTCTCTGACAGAATGTCAGAGCCATCGGAAAATCCCAGTTCTTTTATTTCATCTTCATGAATTTTGATACCTTTTCCAAATTTCGCCTTGATTTCCTAAACTGCTTGCTCAGTGTGCTAATTCGATAATATCGGGGCTAGGCTACAACATCTCATTTCCTTCTCAAGTACAGCTTCCCTTCCATGTCCCTCGACTCTGATAACTGGAGTTCAGTTTCTGCCCAGGTTGTAAAATGTAACCTTTTGCTTCCTGTATTTTATCCCTGTTACCTTTACAATTTCGAACATTGTATTGCACTCACCGCTGTCAAAAGGTTTCTCTAAATCTACAAATGCTCGAAACATAGCTTTTCTTTTCCTCAACCAGTCTTCTAGAATAAATTGTAGTGTCAGTGTTGTCTCGTGTGTTCCTGCATTTTTGCAGAAACCAAACTGATCTTACCTGATCTTTAACCAGTCTTTCCATTCTTCTGTACATAATTCGTTCAATATTTTGCACCATGACTTATTAAATTGATGGTTCAGTAGCATTCACACCTGTCAGCACCCGCCCTCTTTCCAATTCGAATTATTATATTTTTCCTAAAGTTAATCATCAAAACAGATGTGGTGTTGGTAAACAACTATGAAAAGATATAACGCTTGTAAAGTGAGGTGAATAACAGAGTATGTGTCATCGTTGACAATCCAGTTGCAATATAATGAAACATATTCTGGCTAAATAATAAATGAATATGAATGGAAAACATCACAAAACATTAAGAGTGAGCACTGAAGAAATAGTATATGTGTTTGACGATGAGAAGAAGGATGAATAGAACAGTATCAGCAAAACGCAAACATGTAACACCCAAATAAATAAAAAATCTGCTGTATTCACTCAGTGTACTAATAAACAATTTGCCCGTGCCTCGAGATATCATGCAATATAGTGTCTTACCGCGAGGAATATTGCAATTTTGTGAAGTTGTCCACATTTAGGGATGAAAATGTGCGTTTTCAGATTTTACTGGGGGTTTGGTTACACTCTTTTAATGTTACTAACCCGTTGTAACCAATAGATAAAAACTTAATTTGGACAGCTGTTTCTAACAGACACGTGCGTTCCAAAATCGGTGTTTGGATAGTTATCGTGACTGAAATTGTTTGTGCACAGTGATCACGGACAACTGTAAACCGCCAGAAGCAATCAGAGGATTTCCTTCAAACTACCTCAACAATGAGCAAACTGATTTATACTGTAACACCATGACGGTTCTACATCTACATTTATAATCCGCAAGCCACCCAACGGTGTGTGGCGGAGGGCACTTTACGTGCCACTGTCATTACCTCCCTTTTCTGTTCCAGTCGCGTATGGTTCGCGGGAAGAACGACTGTCTGAAATCCTCCGTGCGCGCTCGAATCTCTCTAATTTTACATTCGTGATCTCCTCGGGAGGTATAAGTAGGGGGAAGCAATACATTCGATACTTCATCCAGAAACGCACCCTATCAAAACATGGACAGCAAGCTACACCGCGATGCAGAGCGCCTCTCTTGCAGAGTCTGCCACTTGAGTTTGTTAAACATCTCCGTAACGCTATCACGGTTACCAAATAACCCTGTGACGAAACGCGCCGATCTTCTTTGGATCTTCTCTATCTCCTCCGTCAACCCGATCTGGTACGGATCCCACACTGATGAGCAAAACTCAAGTATAGGTCGAACGAGTGTTTTGTAAGCCACCTCCTTTGTTGATGGACTACACTTTCTGAGGACTCTCCCAATGAATCTCAACCTGGTACCCGCCTTACCAACAATTAATTTTATATGATCATTCCACTTCAAATCGTTCCGTACGCATATTCCCAGATATTTTACAGAAGTAACTGCTACCAGTGTTTATTCCGCTATCACATAATCATACAATAAAGGATCCTTCTTTCTATGTATTCGCAATACATTACATTTGTCTATGTTAAGGGTCAGTTGCCACTCCCTGCACCAAGTGCCTATCCGCTGCAGATCTTCCTGCATTTCGCTACAATTTTCTAATGCTGCAACTTCTCTGTATACTACAGCATCATCCACGAAAAGCCGCATGGAACTTCCGACACTATCTACTAGGTCATTTATATATATTGTGAAAAGCAATTGTCCCATAACACTCCCCTGTGGCACGCCAGAGGTTACTTTAACGTCTGCAGACGTGTCTCCATTGATAACAACATGCTCTGTTCTGCTTGCTAAAAACTCTTCAATCCAGCCACACAGCTGGTCTGATATTCCGTAGGCTCTTACTTTGTTTATCAGGCGACAGTGCGGAACTGTATCGAACGCCTTCCGGAAGTCAAGGAAAATAGCATCTACCTGGGAGCCTGTGTCTAATAATTTCTGAGTCTCATGAACAAATAAAGCGAGTTGTGTCTCACACGATCGCTGTTTCCGGAATCCATGTTGATTCCTACAGAGTATAGATTCTGGGTTTCTAAAAACGACATGATACGCGAGCAAAAAACATGTTCTAAAATTTTACAACAGATCGACGTCAGAGATATAGGTCTATAGTTTTGCGCATCTGCTCGGCGACCCTTCTTGAAGACTGGGACTACCTGTGCTCTTTTCCAATCATTTGGAACCTTCCGTTCCTCTAGAGACTTGCGGTACACGGCTGTTAGAAGGGGGGGCAAGTTCTTCGCGTACTCTGTGTAGAATCAAATTGGTATCCCGTCAGGTCCAGTGGACTTTCCTCTGTTGAGTGATTCCAGTTGCTTTTCTATTCCTTGCACACTTATTTCGATGTCAGCCATTTTTTCGTTTTTGCGAGGATTTAGAGAAGGAACTGCAGTGCGGTCTTCCTCTGTGAAACAGCTTTGGAAAAAGGTGTTTAGCATTTCAGCTTTACGCGTGTCATCCTCTGTTTCAATGCCGTCATCATCCCGGAGTGTCTGGATATGCTGTCTCGAGCCACTTACTGATTTAACGTAAGACCAGAACTTCCTAGGATTTTCTGTCAAGTCGGTACATAGAATTTTACTTTCGAATTCACTGAACGCTTCACGCATAGCCCTCCTTACGCTAGCTTTGACATCGTTTAGCTTCTGTTTGTCTGAGAGGTTTTGGCTGCGTTTAAACTTGGAGTGAAGCTCTCTTTGCTTTCGCAGTAGTTTCCTAACTTTGTTGTTGAACCACGGTGGGTTTTTCCCGTCCCTCACAGTTTTACTCCGCACCTACCTGTCTAAAACGCATTTTACGATTGCCTTGAACTTTTTCCATAAATACTAAACATTTTCAGTGCCGGAACAGAAATTTTCGTTTTGATTTGTTAGGTAGTCTGAAATCTGCCTTCTATTACTCTTGCTAAACAGATAAACATTCCTCCCTTTTTTTATATTCCTATTAACTTCCATATTCAGGGATGCTGCAACGGCCTTATGATCACTGATTCCCTGTTCTGCACTTACAGAGTCGAAAAGTTCGGGTCTCTTTGTTATCAGTAGGTCCAAGATGTTATCTCCACGAGTCAGTTCTCTGTTTAATTGCTCGATGTAATTTTCGGATAGTGCACTCAGTATAATGTCACTCGATGCTCTGTCCCTACCACCCGTCCTAAACATCTGAGTGTCCCAGTCTATATCTGGTAAATTGAAATTTCCACCTAAGACTATAACATGCTGAGAAATTTTATGTGAAATGTATTCCAAATTTTCTCTCAGTTGTTCTGCCACTAATGCTGCTGAGTCGGGAGGTCGGTAAAAGGAGCCCATTATTAACCTAGCTCGGTTGTTGTGTGTAACCTCCACCCATAATAATTCACAGGACCTATCCACTTCTACTTCACTACAGGATAAACTACTACTAACAGCGACAAACACGCCACCACCGGTTGCATGCAATCCATCCTTTCTAAACACCGTCTGTGCCTTTGTAAAAATTTCGGCAGAATTTATCTCTGGCTTCAGCCAGCTTTCTGTACCTATAACGATTTCAGCTTCGGTGCTATCAGCGCTTGAAGTTCTGGTACTTTACCAATGCAGCTTCGACAGTTTACAATTACAATACCGATTGCTGCTTAGTCCCCGCATGTCCTGACTTTGCCCCGCACCCTTTGAGGCTGTTGCCCTTTCTGTACTTGCCCGAGGCCGTCTAACCTAAAAAACCGCCCAGTCCACGCCACACAACCCCTGCTACCCGTGTAGCCGCTTGCTGCGTGTAGTGGACTGCTGACCTATCCAGCGGAACCCGAAACCCCACCACCCTATGGCGCAAGTCGAGGAATCTGCAGCCCACACGGTGGCAGAACCGTCTCAGCGTCTGATCAGACCCTCCACTCGGCTCTGTACCAAAGGTCCGCAGTCAGTCCTGTCGACGATGCTGCAGATGATGAGCTCTGCTTTCATCCCGCTAGCGAGACTGGCAGTCTTCACCAAATCAGGTAGCCGCCGGACACCAGTGAGGATTTCCTCCGATCCATAGCGACACACATCATTGGTGCCGACATGAGCGACCACCTGCAGATGGGTGCACCCTGTACCCTTCATGGCATCCGGAAGGGCCCTTTCCACATCTGGAATGACTCCCCCCGGTATGCACACGGAGTGCACATTGGTTTTCTTCCCCTCCCTTGCTGCCATATCCCTAAGGGGCCCCATTACGCACTTGACGTTGGAGCTCCAAACTACCAGTAAGCCCACCCTCTGCGACCGCCCGGATCTTGCAGACTGAGGGGCAACCTCTGGAACAGGACAAGCAGCCATATCCGGCCGAGGATCAGTATCAGCCTGAGACAGAGCCTGAAACCGGTTCGTCAGACAAACTGGACAGGCCTTCCGTTCAGCCCTCCGGAATGTCTTTCGCCCCCTGCCACACCCCGAGACGACCTCTCACTCTACCACAGGTGAGTGATCAGCCTCAATTCGGGCAGTATTCCGGGCAGGTACCCGCGGTCCAGGGGTAGCGTCTTTGATTCATAACCAAAACGTCTTCGGTCCCGGGTCCGACCCCCGCCACTGCCTAAATTTTGATAAATAATCAGAATTGGCGGCCGAAGACTTTCGGCATAAGAAGTCAGCCTCATTCTGCCAACGGCCTTGTCAAAGAGGGCGGAGGAGCAGATAGAGGTTCAGGGCACTCTCTTGTCCTAGGGGTGGGAAATTGCCCCTAAAGGCGGAAGAATCAGCAATGATCGACGACATGAGGATGCAGAAGGCAATGGAAACCACTCCATTAAAGACACGTAACGTGTATCCACAGGACATGTGGCCTGTAATTGAAGAAGTGTCATGATGATCTCTCCATTAGAAGTGGAAGGAAGACAAGGGTTTCTGGTCAGATGAGTATCGGGTAATATCAACAGCAGCAGAAAATGGTATAACAGGTGTAGGATTCGTTATGAATAGGAAAGTAGGGCAGAGGGTGTGTTACTGTGAACAGTTCAATGACCAGGTTGTTCTAATCAGAATCGACAGCAGACTAACACCGACAACTATAGTTCAGGTGTACATGCCGACGTCGCAAACTGAAGATGAACAGATAGAGAAAGTGTATGAGGATATTGAAAGGGTAATGCAGCATGTAAAGGGGGACGAAAATCTAATAGTCATGGGCGACTGGAATGCAGTTGTAGAGGAAGGAGTAGAAGAAAAGGTTACAGGAGAATATGGGCTTGGGACAAGGAATGAAAGAGGAGAAAGACTAATTGAGTTCTGTAACAAGTTTCAGCTAGTAATAGCGAATACCCTGTTCAAGAATCACAAGAGGAGGAGGTATACTTGGAAAACGCCGGGAGATACGGGAAGATTTCAATTAGATTACATCATGGTCAGACAGAGATTCCGAAAACAGATACTGGATTGTAAGGCGTACCCAGGAGCAGATATAGACTCAGATCACAATATAGTAGCGATGAAGAAAAGGATGAAGTTCAAGACATTAGTCAGGAAGAATCAATACGCAAAGAAGTGGGATACAGAAGTACTAAGAAATGACGAGATACGTCTGAAGTTCTCTAACGCTATAGATACAGCAATAAGGAATAGCACAGTAGGCAGTACAGTTGAAGAGGAATGGACATCTCTAAAAAGGGCCATCACAGAAGTTAGGAAGGATACATAGGTACAAAGAAGGTAGCTGCGAAGAAACCATGGGTAACAGAAGAAATACTTCAGTTGATTGATGAAAGGAGGAAGTACAAACATGTTCCGGGAAAATCAGGAATACAGAAATACAAGTCGCTGAGTAATGAAATAAATAGGAAGTGCAGGGAAGCTAAGACGAAATGGCTGCAGGAAAAATGTGAAGACATCGAAATAGATATGATTGTCGGAAGGACAGACTCGGCATACAGGAAAGTCAAAACAACCTTTGGTGACATTAAAAGCTATGGTGGTAACATTAAGAGTGCAACGGGAATTCCACTGTTAAATGCAGAGGAGAGAGCAGATAGGTGGAAAGAATACATTGAAAGCCTCTATGAGGGTGAAGATTTGTCTGATGTGATAGAAGAAGAAACAGGAGTCGTTTTAGAAGAAATAGGGGATCCAGTACTAGAATCGGAATTTAAAAGAGCTTTGGAGGACTTACGCTCAAATAAGGCAGAAGGGATAGATAACATTCCATCAGAATTTCTAAAATCATTGGGGGAAGTGGCAACAAAACGACTATTCACGTTGGTGTGTAGAATATATGAGTCTGGCGACATACCATCTGACTTTCGGAAAAGCATCATCCACACAATTCCGAAGACGGCAAGAGCTGACAAGTGCGAGAATTATCGCACAATCAGCTTAACAGCTCATGCATCGAAGCTGCTTACAAGAATAATATACAGAAGAATGGGAAAGAAAATTGAGAATGCGCTAGGTGACGATCAGTTTGGCTTTAGGAAAAGTAAAGGGACGAGAGAGGCAATTCTGACGTAACAGCTAAAAATGGAAGCAAGGCTAAAGAAAAATCAGGACACTTTCATAGGATTTGTCGACCTGGAAAAAGCGTTCGACAATATAAAATGGTGCAAGCTGTTCGAGATTCTGAAAAAAGTGGGGGTAAGCTATAGGGAGAGACGGGTCATATACAATATGTACAATAACCAAGAGGGAATAATAAGAGTGGACGATCAAGAACGAAGTGCTCATATTAAGAAGGGTGTAAGACAAGGCTGTAGCCTTTCGCCCTACTCTTCAATCTGTACATTGAGGAAGCAATGATGGAAATAAAAGAAAGGTTCAGGAGTGGAATAAAAATACAAGGTGAAAGGATATCAATGATACGATTCGCTGATGACATTGCTATCCTGAGTGAAAGTGAAGAAGAATTAAATGATCTGCTGAACGAAATGAACAGTCTAATGAGTACACAGTACGGTTTGAGAGTAAATCGGAGAAAGACGAAGGTAATGAGAAGTAGTAGAAATGAGAACAGCGAGAAACTTAACATCAGGATTGATGGTCACGAAGTCAATGAAGTTAAGGAATTCTGCTACCTAGGCAGTAAAATAACCAATGACGGATGGAGCAAGGAGGACATCAAAAGCAGACTCGCTATGGCAAAAAAGGCATTTCTGGCCAAGAGAAGTCTACTAATATCAAATACCGGCCTTAATTTGAGGAAGAAATTTCTGAGGATGTACGTCTGGAGTACAGCATTGTATGGTAGTGAAACGTGGACTGTGGGAAAACCGGAACAGAAGAGAATCGAAGCATTTGAGATGTGGTGCTATAGACGAATGTTGAAAATTAGGTGGACTGATAAGGTAAGGAATGAAGAGGTTCTACGCAGAATCGGAGAGGAAAGGAATATGTGGAAAACACTGATAAGGAGAAGGGACAGGATGATAGGACATCTGCTAAGACATGAGGGAATGACTTCCATGGTACTAGCGGAAGCTGTAGAGGGCACAAACTGTACAGGAAGACAGAGATTGGAATACGTCAAGCAAATAATTGAGGACACAGGTTGCAAGTGCTACTCCGAGATGAAGAGGTTAGCACAGGAAAGGAATTCATGGCGGGCCGCATCAAACCAGTCAGTAGACTGATGACCAAAAAAAAAAAAAAAAAAAAAAAAAAGAAATCTCGGGGCAGCCGCAGCCGTAGTCCGATCGGGGGATGCGTGGGACGAGCTGGCCGTCCCCGACAAACCCCCATCCGGACCCCCACAGTGATGCCCATTGGCAACAGCCTCAAGCTGTGTGACCGAAGCCAACACTGCCTGAAGCTGGGAGCGAAGGGATGCCAACTCAGCCTGCATCTGAACACAGCAGTTACAGTCCCTATCCATGCTAAAAACTGTTGTGTAAAGAACGTCTGAACTAATCTACAGAGAGCACAAACAATTCGACACAAAATTTAAACGGTTATTAAAATACAAGATTGCCTAGTAAATGCAGTAATGCTGCTACTTGCGCACTGCTGACGCACTGCTTGGCGGCGGAAGGAGACTACGCGATTTTACACTGTTCAGGTACTAAAACGCGATGCTACAATTCTCAAATACCATAATACGCCCGAAATTTTTGAATTAAACAATGCAAGTACCAAAAACACGCAAAGAAATTAAGAATTAAACTATGTAGCAAATAAGTGAGCTAAGAGTATACGACTTGCTGCTGGCAGCTGCTTATCCAACGGCGGTAGGGAACACACTGGCTGTGACCAACCGACACTGGCCATTCAAAACAAAAACAGAAGAAAGACAACTACGCGATTTTACACTGTTCAGGTACTAAAACGCGATGCTACAACTCTCAAATACTATAATACGCCCGAAATTTGTGAATTAAACAATGCAAGTACCAAAAACACGCAAAGAAATTAAGAATTAACTATGTAGCAAATAAATGAGCTAAGAGTATACGACTTTCTGCTAGCAGCTGCTTATCCAACGACGGCAGGGAACACACATCATTGGTGCCGACATGAGCGACCACCTGCAGATGGGTGCACCCTGTACCCTTCATGGCATCCGGAAGGACCCTTTCCACATCTGGAATGACTCCCCCCGGTATACGGTGGACTCCTGTGTGCTCCCTGCACTTCTGACTCGAAAATTAAGAAAATACTTATTAATGTAAAAACATTAGGCGGTTTTAAGATGTATTTTCTGAGCCGTTTTTGAGCTGTAGCTTATTTCTTGCAGAATGTATCCCCTCTACAATTATTTATCGGTTCCACTAATCTATGATAAACGCCAAAACGAAGAAATAATAATTTTACCTAGATTTTAAAGAGAAATTAACGGAAAATCATTGGTTCCATTGACCTCGACTCTACAAATCAGCTGTTATTGTAAAGATTTACAAACTTTCATTTAATGGCTTGAAAGAGCAGTTTAAACACAGCCACCTTTCTAACAACTGTGCAAGACACTTGTTTTCTTACATAGGCGTTGCCAACCGCAGTGCCGTATTCTGCCTGTTTACGTATCTCTGTATTTGACTACACATGCCTATACCAGTTTATTTGGCGTTTCAGTGTGAATCTTTACAAAATATAAATTGCATTTTATAAGTAAAAAAGTAGCTGCCACATTACTTCTGCGCTTTTGTGTAACCAAAATAATTACTTTGGATGCAAGGACAGTCTACATGCACAAACACAAAAAACCTATGTAATTGTTGTTGTTATTTTGTTTTCAATATAATGTTGTTCATCGTGATCAAAGCAAGAGTTTGCAATCAAAAATAATTGGGAACTGCGAAAGTTGCTTAGAAATAACAGAAACACGTTTTATATGAGCTCCGCGAAGTACTGAAGCGATGTTTGATACGTTTTTGTTTTGCTTATTTTTTTGTTTTACGTTTTTTGGGGAAATTGTGTTTTTTAGCACTATATGATAAATCTGTATTGTTTCTTGTTTTTTCTATTTTTACTACAGTATCCCTTCTTTCAAGTTAAAAATCAAAAATTTTCGAATGAATCTGAATCAAACTATGACCATTTCAGTTTTCCTATATGTACTATTTATTTTTAAATGACAGACAGGAGGATAACCATGTAAAACTAAAATTTTCTGTAGGTTACTTGGCCCTTTATATATCCTCATTCAGTAGCTTCTGGTTTCTACGGCAATCTAATTAAACACTGATGGCGTAAGCAAACAAAGCGACCTAAATGAGATAACGCTCGATAGGTATGTAACACACCTAACGTGCAGGTAACGCGGTTACGATCTTAAATGACCAAAGCTACTAGGAAAACTACTATAGTCTCCAGTAGCCCACAGTTGTTTTACAACTGTAGTTCGAACGCTGCGTCGCCATATCCGTACCGGCAAGCCTTGCTGCTAGTGCTACTAACAACGCAAATCTTGCAGTGCGCAATCTGAACAACATTCGTGTAAAGTGGGGAATACACACAGTAAATCGTTTTCCGTCTACAATTAGCGAAAGTTAAATTATAACCACCGTGTATCTAAAAACAGAAACGTGGGTACTTTGCTCTCCTGAAAACTGTTTCAAACCTGCTAACCTTTACTGTATTTTCAGCTCTTTCGTCTTTTAATGGTAGAAGCCAAACAAAATAACGCATTGGTTAAGGGCTCTTGTTTCGTTGTGAAAGTACAAATGTGAACCTTCCGTTCTTGCACGCTACTGCCAGACATTGCAAGAGGCGCATTGTGCATCGCAGTACAGTTGACGGTTAACATTTCGTGAACGTGCTTTCTCGAAGATGCAGTCAATATATTGATTCCTCCTACGTTCAACTCGTGAAAAGACAATGAAAGTAACAATTAGAGAGATTCGAAATCACGCGGATTTTAACCGAAAATGGTTCTTCCTACGCAACAGTGCGTAGGAGGAGTTGTAAATGACAACGAACCACGAGGTAGCCTCTCCATCACGTGCCGTAAGATGACTTGCAGAATTCTGATGTGGGTGTACATGTAGATGAAAAAGATTTTTTTGTGTCCGTCTGCACGAAAAATGTATTGGTAGATGAATTAGACAAAATAGCCAGTTACGTTCGTGTTGCAATAATAACACTCGCATTGCAGTGTTGAAGCCGATGATGTAAAGAACTCAGTAATATAGTAAGTGCCAGTGATTTTACTTTTAAGGATGACAAATATAAAACTAAACAGGAAAGAAAACATAATATTTTAATACAAAATGTTCACATTAATTTATCCAATTTGCTGGTTGTTGAGCTACCCGGCTGTGGATTATATTATTTTAGGAAATACAACAACCAGCCACATTTTTTATGTATTTTTGTTTGTGCCAATATGCATTTTGGGCTTTCGCCCGTCTATCTTCAGTTGGCGTAATAGGGCAACACGGTGGATAATGCGTTGTTTTTGTGCATCATGCAAAGGAAAAGTGTTTGTCATAAACAAAAATACGTAAAAAATTGATGGTTGCTGTATTTCTTAAACTAAAACTTACACATTTCGCAGTGTATTGCAGTCCTTAAGTAGAACACAAAATCGCTCAAGTAGTGGCCGAGAAAGATGTTCTCCGACGATTTACTTTGATGCTGCGATATTCTACCATTCTGATGCTACTTAAAACATAGGCATTTGTGCTTCGACTTGTAAATTCTAAACGATAAAAATAGAGAATGATACGGCAGCTTGACACCTGAAACAAAATCCGAGTCGTCGATAGCTTTCGTGAGAGGCTTCTTCTTGTGCCGTTCACGACGACTGTCACTTGAGTATCTATGTGAATAATTTCATGAATAATTTTTTTATAAATGAAAGTTAGCAATTCATCAGGTGTATGTTTGCTATGTACCTTTTCTTTTTTCACTTGTAAGTATTCAGTGGGATGACCGATTCTGGTAATTTCATATGCCTTTCTTAGAGGTTGCATCCAGGACGCTCTCATATAATCGTAGGTACGGGCAAGTACAAACTACACTGCACTTTTTAATTTTCAAGTTGTTTCGTTAGGTATATTCCACGAGCGGATCCACAAGGCGAGGTGTCTTGCGGGCTGTGCACTTAGAACATTGCAGGTGCACTGATTCATTTGATATAAGCTGCATTGTGAACAAAGAATTCTTATAGCCCTATTTAATAAATAATTACATTTAAATTTCGGTTTGATCTATTCCGATTTTTATGAATTATGTTATTTGTGTTGTTATATTTTCGTCGTCTTACAAATTGGGGAAATAATAGCTACAATCTACTCGTGATCTTCGTCCCTCGATAGGAGAATTCTTGCACTACTCTGTCGTTGTTAGCCTCGTTTCTGCTACTCTTCATCGTCCTTGTGCTTGCTTTGCACCTTTGAATTGATAATGAAAGATGCTATCCCTAGACAATGGTAATAATTTATATAACGTTGATAACTGTATGTAATATATTCTTGTGTGACGTCTTCGCCTAGGTACATACTCTGCAAATCACAGTAAGACAGACGGTAATTTTATTTGGCAATGTATTAGTGTTGTTTCCCATCCTGTTCACTGATGGAACGTGGAGAGAGTGCTTATATGCCTCACTGTGAAACGTTATTACTCTAATTTTACTTTCACTGTCTTTGTGCGTCATAGTGGGTCGCTAAGGAATGTTCCAAATTTCGCTCGAAAAAAAACTTCAGCCTTATTAATTTATCTTCTATTTCTTAAACTACAGCTGTTTGAAAGTCTATAAAAGCCAAATTCTCTTCGTTACTTATTGTACCTAAGACGCTTAGGACTCTCTATTAAACAAAGATGTCAGGTACAATACGTAGGATGTTTTTTGTTACATTTGAGGCTTTATCTGAAGAACGGTTGTATGCAATTCCTCAAAGTTTCTACTAAAGTCTATTCATATTCCTTATTTCCATTTCGATTTTCTCCTGTAGATTCGTTCTGCTTTCTGTCGGAAAAGGCTGACAATACAGTCTCCAGGACAATAAATGTAAAAATTGAGACCGGTAATGCTGTTCGCATTTTTTCGACGTCTCTTCGGCGGAATGTTCAACTTTAACCTTTTCTCACTTCTATCGACAGCTGTGACATGCAGATAAGAAAAATTCATACAATTCACAGCAAACTGCATGCACCAGTAAACTTTTCTGGAATTTCCGTCTTCCGTTTTTCTCCTGTTCTCTGCCTCAAACGCACTAACCCGTGTATGCCGCTGATCTTAGAACTTTGACGGGTGTTCTACCTGCAAGAAATTAAGAAATCGTGTGACTTATTTTCGTAAATTAAAGACGTAGAGCTACAGTCTCCGACACAGATCGTTAGCAGCTGATACGAAAGACTATTTCCATGTGATGGCTGCAATTAAAGGGGATAATACATGATATTCATTCATTTGCTCATCATTACGATTTTAGAAAAACACATACTTTTTTAGAATGAGGTGACAATAAGGATTTACTTGGGATTACAAATAAGGGATGTTGAAAGTGTTCAAAGAAGGACAGCATGAATGGTGACAAGTTTGTAAGACCCAGGAGAGAGTGTCACTCTGATGCAAAATAACTTGAACTGGCAGGTGCCACATGGGGACAGACGCCCAACTATCCTATGAAGCTAATAAAACATTCTCGGGTTTCAAGTCGCGCCAAGTGGTTCACTGCCTACGAGCTTTCGGCAGAGATCTCTTCTGCCATCGTCAAGTGGATGACTGTCGTGTGGTTTTTTTTTTTTTTCTTTATTGTATTTCAATTCCCCATCGGGGCAGGCTGGCAGCAGCATAGGCGCTGCTCTTCAGCCGAAAGACATAGAACAAAACAATAGAAGACATTTAAAAACAGCAAAGGAGAGAATAAGGTGAACATAGATATATAAAAGGGGGAACATCATGGAACATCAGGTGGAAAACAGAGCGAGCAGCAAGGGAGATTTGTTGGAAGGTGTGGGGGCGCTGAACAGGGTGAATGTTTTGGAGTACAACGGTAATGAACCGGATGATGTCCTCGGCCGTGGGGGGTGGACGGAGGGAATCGTTGGGATGGACAGGGGGATCGACGGGACGAACTGGGACTGTGAGTTCAGGGGTGGTTGGAGGGGGTTTAGCTTTACACTTGTGGGAGTATGTGGGATGGGGGCCATTGCAGGTATTACAGGAAGGAGGAGCAGCGAGGTTGGGGCAGTTCTTAAGAAAGTGGGAGGCCTTGCAATGGGGACAGGTGGGGGGGTTTTTGCAGTTGGGAGTCAGGTGGTCATTGTACATCAGGTACCGCTGGCGATGGTAGGATTGAGGAGGGGATTTGGAGGATTCAACAGGGTGGCGACGGTGGTATATCAGGGCACCCTGGGTGAGGAGATGGTCTATGGATGGGGCGGACTCAGAGAATACCCGCATGAGGTAGGTGGGACCAGAGGCATTGTGGATACGGTGGGCAGAGCGGATGTCCAAGTCCGGGTGGGAGTTCAGTTCTACCAACACTTCATCCTCTGTGATCACCGGGCTGAGCTTGGTGATGACAGCGGTGTAGGTGGGGGGAGCGACGGGGAGGCTGGGGCTGACGAGGAGTGGAAGCGGAAAGGAACGGTGTCAGAGAGGCCTGGGGGCTGAACATAACTTGTGGGAGTTTTCGCAGGAGGTCTGTGTGAATGGATGGGGACGGGGACTTGATAAGGACTGAGTCCCTGCAGGGAATGAGCTGGGAGATTGGAGCACCAGGTAAGTACTTTCGTATTTCCTTGGTGAGGGTACGAGCGTCGAGGAACTTAGGATCGCCGGCCGCGGTGGTCTAGCGGTTCTGGCGCTGCGGTTCGGAACCGCGGGACTGCTACGGTCGCAGGTTCGAATCCTGCCTCGGGCATGGGTGTGTGTGATGTCCTTAGGTTAGTTAGGTTTAAGTAGTTCTAAGTTCTAGGGGACTGATGACCTAAGATGTTAAGTCCCATAGTGCTCAGAGCCATTTGAACCATTTTTGAACTGAGGATCGGGAGTTGACAGGACAAAGGTGTGGAGGGTGGGGGCCAAGGTATGGGTGGCAGGAGGAGGGGTGGTGTCCATGGTGACGACAGGGGGAGGGGGAGGTGGTGTTGATTTTTTGTGGGAAGTGGCGGGAGCAGAGTCGGTAAGGACGCGCTTTTGGGGTTTTTTGGAGACCGGAGGCTGGGAGGAGGGGAGAGGGACGGGGAGGAGAGGGAGGTGGCGAGTGGCAGATCCCTGTGGCGTAGTGGAGGCACCGGGAGAAGCAGCTGGTTCAGTGGTGGCGATGGTGGCTCGGCGCGACGTGATGCGTGCGGGAGATGCAGAAGACGAAGCGACGGGGTCGGTGAGAGAGGGGAAGCCAACAACCTGAGGGGCGGCAGCAGAGGCGGCAACAGAGGCGTACGTGAGGGCGGGGGTAGTAGTGGGAGCTGTTGAGGGGGTAGAGGCTGGAGGAAGGGTGTAGAGGTGTGGGTATACAGCAGGGGAGGAGATTGGGGGATGGCTAAGTGGAGGAAGGGAAGGGTAGGTGTAAGGAGGGTGGCCAGGGGCGGCACTCCAAGAAGTGACTGTGGGAGAGGGGGAGGGGGAGGTGTAGATGACGGTGGAAGTGGGAGTACTCATTGCAGACGAACGGCGACGGACAGACGGACGTGCAGCAGGCGGCGGCGGTGGCGGCGGCGGCGGCGGCGGCGATGGTCGGCGGCGAACAGACGGACGAACAGTAGCCGGCGGCGGCAGCAGCGGCGGCGGCGGCGGCGGCGGCGGCGGCGGCGGCAGTGGTTACGACGACGGCGATGGACAGCGAGCAGGCAGGCGGACGGACGGACGAACGAACGAACAGCGATAGCAGCAAGCGGCGGGCAGACAGACAGACAGACAGACAAACACAATCTTCGAAGACGGAGATTCCACCCTGAGAGTAGCCCAGTCTTTGCAATCTGACGCTTTCGAAGGAGGGGATCCAACCCTCTAGATGTGTCGTGTGGTTGTCATTGCCATGCTTATATAGCAGCGCCGTCGCTTGTGACGTCACTGGTGCGCGGTCCCGCACCATGTATGGTAATGTTTTGGCCGAGCGACTGCCGGGCCCCCTTCAACTCCCTCAACACCGGATGCTGCGCTGTACTCACCTGCAATCCACCGTTTCTATTGAAGGTGTTTTCAGAAATTCTAATCTCTATGGCCTCGTTTATAACGCTATCCCAGAAGCTATTAGTCCGTCTCATCCAATGCAAATCGGTGTCCGTTTTACAGAGCATGTTCTGCTACAGCTGACTTTTCGGGACAGCGCAGACGGTAACACCTTTCATGTTCTATGCGGCGCTGTTCAATAGTGCGAACAATCTGGTCGACATAAAACTGCCCACATCCACACGGTATCTTGTAAATTCGTGGCGTTCTGAGATCTACATAGCCTTTCACAGGTCGATGTGACGACCACCAACATTGTTACACACATTGTACTTAGCACGTTCTGATACGCGCTCTCCATCCCACCTGGTGTCTCTTCAGTTTCTAGAGCAGCACCCAGAACTCGTGCCAGCAGATCTTCCTCTGTCTCCACAGGAGTCTCGTAAAGTAAACTTCGCATACGACGTTAAGTGACATCAGGTGACCGTCTGACGTATTACGCGTCATCCTGTCTACCCTCTACCCTACTGCACAGCAGGACAAGCAACTCTGAGACTTTTCTCTTTCCCTCAGCAGACGTGGACGCGTTACACATCTGGATTTAAACCATCGAAGAACGGAAACGGTGCTTTTCCGAACATGGGTTTCTAACGAAAATATTATCTTCTCACTCCCCTCTTTAAGTCCTAGAAGTTTGTAACGGGAATTTTCGAACACTGTGTATGGAACATAAGATCAAAACATTGTAACTAGAAGCGAACGGTAGATTATCCTTATCCAACTTGCACTCCAAATGTTCTTTCTTACTTAACAATAAGACAATAACAAAAACAGTAATATTGTAACATATCTAAAATCAAATGCTATTAAGGAAGGACAGAAAAAATAAAAAATGACCAACAGCACTGTCACTTCTCAACAGTTCCACCTACAAAGCACATTCGTCTTCCAAATGTTCAAGTGATGGAGTCGTAGAAAAAAAGAGTATTTTCAGTTTTCACTCCTGGAAATGGAAAAAAGAACACATTGACACCGGTGTGTCAGACCCACCATACTTGCTCCGGACACTGCGAGAGGGCTGTACAAGCAACGATCACACGCACGGCACAGCGGACACACCAGGAACCGCGGTGTTGGCCGTCGAATGGCGCTAGCTGCGCAGCATTTGTGCACCGCCGCCGTCAGTGTCAGCCAGTTTGCCGTGGCATACGGAGCTCCATCGCAGTCTGTAACACTGGTAGCATGCCGCGACAGCGTGGACGTGAACCGTATGTGCAGTTGACGGACTTTGAGCGAGGGCGTATAGTGGGCATGCGGGAGGCCGGGTGGACGTACCGCCGAATTGCTCAACACGTGGGGCGTGAAGTCTCCACAGTACATCGATGTTGTCGCCAGTGGTCGGCGGAAGGTGCACGTGCCCGTCGACCTGGGACCGGACCGCAGCGACGCACGGATGCACGCCAAGACCGTAGGATCCTACGCAGTGCCGTAGGAGACCGCACCGCCACTTCCCAGCAAATTAGGGACACTGTTGCTCCTGGGGTATCGGCGAGGACCATTCGCAACCGTCTCCATGAAGCTGGGCTACGGTCCCGCACACCGTTAGGCCGTCTTCCGCTCACGCCCCAACATCGTGCAGCCCACCTCCAGTGGTGTCGCGACAGGCGTGAATGGAGGGACGAATGGAGACGTGTCGTCTTCAGCGATGAGAGTCGCTTCTGCCTTGGTGCCAATGATGGTCATATGCGTGTTTGGCGCCGTGCAGGTGAGCGCCACAATCAGGACTGCATACGACCGAGGCACACAGGGCCAACACCCGGCATCATGGTGTGGGGAGCGATCTCCTACACTGGCCGTACACCACTGGTGATCGTCGAGGGGACACTGAATAGCGCACGGTACATCCAAACCGTCATCGAACCCATCGTTCTACCATTCCTAGACCGGCAAGGGAACTTGCTGTTCCAACAGGACAATGCACGTCCGCATGTATCCCGTGGCACCCAACGTGCTCTAGAAGGTGTAAGTCAACTACCCTGGCCAGCAAGATCTCCGGATCTGTCCCCCATTGAGCATGTTTGGGACTGGATGAAGCGTCGTCTCACGCGGTCTGCACGTCCACCACGAACGCTGGTCCAACTGAGGCGCCAGGTGGAAATGGCATGGCAAGCCGTTCCACAGGACTACATCCAGCATCTCTACGATCGTCTCCATGGGAGAATAGCAGCCTGCGTTGCTGCGAAAGGTGGATATACACTGTACTAGTGCCGACATTGTGCATGCTCTGTTGCCTGTGTCTATGTGCCTGTGGTTCTGTCAGTGTGATCATGTGATGTATCTGACCCCAGGAATGTGTCAATAAAGTTTCCCCTTCCTGGGACAATGAATTCACGGTGTTCTTATTTCAATTTCCAGGAGTGTATATTAGGAAGGAACTTGTTCGTCCAAAACATGATATTTGAAAAGAGCGTCCTGGCAGTACACAGGATAGAGCCAGTAGTGAAAAAATACTGTTCTTTATAACTTGAAAATATCGCAGAGCAGGACGTATTAGTGTTTCAAATTTTGAAAACGCGCCCTTCGCGTTGTTAACATTTTCTCCGGTCTGGCAACTTGTACGCTTACTTTGTGCTAACTTCCACGCTCTCGTAAATTTGTTTAGCATTCTCTTTACCTTTGCTCTTTGGTCTAAGGCTAAAGAGGAATGTCTGAATAGTTCACTAGGGCATTCCAGCCATTTGCTTAATATTAAAGACTCTGCAACAGAAACGCTCCTAAATTCTGCTTGACCCACACAGGGCGCAGAGGCGATAAAAGAGTTTAAACCTCTTAATGTTGAAAATCCTGATATACTAGTGAGTGCTAAGCGGTCGGAATATACGCAGTTGCTTTCTTTTAAAAGGATCGATTAGTTATATCAGTGTTAATACACACCGCCCAGTAATTTCAGGTAATTTGCCTGCGCGATTGCAAGATAGCCGGATACACTTAAAGACAATGGGCAATGTATGATAATTTGTAATTTAATTTAAGTACTGATGAAAAACTATCGGAACAGCAGAAATAGGCTTGACTTACTTGTTTTGTTCACTTATAATCAATAAACCTATTTATAAACTGGATATGTCACAAGCATTTCATGTATTCTTCAGATAATAATAATGTAGTTTTCATGACGAGCTTTTCTAGGTTTTTTTTTTTTTTTTGGTGTAGTGTGGATTATATTCGTGACAATTTTCCATGATTAACTTGCCATTATGTTTAAAAATAAGATAGATGTTCTCTGTGAAAACATAGGTAAATGCAAGCCGTTGACATAGCTACATATTTTCAAATCTACAGCAAAATGTGATAACTGAAACCCAACCATTAACACACCACACGCTCAGAAATTAATATATGGGTTGGAAGGAATTATCAAGTACAAATGATTTCAATTTGTTTTTAAAATTTTTATTGTCTGCTAGCACCTTTATGTCACAAGGAAGGTGGTCAAGTGTCTTATGACTGCATATTTTTCTGCTTTCTGGGCATGAATTATGGATAGTGGAGGTTATTTTATTTCCTAATGCTGTATTTATGAACGATTCTATTGTTTTCATGAACTTCATAAGAGAGTAAAATAGTGAAAAGTTGTTGTTAGCATGCTTAATTCTTTAAATAGTTGCCTGCATGGAGTTCGAAGATTTACGCCAAGTTATTATCCTTACAGCATTTTTCTGTGCCATGAATACTTCGAGTCTTTTTGTCGAATTTCCACGGAAAATTTATTTCCATATGACCCCAATTAATGAAAGTAAGCACGGAGCACTACCATTCTAAAATTATCATCAACAATATCAGAAATTAGTATGAAAAGGATCCTACAAAAGGGATTAGAGCGCAGTAAGAAAGGTGATTAGGTACTGTGTCAGACGAAATACACGTAGTAAAATGAACAGTTGGCCTGTGAGAAAATTTACGCACTTTAAAAACAACACATCCGGCAAACTCAATTATTAACTTCACAATGCCAAATCAGTGTGACACTGTCCTGTTTTTCCAACCTTTTCCCCTGTCTATTCCTGTCTGTTGCAAGTCTCCAAGGTGAATTAGAGCTTGCAATATTACTCTGCCCCTTATTTAATAATAGTTTTATGTATATTTCACTCACAGAGCATTCAGGTTTATACAGTGTGACAATTATTGACCTACATGAAATACCAGCGTCATAACTTTTGAACGGTTTGTGTTATGACGTTCAAATTGCACAGTTGGCCGCGGGGCATGATGGGAATTAGTATGCGCATTATAGTTTGGTTTAGCGACAAAGTCCACTTTCATTTGAATGGGTTCGTCAATAAGCAAAATTGACAAATTTGCGGGACTGAGAATCCGCATTTCGTGATCTAGAAGTCTATTCGCCCTCAATGGGTGTAGTGAATAATCAGTGCGGTATTCCTTGATGGCACTGTGACTGCCAAATGGTACGTGAAGATTTTGGAAGACGATTTCATCCCCATTATCCAAAGTGACCGTGATTCCGACAAAATGTGGTTCATGCAAGACGGAGCTCGACCCCATTGAAGCAGGAGAGTGATGTCCCGGAGGAGCACTTTGAAGTCTGCATTCTGGCTGTGGGGTACCCAGAGGCCACTGGCATGGGCCTCGATTGGGTTCCATATTCTCTGGATCTGAACATACGCGACTCCTTTTTGTGGGGCTATATTAAAGACAAGGTGTACAGTAATAGCCCCAAAACCATTGCTGAGCTGAAAACAGCCATTCAGGAAATCATCGCCTTCACTGATGTTTCGACACTTTAGCAGGTCATGCCCAATTGCGCTGTTTGTCAGCGCCACATCATCACCACTGATGGCAGGCGTATCGAACACGTCATAACCCAAATCCGAATCTGTAGTGATGTTTACATGTTGAATAAAGTATGTGCACGCCGTAGTTTGCAACTAATTTACTCTTTTTTTCGTATAGTTCAATAATTGTCACCCTGTACACTGATCAACCAAAACATTATGACCACTGGCCAACGCGACGTTAGATTCCGCCTAGTGGCGTTCCAGCCACGTGACGCAGTAACAAAAGTATGTAAGCGGAGCAGACACAGACGGGGATCGCCCTAGAGAGGATATATGCTGCAAATGGAGAAATCCATTGAGATAAGCGACTTTGACAAAGGGCGGATTATTATTATGCACAGCCTGTGAACGAAGCTGGTCAAATATTAACGTCCTACTGTCGTGAGCACCTACGGAAAGAGGTAGAAGGACTGTGAAACTACCACTAATCGCTAAATGTTCGATGAGGTTTTGGGATTGCAGCCGAATCATGTTGACCTCTTGCCACGATATTTCGGCTGGCAATCGTCCAAGCATCTTCAGGTGAGTGTCCGTCACTGGAGACTGCAAATTTCTTTTTTTCTCTCTTTCTTTATTGAATTTCAATTCCCCACCTGGGGTGGGCTGGCAGCAGCATAGGCGCCGCTCTTCAGCTGAGAGACAGTAAGTACATAACAGGGAGTTATTTAAAACAACATAAAGGAGAAAATATGGCGAAACAGAGATATAAAAAATGGACAACATAATGGAAGATAGCATACAAATGGGGGGGACTGTAAAAATGGAGATAAAAATCTAAAAAAGTAGTGTTCACAAAAAGTACACACTGTGACGATTAAAACAACTCAAGGTGAAGTACAGCCGGTGCATAAAAGTTGCGATGGGTGGTGTATCACAGAACAATCACGAACAGCAACACTATGTACAAGTCCAGCACATGATCAGAATCACAGCACTTGACATCACTATAGCACGTCACCGATCACAACACTGACGTAGCACACTGACGACAAAGAACTAACTGGGAGGATCTGCCAGGGGTATGAATACGAGGGAGGAGGGAAGAAAGGACGGGAATGGGAGATGCTAAAGGGGGGGAGAAAAGGGGAAATGGGGTGGGTCGCTCACCAAAGGAGGTTGGGGAGGAAAGAATGGGGAGGGAAACAGCCAAGGAGAGAGTGCAGAGACTCAGGGGGGGGGGGGGAAGAGGAATAACCGCTCTGGGGGAAGGAGGGGAGAGGAAAAGGGGGCCCCCAGTGGGGGGGGGGGCGGAAGGCCAGGCTACAGTTGGCAGGAAGGGTAGACGTCACAGAGAAGTTCATCATCTGGGCGGGGAAGCTGTTGGAAATTGCCCAGAGGAAGGAGATGGGGGTGTGGAGGTGAAGAGAGGGGTGGTTCAGTGATAGAAACGCAGCAACAGGTGGGGGATGGAGAGGAAGTAGGACACCAGGGAGTGGGGGGGGGGGAGGAAATCAAGCCTGCAGACAGTGTATAGGATGTGGATATGTTGGAGAAAAAGGAGGAGGTGGGGGAAGGGAATGAGGTCATACAGGAACTGTGTGGGGGACAGAAGGTGGATATGGAAGGCAAGGTGGAGTGGGTGGCATTCTAGGATTTGGAGGGCCTTATAAAAGTGGGGGGGGGCAGAAATCCAGGCAATCATAACAGGATAGGACAGATGAGGGATTTCTATGAGTGGAGGATGGAGGAAGGATGCAATCCCTATGTCTGGCCAGACAGAGTTTTAGGAAGTGGAGGCATGTATGGGCTTTCTGCTGGATGGTCAGGAGATGTGGGCTCCAGGTGAGGTGATGGTCGAGGGTGAGGCCAAGGTATCTCAGGGTGGGTGTGAGCTGGATAAGATGAGCATAAACGGTTAGTTAGAAACCATGGAGACAGAAGGAGCGGGGGCTGTGGCCTATGATGATTTCCTGGACCTTGGAGGGGTTTGTTACAAAGGAACCACTGGTTGCACCAAGTGGTGAACTGGTCAAGGTGGGCTTGGAGGCTGCGTTGGGACTGTTGAAGGGTAGGATAGACAGCCAGGAAGGCGGTGTCATCAGCATATTGGAGGAGGTGTACAGGTGGGGCTGGCTTGGACATATCGGCAGTGTGCCGGACATAGAGGAGAGGGGAGAGGATGGAGCCTTGGGGGACGTATATGGTGGGGTAAAAGATACAGAAGGGGAGTTGGTATCATGGAGAGTGACACAGGAAGGATGGCATAAGAGGAAGGAAGCGACCAGACGGACAAAATTGATAGGATGAGCGTAGGTTTGGGGTTTAAAGAGGAGACACGGTTGTAAGCATTTTAGAGGACGAGGGAAACAAAAATAGCGAAGCGATGGGAGTTAAGTTGGAGGGAGAGAAGGTGGATGAGGTTAAGGAGTTTGTATTCACTGGAGAAGGAGAGCCAGAAGCCACATTGGGTAAGGAAGAGCAGATGTTGATTAAAGTGGTGATGGATACAATGGGGAGGATGGATTTGAAGACTTTACTCAAGATGGAGGTGAGGCAGATGTACCGATAGGAAGAGGTGACAGAAGGGGGTTTTTTGGGTTTGAGGAACAAGAGGACGTGGGAAGTCTTTCACAGATCAGCGTAGAAGCTGGTGGAGAGGATGACATAAATTGGCAAGTACAGTCAGGAAGGAGAAGGGGCATTCTCAGAGGTGGCGATAGGTGACACAGTCGTGACCAGGAGTCGTGTTGTGTTTTGATTGGAGAATAAATCTTATGTCTTGTGCTGTGATTGGAGTGTTGATTTCAGAGGGGGTTAACTGCCCCAAGTACTGGAGACTGGGAGTGAGTGGAGTGACTGAGGTATCAGCGTGTTCCATGACAGTGGGGAAAAGCGAATATTCAAAGTGGGAATCATCAGGGATGGAGAACACCTCAGAAAGATGGGATGCAAAGTGGACTTACTGAAGCTGTCGGGAAGGGGGAGATCGTTATGGAGAAGGGGATATTGGAGTGCAGAATGGGAACCAGTAAGGCGATGGAAGGCTGGCCAGTACTTCGAGAAGTTTATAGGGAGGGTGGTGGTGAGTCATGTACAGGTTTGGCGCCAGTCCAAGCGTTTCATTGCTGTAATGAGGTTCCGAGAGTGTCACTGTACTTGGCGATGGCAGTGGAGTTTATCCCTGTCACGAGTGCACAGGAAGGAGCGGTAGAGGCAGCATGATTCATGGAGGAGAACAGCCCATGGAGGGAGAGTGGGATGGTGTGGGTGGATGGTATTAGTTGGAACATGGGCCTCCATGGCGTCAGGAATGGCTTTCTGAAGGAAGGATGAGATGTGAATGATGTTATCGGGATGGTGATAGGTAAGAGGGTGGCTCTCGACCTGGGTGGTGATGGATTCCCAGTAGGCTTCCTTGTGATAGGGTGCAGGGTGGGGAGCTGGAGGCAAGTGGTGAGCAGACGTTATGGTGAGAAGGACGGAGAGGTGATCAGTGCCTGTCGGGTCAAGGGTGTCGATTGCGATACACCGAAGGAGGTTGGTAGAGGCAATGACAGTATCAGGGGTGGTGTTCTTTCAGGACAGGTGTCCTGGGGAAGAGGAACAAGGTCACCTTGGATCGTGGGGAGGAACTGATGCCACCGCTGAAGGGCGGCAGGAGAGCAGCTATGGATGTTGATGTCAGCAGCAGTCACATAGGTGGAGAAGTTGCGGTCAATGTAGGAGATGAAGTCATACGGAATAAGAGCAGTGGAAAAGACATAGATGGTGGCGCAGGTGACGTTGAGGGAGGCGAAAAAGACGCTGAGGATAAGGTGTTCAGTGCGGTCGTTGAGGAGGGGTTGTGGCATGACAGGGATGTGCTTAAGGTGGCCGATGGTGACTCCACCAAGACTGCAAGTTCTCAGCGTCGGCTTTATAACAATGAATTGGCGTGGAAACATATGCGCATTGACGTCTTTCGAAATCCGAGCCCAATGGAAATACTGTTCTATCTGTAGTGCACATGGGCATGCGTAAAGATGAAAACTACATGTCCGCCCTCTGTCGGAATCCGCGCTCGCATCGCTAAGAATAGACATTAAATGTCGCCAGACGTGTCATTATGAATAAACTGTCTTGTCTCAGAACTGAGAATAAACTGTCTGATAAGAGAAGACACTTCTGGCGACATCAGACATCTGTTTTTGTCGACGCGAGCGCGCATTCTGACATAGGGCGGACATGTAGTTTTCACCTTTATGCATGTGCCTGCAACTCACAGATAGTACAGTATTTCCCGAGGGTGCGGATTTCGATAGAGAACGCTCCTGTGATGACCGCCAATGCCCATGCATTTCTGTTCCAATTGTTTGCTATGAAGCAGATGCCAGGAACTTGCAGTCTCCAGTGATGGACCCTCATCTGAAGATGGCTGGACGATTGCCAGCCGAAATATCGTGGCAAGAAGTCAACACGATCCGGCTGCAATCCCAAAACCTCATCGAACATTCAGTATGCCGGGAAAACTTCAAGAATCACAATCGCTAAATGGTTGGACGTCGACGACTCATTGCAGAGGTGGGGTTCAGAGGCTTGTATGCTCTGTAAAGTAGGATAGATGATGATCTGTGGCATCTCTGCTGCAAGAGCACAATACTGGTGCACACTCAAGTGTTTCAGGGGACACCATTCATCGCGCATTGTTGAACATGGAGCTCCATAGCAGACAACCCCTAATTGTTTACATGTTGACTCAACGACCGTAATTTACAATTTCAGTGTGCACAGAACCACTGAAATTCGATCAATGGAAATGTGCTGGCTCATCATATTTTTGCTGCACTAGGTCGATGGTTGCCTCCGCAAAAGCCATCGTCAAGGTGAACAGCGGCTCGAAACGTGCAGTGCGCCATGGATGCAGAATTATGCTACGGGTGACATTCTCCTGCACTTGCATGGGATCTGTAGTAGTAATCAAAGATATGCTGACAGCTGCGAACCACCTAGGTCCCTTCATGCTAGATGTCTTCCCTGTCGGTGATGTCAACTCTTAGTGGTATAACTGCCTGTGTCTCTGAGCCAAAACTGTGATTCAGTGGTTTGAATAGCATTTTAGTGAACTCACGTTGATGTCTCGACGACCAAATTCACCTGATGTAAATCCTATGAAACCCATCTGGGTCGCCATTGGGCGCCATCACCGCGCACGCAAATCAGCATTCCATTATTTGCCCGAATTACATGACCTTTGTGTAGATATCTAAAGCCACATACCTCCAAAAACCTACCAACAAATTGTCCGATCCCTGGTCCGCAGAATCTGTTACGGCGTAAAGTCAAGGGCGAGAACACAGGGTCAGGAGAAACAGAGAAGAGATGGCTGTGAGAAGAAGTCAGTCAATCGCACGCTGACTAACCTCCCTTCCAGGACGACAAAGCGACAATAGCGGCCACTAGGTGCACAGGACATAAGCGCTGCGCCCGACTGGTGGAGGCCCACTTGGATAGCAGCTTCAATGCTAAACAATTCTATAGCAGCGTCAATGTTAGCAACTTTGTTAGGAATCTCTATGTAGCACAGACTTGTATTTGTCTAAACTGAAGAAGAATGATTATTCTGTATGTCGCCCTTTGCTTGCGACACATCTAGTAAAGTTAAGTATTGCTATTTTCTTATTGTAATAAAACTCATTAATATGAGTTGTTTGTTTGTTTGTCTAGCTAACCGAGTAGGCAGAATTACTAGACACAACAGGGTCAGTGATATATTTCGTTCCAAAGACGGAGAAACAAGCTATCAAGCAGGTGTGATGATGTTATGGCCATCATTGTATCTGTTCATTCTGTTGTTTGGTTATCCACTTCATACTGAACGTCCAGTATCGACCTGTTCACATGGTCCGTTTATAAACGCCATACATTACTGAACGCCGAACTATAATTTAAGAAAAATTTAATTCAAGGCAGTGCCCATCTTTGTCACCAAACATTTGATCTACTGGGGAATAATATACTTACAATAGTAAGTCTGCCTCTTCTATCTTCCTTGTTACAGTTATGCTGAGTAATCTATGCTTCTTCGGCCTCAGTTTTCCTAATTAACAAACTGTTACCTATCTTTCTGATATTGTTCCTTTCTTTGCTCTTTAATTATTATTCCCTAACGTTCTGCACATAACAGCTTATGAACTGCATTAATGGCTTCTTCTAAATCTTCCTTTCTTGCTCCTACTAGGGCAATTTGCTCTAGAAGGCAGTTTCAGTAGCTCATACGGTTTTTACATAATGTTGTAGCTGTTCAGAGTTTTTCTTTCATTTTCTCTTCGTTATTCTAAGTGGAGGTACGGTGTAACAATACATTGCACACATTTTGGCATTAACTCATCTACCTTGACTCTCCATTTCGTTTTCTCTGAGACTAGTTTTTCAGATTTTTTAACTTGATTAAAGACCTCGAAATACATTTTGACATGCTATTTGTCGGTTTACACTATGGCTTTCTTATCAGCAAGCAAATCTTTGTTCAATATCAGGCCACGTCTGATGATACCAACAACTTAGTTGGTTGCTCAGAAAGACTCAAAAATAAGAGTATTGCTCACAGTAAATCAAATTAAAATTTCACCAGGATAATTAGCATAGAATATTGCATGGGAAGCAACCAAATAAGCTACATTATTAGTTTGTATGACATTAAAAAACTTTAACTTACCGGAGATAAATAACAAATGGGATTTCACAAACAAGACAAGTTTCCAATTTTCGAAGGCTATGTCAATGTCATTTGTCATTTTCCGGATGAACTACATTCCTCAAGGCGACTTGGCCTATTAGCAACTTCGTGATGTTTTTTAATTATTTATTCCACTTCAATAGTGAAACCATAGTCGTAGTAAATTACAGAAAGTTTACATGACTACTTCTGGTGCTCAGTCACAGTTATCAAATGTAACAAGTTCGAAGTAAGTCTGCTATTAATTATAAGAACCTGAAATATAAGTAACATCTAACCACAACTCCTTTACCATAGGAAAGAATACTGTGAACTTATCATGTTAAATTAAAACATTTTATGCAGTAATGGCAAAGAAGCAACATCATTGCAATTAATCGCAGTGAATCCTTTATCTACACAGAACATTAAAATCTTAACGCTGTATAAGTTGGATTAGGATCGGCGTCGTCTCTCTACTTGCATAACGAACCTGACAAGTGAAAATCTCGTCTTATTAATCTTAGCAATTCTGCTGTTATTCTGAAACATACATCGCTCAGTTATGAGACGGAACCGTTAACTGAAGTATCAGAACACACCTTAAATGAAGTTAATGAAATAACAACATCAATGCATGAATATTGTATATTATTGTCTACAGGGTGTCCCAAAATAATGTATTCACTTTTTGAAATTGAATATCTCTCTTAAAGGAGTTAAAATGCAGTTTTTCCAGGTAATCATTCAGAAGGCAGCGTAAAACGTAACAACACTTTCTTTTTTTCCAGCATTGTAACCATGGTGTTATTGTTGGCTCAACGGAAATGGGTGCTGAAGTGTTACTGGAAAACAGAGACTGTTAGAGAGGTATGATGATGTTCGAGGGCTGTACTTGGAGCAACATCACCACCAAGGGTAACAATTGTAAGATTTTGAGATAAGTTTTGCATCAAAGGAACAGTACAAAATATGAAGAAGGGATACTTGCGGAAGAAAAAGATGTTCAGCAGACAATGAAAGTGTTGACGCAGTGGTCCAGGCATGCACACAATCCCGAATATATCTGCGAGGTAATGCTCTAGGAGATTGGGATCTGCAAATGCAGTGTTCGTAGAATTCAGTGGGCTCAGAAATTTAAGCCGTACATTCCAAGACTTTTCCATGCTCTTAATGAGGATGATCCTAATAGGTGAAGTGAATTTTGTGAATGGTTCGTTAACAGATTTGAAGAAGAGCAACATTTCCATGAGCTAATTCTTTGTTCAGACGAAGTGACCTTTGAGCTTATTGGAACAATTAACTACCATAATTGCGTGTACTTGGCCAGTGAGAACCCATACGTAACAGAGGAAGGGAATGTTAATCTCCCAGGAGTATGAGTCTGTCTTCTGGAAGGTTAATTGGGCTGTACTGCTTTGGAAACACTGTCACAGTTGACTCTTAGAAATATTGAGTATGATGACACGTGACCTTAATAGATTTTTTTGAAAATGAAGATTATTGCTTTTAACAGGATGGTGCACCACATCACTTTCACATTGATGTGATGGTATTTGTCAATTGTACATTCCCTGTAAGATGGATAGGTAAAAGAGGGAGTGTGGAGTTTCCAGCTCGATCTCGTGATTTAACCCTCTAGACTTCTATCTGTGGGATAGTCTCAAGACAGTTCATACTGCAAGACCACAAACACTGGATGAGCTTAAAGAGCAAATTGAGGAGGCCTGTGACGCTATTCCATTAGGAACAATACAAATCTCATGCCGCTCTGTTCTAAGTCATTGTCGATGGTGTATTGCGGCTGAAGGAGACCGTTTTGAATATTTACTACCTTTAGTTTACTACCTTTACCTTAAGGTACACCACAAACAATGTACTGTATTTCTATCTTCTTCAATTAAAGACATATTCAGTTTCAAAGAGTGTATACATTATTTTGGGACACCCTGTATATATATTTTCTCCAAACCAACTGGTCAACTCTGAGACAAAAATGTCCACGTCTCAACTACTTAAAATTAAAAACACATAGTCTGTAGTCTTGAACAAAGCACTCAATAGCACTGTGTCCAAGAAACGACTGTTTCTAATCCAACATATACAAAGTTAAGATTTTAATGTTCTGTGTTGATAAAGGTTTCATAGTGATCAATTGCAATCATGAAACTTCCTGGCAGATTAAAACTGTGTGCCCGCCCGGGACTCGAACTCGGGACCTTTGCCTTTCGCGGGCAAGTGCTCTACCATCTGAGCTACCGAAGCACGACTCACGCCCGGTACTCACAGCTTTACTTCTGCCAGTATCTCGTCTCCTACCTTCCAAACTTTACAGAAGCTCTTCTGGGAACCTTGCAGAACTAGCACTCCTGAAAGGAAGGATATAGCGGAGACATGGCTTAGCAACAGCCTGGGGGATTGTAGAGCACTTGCCCGCGAAAGGCGAAGGTCCCGAGTTCGAGTCTCGGTCGGGCACACAGTTTTAATCTGCCAGGAAGTTTCGTATCAGCGCACACTCCGCTGCAGAGTGAAAATCTCATTCTGGAAACATCCCCCAGGCTGTGGCTAAGCCATGTCTCCGCTATATTCTTTCTTTCAGGAGTGCTAGTTCTGCAAGGTTCGCAGAAGAGCTTCCGTAAAGTTTGGAAGGTAGGAGACGAGATACTGGCAGAAGTAAAGCTGTGAGTACCGGGCGTGAGTAGTGCTTCGGTAGCCCAGATGGTAGAGCACTTGCCCGCGAAAGGCAAAGGTCCCGAGTTTGAGTCTCGATCGGGCACACGGTTTTAATCTGCCAGGAAGTTTCATATCAGCGCACACTCCGCTGCAGAGTGAAAATCTCATTCTGGAATTGCAATCATGTTGCGTCTTTGCCATTACTGCGTAACAAGGTTTAATTTTTACATGGTGACTTCACAGTACTGTCTCGTATGACAATGGTGCTTTGATTAGATGCTGCTTATATTTCAGGTTCTCATAATTAACAACAGACTTACTTCATACTTGTTACATTTTATAATGACGACTGAGATTCACCGAAACTAGTCATGTAAGCTTTTTGTAATTTACTGCCACTATGGCTTGACTGCTGTACTGAAATCAAATAAATTGGATAAAAACTTGCATTTGATCGTATTCCTTGAGACAGTCATTCCTAATTACAAAACTTGGTCATATTATCTTCAAGGAACTTTCATCTATGTCCACATCTATACACGAAAGCCCCCTTACGGTGTGTAGCAAACTACTTTATGTACAACTGTCACCTACCTCCTTACACCCTGAAGCGACAAAGAAACTGGTATAAGCATGCGTATTCAAACACAGAGATATGTAAACAGACAGAATACGGCGCTGCCATCTTCAACGCCTACATATGCAACAAGTCTCTGGCGCATTTGTTAGATGGGTCACTGCTGCTACAATGGCAGGGTGGCAAGATTTAAATGAGTTTGAACGTGGTGTTGTAGTTGGAGCACGAGAGATGAGACTCAGCATCTTCGAGGAAGTGATGAAGTGCCGATTTTTCCGTACGACCACTTCACGAGCGTACCGTGATTATGAGGAATCCGGTACAACATAAAATCGCCGACATTACTGCGGCTGGAAAAAGATCCTGAATGAACGGGACAGGCGACGACTGAAGAGAATCGTTCAAAGTGACCGAAGTGCAACCCTTCCGCAAACTGCTGCAGATTTCAATGCTGGGCCATCAACAAGTGTCAGCATCTGAACCATTCAATGAAACATCACCGATGTGAGTTTTAGGAGCCGAAGGCTCACTCGTGTACCCTTGATGACTGCACATCACAAAGCTTTACGCCTCGGCTGGGCCCGACAACACCGACATTGTACTTTTGATGACTATAAATATGTTGCCTGGTTGGAAGAGTTTCGTTTCAAATTGTATCGAGCGGATGGACGTGTAAGGGTATGGAGAGCAGCACAAAGCGACGCCACACACACTCAGAATTGCTACAGTGTGGCTCCAGGAACATTCTTCTGAGTTCAAACACTGCCGCTGCCACCGAACTTCCCAGACACGAATATTATTGAGTAGATCTGGGGTGCCTTACAGCATGCTGTTCAGAAGAGATCTCCACCCCCTCGTACTCGTACTGATTTATGGACAACCCTGCAGGATTCATGGTATCAATTGCGGCTGTTCTGCGAGCTCGCGGGGGCCCTACACGATATTACGCACGTGTACGAGTTTCTTTGGCTCTTCAGTGTAGATCCCGTAGATGGCAGAAACTATCGTACTAGAGACAAGTTTGTACGACGGAGCATGCTGCTCCAGAAGCTTCCTCCTTTGCCTTCGTAATTTCGCTTCAACTTCGCGCGTGCTATAAATAGCGTTTTATCATTAAAACTTCGTCTCTCGCCAGCGTGCCCCGATTAAACCCTTTGGAAAAGCACTTAGTTCAGCGAAGCTAATTATTGGAGTTTGTTATTACTTTTTCGCTCGCGCTAGCAATAATTGGCCCTGAGGCAAAACTATGTGGATAATTTGCCAATTAGCCGTTATTCTGTCGGCTCCCTTTAAGCCGCAACTCGAGTCGACGCGGGAGCACCCTCGTCGCTGCTTGTTATTCAAAGAGCGACTTCCTTTCAGAAAACGGAGCGCGTCCTACCAGACCTTGAGGTGGCTGTTTACTTTTTGCGAAGGATGCTAATTGGTTCTTTTACAGATAGCAAAATAAAGGTTACCGGTGGGGCGCCCAGAGAAAAGCCATTGAGACTCCCGTGTTTTCCTCAGCCTTCTCTTGCTACCTGCGTCCTTCTCTATTTCTGACTGCAGCATGTTTGATGTGTAGCACTGAGTTCTCAGGAACAAATCGTGAGCAAACGATTTAAAATATTTTCCAACTTGGCCACATTACTCACAAAAGCGAATCTTTCATTTTACGGTCGAAACATCAGAGAGCGTGTCTTACATAGAGACCTCCAGTGATATGCAGCGTAATATAATATAGAACATCAGTGTTTGAACTCATAACTCCTCCAAACGACGAACGACATTCGTGGGCTAAGCATAACATGTACTACTGGAAATAATATTGTTCTCTTCATGAATAACATTCTTTTGATGAATATAGAAATGCGTTTGTAAAGGGATGATCGACCGAGCTGTCTACTATTAGAGGTTATTTTATAGTTCGCGGCAGCTAATAAAGTCATAGACCGAAAAGTTTCTAGACTACGGACTTTAATCAGAACTGCAAAATATACGTCAGGAAAACATAACGGAAAAGGTGTGCCAAAAATTTTTTCCGATGTTTCTGTTATATAGTAAGACGTACACTTCAGCGTTAGTTGAGTACTTGTTTTAAGTCTGATGCATTATTTGCACTGGTTAAGCAGTTAGTGGCACGTAGATTGTAGGATTACAGACCGCTTAATGGATGTAAAAGCGGTAATGCGACCTAGAATGCTAAAGCAAATACTGAAGGGGCGTAATATGTTCGTTGGTTGTTTCCAATAGACTTGAGGTCATACTAATGATACCAGGAACGAACACAAATATTTCGTTTGCTTCGACGTGTGGTCCTTGCTGCGCAGATTACTGGGCGGATTATATAAAATAAGCTGTTGAATTCGGAACAGGTTTCCGATACGTATATGCACCTCGAGTAATTTGTAACATTTATTAATGGCTAGACTGTTTAAAAGTGTGTGAAAGCTACATAGTGGCTCCCCCACACATATTGCATGACGTGCTGTATACGCAGTATATAACGTGCACCAATAGCAATTTCTCACTGTTGTAAAACATCGTTTCACAATTTAGCTTCCAGTTTTAATTATTTACAACTAAAATTGCTATAAATACTCTGATGACAGAAAACTTCATGATCGTCTCGTAAATAGCACGTTGCTCCATCTTTGGAACGCAATACAACAACGATTCCTGAGGGTATTTTCGTTCTGTCGTTGCAACGACAAAATATGTGTTTTTTTCACCAGTCGTATTGTTTTTTTTTTTTTTTTTTTTTTTTTTTTTTTTTTTTTTTTAGGTAGAGCATCATCAGTTGTGGTGATTTCCGCTTGATTTATTGCCTACAGCAGGAAATGCTGTCTGCTAGCACATCGTTAATGTTTTTTTCTTCTTTAGGCACTGACAGTTGTGGTCTAATTTTTAACTGCTCTGCAGCACTATGCATTTCTTATGTTTTGGAGATCATACTTTTCCGAACACCACTCGTGTGCCACAAACCTGATGAAATCACTGTATCACGATTCTGGCCCAGCGAGACGGAGTTATCCTGCTGAAAGATGCTGTCGTCATTGGGAAAGACACCAAGCATAAAGAGATGCACGTGGCCTACAATATAATGCATGCTGTCCATAGCTGTCATGATGCCTTCGATTACTAAAGCATGTCAGACAGCAAACCATGTCAGTGACCCCTGCAGCATAACACTACCCCACAGGCCGGCGCACATAGGACAGTTCCATGTTTTGAGCAGCCATTTGACTGGGTGTCGGTCTATCCGAACACAGCACTCGACCTGCTATAGCAAGGAACGTGTCTCACCAGACCAAGCAGCGCGTCTCCACTGATCGACGGTCGAGGGCGAATCACCTCACCAGGTCACACATTTCCATTTATTCCCAGTTGAACGCGCTTCACCTGAGCAGGTGACACGTTTCTATTCATCATTGGTCGAAGGCGAAACACCTGACAAGGCGACACATTTTCATTGACTGACGGTCGAATGTGATTCACCTGGCCAGCGAACATGTTTCCATTAAACGACAGTCGAATTTGATTCATCTGAGCAGGCAACATGTTTCCATTAATCGACAGTCGAGTGTGATTCACCTGACCAGGCGACACATTTTCATTTACCGACAGTCGAATGTGATTCACCTCACCAGCAGACGTGTTTCCATTAATCGATGGTCGAATGTGATTCACCTGACCAGGCGACAAATCTCCATTGAGCAATGGTCGAATGTGATTCACCTGACCAGTCGACATGTTTCCATTAATCGACGGTCGAATGTGATTCACCTGACCAGGCGACACATTTCCATTGACCGACGGTCGAATGTGATTCACCTGACCAGCCAACATGTTTCTATTAATCGACGGTTGAATCTGATTCACCTGACGAGGCGACAAATTTACATTCACCAATGGGCGAATGTGATTCACCTGACCAGCCGACATGTTTCCATTAATCGACGGTCCAATGTGCTTCCCTGACCAGTCGACTCATTTCCGTTGACCGATGGTCAAATGTGATTCAAATGACCATCCGAGATGTTTCCATTAATCGACTTTCAAAGTGTTTCACCTGACCAGGCCACACATTTCAATTGACCAATGGTTGAATGTGTATCACCTGACCAGCTGACATGTGATTCAAGTGACCAGCCGACGTGTTTCCATTAATCAATGGTCGAAAGTGATTCACCTGACCAGGCTACACGTTTCCATTGACCGACAGTCGAGTATGATTCACCTGACCAGCTGACATGTATCCATTAATCGACGGTCGAAAGTGATTACTTGACCAGGCGACACATTTCCATTGAACGATGGTCGAATGTGATTCACCAAACCACCTGACATGTATCCATTAATCGACAGTCGAATGTGTTTCACCTGACCAGGCGACACATTTCCATTGACCAATGGTTGAATGTGTTTCACCTCATCAGCCGATATGTTTATATTAATCGACGGTCGAAAGTTATTCACATGACCAGGTGACACATTTCCACTGCCCGACGTTCGAATGTGATTCACGTGACCAAACCACGAGATTCCATAAATCAATGGTCGAAAGTAATTCACCTGACCATGTGACACATTTCCATTGACCGACCGTCGAAAGTGATTCACGTGAACAGCCGACGTGTTTCCATTAATCGATGGTCGAAAGTGATTCATCTGATCAGGCGATGCATTACCATTCACTAATGGTCGCATGTGATTCAGCTGACCAGCTGAAATGTGATTCAAGTACCAGCCGACGTATTTCCATTAATCAATGGTCGAAAGTGATTCACCTGACCAGCAACACGTTTCCATCGAAAGACAGTCGAGTGTGATTCGCCTGACCAGCCGACATGTTTCCATTAATCGACGATCGTATGTGATTCACCTGACCACACGACACATTTTCATTGACCGATGGTTGAATGTGATTCACCTGACCAGCCGACATGTTTCCATTAATCGACGGTCGAAAGTGATTCAACTGACCAGCTGACACACTTCCATTGACCGATGGTGTAACCTCCCCCCTCACTTATCGACCTTAATGACAGTGAAAAATTAAACCGCGTGTACCTAATGGAAATTTGGGAAAAGCAATCGTCACCGAAGTTAATCTGTCGGTAAAGAGGGAGGAAAGGGATACATCTAAATGAAAGGAAAAATGCAAATGAAACTGGTGGAAATTAATTTTGAAAAGGGGTAAAGTTAATAAAGAAAGTAAATGTGCGGCCGTTACGTTAACAATTAACTAGCGGTAATTAGATATTTGAGATTTGGGGGAAATCACGGTCGCCAGTCCTAAGGACAATTACTATAGTAACTGAAAAAGAAAGGTTATTACACATATAATTAACACTAGAAGCGTGGCAACTGAAGGTTGACACGTGTAGTGTGAAATCTGAAAGTTTGTCAGAAGTAATAAATTTCGCTACACTCTGACTTAATTTAGCAAAAGAATTAATAAAACCGGAAAATCGAAAGTTAATTTAGTGACTGAAGTTAATAGTGAGCTTTCTTTCTGAAGCACATCGAAATCCAGTAAAATACGGTTAGTCTTGGACTACCTCAACAATCATTTCAAAAGCAACTTGACTCTACGCAATTTAGAAACAAGAGATTTAACTTTGAACTTGAGTTAAATTATTCTGAACTATTAACAATAGTAAAATTTAGTACGTACCAAGCTGAGCTGCAGTCACAGGTAAGCTAAAATATGCTAACAAAACTCGCACTCTAAATTTGTGCTCGTGTAACCTAAATATTGTAGCCAGCTACTGAACTTTGAAATTAAAGCAGTGAAATCTAATTATATTTTTTAATGCTGGCGTTTGAATTTCAACGACACTCGGGTTCATTTCGGAAAAGGAAGGGACCCTGCTTGGCAATGCAATTGGGACAATGAGCAACAAAGGTTCATGCTAAGTTGCTGTAATTTTGCGAGGCAAATGGAACAATTTGAAAAGCTGAGGTCTGCCATACAGTTCTGAAACTTTACGTGCTTTTAGTCTTCCTTGTTGGTTGATTGAAGGTTTGAAGCCGTCGATCGAGGAGGTGGCGACAGTCACTCATTGTCGGCCGTCGCTGTTGCAGAAGCTGGAGGTTGGCGCGCCTTCTTCTCGACACGGTCACCAGACGAAACGGGCTCTTGATGTGCGCTAGTTAATGTTTCCCGTCCGCGACACCATGTCAGAAACTATCATCGCGAGTCGAGCGCAATTACATGCTGCCAAACCCCGAAAGCGCGGCAACTCGCGGGAGCGTCACACAACACCTGCTCCACTCGCTACTCCCGCCAGACTCCCACTGCCAAAGATCCTACACACTTTGATTCGTCACACGACCTATCGACGTAATCGTTCGATAGCAGTTTTCCCTAGGCAAGACCCAGCGTAAAAATACTAATAATATTTACGAAACAAACCAATTATACATCGACATGAGTGCATAAATATATATATACAAACAGTAAAACAATTACAATATATAAAGAGACAGAAATGTCATATCTTGAGGTAACAAAACAAGGAAAAAAAATAATAGTACAATAGATGGAAATAGGAGTATATGCATTTCCGGCGTTACAATGGTCGAATGTGATTGACCTGACCAGCTGAGATGTTTCCATTAATCGACGGTCGAAAGTGATTACCTGCCCAGGCGAAACAATTCCATTGACCGATGTTCGAATGTGATTCACCTGACCAGCCTACATGTTCTCATTAATCGACAGCCGACTGTGATTCCCCAGACCTGGCGACAAATTTCCGCTGGCCGATGGTCGAATGTGAATCACCTGACCAGCCGAAATGTTTCCATTAATCGACGGTCGAATGTGATTCACCTGACCAGGCGACACATTTCCATTGACCGATGGTCGAATGTGATTCACCTGACCAGCTGACATGTGATTCACGTGACCAGCCGACGTGTTTCCATTAATCAATGGTTGAAAGTGATTCACCTGACCAGGCGACACATTTCCATTGCCCTATGGTTGAAAGTGATTCACCTGTCCAGCCCATATGTTTCCATTAATCGGCAGTCGAAAGAGATTCACCTGACCAGGCGACACATTTCCACTGCCCGATGGTCGAATGCGATTTAAGTGACCAGCTGCCGTGTTTCCATTAATCGATTGTCGAAAGTGGTTCACCTGACCAGGTGATACACTTCCATTTACCGACAGTCGCATGTGATTCACCTGACCAGGCGTCACATTTTCATTGATCGATAGTTGAATGGGATTCAGGTGACCTGGCGACACATTTTAAATTTCCCGATGGTTGAATGTCTTTCACCTGACCAGCTGACATGTTTCCATTACTCTACGGCCGAAACTGATTCACATCACCAGGCGACACATTTCGATTGACCGATGGTCGAATGTGATTTACCTGACCAGCTGACATATTTCCATTATTCGACAGACGAATGTGATTCACCTGACCAGGCGACACATTTCCGTTCACAAATGTATGAATGTGATTCACCGGACCAGCCGATATGTTTCCATTAATCGACGTTCGAAAGTGATTCGCCTGACTAGGCGACATATTTTCACTGTCAGACGGCCGAATGTGATTCACATGACCCACCGTCGTGTTTCCATTAATCGATGATCGAAAGTGATTCACCTGACCAAGAGACACATTTCCATTGACCGACAGCCGAATGTGATTCACCTGACGAGCGGACATGTTTCCATTAATCGATGGTCGAAAGTGATTCACCTGAGCAGGTGACACATTTTCCTGATCGATGGTCGACTGTGACTCACCTGACCATCCTACATGTTTCCATTAATCGACGTTCGAAAGTGATTCTCCTGACCAGGCGACTAATTTCCATTGGCCGATGGTCGAATGTGATTAAATTGATCAACTGACATGTTTCCATTAATCGATGGTCGAAAGTGATTACCTGACCAGGCGAGAAATTTCCATTGGCCAATGGTTAATGTGATACACCTAACCAACCGATATGTTTCCATTAATCGACGGTCGAAAGTGGTTCACCGGACCAGGCGACGCATTTCCATTGCTCGATGGTTGAATGTGATTCACCTGACCAGCTGGTTTGTTTCCATTAATCGATGGTCGAAAGTGATTCACCTGACCAGGCGACACATTGCCACTGCCTGATCATCGAATGTGACTCACGTGACCATCCACGTATTTCTTTTAATCGATGGTCGAAAGTGATTCAACTATCCACGCGACACATTTCCATTTACCAACAGTCGAATGTGATTCACCTGACCAGCAATGTTTCCATGAGTCGACAGACTAATGTGATTCACCTGACCAGGCGACACATCTCCATTGACCGATGGTAGGATGTCAATCAACTGAACTGCTGACATGTTTGCATTAATCGACGGTAGAAAGTGATTCACCTGACCAAGCGACACATTTCCTTTCACCGATGGTCGAATGTGATCCACCTGACCAGCTGAGATGTTCACATTAATCGACGGTCGAAAGTGATTACCTGACGAGGCGACACATTTCGATTGTCCAATGGTTGAATGTGATTCACCTGACCAGCCGACATGTTACCGTTAAACGACGTTCGAAAGTGATTCACCTGACCAGGCGACACATTTCCATTGCTCGATGTTTGAATGTGATTCACCTAACCAGCTGACATTTTTCCATTAATCGAAGTTTGAATGTGATTCACCTGACCTGGCGACAAATTGCCATTGACCGATGGGCTAATGTGATTCACCTGACCAGCCTACATGTTCCCATTAATCGATGGTCGAATGTGATTCACCTGACCAGCCGAAATGTTGCCTTTAATCGACGGTCGAAAGTGATTCACCGGACCAGGCGACACATTTCCACTGTCCGACTGTCGAATGTGATTCACGTGACCAGCTGATGTGTTTCCATTAATCGATGGTCGAAAGTGATTCAACTGACCAGGCGACACATTTCCATTGACGGACAGTCGAATTTGATTCACCTGACCATGCGTCACATTTTCATTGATCATTGGTTGAATGTGATTCACGTGAGTAGGCGACACATTTCCATTGACCGATGGTTGAATGTCTTTTACCTGACCAGCCGACATGTTTCCATTAATCTACGGTCGAAAGTGATTCACGTGACCAGGTGACACATTTCTTTTGACCTGTGGTCGAATGTGATTCACGTGACCTGCCGACGTGTTTCCGTTGATCGACGGACGAAAGTGATTCACCTGACCAGGCGACACATTTCCATTGCTCGATGGTTGAATGTGATTCACGTGACCAGCCAACGTGTTTCCCTTAATAAATGGTGGAAAGTGATTCTCCTGATCAGGCGACACATTTCCATTCCTCGATGATTGAATGTGATTCACCTAACCAGCCGACATTTTTCCATTAATCGAAGTTTGAATGTGATTCACCTGACCTGGCGACAAATTGCCATTGACCGATGTTCGAATGTGATTCACCTGACCAGCCTACATGTTCCCATTAATCGACAGCCGACTGTGATTCCCCAGACCTGGCGACAAATTTCCGCTGGCCGACGGTCGAATGTCAATCACCTGACCAGCCGAAATGTTTCCATTAATCGACGGTCGAATGTGATTCACCTGACCAGGCGACACATTTCCATTGACCGATGGTCGAATGTGATTCACCTGACCAGCTGACATGTGATTCACGTGACCAGCCGACGTGTTTCCATTAATCAATGGTTGAAAGTGATTCACCTGACCAGGCAACACATTTCCATTGATCGATAGTCGAGTGTGACTCACCTGACCAGGCAACACATTTCCATTCACCAATGGTCGAGAGTGATTCACCTGACCAGGCGACACATTTCCATTGCCCTATGGTTGAAAGTGAGTCACCTGTCCAGCCGATATGTTTCCATTAATCGGCAGTCGAAAGAGATTCACCTGACCAGGCGACACATTTCCACTGCCCGATGGTCGAATGCGATTTAAGTGACCAGCTGCCATGTTTCCATTAATCGATTGTCGAAAGTGGTTCACCTGACCAGGTGACACATTTCCATTGACCGACAGTCGAATGTGATTCACCTGACCAGGCGTCACATTTTCATTGATCGATAGCTGAATGGGATTCAGGTGACCTGGCGACAAATTTCCATTTACCGATGGTTGAATGTCTTTCACCTGACCAGCTGACATGTTTCCATTACTCTACGGCCGAAACTGATTCACATCACCAGGCGACACATTTCGATTGACCGATGGTCGAATGTGATTTACCTGACCAGCTGACATATTTCCATTATTCGACAGACGAATGTGATTCACCTGACCAGGCGACACATTTCCGTTCACAAATGTATGAATGTGATTCACCGGACCAGCCGATATGTTTCCATTAATCGACGTTCGAAAGTGATTCACCTGACTAGGTGACACATTTTCACTGCCAGACGGTCGAATGTGATTCACATGACCCACCGTCGTGTTTCCATTAATCGATGGTCGAAAACGATTCACCTGACCAAGAGACACATTTCCATTGACCGACAGTCGAATGTGATTCACCTGACGAGCGGACATGTTTCCATTAATCGATGGTCGGAAGTGATTCACCTGAGCAGGTGACACATTTTCCTGACCGATGGTCGAATGTGACTCACCTGACCATCCTACATGTTTCCATTAATCGACGGTCGAAAGTGATTCACCTGACCAGGCGTCTAATTTCCATTGGCCGATGGTCGAATGTGATTAAATTGATCAAATGACATGTTTCCATTAATCGATGGTCGAAAGTGATTACCTGACCAGGCGAGACATTTCCATTGGCCAATGGTTAATGTGATACACCTAACCAACCGACATGTTTCCATTAATCGACGGTCGAAAGTGGTTCACCAGACCAGGTGACGCATTTCCATTGCTCGATGGTTGAATGTGATTCACCTGACCAGCTGGTTTCTTACCATTAATCGATGGTCGAAAGTGATTCACCTGACCAGGCGACACATTGCCACTGCCTGATCATCGAATGTGACTCACGTGACCATCCAAGTGTTTCTTTTAATCGATGGTCGAAAGTGATTCAACTGTCCAGGCGACACATTTCCATTTACCTACAGTCGAATGTGATTCACCAGACCAGCAGACATGTTTCCATGAATCGACAGACTAATGTGATTCACCTGACCAGGCGTCACATTTTCATTGATTGATGGTTGAATGTGATTCGCGTGACCAGGCGACACATCTCCATTGACCGATGGTAGGATGTCAATCACCTGAACTGCTGACGTGTTTGCATTAATCGACGGTCGAAAGTTATTCACCTGACCAAGTGACACATTTCCTTTCACCGATGGTCAAATGTGATCCACGTGACCAGCTGAGATGTTCACATTAATCGACGGTCGAAAGTGATTACCTGACGAGGCGACACATTTCGATTGTCCAATGGTTGAATGTGATTCACCTGACCAGCCGACATGTTACCGTTAAACGACGTTCGAAAGTGATTCACCTGACCAGGCGACACATTTCCATTGCTCGATGTTTGAATGTGATTCACCTAACCAGCCGACATTTTTCCATTAATCGAAGTTTGAATGTGATTCACCTGACCTGGCGACAAATTGCCATTGACCGATGGACTAATGTGATTCACCTGACCAGCCTACATGTTCCCATTAATCGACGGTCGAATGTGATTCACCTGACCAGCCGAAATGTTGCCATTAATCGACGGTCGAAAGTGATTCACCGGACCAGGCGACACATTTCCACTGTCCGACAGTCGAATGTGATTCACATGACCAGCTGACGTGTTTCCATTAATCGATGGTCGAAAGTGATTCACCTGACTAGGCGACACATTTCCATTGACCGACAGTCGAATTTGATTCACCTGACCATGCGTCATATTTTCATTGATCATTGGTTGAATGTGTTTCACATGAGTAGGCGACACATTTCCATTGACCGATGATTGAATGTCTTTCACCTGACCAGCCAACATGTTTCCATTAATCTACGGTCGAAAGTGATTCACGTGACCAGGTGACACATTTCTTTTGACCAGTGGTCGAATGTGATTCACGTGACCTGCCGACGTGTTTCCGTTAATTGACGGACGAAAGTGATTCACCTGACCAGGCGACACATTTCCATTGCTCGACGGTTGAATGTGATTCACGTGACCAGCCGACGTGTTTCCCTTAATCAATGGTGGAAAGTGATTCACCTGATCAGGCGACACATTTCCATTGCTCGATGATTGAATGTGATTCACCTAACCAGCCGACATTTTTCCATTAATCGAAGTTTGAATGTGATTCACCTGACCTGGCGACAAATTGCCATTGACCGATGGGCTAATGTGATTCACCTGACCAGCCTACATGTTCCCATTAATCGACGGTCGAATGTGATTCACCTGACCAGCCGAAATGTTCCCATTAATCGACGGTCGAATGTGATTCACCTGACCAGCCGACATGTTTCCATTAATCGACAGTCGAATGTGATTCACCTGACCAGCCGACATGTTACCGTTAAACGACGTTCGAAAGTGATTCACCTGACCAGGCGACACATTTCCATTGCTCGATGTTTGAATGTGATTCACCTAACCAGCCGACATTTTTCCATTAATCGAAGTTTGAATGTGATTCACCTGACCTGGCGAGAAATTGCCATTGACCGATGGACTAATGTGATTCACCTGACCAGCCTACATGTTCCCATTAATCGACGGTCGAATGTGATTCACCTGAGCAGCCGAAATGTTGCCATTAATCGACGGTCGAATGTGATTCACCGGACCAGGCGACACATTTCCACTGTCCGACAGTCGAATGTGATTCACGTGACCAGCTGACGTGTTTCCATTAATCGATGGTCGAAAGTGATTCACCTGACCAGGCGACACATTTCCATTGACCGACAGTCGAATTTGATTCACCTGACCATGCGTCACATTTTCATTGATCATTGGTTGAATGTGTTTCACGTGAGCAGGCGACACATTTCCATTGACCGATGATTGAATGTCTTTCACCTGACCAGCCAACATGTTTCCATTAATCTACGGTCGAAAGTGATTCACGTGACCAGGTGACACATTTCTTTTGACCAGTGGTCGAATGTGATTCATGTGACCTGCCGACGTGTTTCCGTTAATTGACGGACGAAAGTGATTCACCTGACCAGGCGACACATTTCCATTGCTCGACGGTTGAATGTGATTCACGTGACCAGCCGACGTGTTTCCCTTAATCAATTGTGGAAAGTGATTCACCTGATCAGGCGACACATTTCCATTCCTCGATGATTGAGTGTGATTCACCTAACCAGCCGACATTTTTCCATTAATCGAAGTTTGAATGTGATTCACCTGACCTGGCGACAAATTGCGATTGACCGATTGGCTAATGTGATTCACCTGACCAGCCTACATGTTCCCATTAATCGACGGTCGAATGTGATTCACCTGACCAGCCGAAATGTTCCCATTAATCGACGGTCGAATGTGATTCACCTGACCAGCCGACATGTTTCCATTAATCGACAGTCGAAAGTGGTTCTCCTGACCAGGTGACACATTTCCATTGACCGTTGGTTGAATGTCATTCACCTGACCAGCCAACATGTTTCCATTAATCGACGGTCTAAAGCGATTCACCTAACCAGGCGACACATTTCCATTGACCGATGGTCGAATGTGATTCACCTGACCATCCTACATGTTTCCATTAATCGTCGATCGAATGTGATTCACCTGACCAAGCGACACATTTCCATTGACCGACCGTCGAAAGTGATTCGCGTGACCAGCCGACGTGTGTCCATTAATCAATGGTCGAAAGTGATTCATCTGACCAGGCGATGCATTTCCATTCACCAATGGTCGAATGTGATTCACCTGACCAGCCGATATGGTTCCATTAGTCGATTGTCGAAAGTGATTACCTGACCGGGCGACACATTTCCATTGACCGATGGTGGAATGTGATTCACCTGACCAGCTGACAATTTTCCGTTAATCGACAGTGGAATGTGATTCACCTGACCATCCGACATGTTTCCATGAATCGGTTGTCTAATGTGATTCACCCGACCAGGTGTCACATTTTCATTGACCAATGGTTGAATGTGATTCACGTGACCAGTCGACACATTTCCATTGACCGATGGTCGAATGTGCTTGACCTGACCAGCTGACATGTTTGCATTAATCGACAGTCGAATGTGATTCACCTGACCATTCGACATGTTTCCATGAATCGACAGTCTAATGTGATTCACCTGACCAGCAACACATTTCCATTGACCGATGGTTGAATGTCTTTCACCTGACCACCCGACATGTTTACATTAATCGACGGTCGAGAGTGATATATGTGACCAGGGACACATTTCCATTGACCGATGGTCGAATGTGATTCACCTGATCGTCCAACATGTTTCCATGAATCGACAGTCTAATGTGATTCACCTGACCAAGCGTCACATTTTCATAGACTGATGGTTGAATGTGATTCACGTGACCAGCCGACATGTTTCCATTAATCGATGGTCGAAAGTGATTCACCTGACCAGGCGACACATTTGCATTGACCGACAGTCGAGTGTGAGTTACCTGACCATCCGTCATGTTTCCATTAATCGACAGTCAAATGTGATTCACCTGACCACGCGACACATTTCCATTGACCGATGGTCGAATGTGATTCACCTGACCAGCCGACATGTTTCCATTAATCGACAGTCGAAAGTGACTCACCTGACTAGGCGACATGTTTCCACTCATCGACGGTCGAATTTCGAATATTCCGTACCCACTGCAATAGTAACTGATGCTGTCTTTGCAGCACTAAGGGGACACGTAAGGGTTTGATGTGTGCCACAAATCGCTGTTAGTCAAGAATGTCCTTAAAGTGACAAATACGTCGTTATCTGCACCTCACTGAATTTGAACGAGGTCATGTTAACCGGTTACGAGAAGCTGAATGTTTCTTCTGCGATACTGCATTAAGATTTGCCAAGAGTGTAGCCACATTGTAGCATGACTGCTGGCAGCGGTGTCCAGGGGAATGTGCGGTTGCTAGAAGCCCAGTCTCCAGACGGCCCCTTGGCACTACCGAGAGAAAAGACCCTAGTGTTCGCCGTATGGCTGTGGCGCATCGTACTGCATCTGCAGCAGCAGTTTGAGCGGCAGCTGAAGCCACGGTGTCACAACGAATTGTTACAAATCGGTTATTTCAAAGACAACTCCGAGCCAAACGCCCTGAAAAATGGATTCCACTAATCTCATACCACCGCCGTTTCCGACTACAGTGATGTCAAGCGAGAGCTCACTGGAGGGCAGGGTGGAAGTCTGTTGTGTTTCCTGATGAAAGATGGTTCTGCCCCGGTGTCAGTGTTCGCCATGCATTGGTTATAAGGAGGCCAGCTGAGGGCTGCAACCAACCTGTCTGCGTGATAGTATGAAGGCATTGCTAATTACGCATATTATTTTTTTGGGGGTTTTCTTTAGATTTCTATTATTTTTCTTTTGTTCATATGGGCATTTGTAATTGTGATTATGTAACATTCTACTGTGGTTTTTAAATGTAAAGATGTAATTGTGATTATTTCGTTTGCAAATGGATAAATATATTTCTTGCTTTGTACCTGCGGTAAAGTTTGTAAAGTTCTTTTTTGGAATATTATTAATTGTGAAAAATGCAGTCAATAACATTTATAAAGATTTATATAATTTACGAATTTACGATAACGATATAACATCTATAGACAGGGGACAGCGATAGTGATATCGATAGTCGAAAGATTGTTGTATAGTAGAGGGGATGGTGGATGGTGCGTCTGTGAAGCGTGCGCGGAAAAATAGTACTGTGTTTTATGAAAGGCATACGAAATTGTTTGGACAGTGATACAGAACTATCAGATTTTAGTTCTCTTTACCACTGCGGTATGTAATGCCATCGCCAGCGAACTTTAAGAGCAAATAAACCGGACTGTGAAGGTGCCGCTAACAATATTTTGTAGCGGTCGACACGAACAGTGCTTTTATGCGAATTAACTTTGCTGGTATTGGTTTTGGGTGGTGGAACTGTTGTCCGTCACATTCTATCAAGCCGTGAAAGTGAAGACTTTAATTAACTGTGCAATATAAATGACTTTCAGTGACGTTGTCGAAGTTTGAAATGCGAGAATAGAGTGGACGTTGTTTACGGTGTGCTTCACACACAAGAACAATTCTATGGACTGTGTATTTATGGCTAAGACTATATGAATGTGACGAACTGTGTAATTATGGACGATAGCGTCACGGACAGTGCATAAAGTGTAAAGACGAGCGATGTCTACGTAATGTACTTTGAAAGAGAGGACCTGTCAATAACGGTCGTATACTGGCGTCTTGTGGTTTGTTAATCACCACGGGGTTAATGATACAGCTGTGCCGGAACTTTATTTGCGTTTCGCCGGAGAAGATTAACCAGCGGAACTGCCTGTATCCTGCTCTCATCATCGTAACCCGCCGACATCGTGCTGCCAACGCAACGCTTAGTATGCAACAAAAAGTTAAGAGATTTCGCCGAACGCTATCCCCTCACCTAGAAGCTTTCTTTCTCTATTAAAAGTATAAGAATTACAGACTCTATTCAAATAAATTCTTTGTTTAGTTTATGTTTGCTTTCTGCTAACGAAAATAAAATTACAGTCAGTGAATTAAAAGTTGCCTGGTAGTCATTGTTGAAGCACCAGTAAATATAAACTTCTTCCACCCATTAGAACTAATTCTCCTTGCATGTCAAAATTATTGTAGTTATTTTATGTAGTTTTATGTTTTGTTATGAGACTAGATATATGACAGTGACTAATAAGAGTATTTTGCCGCGAAATTTGGCGTCGCCCGAAAATTACGGCGACCGCCATAATTGCTTGCGTTCTGACCAATAACGTAAAAGCTGCTATTCCCGTATTGGTGCATTTCCTGACGTGAGCGTGAATTATAAATGTCAGCTGTCAAATCACGTATGGACTGTTTACCCAGTAATAAAAGTTTTTGATATTGTATTGCTACGAGTCGTAGTATTAAGAGACACTGGTTATACTCAAAAGTGGGTAGATGTATGGTGACTCCCCCCCAGCGTTCATGCAATTATTAACAGTATTGTGTGTGATTCGCGACATTTTGTCACTTTTTCTAATTCCTTTCAGATATTGTCTTAGATGTCTTTGAAGTTTCAGAGAATATATACACAATTTTGTCCGTTCAGGTTAATTTCAGAGCAGTTTCTCGTGAATATTAGAGTTTTCAGTTCATAAACAAAGTGGGAGCGTGACCAATTGAGAAGTATAACAAAGAGTGTGGTTTTCCAACTAGAATTTTGGATGACTTCACAGTTCAGATTTTGGTAATTATTTTTCCTGTAGGTTGAGGTCATCACAGATGGACACACTTGACCCACACTTGTAGTTATGGTCTGGGGCGTGATTTCGTATAACAGCAGGATATCATTCTTGTGGTTATACCACGCATCCTGACTGCAAAATTGTAGGTCAATCTATTGATTCGACCTGTTGCGCTGCCATTCATGAATAGCATTCCTGGATAACTCTAGTCCACGTACCGCTGTTGTAACCCAATATGCTCTTCAGAGTATCAAAATGCTGCCTTGGCATGCTCGATCACAACATCTGTTTCCTATCGAGCACATATGGGTCATCATCGGACGACAAGTTAAGCGTCATCCACAAACAGCATTACCCGTTCCTGTGTTGACCGACCAGGTGCAACTGGCATGGAACTCCATCCCATAAATTGACATCTGGCACCTGTTCAACACAATTCATGCACGTTTGCAAGTTTTCAATCAAGGTATTGGCGGTTACACCGGTTATTAATGTACCATAATTTCACATTTGCAATGGCTTATCTCGTGCATACATTAACCTGCAATCTTGCAGTGTTAATCACTTAAATATGTTAACTAATACTAAACGAAACTCCGCCCGAATAGGACATTAAGGCTCAATTCTGCAGACCGGCCGCCGTATCATCATCAGCCAACAGGCGTCACTGGATGCGGATATGGAGGGGCAATTGGTCAGCACACCGCTCTCCCTGCCGTATGTCAGTTTACGACACCGGAGCCGCTACTTCTCAATCAAGTAGCTTCTCAGTTTGTCCCACAAGGGCTGAGTGCACCCCGGTTACCGACAGTGCTCGTGGTCACCCATTCAAGTGCTAGCCCAGCCCGACAGCGCTTAACTTGGGTGATCTGACTGGAACCAGTGTTACCACTACCGCAAGGCCGTTGGCTAAATACGTTACCTAGACGAAGGTATTCCCGAAATTGCATTACTATAAATTACGTTCTGATGGGGTCACAACAGAGACACGTGTTTTATTTCTGGATTATTTCCCTTTCTCTTCACCTGAGCCAACCAGTATATTACCTCCTACTACATATATTTCTCGAAAATACCGTGAAAGTAAGAACTGGCATCAAGCTCACACGAAGGGTTACCAGCACTCGTTCTTACCGCAGACCTTTCGCTACTGGAACGGGGAAAGTGGGGAATGGGAGTGCTACACAAAGTATCCTCCGATGAGAGTTAATATTTCTTTGGCGTCTAGTTCTAAGCTATGTTGAAAGTTTCAAGTCTGTAGCTCATCAGGAACTTTTTGCGTCCTGTTCATCCAGCCATTTGTCGTTCTATATGTTCTAAATTTGCATGGTATCAGTTCCTCCTAATAAATACTTCTTTGCACATAACTTATACTGTAGAAAACTGTACGTTTCCACTGCTTCTGGTCACACGCTATAGAGCTAACTGAAGTATCATGGGCACTAACTGTGGGATCCTCGGAAAGTGGAGAAGGGTGTTGGGTTGGGGGTGGAGAAAGATACTGGAACGATTGCAAGAAATTTTAGCATCACGTACAAAGTACATTATAAAGGCACTGAAGACTGAATGCACCCTCTCCACATATGCTGAACGCCTAATAAGAGAAAATCACTATCACATTGGGATGAAAACAGACATGTCAGTCTTGCAACAGCAAAAGAAAGGGATTGCTTAGTCTACAGGAAGAATATTTCCTACGGAAGGCCATAAATAAAATGTTCACAGAGACTGAAAGAACAACAGAAGACCAATATTCAAAGAAATTCACATTCTGCCATGAAAATGTAGTTAAAAAATTACACACACACACACACACACACACACACACACACACACAGTGCCACATCACCCACCCTTCTCCCATCCCAACCTCAGCACCCCATTCCAAAGCAGTATTTACTGGAAGACACCTATATCATGTGCAATTAGGACATATAGAACAACAAATGACTGGATGAACAGGACACAAACATTAAGTAAAATACATACATATAATTGTACTTGTAAATATAAATAGCCAAAGAATCACTTTCAATCGCACTTCAAAATATGTATAACGAAATAACTTTTTATGTATTACAGCCTATTGAAGATACCTGACATCACTAGGCGAAATATATATGGTACTCAAGAAAAAATTTCTGTTGCAAAAGACGGACGTTTTCTTATATTTATTAAAAACGTAATTGATGTCACTTAGTTTCATTGTTTGCCTACTCAATGAATGCAGGTATGATGTTATCAGAAAGTAACAACTTTAATCGCTTTCTGAGAATTTCATGAGACTTTGTGACATTTCATTTTCCTAGCTACATTACCAAAGATGTCAACAGATGAATGATTCGCGCTATATAGCACAAACCAAGCCATTAGAAACGTTTCCTATTTTTGATGCTTAGAGTTGTCTTGCAACGTAAAAAGATTACTATTAACTCAAAATAATACTGTGAGGGTTTTACAAGTACTACTATTTATGTTAATGTGTTGAAGATATACCTATCTGCACACCATACAAAACTCTGATTGTTGTATTTTGACCAATCACTACTCGTCCCTTCAACGCAGCTTCACCTAACAGTATCGTACCACAGCATGAAAAAGTAGTGCAATATGTGGTGCAGGAAAAAAAAACGCTCAATTAATTTATTTTTATACGTCCAACAAAATCTAGGAAAGACATATCAACTGGTACAGGCATTCTTCATGATCTATTAGGTGGGAGGTTGCGAATACATTTACATTAATTTACATAGATAAAATAAAGACAGAACGCTATCCAGGAGAAAGTAAAGTGAAAAGAAAATATTTACTCACTTACTTAGTTTTGAAACTCGTATCTTAAAGATTAACTTCCTGATGTGGAATATTTCGTTGGCCAACTAGTTACTCGCGAGTTATTCAATATGATAATGCATATACGTTATTTGTATGTGTATATCAAATACCTTTAATTGTGAGCTAGACACGCTCTACGTAGTCCATCCTACTGATTTCATATTTGTGACTTTTAGAATTATTTACAGATTTGCAATCACTGTTACTGATTTCCAACATAGAAAAAAATTGTGTGCGTTTTCACAACGGTTTCAACGAGTGAGTGGAAGATCTGCCTATCTGGTTGGAAGATCTACCTATCTGGACATGAAACACAGTTCAATCGTTTCTTCACATAAGAACAGTGTACCACAAATTATCAATCAATCACTGAAAATATGCGGGCATGGATGTGTGTGATGTCCTTAGGTTAGTTAGGTTTAATTAGTTCTAAGTTCTAGGCGACTGATGACCTCAGAAGTTAAGTCGCATAGTGCTCAGAGCCATTTTGAACTGAAAATATGAAATATTTAATAATAAGTTATGAATTTCTATTTGTCTTAAGCTACACTCATGTAAACTGCACATATCTAGAAGCATGACTTTGCTGCACTTGTAAATATTATTTTCGACTACAGCTGATCACACAGGAGTCAGTTCCAAATTTATTTAACCTGCCGGTACCAATTGGAGGAAGAAAGACATTAATAAATAAGTGTGAAATATTTATTTCTGAATCCAATGTAGAAAACAGGACGTTGAATTGCTGAAAGTGCCCGTTTTCCACAGAACAGAAAGAAACTGTCAATATTTGTCTACTCAAGATACGTTTATTTCAACTTACCGCTTCGGCATGGCACGACATGACGATCGCTTCGTAATTATTTTTGGAGTCCTAATACCGGCAGCTACTGGACACACAGGCCACTCGTCAGCCGACTTCTACCGATTTAAAGCCCGTGTAGAACTAGCGGCGCTTCGTTCATGACGTGAACAAATACTACTATAAATTGTTGCTATAATGATTTGGTTACCTTCACAATATCTAGGAAAGGAGCATCGTGCGCAATTATAAAGTTGGTGAAGAGTAGATTGCGCATAAGAGGGCATCTCTTCTCGCCTTAACTATAAGACGAAAAACGTAGACGTTTGGAAGAAAATTATCTGTACTGTTTACACCAGGCACAGAAGTCTCAGTCAGCTCACAACCCACATATCAGAGACTTAGAGCAGTTGATCTGCAGTAGTTTCTCTTTCACGCAAAAGAGTACAAACTTGGACACGTTTATCGTGATATTTGCAGTAGCGAAACTGGACAATGGCGGTGTGGAGGATTGCCGGACATGGCTGCTTGTCCTGTTCCAGAGGTTGCCCCTCAGTCTGCAAGATCCGGGCGGTCGCAGAGGGTGGGCTTACTGGTAGTTGGGAGCTCCAACGTCAGGCTCGTAATGGGGCCCCTTAGAGATATGGCAGCAAGAGAGGTGAAGAAAATCAATGTGCACTCCGTGTGCATACCGGGGGGAGTCATTCCCGATGTGGAAAGGGTCCTTCCGGATGCCATGAAGGGTACAAGGTGCACCCATCTGCAGGTGGTCGCTCATGTCAGCACCAATGATGTGTGTCGCTATGGATCGGAGGAAATCCTCTCTGGCTTCCGGCGGCTATCTGATTTGGTGAAGACTGCCAGTCTCGCTAGCGGGATGAAAGCAGAGCTCACCATCTGCAGCATCGTCGACAGGACTGACTGCGGACCTTTGGTACAGAGCCGAGTGGAGGGTCTGAAACAGAGGCTGAGACGGTTCTGCGACAGTGTGGGCTGCAGATTCCTCGACTTGCGCCATAGGGTGGTGGGGTTTCGGGTTCCGCTGGATAGGTCAGGAGTCCACTACACGCAGCAAGCGGCTACACGGGTAGCAGGGGTTGTGTGGCGTGGACTGGGCGGTTTTTTAGGTTAGATGGCCTTGGGCAAGTACAGAAAGGGCAACAGCCTCAAAGGGTGCGGGGCAAAGTCAGGACATGCGGGGACCAAGCAGCAATCGGTATTGTAACTGTAAACTGTCGAAGCTGCATTGGTGAAGTACCGGAACTTCAAGCGCTGATAGAAAGCACCGAAGCTGAAATGGTTATAGGCACAGAAAGCTGGCTGAAGCCAGAGATAAATTCTGCCGAAATTTTTACAAAGACGGTGTTTAGAAAGGATAGATTGCATGCAACCGGTGGTGGCCTGTTTGTCGCTGTTAGTAGTAGTTTATCCTGTAGTGAAGTAGAAGTGGATAGTTCCTGTGAATTATTATGGGTGGAGGTTACACTCAACAACCGAGCTAGGTTAATAATTGCCTCCATTTACCGACCTCCCGACTCAGCAGCATTAGTGGCAGAACAACTGAGAGAAAATTTGGAATACATTTCACATAAATTTTCTCAGCATGTTATAGTCTTAGGTGGAGATTTCAATTTACCAGATATAGACTGGGACACTCAGATGTTTAGCACGGGTGGTAGGGACAGAGCATTGAGTGACATTATAATGAGTGCACTATCCGAAAATTACATCGAGCAATTAAACAGAGAACCGACTCGTGGAGATAACATCTTGGACCTACTGATAACAAAAAGACCCGAACTTTTCGACTCTGTAAGTGCAGAACAGGGAATCAGTGATCATAAGGCCGTTGCAGCGTCCCTGAATATGGAAGTTAATAGGAATATAAAAAAAGGGAGGAAGGTTTATCTGTTTAGCAAGAGTAATAGAAGGCAGATTTCAGACGACCTAGCAGATCAAAACGAAAATTTCTGTCCCGACACTGACAATGTTGAGTGTTTATGGAAAAAGTTCAAGGCAATCGTAAAATCCATTTTAGACAGGTACGTGCCGAGTAAAACTGTGAGGGACGGGAAAAACCCACCGTGGTTCAACAACAAAGTTAGGAAACTACTGCGAAAGCAAAGAGAGCTCCACTCCAAGTTTAAACGCAGCCAAAACCTCTCAGACAAACAGAAGCTAAACAATGTCAAAGTTAGCGTAAGGAGGGCTATGCGTGAAGCGTTCAGTGAATTCGAAAGTAAAATTCTATGTACCGACTTGACAGAAAATCCTAGGAAGTTCTGGTCTTACGTTAAATCAGTAAGTGACTCGAAACAGCATATCCAGACACTCCGGGATGATGATGACATTGAAACAGAGGATAACACGCGTAAAGCTGAACTGCTAAACACCTTTTTCCAAAGCTGTTTCACAGAGGAAGACCGCACTGCAGTTCCCTCTCTAAATCCTTGCACAAACGAAAAAATGACTGACATCGAAATAAGTTTCCAAGGAATAGAAAAGCAACTGGAATCACTCAACAGAGGAAAGTCCACTGGACCTGACGGGATACCAATTCGATTCTACACAGAGTACGCGAAAGAACTTGCCCCGCTTCTAACAGCCGTGTACCGCAAGTCTCTAGAGGAATGGAAGGTTCCAAATGATTGGAAAAGAGCACAAGTAGTCCCAGTCTTCAAGAAGGGTCGCCGAGCAGATGCGCAAAACTATAGACCTATATCTCTGACGTCGATCTGATGTAGAATTTTAGAACATGTTTTTTGCTCGCGTATCATGTCGTTTTTAGAAACCCAGAATCTACTCTGTAGGAATCAACATGGATTCCGGAAACAGCGATCGTGTGAGACCCAACTCGCTTTATTTGTTCATGAGACCCAGAAAATATTAGATACAGGCTCCCAGGTAGATGCTATTTTCCATGACTTTCGGGAGGCGTTCGATACAGTTCCCACTGTCGCCTGATAAACAAGGTAAGAGCCTACGGAATATCAGACCAGCTGTGTGGCTGGATTGAAGAGTTTTTAGCAAACAGAACACAGCATGTTGTTATCAATGGAGAGACGTCTACAGACGTTAAGGTAACCTCTGGCGTGCCACAGGGGAGTGTTATGAGACCATTGCTTTTCACAATATATATAAATGACCTAGTAGATAGTGTCGGAAGTTCCATGCGGCTTTTCGCGGATGATGCTGTAGTATACAGAGAAGTTGCAGCATTAGAGAATTGTAGCGAAATGCAGGAAGATCTGCAGCGGATAGGTACTTGGTGCAGGGAGTGGCAACTGACCCTTAACATAGATAAATGTAATGTATTGCGAATACATAGAAAGAAGGATCCTTTATTTTTTGATTATATGATAGTGGAACAAATACTGGTAGCAGTTACTTCTGTAAAATATCTGGGAGTCTGCGTGCGGAACGATTTGAAGTGGAATGATCATATAAAATTAATTGTTGGTAAGGAGGGTACCAGGTTGAGATTCATTGGGAGAGCCCTTAGAAAATGTAGTCCATCAACAAAGGCGGTGGCTTACAAAACACTCGTTCGACCTATACTTGAGTATTGCTCATGAGTGTGGGATCCGTACCAGATCGGGTTGACGGAGGAGATAGAGAAGATCCAAAGAAGAGCGGCGCGTTTCGTCACAGGGTTATTTGGTAACCGTGATAGCGTTACGGAGATGTTTAGCAAACTCAAGTGGAAGACTCTGCAGGAGAGGCGCTCTGCGTCGCGGTGTAGCTTGCTCGCCAGGTTTCGAGAGGGTGCTTTTCTGGATGAGGTATCGAATATATTGTTTCCCCCTACTTATACCTCCCGAGGAGATCACGAATGTAAAATTAGAGAGATTCGAGCGCGCACGGAGGCTTTCAGACAGTCGTTCTTCCCGCGAACCATACGCGACTGGAACAGAAAAGGGAGGTAATGACAGTGGCACGTAAAGTGCCCTCAGCCACACACCGTTGGGTGACTTGCGGAGTATAAATGTAGATGTAGATGTAGATTGCGATCTTCACAGTTACATACCGTGCCAGCACGCTGAATAATTCTTGTTATACATTCATGTAGGAGGGAAGTGGTAGCCAGTAGACTCACAAACGGACAAATCAATACAGTATCAGTTTCAAGAAAGCCTTGACGTATAAAGTAAACGTAGCCAGACACATTATGTCATGAAATCTCAAAATTATTTCGTCATTCACTGTGCAACTAACATGACCAGCCCCTCTCCGTCTGGCACAGCTCCTGGCTTTACTCTTTGGTTCCATTGTGGGGAACAAGCATGATAAATGGGTTAACGGAGCATCATTGACCCAAGAATGATGCGAACTCTGTGAGGTACATAGATGTTCTGCATCACTATAATAATGACGAGGCAATTACACTGTCAGTAGCAGGTGTGGCCACAGAGACGGTTGCGATGTTTCGGATCATTATCCTCTTGAAGTGCCCAGTTCTTAACGAACATCAGAAGACACTTTTGACAATACTGCACATTTTTTCAGCGTTTGAACTGACTGTAAGTAAGTGCAAATAGCCACGTCGCGCAAGTTAGCCTTCTCTCCGGTAAATCTCTGAAACATCCACGTTTCCAACCTCTAAGTATCGTTTGACCCACATCGCAACGAATACCTCTGACTTTCTAAGAATTTCAGCAGCAGCTCCATGTGAAACCAAGGAACACTCGTGACGCTTCAAATATTTTGCACTCATTCTAAACTGCAACCTACAAAACAAAACATCCAACTCTCACTCTGTTTATCTACACTCTGTGCAAAACGGCATTGATTACAGATTCGAGACCACTACCAGAGATGTCACTGCGGATGTTACATTTAAAATTATGGCGTACACCCTCTTGTGGAACTGTCTGTATATCTCTCGAAGGGACCATGAAGATATAATTAGAGAAATTCGAGCCCACTCGGAAGCTTTCCGGCGATCGTTCTTCACGCCAAGCATTCGCAACTGAAACGGTGGCAAGCGGAATAAAGACGTAGATGTATCGAATGATTTTAATGAAATTTACACTACCTGCCAGCTCCTACATCATACTACAAGTTTCATTAGTTTTGTTGAAGACTAGCATGGGTTGGAGAACTCGCCTTATTAAATCTTTCGCACATTATTGTAGGCAAAATTACTTCTGATTTCATTTTGCTTTCTGCTGTAATCCTTCCATACCTCGTTTAGAAAATACACTCTAATTTTTTAAAATTTTTGTTTAACGACTGGAGAGGAACGTACACTGAAGCGTCGAAGAAACTGGTATAGGCAGGAATATTCAAATACAGAGATATGTAAACAGGCAGAGTACGGTGCTGCCGTCGGCAACGCCTATACAAGACAAGAAGTGTCTGGCGCGGTTATTGCATCGGTAACTGCTGCTACAATGGCAGGTTATCAAGATTTAAGTGACTTTGACCGTTCTGTTATAGTCGGCGCACGGGACACAGCATCTCCGAGGTAGCGATGAAGGGGGGATTTTCCTGTACGACCATTTCACGAGTGTACCGTGAATATCAGGAATCCAGTAAAACATCAAATCTCCGACATCGCTGCGGCCGGAAAAAAATGCTGCACGAACGGGACCAACGAAGGTTGAAGAGAATCGTTCAACGTGACAGAAGTGTAATCCTTCCGCAATTTCCTGGACCATCAGCAAGTGCCAGCATTAGAACCATTCAATGAAACATCATCGATATGGGCTTCGGAGCAAACTGGCCACTGGTGTACCTTTGATGACTGCATGACACGAAGCTTTACACCTCGACTCGGCTCGTCAACACCAGCACTGGACTGTTGATAGCTGGAAACATATTACCTGGTAGGACGAGTCGCGTTTCAAATTGTACCGAGCGAAAGGACGTGTACAGCTCTACCTCATGAATCCACTGACCCTGCATGTCAGCAGGCTGGTGGAAGACCCGTAATGGTGTGGGGCATGTGCAGTTGGAGCGATATGAAACCCCTGATACGTCTAGATACGACTCTGACAGGTGACACGTACGTAAGCATCCCGTCTGATCACCTGCATCCATTCATGCCCATTGTGCATTCTGACGGACTTGGGCAACTCCAGGAACACTGCCGGTAATTGTGACTGGTGTAATGTTTTTGCGTTTTACGTCTCTAAAGTTGCAGTGACGGATTTTTACAACCTCTTCGGTTATTTTATTTAACTGTTGGGATCTCGTTTGCTCTTCTTCTTTCCATTTACTTTATTTGGTGGAACACTGGTCATACAGTTACTGTTCTCTGTCAATGCGTTGTTGTACTCTGCACACGTTTAGAGCTCCTCATTATTATGGTTATCGGTATTTTCGTTCAGATGAGCTTCTGCAATTCCACAAAATTTGGAGTTGATTATCTGGATAAAATGTCTCGTCTGTACACAGTCATGTTTGGCAGCTGCAGACAGTCTATGCACGTTTTTGCTGAAATCAACGAATGTATCCTTTACAGAGAGACAACGGGAGAAAAATTTACCTAGCAAATGCTTCTTTTCACATAAGCAGAACAACTCTCCTCTGCGTACATACGATCAAGGAAAGAGTTTGCTCATACATTCATTGCGACAACTGAAATATGTAACGTACTAGTACGGGAGACATGACAGATAGGAGGATACAAACGGTCAAAAGAAACTAAAAATCTGTGTGTGCAGTGCAAGAAATTCGTGTGTGATCCATTTGTTGGAAGCGTTCTGTATGTGTGTGCAAAGTGGTTTCATAAAGATGGTGGCTTCGATTCAAAAAATTATAGAAAAAAAACATGATTTCTCATAATTCCCACAGCAATTTATTTCCATTTATTTCAATTTCCTAATAAATATGTATGTACAACATGTTTATGGATTTCATTGATAACAAGTCGCATAAATACAAATACTATTTTATAATTGTATGTTGTAAGTTCAGTATCATAGTCTAGTTTCCATTAATATTTTATTTACGATGTATTCCTTACTTCGATCCTTTTTTCTTTAATTAAATATGGTTTCTATAGAAAAATTAAAGCATAACACATTTTTAGGGTAATCATAACATAACGGTGACATTTAAAGACACCGTACTGAATTAATTAACAAGCAAAACTGAAGGAAAGAATGATAAACATCACTGGTCAAAATGAGCGACAGCGGTCGATCCAGGTAGTTCGCTAATGCCTGTCCTCCTAATGTTAAAGCCCCCAACTGACGAACGAATCACCATGAGCAGCATCACTTAATAACACTCTGCGAAGGGATTTAGAAAATAATTCAGGACAACGGCGCTAGAAATACCATTCAGAAAGTTGACACCATCACTTCTTCTCCATTTCCCAGACAAAAACTGCTGGCGAAAACTTTTCCACCATCAGGGTCGGAACCGTCAACTTCAGAGTCGAGAGCCACGGCACAGGCTTGAGTTAGCGACCTCTTTTTTCCTTATCTTCCCTATCTTTTTGTGCAAAAGGAACCTTCCTGGCATCCAGTGGGAGGGGTGGGGGCAAAATGGGCAGGGGTCGCATCCTTGGGACATGGCCATCATGTCCCGTTTCCAACCCCCAGGAACTAAGGAGAGGATAGGAAACATGTAACAGAGGTACAATGAACATCAGTGGTTTATTTATTTATTTATTTATTTATTTATTTATTTCATTATTTTTAAATTAACATTAATATCACCGAGAAGAGCAGGAAACCGACGTCACGAGGAGGAGAGAGCAGCAAGCCATCAGACTCAATGAGACTATCGACGCATAGTTTTCCGGAGAAGAACATCCCGATGACGAGAGACTGTATCGGCCCCAAGTGTGGAAGAGGTGGTGATGAACTCCTCATGGCAGGAAAACCCCAGCTCTGGGGTGGTAGGTTGGTTGGTTGATTTGGAAGGGAACGAAACAGCGAGGTCATGGGTTCCATCGGGTTAGGTAGGGTTAGGAAAGGAAGTCGGCCGTGCCCTTTCAAAGGAACAACCCAGGCATTTGCCGGAAGCGATTTAGGGAAATCACGGCAAACCTAAAGCAGGATGGCCGGACGCGGGTTTGAACCATCGTCCTCGCGAATGCGAGTCCAGTGTGCTAACCACAGCGCCACTTCCCACTGCCTCTAGGGTGGGTTAAGGAAGATACTACAAAGGAAATCGGAGAAAAATTGTATTTCGGATTGCAGACAACTGCACAATAGCGTTCATTAATGGAATGCCAAAAATCAAGGACATTTTTTTCGCTATCAGCAAACAAATAATTAGTTGCGTGTCCACAAATCCATTTCACAGAGTTCGCCTTCGCTTCCGGCCACGTCGGCGGCGGAAGCGAATAATGTAGAAAAAAATCAACTCATGACAGGATAAGGGAAATTATTTTCGAGGTTATATCGTCTCTTTTTCTTGAAAAAAGAGCGTTGAAGAGTCACAGAGGACGGCGTGTAATCGAGTGGCGAGACGTATTTGTCTAAAGAATTTCGCTGCTTTGCGGACTGTGAGTTTCTCGGCGTCCTTCTCTCTCTCTCCTTTCCTCTTTCACATTTCCCACCTCTCTTACCCACAACCCCGTAACAATGCTTATCCCTAGCGCCGCACGTTCTGCGTAGCGTTTTGGGTAATTTATCTTACCCTGAGGGCTTGTCGAGCGCACTCCCGCACAGATGCACGTGCGCGTACACACATGCACACACACGTACGTGTATATGTATATCACGTAGGCGGTGAAAAACGGCCTGTCGCTAGAGGCTGTAAGTTGCATCAGGCGAAAAACACACTCACTGGACACGAATATCCGACGGGAACGTCAAAAATTCAAATCAGTATAAGCTCTAGAATTAAGCGCGAATTCTCTCTCAGAAATAACGAAAAATGCAAAAAAAAAAAAAAAAAAATCTAAAATTTACGTCCTACAGAACAACATCAATTACTTATACTGCGAGCGGAACAGTTTATTCATGAATTATACACATTTAAGGAACTGAAAATGCAACATTTTCCGAAACGAATACAAATGACGAAAACTTCAGTAAAACGGACATTCAGCAGGACATTTTTGTGAATAAATACTCAACTAACGGCCGTCTCAGTTATGCATCGCAGTGTCATACGTACCAAGTAACGATTAGAGGCGTAAGTCTGTATTAAGTGAGCTACAAGATATGTGGAATGTTTCTACAAAATTTTGTAAAGCTGTCTAATTTTTTCGTAGAGACGTGTAGTCTCACAAACTTGGAGACCATCAGAGAAGGAGCATCATCCCAGTTTATCAAAGATGACTCAATATTCTCGAAAAACCTAATTTTATTTATTTTCCTTCATCTCTGTTTATTGGTGTTAGTTTTAATGGGGTCTGGGTTCCAAATAGATAGCGTTTAAGGCTAACACTAACAAATACAACTGATGAGAAAGAAATGCAATTTGGCCTTTTGTCATGAATAAGTGTTTACCCTAATCTACCCTGCTACAACAATTTTTGCTCAAATATATGGAAAAAGATTACATGAAACATAAATCAGTCGTTTTCCCTCATCAGTATCGTATTCAGGTACCACCTCCTTAATTTCCTTTCACGTTCTAAAATGTTTTTAAAATCTAGTGGGCCTAGAGAGGAAAAATCTCCTTCTACTATCTCTTCAATAGCGTTTTTACTTCATCAGTGTGTTTTGAAGTCACGTGTCGCGATGTTTTCTTTCAAAATGCCACGGCCGACTTCCTTCGCCATCTTTTCGTAATCTAAGCTTCTACTCCGCCTCTAATGACAGCTCTGTCGACGGGGCATTAAACTCTAATTTTCCTTCTTTCCTTCCATCGAAATCTCAGTTTCATCATCTGAGCTTAACTTGTTACCTACGGAATTTCACTGCGAAGGAAATTGCACCTGTAAGAGATAGAATACGGCTTTCTTAAATGCAATTAGTGAAATTGTAACGGAATATACATCGAGTAACAGACGAATATGACCCTTGAACCATGGATCTTGCCATCGGTGGGGTGGCTTGCGTACCTCGGTGATACAGATAGCTGTACCGCACGTACTACAACAACGGAGGGGTATCTGCTGAGAGGCCAGACAAACGTGTGGTTCCTGAAGAGGGACAGCAGATTTTTCAGTAGTTGTAGGGGCAACAGTCTGGCCTTATAACAATATCAGCCAAAACGGTCTTGCTGTGCTGGTACTGTGAACGGCTAAAAGCTAGGAGAAACTACAGCTGTAATTTTTCCCAAGGGCATGCACCTCTACTGTATGGTTAAATGATGATGGCATCCTCTTGGGTAAAATATTCCGCAGTCGGTCTCCGGGAGCAGGGGGGGGGGGGCGGAGGGGGAACTACTCAGGACGACGTTGTTATCAGGAGAAACAAAACTGGCGTTCTACTGATCAGACCGTGGAACGTGAGATCCCTTAATCGTGCAGGTAAATTAGAAAGAGAAATGGATAGGTTAAAGATAGATATATGGGAATTAGTGAAGTTCGGTGTTTAAAAAATAAGATTCACAGCAATCACAAAATAACTAAACAGGAATGGCTAGAAGACAAATGTAAAGATTTAGAGGCATATTTCAATAGAGGCAATATAGATGCCGCCTACAGGGAGATTAAAGAGGCCTTTGGGGAAAAGAGAAGCAACGGTGTAAATATCAAAAATTGTTCAAATGGCTCTGAACACTATGGGACTTAACATCTGTGGTCATCAGTCCCCTAGAACTTGGAACTACTTAAACCTAACTAACCTAAGGACATCACACACATCCATGCCCGAGGCAGGATTCGAACCTGCGACCGTCGCGGTCGCGCGGTTCCAGACTGTAGTGTAAATATCAAGAGCTCCGATGGAAAACCGGAAAACTGAAAGGTGGGAGAGGTATATAGAGTGTATATAGAAGGGAGATAAACTTAAAGGCAATATCATAGAAAGAGAAGTGGACATAGATGAAGATGAGATGAGAGATATGATACTACGAGAATTTGGTAGAGCGCTGAAAGACGTTAAGTCAGAACGAGGTCCTGAGAGTAGACGACATTCCGTCAGAACTAATGATAACCTTGGGAGGGTCATCCATGTCAAAGCTCTTCCATCTCATTTGTCAGATGTATAGGACAATTCCAATTCCAAAGAAAGAAGTTGCTGACATGTGTGAAAAATACCGAACTATCAATACAATAGCTCATGTTTACAAAATACTAACGCAAATTCTTTATAGAAGAATGGAAAAAATGGTAGAAGTCGATCTCGGGGAAAATAAGTTTGGATTCCGGAGAAAAGTAGGAACACGCGAGGCAATACTGACCCTAAGATTTATCTTAGAAAATAGGTTAAGGAAAGACAAACCTACATTACTAGCATTTGTTGACTTAGAGGAATCTTTTGCATGTTGACTGGAATACTCTCTTTGAAATTCTGAAGCTATCAGAAGTAAAATACAAGGATCGAAAGGCTATTTAGAACCTGTACGGAAACCAGACGGCACTTATAAGAGACGAGGGGCTTGAAAGGGAGGCAGTGATTGAAAAGGAAGTGAGACACGGTTTGCAGTATATCCCAGATGTTATTCAATATGTACACTGTACAACCAGTAAAGGAAACCAAAGAAAAATTTGGGATAGGAATTAAAGTCCAGGGAGAAGAAATAAAAACTTTGGGATTTGCCGATGATATTGTAAATCTGTCAGAGAAAGCAAAGGATTTGGAAGAGCAGTTAGGCGGAATGGACAATATTTTGAAAGGAGGATATGAGATGAACATTAAAAAAAAGCAAAACAAAGATAATGTAATGTAGTCGAATTAAATCCGGTGATGCTAAGGGAATCAGATTAGGAAACAAGACACCTAAAGCAGCAAGTGAGTTTTGCTACTTGGGCAGCAAAATCACTGATGATGGCCGAAGTAGAGAGGATATAAAATGCAGACTGGCACCTGGCGCGAAAAGCATTTTTGAAGAAGAGAAATTTGTTAACACTGAACATAGATTCAAGTGTTAGTAAGTCTTTTCTGAAGATATTTGCCTGGAGCGTAGCATTGTATGGAAGTGAAACATGGACGACGAACGGATTAGATAAAAAGAGAATAGAAGCTTTGGAAATGTGGTACTACCTTAGAATGCTGAAGATCAGATGTATCGATCACGTAACTAATAAGGAGATACTGAATAGAAATAGAGAGACAAGAAACTTGTGGCACAACTTGACTAAAAGAAGGGATACGACACATTCTGAAACATCAAGGGATCACCAGTTTAATATTGGAGGGAAGTATGTTGGTGGGCAGGGGCAAAGATCATACAGAAAAATCACAGAGGGAGACGAAGAGATGAATACCGTTGGCAGATTCAGAAAAATGTAGCTTGCAGTAGTTACTCGGAGATGAAGAGGCTTGCACAGAATAGAGTAGTGTGGAGAGCAGCACCAAACCGTTCTTCGGACTGAAGACAACAACAACAACAACAACAACAACAACAACATGAGCAGAATTTTTAATAGATTTCTTTTGTTCCCTGCGCCCTATTAAATTTAATCAGACGCTCTTTCGTTGGTACTGAGATGGTACAAAACGTTTTTTGAGCCGTATGGATACAAATAGTGCAGAATATTTTATGTGCTTTAAAATGATGTTAAAACGAATGTTGACCAAGGAGATGTAAAGACCGCAGACCAAGTAAATAAATTCCGAAAAACCTCAACAGCTTACAATAAGAGCAATATATCGACATATCGTTCGACACCAAGAAAGGGCCGCCCGCTGTGGCCGAGCGGTTCTAGGCGCTTCAGTCCGGAACCGCGCTGCTGCTACGGTCGCAGGTTCGAATTCTGCCTCGGGCATGGATGTGTGTGATGTCCTTAGGTTAGTTAAGTTTAAGTAGTTGTAAGTCTAGGGGACTGATGACCTCAGATGTTAAGTCCCATAGTGCTTAGAGCCACTTGAACCATTTGAAACAAGAAGGGATCTTCAAAATATCGCTATAAAACCATGAGTTGTTGAGGTTTCACACAAAAGACGTGGAAGCCATGTTAAAGACATATGACACATGCAGCAAGTGTTTGTGCATCGTTACCACCGTGGAAATAGTTACACAATAGTTACTGAACATTATTTCTGGTTTATCAGGTAATTTTACTTAAATTCTTCAGAAAATACAGTTTTCTGTCATATGGCAAAACTCATCTACAGGTGATAATTATTGAACCATACGAAAAAACGTAAATTAGTTACAAACTACGGTGTGCACACACTTTATTCAATATGTATACGTCGTTAGAGAAATTATTACACGTTAGATGTGCCTGCCATCATTGGCGATGACGTGGAGCAGACGAATAGCGAAATTCTGCATGATCCGCTGAAGTGGCGGAACATCGATGCTGTCGATGACCTCTTGAACGGCTGTTTTCAGCTCGGCAACGATTTGGGGTTACTGCTGCACAACTTGTCTTTTTATAGCCCCACAGAAAAGAGTAGCATGTTTATCAGTAAACTCTTCCGGGCATCAATACACGGTTGACGGAGCACAAAAGAAACTGTCGCTTGGGACATATCGACAAATCGGCAGTAGCGGAACATGTTTTTAAGGATGGAGATCACGACATAAAATTTGGTGAAACAAGCGTGCTAGCGAGGACGTCGCACTATTATACACGTATGTATAGAGAGGCAATTGAAATCCACAAACATCAATACAATTTTAATCGTAAAGAAGAAGGATTAAAATTGGATAAGATATGGCGGTCGACGTTGCATCAATCACGTGACAATCGATTGCCTGCAATCGAGAGAACAGACGATAGCCAGAGACAGCTGCACATCGACGCCATGTGACGTGTGGTGGCGCCCCCTACGATCTCTATATAAGCGGCGGCCCCAGCTCCTAGCAGCCCCACCAAAGCCGTCCACCCTCACCGCCCCGCCCTGCCTCCACAGGCCGTCCTTCTCCTTCGGGAGTCCCGCCGCCTCTACCGCTCTTTTCTCCGCACTCGTGACCGGGATACACTTACCCGCCACCGGCAATTACAGCGACACATCCGCAACCTGCTTGTTGCGAAGAAACGCCGAGCCTGGCGCCAGACATGTACCCACCTCAACACCACGCTCCCCATCAACTCTTCCAAGTATTGGTCTGCTTTCCACCGCCTTACTGGGAACCGCCCCACCCCCCAGTACCCTCTCCTCCTTAATGACCGTCCCTTTCCTGACAACCTCAGTAAGGCCAACCACTTTGCCTCCCACCTCTCTGATGTTTTTTCCATCCCTGATGATCCCCACTTTGATTATTCCCTCTTCCCTGATGTCATGGACCGTACGAATACCTCTGTTCCTCCCCTTGCTCCTAGCTTCCAGTACTTGGGCCACACCCCACCATCTGCACTTAACACTCCCATCACTACACAGGACATCAGCCTCACACTCCACACTAAACGCAACACTGCTCCCGGCCACGACTGCGTTACCTACCGCCACCTCAAACACTGCCCTCCCTCCTTCCTTTCCCTCCTTACCGCCCTCTACAATGTCATCCTTGCCACTGGCTTCTATCCCGACCTGTGGAAAACCTCCCGTATCCTGATGTTCTCCAAACCCAATAAGCCTCCATCTGATGCCTCTTCCTATCGTCCTATCTGTCTCACGTCGGTGTTCAGCAAGCTCTTGGCATCCATCCTTTCCCGGCGCATCCATCTCCACCTCCACCAAAACCACCTCCTCCCAAACACCCAATGTGGCTTTCGACCTTCCTTCTCTGCTGATGACCAACTCCTCCGCCTCACTCATCTCCTCTCCCTCCAGCTTAACTCCCGTCGCTCCGCCATTTTTGTCTCACTTGACCTTGAAAAGGCCTACGACCGTGTCTGGCATCCCGGTCTCCTGTTTAAACTCCAAACCTACGCCCTTCCTATCAACTACATCCGTCTGGTGGCCTCCTTCCTCTCCCGCCGCCCCTCCTACGTTACCATCCATCATGCCAATTCCCGCACCTTCTACCCCTCTGCCGGTGTGCCCCAGGGCTCTGTCCTCTCCCCTCTCCTCTACCTCCTGTACACAGCAGATATGCCCCAACCCCCCCCTCCAGTGCACCTCTTGCAATATGCTGATGACACCGCATTCCTCGCCCTCGCTCCTACCCTCCAACGGTCCCAACGCCTTCTCCAGAATCACCTTGACCTTTTTGCTGCATGGTGTAACCAATGGCTCCTGAAACTCAATCCTTCCAAGACCCAGGCAATCATCGTAGGTCGTACCACTCGCTCCTTCCGGCTCCTGGATTTCTCCCTTACTGTATGCGCACGTCCTGTCCGTCTCACCCCCACCCTCACCTACCTTGGCCTCACCATTGACTGTCACCTCACCTGGACCCCTCATCTCCGATCCATCCAATCCAAAGCCCACAACCGCCTCCGCCTCCTCAAACTCCTCTCTGGCCGGACATGGGGGTTGCACCCCTCTACCATCCTCCACACCTACAAATCCTTAATCCGTCCCATCCTCTGTTATGCCAGTCCTGCCTGGATATCTGCCCCCCCCAAATTCTATCAGTCCCTCCAGATCCTTGAGCGTCATGCACTCCGCCTCGCCTTCCGTATCCGCCTCCCGTCCCCCACGCGGCTCCTCTATGATCTCATTCCTTTCCCCCATCTGCTCCTCTTCCTCGAACATATCCGCATCCTCTACACCTCCCGCCGTCTTGAACCCCCTCACCCCCTGGTTGCTCCTCTCCTCTCCCATCCTCGCCCCCTGCCCCGTCTTCACCGTTGTGTCCCCCCTACCCTCCATCTCTACACCCTCCATCTCCTTTCCCAAGGTGGCTTCCGTCAACTCCCCCTCCCGGATGATGCCCTCTCTCCCTCCATTTATCCTTCCTATCAACTCTGATCCTCCCTCCCCCTCCTTTCCTCTGTCCTTTCCCTGGGCTCCCTCTTCCCCCCCCTTCCGTCCTGTTTCCTCCCCACTACACCTCTCCCTACCTCCCTTCTCCCCCCCAGTCCTTTTGTCTTCCCCTCCTCTGCCTACCCCCCTCCCTGTCGCGTCTGCCCCCCACCCCTCTTATGGGTCCTCATCCTCCATCAGCTCCTTTCCCGGTTCCCCCCCCCCCTTCGCTTTTACTCTCCTTTCCCCCCCTTTTTGTTTTCCCATCTCCTGTTCAGTTTCCCCCCACCTGCTCTCGACTGTGGTGTCACCTTTGCCGACTTTTTCGTGCTGTGTTCTAGTGACTATTCAGTGTTGTGTTGCGAACAGAAACCATGCTGTCGCTGGGTGTGCGTTTTATATACTTTGCGAACAGAATCCAGACTGTCGCCGTGTTTTTTAATTGTCTATTGTTTCCCCTGTCTGCTCCGTATGTATTTTTATTCGCTTCATCATCCCTCTGTTGTTTGTTTTCATTTCCCCATTTTCTTTTCACCTTGTTACTCAATGAGTCCCCGATTATATCGCCTGTTTTTTATTATTATTTATTCTCCTGCTCTTTGTCAGAAAACCTGTAGGCTGCAGAGCGGCGTCCTAAGCTGCTGCCAGCCCGCCCCCTTCGGGGGGAATTGAAATCCAATAAAGGAAAAAAAAAAAAAAAAAAAAAAAAACTCCTAGCAGCCAGTCGTCGACTCACCTCGGAAGATGTTCTCCGTAGTTGAGAACGAAACGTCAGGGAGAAGAAGTTCTACAGATCGACCACGGCAACTTAGCCCGGAAGAGTTTACTGATAAAGACGCCGGCCGTGAAAGCCTACATGGAATGATTCGACGCCTCTACGGGGAGGAAATGTCAACTAGGGTACGACGACTGGAGAACCTACGCAAGAAGAAAGGTCAACAACTTTGCTCACTCACTTTTCTGCTACGCTGTCGTGATACCGGTATAGTTCCCAAGTTTTTAAAAGTGAGAAGAATGTTTCATTCGCCACAAGCTAACCGTATTTATTCTCGTATTGAACTGGCATTACTACGTGAGCGGATACATCAGACACGACGAGGACTGGCGGTATGTGATGGCCAACTGCTAAATCTTCATTTACTTATTAGCAATACTATGCAGTTTTGTCATTGGAACAAAGTGGACAGTTTAACATGTAGATCTATGGAGATTAGTGCAGAAGTGTCTTCCAATAGGCAGAAGGACAAGTTTGATCGTCTACAAGAGGGTCGACAGGAAACAGCGATTCCAAACAATTCCCAAACGGTTATTAATTTATCGGAAAAAGAATTGTCTAAGGAAGAACTTTCTGTTCTGTCTAAAGGAGGGAATTTTGCAATAACTCCATCCAAGATTCCTGTGGAGGACATTATTGCTAATATAGAGGCAGGAATTCGTCAGTTACCATCATATTCTGCTGATGAAATTAGAATGGAAACCTCCAGGATATTACGCAAAGCTAAGCCACCCAGCAGCAATCTGTCTCAAGGGGAAAGGAAGGCATTGCGGGAGATCAATGCAGACAAGAATGTTATTATAGTTGCCGCTGACAAGGGAAATGTTACTGTTTTAATGAATACTGAGGATTATCACAAGAAGATCAGTGATCTCCTGGAACCCAGCACATACAAGAAGTTGAAAAAGGATCCCACAACGAATTTGCTGAATGCCACCAAGCGTCTGATAAAACAGTCTTCAATTCCTACAGAAGTTAAAAAGTATCTTTGTGAAACGGAGGCTTATCCTCCGAGATTATATGGATTACCAAAGATACATAAACCTGATGTTCCTTTGAGACCAATAGTCAGCGCAATTGGAGCTCCTACCCAAGAACTAGCCAGACACCTTGCCTCTTTGTTACAACCTCACATAGGCAAAACTGAGAGTCATATTAAAAACTCTCTACACTTCATTGAGAAATTGAGGGAAATTACTGTCGGTCCTAATGACATACTTGTCAGTTTTGATATAGTGTCTTTGTTCACGATGGTTCCAGTTGATGAAGCTCTCTCCCATATAGCCAATATGTTCCCTACTGATATAGTAGCCTTGTTCCAACACTGTCTATCCTCAACCTATTTTCAGTATAATGGTGAATTTTATGAACAGATCGATGGGGTAGCCATGGGAAGTCCCCTAAGTCCCGCAATTGCGAATTTATGCATGGAATATTTTGAACATCAAGCATTGCAGTCGGCCAAAAAAAGCCCCTCGAAGTGATATCGGTATGTGGATGATACCTTTGTAATATGGAATCATGAGGAAGAAGACTTGAATGATTTTCTGGTACATTTAAATAGCATCAACCCAAAGATTAAATTTACTATGGAGAAGGAGAAGAATGGACAACTTAACTTCTTGGATGTATCAGTTATCAAACGGGCGGATGGGACCTTAGGCCATAAGGTCTACAGGAAAGGTACACATACCGATCGCTACCTCCATAAGAACTCAAACCACCACCCTAGGCAAAAGAGGGGGGTCATAAAAACACTAGTGGATAGGGCCAATAATATTTGTGAACCAGGCTACTTACAAGAAGAACTAAATCATTTACGAATGGCCTTTGCGAAAAATGGTTATACAAAAAACGAGATTAATCGAGCACTTCACCCAAATAGAAAAATGCCTAAAAATAGGAGACAGCAACAACCATCAGCTGGAAAAGTATTTCTTCCGTTCATCCATAATATCACGGATCGCATTGGAAAAGTACTAGCCAAATTTCAGGTAGAGACCATTTTTAGACCTACATCAACAAAAGATGCTCGTCACCCCCTAGCCACCCCAGGGGTATATAAAATTCCGTGTAGTTGCGGCAGGGTTTACATAGGAACTACCAAAAGAAGCATCAATACACGGTTGACGGAGCACAAAAGAAACTGTCGCTTGGGACATATCGACAAATCGGCAGTAGCGGAACATGTTTTTAAGGATGGAGATCACGACATAAAATTTGGTGAAACAAGCGTGCTAGCGAGGACGTCGCACTATTATACACGTATGTATAGAGAGGCAATTGAAATCCACAAACATCAATACAATTTTAATCGTAAAGAAGAAGGATTAAAATTGGATAAGATATGGCGGTCGACGTTGCATCAATCACGTGACAATCGATTGCCTGCAATCGAGAGAACAGACGATAGCCAGAGACAGCTGCACATCGACGCCATGTGACGTGTGGTGGCGCCCCCTACGATCTCTATATAAGCGGCGGCCCCAGCTCCTAGCAGCCAGTCGTCGACTCACCTCGGAAGATGTTCTCCGTAGTTGAGAACGAAACGTCAGGGAGAAGAAGTTCTACAGATCGACCACGGCAACTTAGCCCGGAAGAGTTTACTGATAAAGACGCCGGCCGTGAAAGCCTACATGGAATGAGAGTAGCATGTGTTCAGAACCGGAGAATATGGCGGCCAATCGAGGCCCATGCCAGTGGAATCTGGGTACCCCAGAACCAAAGTGCTCCTCCAGGACATCAAACACTCTCCTGCTTCATGAGATTGAGCTCCTCTTGCATGAACCACATATTGTCGAAATCAGGGTCACTTTGGATAATGATGATGAAATCATCTTCCAGAACTTTCACATACCATTCGGTAATCACGGTTCCATCAAGAAGTATCTCAACGATTATTCCGTGACTGGACAATGCACACCACACAGTCACCGTTAAGGGTGAAGAGACTTCTCGATCGCGAAATGTGGATTCTCAGTCCCGCCAAATGCGCCAATTTTGCTTATTGACGAACCCATTCAATTGAAAGTGGGTTTCGTCGTAAAACTAGTCAATATAGCGTATACTAATTCCCATCATGCGCCGCGGCCCATCATGCAGTTTGAATGTCCTAACGCAAACCGTTCAGAAGTTATGATTGCATTTCATGTAGTTCAATAATTGTCACCCTATATCTCCTCTGGCTTACGCTCGATACATACTTAACTTCACAAATACTTTTGACTGCAGGATACAAGACTATGCATTGTGTTCATTGGGAGGAATTATTGGTAAGTAATACTTGCTCCTGCTGATATAACAAGGATATTACATCTACGATTATTTTGTAGTCATTATTAACATTGTCTCTAAAATGGCTGTTGTCGATAATGCGTTCCGAAATTCCTTCACCAAAGAAGACGAGGAAAATATTCCAGAATTCGAATCAAGAACAGTTGCCAACGACAGTAGCTTAGAAGTAGATATCCTCGGAGTACTGAAGCAACTTACATCGTCTAATAAAGGGAAGTCTTCTTACCAGACTGTATACTAATTACGTTCCCTTCACAGCATGCTGATGCTATAGCCCCATACGTAGCGATCATATACAGCCGCTCGATCAACGAAATATCCGTACTCAAAACTGGAAAGTTCCAGAGGTCACACCAATATTCAATAGAGGCAATAGGAACAATCCACTACTAAATGACTGGCCTATATCGTTAACACCGATGTGGAGTAGGATTTTTGAACATACATTGTGTTCGAACATCATGAATTACCTCGAAGAGAACGGTCTATTGACACACAGCAACAAGGATTTAGAAAATATCCTTCTTGTGAACAACTAGCTCTTTACTCACACGAAGTGTTGAGTGCCATTGACAACGGATTTCAAACTAATTCCGTATTTCTAGACTTCCAGAAGGCTTTTGACACTGTACTTCACAGACGGCTTGTAATCAAATTGCGTGCTTATGCAATATCGTCTCAGTTATGTGACTGGATTCCTGATTCCCTGTCAGAGAGGTCACAGTTCGTAGTAACTGATGGAAATTCATCGAGTAAAACAGAAGTGATTTCTGGCATTCCCCAAGGAGTGTTATAGGCCCTCTGCTGTTCCTCATCTATATAAACGATTTAGGAGACAATCTGAGGTGCCGTCTTAGGTTGCTTGCAGGTGATGCTGTCTTTTATCATCTAGTAAAGTCATCCAAAGACTAAATCAAAGTGCAAAACGATTTAGAAAAGGTATCTGTATGGTTTGAAAATTGGCAGTTGACCCTAAATAATGAAAAGTGTAAGGTCATCCCCATGAGTGCTAAAAGAAATCCGTTAAACTTCGGTGACACGATAAATCAGTCAAATCTAAAGGTTGTAAGTTCAACTAAATACCTAGGAATTACAATTATGAACAACTTAAATTGGAAGGAACATACAAAAAATGTTGTGGGGTAGGATAGTGGGGTGCTCGGTGCAATTTTGATATCAAATTTATATGCAAGTTAATTAAATTGATCAACCAACCCCACCACCGCTCACCAATGCCCCAACCAGGCCCACCGCCACCCCTGGATGATGTCACGTGTTTTTCTCAGCTGCACGTGTGCCTCAGCCTCCTGATCCCCCTCCCCATCCCCACCCCACCCCTCCCCCAAACCTACCCTATTTGAAGGAAGCCGCGCGGGATTAGCCATGCGGTCTAGGCGCTGCAGTCATGGACTGTGCGGCTGGTCCTGGCAGAGGTTCGAGTCCTCCCTCGGGCAGAGGTGTGTGTGTTTGTCCTTAGCGTAATTTAGGTTAAGTAGTGTGTAAGCTTAGGGACTGATGACCTTAGCAGGTAAGTCCCATAAGATTTCACACACATTGGAACATTGGCAGTAATTTCGAATTCTGGCGGGAATTAAGAATTTTGGCAGGAATTTCTTTGTTCCAGGGGCGTGCTGACTTCCCAACCCCCCCTCCCCCTTTCGCCACCACCTGGGAATTGGCAAGAAATTAAAAATTGGCAGTACCCTTTTTGGGACTCGAACCTTGGTCCTCCTGGGCAGAAGCCCAAATGTACCCAACTAACGCAATTAAATCACGGTAGGCGCTTGGAACTGATGGGAAATTTAAAATGGCGGAGCCCTTTCTGGGACTCGAACCCTAATTCTACTGGATGGAAGGGCCAAGTGCACCTCCTGACACATGGAAACCGTCCACAAGCGGGAGAGGAAGGTTAGATCAGTGCACTTATTATGGCTGGGAAACTGACTCAAAAATCGATCCTAATTACGTAATTAATCAGAAATTTCAGGCCTAATTACACAACTATGTGCATAGCGCTACACAAACACGGAAAAAATGCAAAATCTTACGATACCGTACAACTGGTGTTATCCTGCTGAGAAAAAATTTCGCGTTATCACTCGGGACTAACTATAGAAACACCCAAACTCTACCCTACACCATCAAGCTGGCGGAAAAAAGGCAGTAGTATAAGGTACAGAATAAAGTAAGAGGAATCAGAGCTCACACGGTAAGATTGATATTGGGGTAATAGAGAATTATTGAGAAGGCGGTTCGATGAACCTTCTGCCAGTCACTTAAGTGTGATTTGCAGAGTATCCATGCGGATTTAGATGTAGCTGTAGATGTAAATGGAGTATACAAGCACTAAGTGCCTTATGAATGTAAACACCCACTATGCGCTCACGGCTTGCGGCTTAAGGGCAGAAAGGAGTATTAGAGTTTTATTTTCCAAAAGGACAGGCCGTTAGAAATGGAGCGCAAGCTTAGGTCGAGGATAGATATCAAAGGAACCAGCCCAGAATTTACCGTAAGTGACTGTAGGAAATCTCAGCAAACCTTCATCTGGATGTGGAGACAAAAAATAGAGGCCCCTTTCTCATTGATGTGATTGAAGTTTTTTAACCGAGCTACGAATTGTTAGATAAGGTGTAAGACAGAACACCGAGAAACATGAAGATTACAAATAGTTAGACGAGACAATCTGGGAAAATATAAGTAAATTTAGCTAAAGTACGGCGCAGACAGTGAACATAGGGTGGGAACAATGCAAGGTCCGAAAAATTTCGTGATAGCGTTAAGTACTTGGATAAAACTTAAGATCGATGAAATAAAGGCATGTGTTGATACAAGCCGACCGTATGGCATGGATGTCGATCTCTGCAGCGGTCGATGTCACTCATTCCATGCTAGTACCGACACAGACAATATCTTGACACAGCCAGCACCCGTAGTCTCTAGAGTCGTTGCCGCCCACAACACTGACAGGTTTGTCACCTTTATGTAAGGGCAGAGGGGGGGAGGGATTTATTGTTGTTACTGTATGTCTATCCATAGTGGTAGCTGAAATGCTAACAGAAACAATAACGTATGTGTAAGTACATAATGGATGTTTCTTGGAAGGAAAAAGAGTTGAACTACCTTAATGGCTACTTACCTCAGTGCCAAATTTCAATAGAAGAAAAAAAAATACAGAGCTAGGAAGTTTATCCGTCCAGTCACAATGAGCACTTTTCCAGTATTTTCAGAAGAATAGCATGTCCAATAGGTCTTCCGAAAAAAACCATACAGACAGTAATCCGAGGAAGAAATGTCAGAGACTGTGCATCTGGAACACAGTATTGTACGGCAGTGAAGCACAGATTGGGGGGGGGGGGGGGGGAGGGGAAGAAGAGAATCGCTGCTACGTAGGGCTATAGAAAGATGCTGAAAATTAGGTGAACTGATAGAAGAAGTGGGAAGGCTCTATGTCAGAATCGGCGAGAATAGAAATATGTGGAAAACACTGACAAGAAGAAGACAGTATGATAGGAGATGTGATAAGACACCAGGAAATTATTTCAATGATAGCAGAGAGAACAGTAGAAGGCGAAAACTGTACTTGAAGACCGACAGTGGGTAGCACACCGGATCAAACCATTCAGAGTACTCATAACCCAAAAAAGAGGACCGAAAACTGAACATTTGGAGGTGAGGAAGCAGTACTCGTGAATGAAAACAGTAGGGGAACTACGTCTTATATAAGCATTGCGGTGAGGAACGTGTTTGCAGACTTTTTGTTTCCGCTGTCAGATGGCGTTACCGTAAATAACACTACAAAATCATCTGTGGTGTGCCCACGGAAGGTTTTTTTGTGTATTTTCGTTATGTCTGTCTATAGTGCTCCGGTAGAAACTAAAGAGGTATTAAACAGTGAGACTGTGTTTGCTTTTTTTTATTGTACACCAGAAGCGCAAAAATTTTAAGAGCAGTTGTAATGCATTAATTGAGGTGTGGCGGGTTTTTTTTTGCACAGTTGCTGTGAGTTTAGGTTGTTGCTACAAGGTATGTGTTGTTAAATGTAAATGGTAAATGTCGTGTGATTAGGGTCTCCCGTCGGGTAGACCGTTCGCCGGGTGCAAGTCTTTCGATTTGACGCCAATTCGGCGACTTGCGCGTCGATGGGGATGAAATGTTAATCATCAGGGCAACATAACACCCAGTCCCTGAGCGGAGAAAATCTCCGACCCAGCCGGGAATCGAACCCGGGCCCTTAGGATTGACATTCTGTCGCGCTGACCACTCACCTACCGGGGGCGGACATGTGTTGTTTATTGCCAATAACAAAAAATATTCGTTTCTGACTATTAGCTCATTACACAAAAGTATTCAGTTTAACATAATTTGTATTTTTGTTGTCTTAAATTCGTATATTGGCTTGTTACAACTCTCCTCGTAAGTCTATTCTGAACAAGCCCGTCAGTCTCTGCATCACTACTGCAGCCTACATTCACTTGAACATGCTTGCAGTAGTGAAGTCTCCCTCTCCCTCCAAAATTTCTACCGGTCATGTACACAGTTCGCCTGTTACCAAACTGACGATTCCGTGATGTCTAAGGATTTGTCCTATCAACCGACCTGATGTTTTTATTTATTCTACCCCCCCCCCCCCCCCTTCATTTCAGCAGGCAGTATATCCTCATTAGTTATTCGATCGACCCATCTGATCTTCAGCATTCTTATGTAACACTACATTTCGAACGCTTCTGTCCTCTTCTAATCTGAACAGTTTATCGCACACCTTTGACTTCTGTGCAAGGCAACGCTCCTGACAAATAGATTCATAAAAACTTCCTGCCACATAAATTTGTATCCAATGTTACCAAATTTCTCTTTTTCAGTAATACTTCTCTTGCTATTGACAGTCTAGATATTATATCCTCCCTTCTTCGGCCATCATCAATTATTTTGTAGCCCATACAGCAGAATTGACCAACTACTTTAACTGTTTCATTCCCTAACACAATTCTCTCAGAATTGCACTATTTAATTTCATTACGTTGCATTACCTTTGTTTTGCTTCTGTTGATGCTTATCTCATTACGTTTCAAGACATTATCCATTCCGTTCATTGACTTGCCAAATCCTATGACGTCTCTGACAGAATTAAAATGTCATCGGCAAACTTCATAGATTTTATTTCTTCCCTCGACAACTTTAATTCTCGTCTCATATCTCTCCTTGGTTTCCTTTATCGCTTGCTCACTGTACAGATTACATATCGCTTGGGATAGGTTACAATCTTGTCTTATTGCCTTCTCAACCACTGCTTAGCCTTCACATCCATCTATTCTTGCAACTGCAGTCAGGTTTCTGCACAATGAGGGGCGATAAAAAATTTGCCTTCGAAGTCCTTACAGCCCTGAACCGGTATACCCAGTCCGATTGGAATCCTCGACCCTTCAAGGCCAGTTTTTTCTGAGAGACTGAAGTCGTGGTAATCGCATCGGTATGGAACAGGACGATAGGGTGGGTGCTGGAGTGTCTCCCACTTAAGATGGCGTATCTTTTGCGTTACGACATTTGTCATATGGGGTCGTGCGTTATAATGCAAGAACAGCACCCTTTGTTGCCATCCACAATGGTTGTTTTCGACAGACTTGCTGCTCCATACTCATTGTTCATTCTCCGATGGATGTCTGCTGGTGTTTGTCCTTCGGCAGCGAAGGAAACAATAACAGCACATTCGTCCTGTTTGGACGCATTTGGTAATATGTCTAAAGGGTTACCAAAAGACTTTGTTAAATGCATAATAGTACCATTATCTAAAAAAACAGCCGAAAGGACGTCCGAACAACACTGAACATTGAGCCTGGTGTGCCATTCATCGAAAATAAACGTCAAAATTATTCTCAAACAAATGGAACAACAAGCACACGGACAATTATGTTTTAGAAAAAGTGTGGGAATAAGAGAGGCAATATTGGAAATGAGGTAAGTGAGAGCGAAGCATCTGAAAAAGGGCAAGATTACAGTTATAGCATTTGTAGATCGTGGGAAGGCATTTGGTAATGCCAACCGAAATGTGTTATCCAGTATCCTTCGGCAATCAGGAATCAGCTTTGAAGAGAGAAGACTTATATATGACACCTATACATGTGAAATCGGAGTAGTTCGCTGTAACTTTACTTGGAGTGTACCTAAGCACGAAATGTACCAAGTCTTTGCAAATTAACGTAGGCGCCATTGAGCACCACTACTTACAAAACAAAAAAGTATTTCATGACTTCTTCACAATGCATATATAAGCACATCACCTGCATATATGGTATATTCTGTAACCTTTTTGTGTTCCTCTGTGATATATTGTACTACGTCCTAGCTTACTTCTACTTTTGTATAAAATTGTATAGACGAACTTTCCAGAACAATCTTTGCCATATGCAAAAATCATCCTGCAAAATTTAAGCCGGAGAGGCCATCGAGTAGTGAAACAAGTTTATTAGGAGTTCGTTATTTCCATTTCTGGAATTTTTACATGCTTTGAATGTCTCAAAAGTTTAGCGACAACTTCGAATCGCTAATTATTCGCGCACAGTCTTTGGTCAGAGTAGCTGTATCGCTGGAAAAGCGCGGAACTTTTATCGTTAAAGCGAGACAGACGCCTAGCAGAGGACTCGTGGCAATGTAGACCTAATGTTCAGTGCATCAGTGTTTAAATAAAATGATTTGTGGTTGAATATTGTGGAATAGTGGAAAAAGACAAGATTAGTGATTTAGAATGAAATGAGATGTGATGAAATTAGAAAAGAGTTTGAAGAGGAATGAAGGTAATAATTTTATTTAGTGGCATTGCAGTCGCACGTAGTATAGAATCATTGTTGAATGAGACATCTACATCACGGAACTTTAGATTTTTCATTAAAGATTGTGTAACTTTGACTGTAAGGTATTTTTTATGATTATCAATTATTTGTCTGACATTTGCCAGAGTGTAAAAGTCTGATGTGAATTTTGTCCTTTGTCAGTGTTAATGAGTTTTCTAACATGAATTCCATACAGTTCATAAAGTATCATCTAGTTTAGAAACAGTTTGTTAAACGAATATTTCACCTAAAAGCATTGTCCACATCTTCGAACCAAGTCATTTTTATTTAAAGGAGTATCTCACTCAATGACGTGTATAAAATAGGTTGCTTGTTGTTTGGCGCATTGGAGTAAGCTCTCGGCAACTGTAGTTAGAAATTAGCAGTTGCCGCACAGAGAGCAGCAAGCACCGCGTTTTCCAAGTAATTACATTACGAGATATTTGCATTTCAGGATCAGTTTTGTTACGAAAATTATCAACGCACAGGGACCATTTGCTGAACAGCATTAGTAGGCAGATCATTAACGCACAGAAACCACTTTGTTTAATTAAAGAGATGAACAGTAACTTTCAGGATTTAAGCAGTTTGCACATTTTTAGAAAGAATATAAAACAGGGCCAAGTTCATGTGGTATTCTCGCAGTCAGATACATTTGATTTCTCTCGCAGACGGATATGCACCAAGTCACCCAAAGCTAAACAACAGCAAAGTTACAAACACTCAAGCCAGTACGCGATCAAAATCAAATCAAACGAAAAGAATAATTAAAGGAAACTTTCAGCAAAAACAGAGGGCAATCGATAGGATGAAAGGAGAAGTAAACATAGAAATAAAAATTCGTGGAGATAAGATAGACATGCTGAGATTTGCCGATGATGTAGCACTAATTGCAGAAAGTGAAGGAGACCTGCAAAAAATCCTGAGCTTAATGGACTGAATAGTGGTGGAGGAACTCCATATGACAATAGACACACATAAAACAAAAATTCTAGTGTGGGGTAGAAACAAAGAAAGGAAGACAACGGTAAAATTGAGAAATGAAACAACTGAGGAAGTGAACCAGTTTAATTACCTAGGAAGTAAAATCACGATTGCAGATTGCAGAATTTCTCAGGCCAAGATTGCTTTTAATAAGAAGAAAAACATATCGCTACAAAGAATGTAAGCCTTGAAGTGAGGAAACAAATGTTGAAGACCTACGTGTGAAGCACTGCAATATGCGCCAGCGAAGCTTGGACGATAGGAGTGATGACTCGCTGCATTCGAAACATGGTGCTACAGAAGAATGATGAAAATCACTGGAGAGAAGTGATCACGAACGAGAAAGTTTTCATTAGAGCAAAAGAGAAAAAAATGCTTCATGAGACACGTTAAAAGAAGAAGGGCTCAGCTGATGGGCTATATGCTGCGACAAGATGGTCTATTGAAAAGAACAATTGAGGGAGCAGTAGAAGACAGAAATTACAGGAGAAGACCCAGACTGAAGTATATTACACAAGTAATGGAGGACATGAACTGTTCTTCGTACCACGAGCTGAAATGGAAGGCGGACAAGAGAGAAGAATGGGAAGCTGCCTGTCAACCAGCCTCACGGGTGCCGGCTTGAGAGAAGAGAGAGAGTCGCCCCAGTTCACGTTTCCGCTTTTACTGCACGCACGTCGGAAAGACATGAGTGCCTTGCGTACATGTCGGTGATTATATACCCGCATCGGAGTCGCGCTATATTGCATACACGCTGCAACAACGCCCTCAAACGGAAAGTTTTTGATCGCCCCTTGTCCCTTAGTTGTAGATAACTTCTTGCTTTGCTGCCTATATGTTATCCCTGCCACCTTCAGAATTTCAAATAATCTATTCCAGTTAATATTGTCAAAAGATTCCTCTAAATTTACAAACGCTGTAATTATAGGTCTGTCTTTCCTTAATCTATCTTTTAGGATAAGTTGTAGGGTCACTGTTGCCTCGCGAGTTCCCAAACTGATCTTCCGCGAGGTCGGCATTTATCAGTTTTTCCATACTTCTGTAAATAATTAATGTCAGTATTTTATAACCATGACTTACGAAAGTCATGGAGCGGCAATATTCACACCTGTCAACACTTTATTTTTGTGGGAGAAGAATTATTGCCTTCCTCTCGAAGTCTCAAGTTATTTGGCCTGTCTCATGTATCTTGCAAACAAGATGAAACAGTTTGTCACTGCGTGGGACCCAAGGATCGTAACGATTCTGAGTTAACGTCGTTTACTCCAGAGGCCTCTCTCTTACTTGGATCTCTCGGAGCTCTGTCATATTCTTCTCGCAATATCTTATCTATGTTTGTCTAGCTCCTCTTATACCTCTATAATATAGTCTTTATTTCCTCTATACATATCCTCCATATATTGCATCCACCTTTCTGCCTTCTGTGCCTTGCTAAGTATTGGTTTGCCATCTGATCTCTTAATTTTCGTAAAGGTGCTGTTCTTTTCTCTAAAGATATCTTTAATTTTCCTGTTGGCGACGTACATCTTTCCGATAGTCATGCATGCTTCTACAGGCGTTCATTTCTTGTTTAGCCATTCCGCCTTCGCCACTTAGCACTTCTTGTCACTCAATCATCTATAATCTGTTTATTTTTTAACCCAAGCGAGGAGCAGAATAACCACAAGTACAGTATTAAAAAACAATTAAGACTACTTAAAAGGAACAAGGTACCAGGGCTCTGGCAGAATTCAAGTTCAATATTGCACTGAACACGAAGCGGAATTAGTTGCTTGCCTATTTCGTATTTATTGAGAATGTCTTGAACAGCGAACAGTCCCTGTGTGACTGGAAATGAGCGCACGCCACTCCTAATTACAAAAAAAGGTGAAAGATCGGATGCACTTAATTGTAGACCAAAATTATTAAAGCCCACTTGTTGCAGGATCATAGAGCACATCCTAAATTCAAGCATTATGTACTTCCACGAAGAAAACAAACTCCACCCGCAGAAGTAGCCTAGAATCAGGAAAATACACTCGTGTGAAAAAAAAAAAGAAACAGCTCACTTCGTTTATACGTGACAAGCTAGAACCAATTAATGTAATACGCTATACTGAACAGCGATGACCCACAGAAACAAAAGTAATCGTAATAGGAACTGTGATGTTCTCAGTATAGATGAACGATGTACAAGATAGGATAAGCAGGATTGTTCGCTGGCGATGCTGATGAGTGCACGAAAGTGTCGTCGTTAGGAAATGCAGAATGACTAAAATACAATTTTCTCTTGATTTAGTTTACTTCAGATCTCTTTAATGGTAGATGTGAGATACTGTCCATAACAAAGAGAAAGAATCCGATAGTATCTGATTACAAGATCAGTAGTGAACATCTTGAGCACTTCACTTCGTATAAATATTTAAGGGTAATAAATAATAAGAGATAATTTGAAATGTGACAATCACGAAGAATAAGCATTAGGGAAGACCAATGGAAGACGGATTTGTTGGAAATATTCTGGGAAATTCCATGCATATGTAAATAAATCTGCAAACAGTGTGCTAGTACGAACAGTTCTAGAGTATTCTACAAGTGTCTGGAGTCCTCGTCAAGTAGCCATGACAAGAGACAGCATTTGAGGCTGACTGCAGTACAATTTTACTGCCGCCAACTTATATTTCACTGAAAGACCACAAAGATAAGATAAGAGAGATTAGGGCTCGTACAGAGGCATATAGGCAGTCATTTTTCCCTCGTTCTGTCTGGGAGTGGAACAGGGAGAGAAGATACTAGTTGTGGTACGAGGTACCCTCCGCCACGCACCGTATGGTGGATTGCGGAGTATGTAAGTAGATGTAGATGTAGATGAACTGAATCAGGGTCGTGTTGCTAGGTTCAAATGGCTCTGAGCACTATGCGACCTAACTTCTGAGGTCATCAGTAGCCTAGAACTTAGAACTAATTAAACCTAACTAACCTAAGCACATCACACAAATCCATGCCCGAGGCAGAATTCGAACCTGCGACCGTAGCGGTCGCTCGGCTCCAGACTGTAGCGCCTAGAACCACACGGCCACTCCGGTCGGCTCGTGTTGCTAGGATTGTAACGAGTCGTCATAACCCATTCGAAAGTGTAACAGAAATGGTCTGGAAAATTAAAATAGGAACCCTTGGAGAGAGGCGACTTAGTATTCGTCAAATAAATTTAGAGAACCTGTATTCGAAGCTGCGACCATTATCCTGCTCTTATCCACGTATCTCGCGTAGGGATCATCAGAATAAGATAATACAGATTATGGGAAGTACGGAGGTACACAGCCAGCAATTTTTCCTTCGCTTAATGCACGATTGGAATAGCCGAATATAGACTGGAACAGGAAAGGCAATAGCTAACATTGGTACGATGTACCCTCCTCCATTATGCACCATACAGAGATTTGCGGAGTATATACGGGGTGTAAATTTTAAGTTGACAATCCAGAATAACTCGAAAAATAAGCTTCAGACGAAAAAATGTGTAGAATCGAAAGTTGATTATTTTCGAGAGAGACATCTGCTTGTGCTAAAATTAGCCTGCCACCCCAGCCCCCTGGCGGTGGGGCGGGAGCGAACTGTAAAATTTCAAATAGGAACCCCCATGTTTTATTGCAGAATCAGATTCTACATTAAAAAAACTACGTACATTTTGTCTTGATTCTTTGTTTTGATTCTTGGTAGTTGGCGCTGTAATTAAAAAAAAATCCATGTTCTAATTTTTGCGTGGAAAATGGTTACGGATAATTAAAAAATGAGTTCACTCGCTAGTAAGTAGGATGTTTAGTTAGTTAGTGGTCAGATGATTTGTTTGATAACTAAAAGTTGTGTGGCCTCATGACCACGAAACAAACAAAACTTATCCGAATCTGCGAAAAAAATTAATAATTGAGTCAACATTCGTAAAACTCTAATTCCTCTCTCCCAAACCCCACCCTATGGGAAGAGAGGGAGATTTTTAGTTTTAGCGAATCAAAATTTACAAGGTAAATAAGTATTTTTTATTTATCCGTAACCAATTTCCATGCAAAAATGAGAACATGGATTTTCTTGAATTACAATGCCAACTACCAAGAATCAAAACAAATGTGTAAGACAAAATGTACGTAGTCTTTTATGTAGAATCTGATTCTGCAATAAAAAATGGGGGTTCCCATTTGAAATTTTAAAGTTTCCTCCCGCCCCACCCCCAGGGGGCTGGGGTGGGGGGCTAATTTTAGCATCAGCAGATGTCCCCCTCGAAAATAATCAACTTTGGATTCTACACATTTTCTCGTGTGAAGCTTATTTTTCGATTTATTCTTGTTTGTCAACTTAAAATTTACACCCTCTTTATACTGTAGATATAAATGTGTTTAGTGTGCTTCATTACCCATACTCCAAAACTCGTCTTGCAACAAAGCAGTGCAAAGCGTCGCTATAAAGGACAACAACGGTACTCTGCGCCACTAAATTTAAAATTCGGGAAGGTTTCCAGTAGAGAACATTCATAATAAGGGAAAAAAAAAACAATTTCACAAAGTAATAGATACTGTTGTGACAGGAGACACGGTTATTGGTGTAACATGCCGTACAAGAATAAGCATCTTGAAAGCGTTTCTTCCATTTCACTGTGTAGTTTATGTCAGGCACCGATTTAGATATAAAGTACACAATTCTCAGTGGGTGAACAAACGTATTTTTTATGCTTAACATCAGTCGGTAAGTACCACCTGCTTCACAGAAAGAACTGGGCGAAAAAATACCTTTATTTTGCAGCCTTATCTTAAGTCAATTTTGTCATACGATGACATATTGGAGACCGTGGCTGTTTTTGAAGACAAATGTTGATCGTGTTAGGACAGCAACCAGCCACAAATTTACTTTGAGTTCCTTTATTCAAAGGAAACCGTTACCGGTTTCGAATCGTTGCGATTCATCATCAGACGGTTTACACGCTTTCTTTCTACATTTGGTGTGTTTTTTACAGATTAATTGTCCTAAAATATAAATAAAACACAATTACAAACACGCCACACACAGATGGTTGCGTTGCAGATTTTTGTTGCATGTGACTTACGTGAAACGTCGGTTTCGAGTGATTGTTTCTATAACGTTCATCCAAACGATGTAAATGGATTCCCACTGCATCCTCGTTGTTGCACACGTAATAGTTCTCACTGTACACTTTAAATTTGTCACTGAGTTCATTCCAACCACGCACCACATGTTTTGGTACATACAAAGAGCTTACAAACATATGGGTGTCACAGATGCTACGATATATCGTAACTTTTGACGATGATGTCCCATGTTTGGAGAGGATCATATATTCTTTTACAAAACTGTAATGTCTTTTACACTAGTGTAGAGAGATATAATTTTTTTAAATATATATGTATAAATCTGTTATTGCTAATTTAATTATAAAGTTTTTTATATATATTTAGAGCTGTATAGGTAAAATAGTACATTATTTTATTACATTTGGCAGCATGAGAATTATAGTAACAATAAATTTTCTACTTGATCTGCAGACAGGTGTATTAATATTATTTTTTGCTTTGGAGGCTGGAAAGTAATTTTTGGAAGTTTTTCAGGAAAGGGGCGTTAGCCAACTCTGTTTGTTCGTTAAGGATGTAGTCTGGGGTGCTGTTTTTGTGTGTGTGTATTTCTAATTCTTCTAATATATTCATAGTGGCCCCTTTTTCTGTTAGATGTAAAATCTTTAAGTTGTCCTCAATGTTACCCACTGAATGGTTTTCTTCAGCAATATGGGCTGCAAATGCTGATTTGTTCAAGTTACCAAGTCTTAGGGCATCAATATGTTCTTTATATCTAATTTCAAAACTTCTGCCTGTCTGTCCAATGTAGAATTTGGGGCATGTATCACACTTGAGTTTGTATATTCCTGATTTACGGTAGGGACTCTTGGAGGTGTTTACATCATGTATCACTTTTTGTTGTAATTTATTTTTTGTGGAAAAGCTGATTCTGATATTTTTCTTCTTTTTAAATAAGTTTGCTATTTGGTATGAAAGTGGGCCTATGTATGGGAGAGTAGCATATTTAGGTTTGGCTTCAGTGGCACACTGATTTGGCTTGAAGTGACTGCTGTGAAGTGGATCTGTGGGTTTTGTCTGCATTTTGTTGTGGAGTTTTTCTATTATTGTGGGTTTATATTCATTATTATGAGCAACTGTTTTAATTATATTGATCTCATTTTGTTGGTCTGTGTCACTCATTGGTACTTTTTTAATTCGGTGTAGCATCGTTCTGAAATATGCCATTTTTTGTTGTCGGGGGTGGCAAGATGAGTTGCTAATACTGACATCTGTGGTGGTAGGTTTTCTGTAAATACTGAATTGATGTTTATTGTTAGTATTGCAAATTTTCAGGTCAAGAAAGTTAATGCTTTTATTAGTTTCATGTTCAACTGTGAATTTAATATTTTTGTGCGTTTTGCTAAGATCTGCTGCTAATGTATCTATTTCATTGCTTGTACCATCAAAAAGCAGTATTGTATCATCAACATATCTTCTGTAGTATATTATTTTGTTTGAGATGTGCTGGTTGGCAGAAAAGAATTTTTGTTCTATATGGTTGATATAAATGTCAGCCAATATCCCAGCTAAGCTACTTCCCATTGCCAAACCATCATGTTGTTGGTACAGCTTGTTGTTGAAGCTAAAGTAATTATGTTCTAGAATAAGTGAAAGTATTTCTACAAGTTCACAGATCTCTGCAACACTAATTTTCTTATATTTAAGCAGATTGTTTCTTATAATGTTAATAGTCTCTTTTACAGGGATGTTCGTGTACAGGTTGACTATGTCTAGTGATGCTAATTTAGCTGTTGGTGGGATGTGGATGTCTTTAATTAAGCTTATGAGTTCATGTGTGTTATGTATGGTGTAGTTATTTTCAAATGTATAGTATTTGGTAATGAGGTCTTTTAATTTACGGCTTATGAAGTATGCAGGGCTGTTTCTTGAATTAACAATCGGGCGAATGGGACAATTTTCTTTATGAACCTTTGGCTGTGCACGCAGTTTTGGTGCCGAGGGATTCATTGTTATGCAGTTACGTATTTCATATTTGTTCAGTAAAAAGTTACAGTTTTGTAGTTTTGTAGTTTGGATGAACGTTATAGAAACAATCACTCGAAACCGACGTTTCACGTAAGTCACATGCAACAAAAATCTGCAACGCAACCATCTGTGTGTGGCGTGTTTGTAATTGTGTTTTATTTATATTTTAGGACAATTAATCTGTAAAAAACACACCAAATGTAGAAAGAAAGCGTGTAAACCGTCTGATGATGAATCGCAACGATTCGAAACCGGTAACGGTTTCCTTTGAATAAAGGAACTCAAAGTAAATTTGTGGCTGGTTGCTGTCCTAACACGATCAACATTTGTCTTCTCTTAAGTCGCTGTACGACCTTTGCCCTTAGGAAGGTCCAGAACAGATCCGCCGCCCGCCATTACCCCGTGCTATGGTTCCAGGGCAAATTAGCGTCAAGAGCCTCTGAGTGGCCGTAGTTCGGCAGGGCTTCGAGGGTAAAGCTCTTCGGAGACGTGGGGAGACCTCTGGAAAATCGAAGATTCCCTCGATGTGGCTCGCATAGCGTAAAACCGTCCGTGGTTTAGAGCTGCTTCGCCTGACACGGGATTTTCAGCCTGTGTTCCTTCGTTCACAAGTTTAATCCTCTCAGCCATATTTTTCCCCCGATTTAGTGTCACTTTCTTGACCTGTTTGCATTCCACTGATTATTTCAGTTATGTTTTCAATACGCTCTTTCTGTACGAGGGACCGCAAATGTGTTCATTCTTCGATGGCTGATGTCTTTGCCTCAATGTCATACGTGACTGAGTTCATAGCTGTTGTTCTGCAGTTGCGGTGCGTATTTTTTTTTTTTTCATCAAAATAAAAAGCAGTCGTCGCCAAATACACAAAAATATTTAATTCTACTTTATTGGTTTCATTGTATTCATCCGTCATCATCATAAGTATGACACAAGCTTAAATCATAGGTAGCCGACATAAAATAAGCAAAAGCAAAGCAAAGCTCCGATTTCGGGCCCAGACCGGCCGATCTGGACCTACCGACCACCGTGTCATTCTCTGCCAATGGCATCATTCGGAATGGCATGGGGTCTCCCGGTCGTTGTCGGCTTTCTTGACCTCGGAGCCACTACTCCTCAATCAAGCAGCTACTCTATGGCCTTTACGAGGCTGAATTCCTCTTGCCCCAGTCCTCCCACGTAAGGAAAAATTACTGGCAATACCGGGAATAGAATCCATGTCCTCTGTATAGAAACGCTGACTATTGCGCTACGTAGGCGGACGACGTCAGGTAAGCGTCGGATGATAAAGAATAAGTAAAAAATTATGAAAGGTTTGTTAAAAACGAATGTACAATAGTTGGGCATAAGAAAAGTATAAAAGTTCGCTAAAAACAAATGTAAATAGCAAGTTTCTTGTAATGGCCATTTTCGCAGCAGCTGTATATAATTATTGAAGTAGTTGGCAATGAAAACGCCTTTTGCATCCAGCACCCAGATGCGGTTCGCCTTCTTAACAAGGCGTATTCTGTAGGCGTCCAAAAATATTACATGATTTTTTTCGTTGTCTCATGTAGGTTAGAGATGTAAAACAGGGTATGGAAGTTTTCATAATAAAGAGGAAATTTTCCAGAATGAGATTTTCACTCTGCAGCGGAGTGTGCGCTGATATGAAACTTCCTGGTAGATTAAAACTGTGTGCCGGACCGAGACTCGAACTCGGGACGTTTGCCTTTCGCGGGCAAGTGCTCTAGCATCTGAGCTACCCAAGCACGGCTCAGGACCTGTCCTCACAGCTCTACTTCTGCCAGTACCTCGTCTCCTACCTTCCAAACTTTACAGGAGCTCTCCTGCGAACTGGGTCAGTTCATTGGATTGCTCAGTATCTTGGAGACGAGAATGGCAGATGGATGCGTGTTTGCAGTAATGCAAAGTACTGTAAACCAGCAGCACTCAGGTTACGACGCCGGGGAATGAAGACCATCGACCAGGAAACGTGCGTCCCACCACAGCGAATGTTTACTAGTTGACATCATTTGCAAAAACAGCGCCTGTAGCTCAGTTAATGCTGATTAAATCCTAGCACACAAATACTTGAAATTCAGTAACGCGTAGTAGTATTCGCTTAATGTAGATATTTTAGAAAGTTAGCTAAACTTTAGTTTATTGTAGACAGAGGCTATGAACTGAAATCACAGTCAGCAGAATAATAGATTATTGATTCAGTAAAACCTGTAGTAGATACTGAATCGAGGCAATAAAAATGATCAGAGAGACTTACTCAAAATTACATACACAAGCCAATTCCTAAATTACATGTAGCTTCCTGCCAAATTAAAAGTGTTTACCGACCCGGGACTCGAACGTGATATAAGCTCACCGGCCAAAAATTAATCGCCCCTAGAGAAATCATTAAAAGCATCCTCTAATGCCGTGAATTCCGCCCTTGGACTCGATTCGGTCAGGAAGTGAGTCAACAAACTTGTACAGGTACGTCACATACGAGTTAAGCCATCCGCTGGGAATTTGATCGCGCAGTTCTACCAAATTGTAAGGATGTTGATGTCAGCTTTTTTGATGTCTAAGGGCTTCAAATCGGGTGATTTGGGTGAGTGTTTAGAAAACCAGTCACATGTTCTTCCATTCCGATGAACTCTGCTGTTAGCCGGTCGGAGTGGCCGAACGGTTCTAGGCGCTACAGTCTGGATCCGTGCGACCGCTACGGTCGCAGCTTCGAATCCTGCCTCGGGCATGGATGTATGTGATGTCCTTAGGTTAGTTAGGTTTAAGTAGTTCTAAGTTCTATGGGACTGATGACCTCAGCAGTTAAGTCCTATAGTGCTCAGAGCCATTTGAACCATTTTTGAACTCTGCTGTTGTTGTCTTGAAACACAGGGCTATCAAAAGCATACTCATCATGCATATGTTGACTGCAAGGCAACACCTGATCATCCAGAACGCTTAAATAAACATGCGGGGCCATGTTGGTGGTCACCTCAGTGAGCAGGACCAATTCATGATAAGAAAATAACCCCCTTCCAACAAAGCATCAACTGACCTTGCGCACATTCTGATTTAATTAAATTTTCCTTGAGACATATGAGTCTCTCATTTATCTACGATAATGTCAAAAGTTGAAGAGATGAATTAAAATTTGTGCCATGACTGGTACTTCAAACCGGGTCTTCTTGCTTACTATGAAGGTTTAATAAGCTAAAGACGTGAAATGAAGTTTGTGCCAGGGTGGCGGTGGCTTAGCTGCACTGCCACGGTGGTGTCATGGCTGGCACACCTGGCCAATAAGCAAAGCGACCTAGGTTCGAGCCCCAGCTATGGCACAAATTTTAATTCATTTCTGTTGCTTCTAACATTGTACGCAATCAGGGTGAAATCCTTCATTTGGCCTTTGGTACCCTCGACGACGTTCATCATTTGAATATATGCGAAAACGTGGTTCCTCAGACTATATTACATTCCGTCAGTCAGCTACTGACCACGTTCCATGATTTCTAACTCGTTGAAGACCCACAGTTCTATGTGCGTCTGCGAGCAATGGCCTCTTGCGAGGTGACTGACTCCAACTGTTCATAGCATGCAGTTCCCGTCGCTATGTTCTCTCGCTAACGGGTGGGTATGGACCTGCATTCACTGCCTGCAGCAATATCTGCCGGATTTGGAAGCGGTTTTGATTCACAACCCGTAAAACGCGTCTCCGGTTCCTCTCAGTTCAGAATCTTTCTCCGATCACAATTCTGACGTAATGTTTCGACGCCACGTGTGTTGCACCACTGCTTGTAGACGCACTGAACAGCGCACCGCGAAACACCAACAAATGCAGCAACTTCATATACCGTACGGCCACGGGCACAGCCAAACACGATTGCCTCTTTTTGACAGCTTGTCACATGCTTACATTTACCCATGTTTACGTACCGCGTCCGCTTGAAACACAAATATCTCACTGATCACTACTTGCTTATGCTCACGTAGAGGCAGTGCCCTCGACGGGGAGCACTTCACTCGACCGCTGAGCAATCTGTAAAGGTTTAACGATTCATCTGTGTGTACGCATTGGAGTGGCTAATTTTTTGTCTGTTGAGCTTATCTTTGCCTTTCACGGCAATGCCTTTACCAGCTAAGATATCCGTGGAGGATTCATGACTTCTCCTCACAACTTCATTTCTGCTAGTACCACTGTCCTACCTCTCATACCCCAGAGAAGATGTACTGCATATAAGTCGTTAGTCTTGTCTGGATAGCTGAGGGTTCCGGATTCGAATCCCAATCTGTCAGGCAGTTGTATTCTGACAGGAGCTTTCAAAAAGAGCGCACACTCCACCACAGAGTGAGGAGTACGTACAGGAAACAATTCTCTACGCTGTATCTAGCGATTGTTCCCGCAGTATCCTTCTTCCTGGAGTGCTGGTCTAGCAATGTATGCAGCAGAAATTCTTTGAAGTTTGGAAAGTTCCTGAGAGCTACAGGTAGCTGACTCAAGCGGTGAGGACAGGTCATGAGTCGTCCTTGGATAGTTCGGACGGTGAGAGTGAAAACGCGTCAGTCACTAACAAGCCGACAGATTTCCTAACTCGAGCCACGTTAAGCTCCCCAGTGCTAAATCCATCTAGATAGAGAATGACTAACATTTAGTAAACTTGGAGGCATGTTTCTCATTCTTTTCCCTCTCTCTGTCTGTAGTAGTAGTTGAGTTCCCCTGTTAGAGATCTTCAGCAATCCTGCCAATTAGGTTTGCAGGATATCGTTGATTCTGTGTTTGCATACTCAAATCTCTGACTAGTTTGCGAAGATGTAGAAATTTTTTTTCCTGTTAGAGGCGGAAATAACAAGATAACGGTAAAATCTCACTTAGTGGTCACGGCAGGGTGGAGACAGCGCGCTCGCCAGCAATCAAGGGGCACCTGCTATTTGGTGATGCATGGGGATTAATGCTCTTGCAGCCTCCTCGTCTCGGATTTCTGAGTGCTATTCAACAGTTTAATACATGGCTGAAGTATTCTACAGATTCTATATAAATTCCACTTCAATAGTGTGAAATTAAGCCATCTCCTCTGTGCACCGAGTCATGTGGCAGTATGTCTGCTTAGTCGTATCGAAATACCATTAAATACACTTGTGTCCACAATTAAATCAACAAACGTAAATTTTGCAAGGTTGCGTTTATTTTGCCACGAAACAATATAAACAAGTGATAGTAAATTATAAACAATATAAAGAATACAGAACGTAAACAATTTCAAAAGTGCATAACGGTAGACAAAAAGTTCTTCGTTTTTTTTTTTTTTTCAACTTAACGGATTTGCACACACATTCCGACAACTGATTACTATGCTCAGCATGGGGTTCACGACCACCTCTAGCAGCAATACAGACCTGTCAACAAGGGGGCCTGCTGTGAATGATGTCATCAATCTCATGATGAGACAATAACTCCATTCTTCCTGCAGAGGAGCTCGCAGTCTTGAGGAATGGTTTGTAGATGCTGATGTGATGCAACGCGTCTCGTAGGTATCGCAGACATGCTGTGTGGGATTCAGTTCAGAAGAGAGGGGACAGGCAACGTCATGCATGTAATATCTTCTGTTTCTAAGAAAACATCAACCATCCGTGTTGTATCAGGTCCTGCATTATTGTCCTTCAGTACGAAGTCCGCGCCCACGGCACCTAGCAACAACCGCACATGAGGTCTCAAGATATCGTCACGATACCTGAAACAGTTAGGCCTGGCCGATTCACCCGCATAATTTCATGAACAGCTGCTTCCCCACACCGTTAGGAATCCTTCTCGATATCGGTCTCTTACCACAATTTTTGGGTCCCGAAGTCGTGTTCCACGTTCCCTCCAGATGCGGATTCGTCGCGACTCACTCTCCAGACCAATTCAGGACTCATCTGACAGAAGAACATTGGCCCACTGTTCGAGCGTCCAGGTGGCATGTTGACAACTCCACTCTAGACGTTCGCTTCTGTGAAGACGCGTCAGAGGTACGCACACATCCAAGTTTCCGACAATAAAAGCCACTCTTCCGAAGCTTTCTGTACACCGTTTGCCTCACCACAACACTTCCAGTAGATGCTGCGAGTTCAGATGCCAGTAGCCGTGCAGTACTAAGGCGGTTCCGTTATACCCCTACGGCCAAATAAAGGTCTTCTCTTTCTGATGTCACCTGTGGTCGGTCCTGCTCTGGTCTTTGGGATACAGTTTCAATCTCTATCAACTGTCGCCGCATCCAAGAAACAACAGAACGATTCACTTTAAGCCATGGCCACATCAGTTTGTGACTGTCCTGCTTCCATTCTTCCCATTGCCCTTTGCCGAGGGAGCCTGGCAGGAGTCTTCTCTGTGCCATACAGTACCGTCTGCGACTGTCTACACAGCAATTGTGAATGTGGGACTACACGACAAATATTACCCCGTTTGATGGGTGCCCTGACGTCACCCTTTGTGTGGCTGTCCGTTGACTGGAATGCCATCTTCCATCCGGAACACGATCGTTCGGACATCTGCTGACAGTGTGTATGATTATATGGGTGCATAGACACAGGACGGGGGAAATAGCGGTTTGTTGCTTTAATTTGGACACTTGTGTATTTCCGTACTGCTTTCATTCATTGCTTAAAACATCGCAGAAGTGTTTTGCTTGGCGAGTTTCTACAAATTCCAACTTAAGTTGGCGCATTTATGTCACTTTCTTTGTGCACTAAGACATGCGATCATAGTTCAGTTTGGACTGTCTTAATAAACAAGTAAAAGTCCGCCCCCGGTAGCTGAGTGGTCAGCGCGACAGGAAGTCAATCCTACAGGCCCGGGTTCGATTCCCGGCTGGGTCGGAGATTTTCTCCGCTCAGGGACTGGATGTTGTGTTGTCCTAATCATCATCATGTCATCCCCATCGACGTGCAAGTCGCCGAAGTGGCGTCAAATCGAAAGACTTGCACATGGCGAACGGTCTACCCGACGGGAGGCCTTAATTACACGACCCTTTCTTTTAACAATTAAAAGACCCGTAACTCTTTTGTGTGTTACAAATCTTACTTCACACGCTTCCTGCCTCAGGACTACGTAAGTAGTTATTTCTCTAAACTATTCCAAGTGATTCAGTAAGGTAACTGACTATCATGTCTTAATTTTGCTGTCCACATCAGAAACGTGGTTCAAATGGCTCTGTGCACTATGGGACTCAACATCTGAGGTCATCAGTCCCCTAGAACTTAGAACTACTTAAACCTAACTAACCTAAGGACATCACACACATCCATGCCCGAGGCAGGATTCGAACCTGCGGCCACAGCGGCCATAATCTGAAACGTGTTTTCTATTCTTGTGGATAGCACGATATGCTCTCCACAACCAATTTATTGCTAACAGTATTTTTAATTGATGTAATTTCATTGAAATCATGTTCAAAGTTTACTGTTTCGTAGGTTCAAAGTATTCTACGTACATTATGCATACAACAAATGTCACTAGAATCTTCGTTCTTGTTTCACCAACCAACCAGTACCTAATGCACAATTCTGATAACCCATAATTAACTGAGTTGCTAAGCAGTTCGCTTACATTCCCATTCGCCAGGACAACTCACAGTTTCACAGCAACTTCTTGCGAGAACATTCTTCGCGAAAGGAAAGATACTGGGTTCGAGCCTGGGTCTGTCGCATAGTTTCAATCTACTAGGGAGTTTCAAAACAGTGCATGCTCTTCTGAAAATAATTTGTAGTTCCTGTTCTTACGTGGCAGTATATTACATTGCTTTAGCATCTAATAGAGAAGATCACACAGCCTACAATGATTTACAAACATCGTTTCTGTGAAACACAAATCGCTCTTTACTCACGCGAAGCGTTGAGTGCTATTGACATGGGATTTCCAATTAATTCCGTATTTATAGATTTCCAGGAGAATTCTGACGCTATACCACACAAGCGGCTCGTAGTGAAACTGCGTCCTTATGGAATATCGTCTCAGTTATCCGATTAGATTCGTGATTTCCTGTCAGAGAGGTCACAGTTCGTTAGTAACTGATGGAAAGTCATCGAGTAAAACAGAAGTGATTTCTGGCGTTCCCCAAGTTAGTGTTGCAAGCACTCTGCTCTTCCTTATCTATATACGCGATTTAGCAGACAATCTGAGCAGGCCTCTTAGGATGTTTGCAGATGATGCTGTCGTTTATTGTCTAATAAAGTCATCAGAAGGTCAAAACGAATTGCAAACGATTTAGAAAATATATCTTCATGGCGCGAAAATTGGCAATTGACCCTAAATAATGAAACGTGTAAGGCCGTCCACATGAGTGCTAAAAGGAATCCGTTATCTTCGGTTACACGATAAATCAGTCAAACCTAAAGGCCGTAAATTCAACTAAACGCCTAGGAATTACAAGTACGAATAATATCAATTGGAAAGGCCACACAGAAAATGTTGTGGGGAAGGCGAACCAAAGACTGCGTTTTATTGGAAGAACTCTTAGAAAATGTAACAGATCTACTAAAGAGACTGGAGCTCCTCTTTTGGAGCACTGCTGCACGCTGTGGGATCCTTACCAGACAGGATTAACGGAGTACATCGAGAAAGTTCAAAGAAGAGCAGCACGTTTTGTATTATCGCGAAATAGGACAGGGAGTGTCACTGTCATGATACAGGATTTGAGGTGGACATCATTAAAACAAAGGCGTTTTTCGTTGCGACGGAATCTTCTCACGAAATTTCAATCACCAACTGTCTCCTCTGAATGGGTAAATATTTTGTTCAAGCCGACCTGCAGAGGGAGAAACGACCATCATAATAAAATAAGGCAAATCAGAGCTCGCACAGAAAGATATAGGTGTTCGTTTTTTTCCGCGCACTATTCGAGATCGGAATAATAGTAAATTATTGTGAGGTGGTTCGATGAACCCTCTGTCAGGCCCTGAAGTGTGATTTGTAGAGTATTGATGTAGATATAGATGTTATGTGCGTATTAGAAGCAAAAAATGTGCAGTGGGAATGAGTGAAACGAGATTTCCTACTGAACACCACCAGGCTTTATTCGAAAACATTAGAGACATACATCATGTCAGAATGAGTATGAAACTCAGTCACAAACATGCCAGTCAATCTTCGCTCTGTTGCACCACAATGTCCTCCACTAGATGCTAAATCCTCCTGTAATATATTACGAAGTGACTACTTAAAAAAGTCAGGATGATAATTCGTTCATTTGTAACGGTACGCCTGGAGTGTTCCAACTTGTTCTGGGAGGATTATGCGGCATTTTCACTCCCTCACCTCAGTTTCATTATCAACAATGTTACAGACTTGCACATCCCTGTAAATAGTAACAATGCAGTAATTGTATTTAAATAGTTATACTCCACATACATCTCTGATGTGGTGCACTGCTTCAGCAACTACTGGCGAAGGTCACTTATTTTACGACTCTCACCAGATCTCTGACACTTAAGACACACCTAGAACTATCGCGGCAAAAGCTAAAATCAATAATCTCTAAATAATATGTTAAGAAGTCTGGATGGCGCTAGCTGGGGTCCTAAGGCAACACCTTGAGAACTACAGCACAGGTACTTGTGTATCCTGTCGCTGAATACTATTCTCCTGTTTGGATTAGTAGTAGCCATGTGAATAAAATAGATATCCATCTAATCGATGCAATGAAGATCTTACGGGAACTCTTAAACGCACACCATACACTGGCTGCCAGTGCTCGGTAATGTTGCTCCACTTGATCTCCGACGATAACAAACAATGACTCATGAGTGGAAGAAAGTCAGAAGATCAGGAGACTTATCAACTGATGAAACACTGCACAATTGGAAAATTTGGATATTTGTGATAAGGTCTTATAGGACCAAACTGCTGAGGTCATAGGTACCTAAGTTTACACACTACTTAATCTAACTTAAACTAATTTACGCTAAGGACAACACACACACCCAAGACCGAGGGAGAACTCGAACCTCCGACGGGGACAGCCGCACGGACCGTTACAAGACGCCCAAGACCACGCGGCTACTGCACAATTCACCGCGCACCCGACTACAATACAGAGAAACAATCTGCGTAAACAACTCGCCACAGAAAGCCATGATTTAACAGAAGAACGGAGAAATCAGTGTCCGTCATGATCATTGTTGTGAGAAATAGGTAAAACAGATGCTAAAATGCAAAGCGCGAGAGCTAACGAACCGAGAAAAATATGGAGCTCCCTCCGTCGATTCAAAATTGACCACGCCTCCACCATAATAACATTACATACGTCGAGAATGACCAATGACGACCAGCGCGACTGCGGAAAATCGGAACACGCTCTGGACCGCATTTTGCACTATTGCCCAAAACGAAGATCTATGGGCAACTGGAAAGACTTTGCAGACGCAAAAATTGCGGCAATCAATTGGGGGGAATCCTTCGATATCGAAACTTTGATGACAAATGCTATCGGAACCACCTTTACTACTGCTGGTTCTCCTTCTTTCATTACTACCTTTTATTGTTTCATATTATTTTATCTTACGTTGTACAAATTTAATGTATATCTAGCAAACTGTAATTGTGTAAGCCCTGAGCTAAATAAATGACAACTTACGTGCTACACTGGAGGCCGAAGAGGGTGCAGCAATAACGAAAAATGAGATTTCTTCTCCGAAAATCCCAAAGCACCATCAATGTTGTTCGGAAATAGATCAACACGCAAAACAACGTACCTTTCTCTTTAGCACACCTGAGAAACTGTGCAAGCATGGAACTGAGGGATACCAGCTGCCCCATTCTACCTTTCTCAGCTCCTTTAAAAATTTTCTCAAAAGTTTCGGCATGCGAACATATTCGCGCTCTTTTTAACATGCAACTTACCTCTCCCTCCTACAGACTCCCCTAATTGTAACCTGCTCATAATCACTAGTACACAGCTGTAAGTCGCTCATACCCATCCACTCCTACTTGCTCATTCTCACTCACTCATTCAGCCCAACTCGTTGTCCTTATCTGTTTTTGTGTGTCTGTCACTGTCTCCTGTCTCCTTCGTTCTGTCCCACTCCTACCGTATCCTCTCAGTGTCACTGTTTCCCTCTTGTTCTCTCTCACTGCTGCTATCTAATTCATTTCTTTCCGCTGTCCGCTGCTGCTATCCCTTCTCATTGTCTCGATAACTGTCTTCATCGTTGTCACTGTCACAGACTCTGTCTCTCATTATCACTGACTCTCACCCACTTCCACTTTCTCCTTACACTGGCACTGTCTCCTTCACTCTTTTTCCGTCACTGTTCTGCCACTGTCAACTATGTTCCACTGCCACTGTGTCCCTCTGTTTCGCTCACACTTCCATTGTCTCCTTAGCTCTTTCTACAGATATACCCCAACAACTGTCTACTACCTTCTAGTATCTGCATCTACATATACAGGGTGCGAAAAAAGTGGTACAACTAAAACATTCATATTTCTTTGAGTACTACACGAATATGTAATAAAAATGGGGGTTCCTATTAAAAAAAACGGAGTTGATATCCGTTTGACCTATGGCAGCGTGCGGCGGCGCGGTTCTTTCCGTCCCTTTACGACGGATCTGCACCTACCTGTGATCATTGTCTCAGCAGATCATCAGTAGGAAAGCCGAGTCAAACCTACTGTACTTCGACGTGAACCAGGCTCCAATTTAAGTCACTAATCTACGTTTCGGGAGAAACACGAAATGAAAGGTTGGAAATTTTGTCCTCAATTAATATATTCTGAAACTTAGGTGAACGAGTATCACTGTCAAGCCCGTGCTAGTCTTAACACAGTCACTCAGAATACCTTTCACTCACGCTAGCAAGTTTATGGTGTTGCATTTCCCGAAAACGTAATAGCTACAAAAATACTGATTGTTTTTTATTGAGAATGCTCGCCAAATATTAAGTCTGTCGGTACCAAATGCAGTCACAGTTTTTAGCCAACGACCTGCTCAGTACGCCACGCGGAATATATGTCTTTTTTCGTCACAAAATTCACTTAAAATTTCTGAAATTTTTACACGCCCATCGGAATAATTATGCCGTCACTTTACCTCACTTTTGATGTATGAAACAATGCTAGATCCGGCAACAAATCGTTTCCATCGGAACTACTACTACACACGTTCGAACTGTTTCATGACTAGGCTCCCACTCTTCCCTAGAATACTCTGTCTTTTCTACCAGCAGAGAAAGGCGCGCGAAGAATATTGCTTTATCATTGGTCAGTTTACTCAACAGCCAATAGCAAAACAACCTTCACCCTCGTCAGTCCGCGCTTTTCATCAATAACCAATCGCAAAATAGTAAACCTAACGACTGCACTTTTTACCAACGTAATTATCTAATATGCTGAAGTTTTGCTTATGCATAAAGTTATTTACTAGTGTTATTTATACCTGAATTAACTTTCCCTTTACCATAAACTTACCTTACAAAACTATTCTACAAAAATCCCCTTTGTCCATATCCATACTTCTTCGAAATGTTCCTACACTAAATCCTACTACGTAACTCGTTAAACAATTATCTTCATATTAACCTTAAACCACACTCACGCATCATTCATACTGCTAAAACACATTTATAACATTTTACATACACAAAAAGACATAATAACACTTTATGAAAATACTAGGACAGTTTATGAAAAACATTCTATTACTTTAGTGCACTCTAGTGGGCACTATCGAAACTAAAATCACAGTCCCCCTATCCAATACTGTCCTCTATCGGCTGATACATAAACTACGTGCGCGTCCGGTCTAGCGTCACCATCTGTCACTGTCCAGCTCTGAGACACATCTCCCACTTAACCGCCTCCAACGCACGATCGGTATATGGCGCTACGCCTCAAGCGCCATCTAGCGAGCCAACCATAGCGCCATCTGGTTTCCCCCTTCAAGCTAGACATGTTTTGTTCTTTGTAGTTTTTTCGTTTGGCGCTTATTTCGTGAGATATTTGACCCAGTCACGATCAATGGACCACCCTGTATACTCCGCTAGCCACCAAGGGGTGTGTGGCGGAGGGCACAATTCGCGCCAAACTCATATTTTCCCCCATCTGTTCCACTCGGGGTTCGCGCGAGGGAAAAACGACTGTCTGAACGCCTCAGTACGAGCTCTAATTCCCCTTATCTTCAAATGGTGATAATTGCGCGATCTGAAAGTTGGTGGTAATAATATATGCTCTACATCCTCGGCGAAGATCCGATTTCGGAATTTAGTGAGCAGCCCCTTCCGCGTAGCGCGCCGCCTTTCTGTAAGTGTGTCTCACTTCAAACTTTCTAGAGATTTGTAACGCTCTCGCTATGGTTAAATGTACCAGTCACGAATCTTGCCGCTCTTCTTTGGACCTTCTCAATATCTTGAATCAGACCCAACCGGCAAGGGTGCCATACAGACGAACAATACTCTAAGACTGGACGATCTAACGTATTGTAAGCTATTTCCTTTGTTGAAGGACTGCATCGCTTCAGGGTTCTACCAATAAACCGCAATCTAGAGTTCGCCTTGCCCGTTACGTAATCTGATCATTCCATTTGAGATCATTTCGAGTAGTCACACCCAGGCACTTGACGAATGTTACCGCTTCCAAAGACTGGGCATTTATTTTGTACTCAAACATTAATGGGGATTTTAGCATTGTTATACGCAGTCGGTTACAGTTACTAATATTGAGAGATAACTGCCAGTCATTACACCACTTTGTTCACCACTTTCGTGTGATACTACTTTTCTGCAGACTACAGCATCATCGGCAAACAGTCTAATGCCGCTGTCAATACCATGAACCAGATCGTTTATGTAAATCGTAAAAAGCAGAGGACCTGTTACACTGCCCTGGGGCACACAAGAAGTTACACTTGTTTCTGTTGAAGTCGCCCCGTTCAGGACGACAACTGCTCCCTGTCTGTTTAGAAAACTATCTATCCAACCGCATGTCATCTGATAGGCCTTAAGCGCGTACGTTTTGGAGCAAGCGACAGTGCGGAACTGAGTCGAACGCCTTTCGAAAGTTGAGAAATATGGCATCAACATGGGAGCCAGTATCTAGAGCCTGTTGTATATCATGCACAAAGAGGGCCGGCCAGCTGTGTCTCGCATGACCGCTGTTTCCTAAAACCGTGCTGGTTTCTGCAGATGAGCTTCTCAGAGTCTAGAAAGGTCATTATGTCTGAACGCAAAATATGTTCCATGATCTATAACAAATCGATGTCAGTGAAATTGGCCGGTAATTATGTGCATCCGATATTCTACCCTTTTTATAGATTGGTATGACCTGGGCCTTCTTCCAGTCCCGTGGAATTTTCCGCTGTTCCAATGATCTCTGACAGATGATGGGTAAGAATGGCGCTATATTTGTAGCATAGTCAACATAAAATCTTACGGGGATACCGTCTGGGCCAGGTGCCTTCCTGGCGTCTAAGGATCTTAGCTGTTTTACAAACCCAGGTACACTAAACACTATGTCAGCCATCCTTGCGTTTGTTCGATAATTGAAAGGGGGAATGGTGCTGCAGTACTTGTAACTTTTCCGTTTCTGCCCCACTGTCACTGTCTCCTTCCCTCTCAGCATAAAAGAGCGCGAATATTTTCGCATGCCAGAATTTTGGGGAAAAATTTTAATGTTGCTGAATAAAGTAGAATGAGGCAGCTTGTACCGCATTTTTCAGTCTACGTCTTTTAAACAGGAGGATATTCGTCTTTTTGTGCTCCTACAGGAGCATTTTTGAGCTGCTTTATTTCCTTTTCCTGCTACATCATGGCATGTCACTCATATGAGAAGAACTTTAAAATTTTACTTACATGGAACTGAAACGACGCAAAACGAATGTTACCTTGTAACCTCCCCGCAAAAATTTAAGAATAATAATGGCTCAAATGTAAACTCCTCACAAAAAATTGATAAATGAAAATTGACCAAAAACCACACAATAATATTAATTAGATAATGAACCATGAACTGAATGTAACATCTGAACAAAAATAATTAAACCTGACAAATTTAATAAGGGCAGTAGCGCTGACCTTCGGCCCTGTGAAATAATTAAACCTGATAAATTTATAAGGACAGCAGCGCTGACCTTCGGCCCTGTATTCTGAATAAAAAAAGCAAAAATTCTTACCTCAATAAAAAAAACTGCATCTATATCTGCTCTTATCTATCGACACAGCTTCGTGCAATGCTGGCGTATATTTGATTTTGATTGTTGGAGGAAATGCATAGGAAATATTCTTTAAATTGAAATGATTACTTTTCTTTAAAAGAGTATTATTGGGGCATCTTTTCTGAACAAATTAAATTATAATTGACATACATTATTAAATATGCGCAATGCTGCTTCTTTACCTTCTACAACCATACTCATCGTCCAGAATCGTGACCAGAGTCGCGGGCAGAGCACACCGCGGACGCATGCCGACTCCCGCTAAGTACAACCGTCCACTCGCTACTACTGTCGAATGACTACTACTAAGGACAGAGTACAACTGCTCCTGCCGACTCGCTACATGCTACTGCTGTTCCTGCCGACTCGCTACACGCAACAGACTGAGTACAACTGAACACTCGCGCGGTCAAGCGCAGACTAGCAACGATAAATAACTCTCTGGTCAGAGATTCTGTCATGCCTCGCCATCGCTGGTAATGAATACATACGTGTTTCAACTTCTCAGGACGGATTATACGTGCACAAAAGTTTTGTGTGTGCTCCGGTACTACAACATGGGGTTCCCAGAACACTTATGACGATAACGGAGACCCTTTACAGCACATTTCTCCGTGCCACGTCGCTTTATAAACTACGCTTTCCTCTCACACAGGGCTTTACGTACGTATTTTACGTGTACAAGTAGCGCTACTTTGTATCTCTGAAACTGATAATGACAACAGGAAAATTTTCAAGGTTTACGAGATCTACATCTTAGGAATATTTCGTAAAAATTTCAGCAATTTGCTGTGTATAGCGATTCTGGAATACGCGGCTCGATTTTAATACCCAAGAACCATGCTTTTTGGGTGTTTCTCGATAACGGATACAGATTTTTGAAAACTGGAAGATGCTACTTCTAGATAAATGTCTAGAAAATATAGCTTTAAAATTTGAGCCATTCGCTGCGGTTAGTTATTTAAGATCCGCTGCTGGGACAAAAAAATGGTGAAAACGCTTTCTTCGGGTTTTCTCAGAAACCGCCCATGAACTAAATGTTTTCTCCATAAGCCCCTAAGGGCGCATCTTAGACCACATCTAGTGCAAAGAGAATCAACAGATTTGCTTCATTTGTCCAAGCTGGAGGAATTGTGTAATAATCAAACGTTTGTCCTTTATTGTAGGACAGTTACAGCAAGACCATCCTTCTGTTGGGTATACGAATAGTCCCTAGCCCAGGGGCTGCCCAAAAAATTTTGGTCGTAGTTTTCTATCGCCAATAGAAGCCGAGGTATGATTCTGCGTAGATTTGCCTTCCACATTCCTTTTCCACCACGACACGAACATTTTTTGCGTCCAATTTTTCGTATAGGATGTGGTGTGCTTGTTAGGTACCAACAATGATAAGTACCCGAACTGCTTGCACTTTGGAATGTGGTATTACTGTACCATGGGCTTGTTCTATGTTTCACTGCGTTTCGATCTCAAACCGGATAACCGAACAATACTCGTCTATTTCTTTCTTACTACCCCACTGAAACTCATGTATGCAGAATCAGATGTTAATATCAAGTTTCTCGAAACCTCCTATTTCGTAGGATCATTACTAATGTTCTGACAGCAACGAGATCTGACTGACTATGAGGGTAGCGAAAAAATGAACTATGTCTATATTACTGTTTATACACCGATAACATTATAGCAAAGTAGTTAAAGAATCTTAAATGTTGTTTTTTGTCTATAGTCTTTAATCTTCGAAAATTAATTTGGTGCAGCTCTCCGCCCTAGTACATCCTGAGCGGCCTCTTAATCTTTTCACGGGTACTACCAACTACACCCTTTTGGATCCGATTACTGTTACCAAGCTTTGCTCTCCTTCTACAATTCTTATACCGCACATTTCCCTCCATTAACAAATTGACGATGCCTGATGATGCGTACGATCAACCAATAACTTCTTTTAATCAAATTCTACCGCAAATTTCTTTTCTCCCCAATTCTATTCAGTAAATCTCCATTGGTTATCCGATTGTGATGAAAGAAGCGCTGTATCATCACGAGAGATACAGAGGCTAGCGAGTGTGCGGGGACTTAACCCCAGTTCACTACTACTAGCGCTACGTACTCGTAACGCGCCTGTGTGTAGCATACCAAATATAGTGCCACAATCTAAGAGTGAAATTAAGAATTGAAACAGCTTTTCCAAACTTTGTTAGTGTGTGCTTCAGTATATAATGTTAACATACTGAAGTCCCGGAATGATCTGATTTACTAAGTTTTGCTACGTATATTATTTTAAGAAAAAAATAAATGCAGCTAGAGAGCCAGAAATTCTTCATAATGTGCAAATGTCTCAACTTGATCGGTGCAATATATTGGTCAAAATAGAGGTTTTTGTGAAATATTTAAGGTGCTAAATATTAGATTCAGAGAGATGAAAATCCACATGTAGCCTCAGTTTGATATAAAAACATTAAGTATGTGACTTCCTTAAGGTACCTCTATTAGTCTTTAAGTAATTTAATAAAAACTAAATTTGGAAAAAAATCATCCTTATTCAGAAAAGATTAAGCATTATTTGTATTTACAATAGAAAGTTATGATTACAGCACTTGATCACATTCATTAAGTTATGCACCTGTGCCATGTTTCAAGACTTTAGTGTAGATAACAATCAAGAGGTAGTTCAGAGGTCACGTTCTACTGTCGGTTCCGTTCTAAAAAGTCTGGCTGGCGAAGTTTAAATGCACTCGAGTTACAACTCTTTCAGTAACTAAAGCACACTTGAGCTTGACTATATAAAAATTATGAAGATTGTAAACTTCTAAACGACAGACTTATTAAATAATACGTGTCCGAGAAAGTGATCATGTAGATGCTGCTCCTTCCGTGTTGTGTACATAGTTCCGCGTAGTCAGCGCGTACACAACTTTCCCACTAGAGCCCACTCTGCTAAGCACAACAACAGCAGGCGCAGCACTCGTCCATCTCCGCGCTACGTGATGGCGCTGCCATAGAAACGCACCAAATTCTGCTTCTGCCGATCCGCGTATTAATATGTAATGCAACCAATGAGATTGCTGCTAACGTAGAACCTTTTCTCCTCGCGGATCACACTCGCGCAGCAATACATGAACGCGCAAGGTATTATAACGAGTATTCAGACCTCTGATTAGTCAGTCTGCATTAGTCTGTACCAGTCTGTACGAGTTCTACATTAGTCTGTACCAGTTTGCATTTGTCTGCACCAGTCTGTACCAGTCTATAGTCAAGTTTCAGACTGCGTCTAATAAGATTATCATATTCCTGTACATAGCCATGAAGATAAATGTATAGACACTTTTGTCAAGTATCAGAGATATTATGTGAGAATAAGATTAACGTACCAGTACCAAAGGAACTTCAGATTGTCAATTGTAAATAGCATCCAGAACCAAGTTAAGTAATTTTTATGCTTGTTATTATTTTAATAAATATATGTCAAAATTAATCAAGTTCTGTTTAAAGTTGATCACTGTCAGTCTGTTACTCTAAGCGTGCAAGTGGCATTTCTATCGTCTGACCTAACGGCAGAAGATAAACACACCACGATAAGACCAGGAGACATATTGCTGACACTCGCCTACTTCGTTAGAGCGACAAGTCCAATAATCTAATGGTATGTGAACTGAAGGTCTTACAGTATGCACACCAAATTGTGCCTACAGCGGTTGATAGCAACTGTTCCATTCGGTGGCCGTTGCGCCCATATATAAATACGGCTGGAGAGGCAGTAGGAGAGTCGCTTCGAACCGAGATATCAATCTGTCCTGTCAGTCAAACGTCACCACACACTCTGCCTCGGATGACATCAGAGCTAGGCAAACACGTATTCAGTAATAATAGGAAGAGAACTCTCGAAGACTGTACGCTATCCTGGATCATTTAGATTACATCCACATGCCGACGGTAATGGTGACAAAACCACGTTACAAGTGGTGAGATTATTTTCCACTTTTGTGGCGAGCAATTAACTTTGATGATTAGAAGTCGGGTTCAAATGGTTCAAATGGCTTTAAGCAGTATGGGACTTAACATCTGAGGTCATCAGTCCCATAGCTGTAGAACTACTTAAACCTAACCAACCTAAAGACATGACACACATCCATGCCCGAGGCAGGATTCGAACCTGCGATCGTAGCAGCTGCGGGGTTCCGGACTAAAGCGTCTAGAACCACTCGGCCACCGCGGCCGGCTAGAAGTCAGGTCGATTGAACATTTTACTTGGAACTTACTGTAGAAGTCGCCTCTGAACTACTAATAGTGCTGTTTCTGATAGGGGCATTATTATCAGGAATATTATTATGTTTGAGTGAGTGAACTTTTACTGACTATATTAAACAGTTAGAACTCAAAACTTTTATTTATAGCCATAGTTCCTCATCCAGCAGAGTAGATAGCAAAGTAGAAAATTATGGTTAAGGCGTCTTCCATTGCTTTCTCGCTGACCACAAAAATAGTATTCAGGTCTTATAAAAACGGCGACGATATCTAAATCCACCTGCCGCCTCCCATGATCTGTCCATCTACTATACAGCATCCTCCGTAGCACCGTATTTCAAAGGCTTCTATTCTATTCTCGTCTTAACTGTTTATCGTCCACGTTTAATTCCCGTGGAAGGCTACACTCCACACAAATACACCCATAACATACTTCCTAACACATTATCAATATTCGATGTTAAAAAATTTCTCTTTTTCCAAAACGCTCTTCTTGTTGTTGCCAATCTGTTTTTTTGACGTCCTCTCTACTTCGCACATCGTCAGCTACTGCGGTGCCCAACAACAGGCGCAAGCTTTGCTGAGCACACAACTGCTAATGAGCTAGGAATTCCTTCACTGCTCTTTCTGAAGCGGATAGGTCCCAACATTCCCTGTGATTCGGGTACAATCAACCTATCAGTTAACTGTAGGCAATATCACTAAGGTTTGCAACGACTTGACGCAAAGCAGTAGCGACCCGGTGTCTTCAGACTTCTGCTGATTTAGAACTAGGGACTCTACCTTCGAAAAAAAATCTAAAAACGGTATATGTTTACCGTTTATAATGTGTCTGATGTCTTTCAGAGCTTAATTTCACACTGGAGAACTTTAATACAGAGTTTTAGTTTTACGTCTGCTTTATTATTTCAAGTAGCTTCGAACTACATAATACAAGTGCTAATTTTGCTGCAATGATGTCACTTATCAATTTTAAAGGAAAGATAACTGTGGAAATGAATTTATGATTTTTCCTTTCTTCTACTATGGAATATTTATTATTAAAATACATTATGATACAAATACATATATCTACATAGATACACTGCATGCTACCGTACAGTCGCTGAGGCAGCCATTCCGTGCCAAGCCATTTTGCAGACAGTGAAGTGGTGTCCTCAGCATTGCAGGACCCGGTGACGCAGACCGAGGGGAACACGGCACTGTAATTCGAAACAATAAATCACTTGGAAAGCTCAGACGAGTCTTAATATGGTGCCTTCTACCTCTTCCCGCTACATTTGATCATCCTGCAGCATTCGGTGGCAGAAGTTCCACCGGCCGCTGTTGCCGAGCGGTTCTAGGCGCTTCAGTCTGGAACCGCGCTGCTGCTATGGTCGCAAGTTCGAATCCTGCCTTGGGCATGGATGTGTGTGATGTCCTTAGGTTAGTTAGGTTTAAGTAGTTCTAAGTTCTAGGGGACTGATGACCACAGAAGTTGAGTCCCATAGTGCTCAGAGCCATTTGAACCATTTTGTTAAGTCCCATAGTGCTTAGAGACATTTTTTGAGCCCATGCGAAAGTCCTACCCTGCACACAGTCACCTCTTTCCTCTATGATGATGGGAACAACACAAACATCCAGTCCCTGAACAGAGAAAATCCCCGACCTGGCCGGGAATCGAAACTGGGAGCCTGGGATCCAGAGGCAGCTACGCTAACTGCTAGACCAAGAGCTGTGGACTGTCAAAAATGTTACACGAGTGTTGGTGGTACCAGTGATCATTAATTTTGTATAAAAATATATAAGTGATCACGCATTAAATTGTGGTATAGATGGAATAATATGCGGCGAGGTCTGAAGAAATGTTAAATATTTCTTCCGGTGAGTCTGTTGTTAGTAAACCAAAGATTTAAGAGTGTTATAAGCATTTCGGAAAAGGCCATGAAGTCACTGAAGATGGCGAGTGCCCTGGACGTCCCAGCGCATCATCAACCATAGAAATCCCGAAAAAACAGAGATATTACTATTATCCATGATCACCAAATGACAATCAGAGGAGCCAATAATGATGTGGGCATGTCAGTTGATTCGTTCCATGGAATATTTTCGAATAGTCTGACTATGGAACGTGAGACAACAAAATCTGTTCCAAAATTGTCGAATTTCGGACAGAAATATTGGCGAATGCTGCACGTTGCTCAGGAACCTACAACGATGTAGAAATACTGGGACGAGGCAGAACATGTGATGAAACATGAGTTTACGAATATGACGTCCGAAGTGAGACTCAGTCGTCCCAATAGAAGCATTCTGAATCGCCAAGACCGAAGAACTACAAGAACATCGAGCGATGTGGCGCAGTGGTTAGCACAGTGAACTCGCGTTCGGGAGGACGACGGTTCAAACCCGCGTACGGCCACCCTGATTCAGGTTTTCCGCGACTTCCCTAAATCGTTCCACGCAAATGCCGGGATAGTTCCTCTGAAAGGACAAGGCTGATTTTCTTCCCTACCTTTCCCTAATGCGATTGGACCGATGACTTCGCTGTTTGATTCCGTCTCCCAAATCAACCAGCCAAACAAGAACTATAGAAGCGGTCCATTGTGAAGCTTATACTCATTGTGCATTTCGGTTTTAACTGCATAGGGCACTTTGAGTTTCTTGACACAAAGTCGAACGATCACTATTGAGTGCTGCTTTCAAGTTCAACGCCGTTTGCATGAAACAATTCGAAAAAACGTCCGTAATTGTAGCAGTTCATGGCTTTTGCACCACAATATTGCATCTGCTCGCAAGTCGTTGTTTGTCCGTGAATTTGTGACCGAAAACTATACTGCAATGATGATTCAGTCATCCTACACATGTGACTTTTTTCTGTTTCCTAAAATAAAGAAAACTTGATATGGCCGTCGTTTTACAACTATAGATAAAGTTGTAAAGGCATAGCTGAGGCAGCTAAAAGATCTCCCAAAGCGTTTCGGGGATTGGAAAAAACACTGTCGTAAGTGTAGAACAACTAATGAGGACAATATTGAAGGGTATAACATTTATGTAGACGAATAAATAAAATTATTATATAAATAAAACAAAACTTTCCGTCATTTTTAAAACATCTACATGATACTACGCAAGCCAATCACTCGTGTGTGGCGGAAGGTACTTTTTGTACCACTAATTGAGCCCTCCAACCCTGTCCCATTCGAAAATAGCGCTTGGAAGAATGATTGTTGATAAGCCTCTGTAATGGGTCTAATTTCACGGCCGGCCGGTGTGGCCGAGCGGTTCTAGGCGCTTCAATCTGGAACCGCGCGACCGCTACGGTCGCAGGTTTGAATCCTGCCTCGGGCATGGATGTGTGTGTTGTCCTTAGGTTAGTTGGGTTTAAGTAGTTCTAAGTTCTAGGGGACTGATGAACACAGATCTTAAGCTCCATAGTGCTGAGAGCCATTTTTCTAATGTCTCGAATTTTCTCCTCATGGTCATTACGTGGTAAGTATGTAGGGGGAAGTATTATGTAGTCCGACTCTTCCCGGAAAGTGTTCTCTCGAAATTTCGATAGTAAATCTCTCCGTGATGCACAACTCCTGTCTTGTAACGAATACCAACGTAGCTTGTTGAGCAACTCCGTAACGCTCTCCCGTCGGCTAAAAGAGCCGTGACGAAACAGACAGCTCTTCGTTCGATCTTCTCTGTCTCTCACCCCTATCTGGTAGGGATCCAGATAGATGAACAATATTCAAGAATCGGTCGAACAAGCGCCTTATAAGCCACTTCCACTTCGTGGATGAGATACATCTCCTTAAGATTTTCCCTATGAATCTTAGTCTGGCATCTGCTTTGCCCCTGTTTTTCTAATGTAGTCATTCCACTTGAGGTCGCTCTGGATAGCTACTCCTAGATATTGCACGGTAGACACTTCTCCTACGCACGCGCAATATGTAACATTTATTTTCGTTCAGGGTTAACTACCAGAGCCTGCACCGTTCATCAATTATCTGGAGGTCGTTCTGCAAACTGTTACTATCTTCTGGCGTTGCTGCTTTATTACAGACAACCGCATCATCTGCGAACAGACTTAACGAGCATCCGACTCTTTCTACTAGATCATTTATATGTACTGTAAACAGTAACGGTCCTATCACACTTCCTTGGGGTACTTACGAAATTATCTTTACATCTGTCGATTTTGTTTCGTTAAGAGCGACGTGCTGAGTTGTGTCAGCAGGGAAGTCTTGCATCCAGTCGCAAATCTGCTCCGATGCTCGATAAGCTCATATTTTTTTCACTAAATGGCAGTGTGGGGTGGCGTCAAGTGCATTCCTGAAGTTAAGGAACACAGTATCAACCTGAGAGCTATTGTCTACGGCCCTGTTTACCTCGTGGAATAATAGAGCGAGCTGAGTTTTGCAGGATCTCTGTTTTCGGAATCCATGTTGATTTTCATAGAGGAGATTTTCATTCTCCAAAAACGCCATAATTCTTGAGCGTAAAACATATTACATAATTCTCCGTATAACACGCAAACCTCTACAGATAGCTGCCGTCTGCCAGTCGCAAATAGCTTCTGTTGCAAACTTTCGAAATAAGTGTTATAATATCTACGCTTTACAGCAGTTTTGCAGTTTAACATTTATTGCAGTTTTGCCATAGAATGCTACGTGATATCTGCTCCGGTAATATTTGGCAACAGAACAATCTTCAGCCGGCTTGGAGCAACTGCTGCAATACGGGCTTAACATTCAGTAGAGCCTTGCAGCATTATAAATACTTCTCCATGTCAACGATATTCCCTTCAGAAATCCTCTTACAAAGTATTACCTCGCCAACTAGCAACGCCAAACTTCATTTGTAGCGCAACAGCACTCACAGCTAGTATTGGCTCTCGGCTGCGTGGAAGTGGGATAGTTAGGATTGTTCGGGACTGTTCCGTGCTCCGTATAAGCAAGTTTAATTAACGCGTGTCCCAGTCAATTACTACTCAAGCGCTGTATAATGGGATTTCGGGCTCAGTGCGTCGCGTATTTGGCTAATGCGGTGGAAGCGCTAGCGAACGGGCCAAACTGTTAGAGCATCGGTTGCCGCCTCCAGCTGCAGATATCCTTTTGAATTCCTCTGTGTCTCTTCTCTTACGTAAGTTCTTTGCACCGTGTGTTTCATTTATACTTCTAACCAATTCAATCGTGATCCGATTTCTCCCGTTTCTCCCTGAGACGGTTCAAAATGCATTTGCCTTTCGTATCCTTATGCACAAGGATCGTAACAATGGTAGGTTACATGCAGGGCGAACCCGAAATCCGTCGAGAATTTCCGACGCTGTTCAGAGATATTATTTGAGTATTCTGCAAAGAGGGATTCGCAGTCTTCGGTGGTTCGTTATAGAGTAATAATGTAATTATGATTTATTCGACTTGTTACCCCCACTCATCTTTGTTTCTGTGAAATTACTTTCCCAGCAATCAGGAAGCCTGTATCATGTAACTACCAAAGCTAACAACACAAAACACAGAGTAATGCAAAAACTCTCAGACAAACGCGAGATATTGCCATGTGATTGCCGCGCTTGAAGCAGCAGCTCAGAATAGCGTAATTTTGGCGCTATTCCACTGGATTAAAGAACCCACACATGAGGTGCACCTAGGCCAACTCTTCGTCAGTAATCCTATAGACACCGCTGTGTATCACTTCTAACGTACAACTAATACTGCAGTAAAAAAGAACTTGGGAAAGGAGCGAGCACTAATGACTGTAAACTTGAGTGCGAAAAGTGAAGGTGACATTATTGTTGTCCACAGCAATTGCTGTGTTTGAACGGAATAAGTTTGTTTCCGATGATCTGATCACATAGCACGAGGTAACAAATAAAGCAAAATTAAATTACCCTGTAAGGAGAGAGCAGAGACCACAGGTCTCCTGTAGCAAAAATATTCGAAAAACATCCCTAAACGACGTCCGAAATTTTGTCTCTGGAATTTGATTTCACCCATTTTTTTTAGTAATCAGCAACTTGTAAGTAGGTTATTACAAAGTACCACCAAGAGCTGCTGATAAAATAATTGTTGATTTTCTACCAGTTTCGAACGAAATGATCATCAAACAGCATAAACTTGAAACTTCTCGGCAAATTACAAACATGTGCCGGACCGACACTCAAAGTCGGGAACGTCGCCTTTCGCGGGAAAGTGCTCTACCGACTAGCTACCCAAACACAACTGGGAACCCGTCCTCACAGCTGTATTTTCATGGTACCTCATCTCCTGCCATCCAAACTTCACAGATTTTCTTCATGGAAGAAAGTATAGAGCACTTGCACTTGAAAGACAAAGGTCCCGAGTGCGAGTCTTCCTCCGGCACACAGTTTTAATCTGCCAGGGAGTTTCATGTGGGCGGAACCGCACAATAACCCTGAAAGAGTGGTTCGGTGTGAGGCGGCGGAGTGGTGAAGCGGACTGCGCTAGTCGTCGTGGGGTTGTAGATCACTGCGGCTGCGGCGGTCACGGAGCCTCTCCGTCGTTTCTAGGCCCCAGGTTAACATACAATACAATTCAATACAACCCTTAAACAATAACAGACTGACAGCAATTCAAACCTAAAAACAACATTCAGACAAATCCAGTTTAACAAAAACACTTGAAATACACAACAACAAATTACAGCGCGATCCCCTTAACGCAAGTTCTGTACACACCAGTTTTTCTCGTGCCACCGCTTAAAATTTGCTCATTTACTGTACAGTAGCACTCCAAAACAAATTTAGGTGCAAACTCCTTCAGATAAATACCAAATTAAGAGACGTGAACTGTTCAATTACAAGAGTTAATTACTTAACTCAAGAACAAATGTGCAGCATTAGAACCTCAGTGGGCTTACAGAGCCGTAATCTTGCAATCGTATTTTGTTTCGCGCGTCAGACTTGCGCACACTTCCTGGCAATACGTTACACACATCATTAAATTGGCGTGACAAGACCTGAAACATACACCAGTTACTACTGGTCCCACTCAGGCATACAAAAAATGATCCCACCAGGACAAACTCTGTGCCAACCCTGTAACATGAACAGTTAAAACAAACACATGACCAGTCACGAAACAGTGGAACTAATGGCGCCCAAGGGCAGACTCAAGTACAATTCTGTAACACGAGCAACTAAAGCACACAGATGGGCAAGTATTCAATAATAAAAGGTACTCAGCTTCACGTGGAGTTACCCAGTACTCGGGTGTCAATGCAATCAGGACGCAAGTACAGTATAGTGAAGGCTGTACAGACCTCCAACAGTTGCTCTAATCCCCGATCTCCTTCGGGCAACACCAGTATTGCGCAACCGAGGAGCTCTTGCATGCAGAAGGGGAGCCCCTTTCCAAATTACAGCTTTCCAAACAACGGCTCTCAACTACAAGTAGGCCGCGCTATCACTCCAGGTGCGGCCAAGTCGTTTTCTTGCAGATGCATGTGAGGCGTGGCGCCGTGTAACGATCCTGCCTTGGAGGCGGTTAAGTGGGAGATGTGTCTCAGAGCTGGATAGTGACAGATGGTGACGCGAGACTGGACGCGCACGTAGTTTATGTATCAGCCGATAGGGGACGATATTTGATAGGGGGACTGTGATTTTAATTTCGATTGTGCCCACTAGAGTGCACTAAAGTAATAGAATGTTTTTTATAAACTGTTATAAATGTGTTTTAGCAGTATGAATGATGCGTGAGTGTGGTTTAAGGTTAATATGAAGATAATTGTTTAACGAGTTACGTAGTAGGATTTAGTGTAGGAACATTTCGAAGAAGTATGGATATGGACAAAGGGGATTTTTGTAGAATAGTTTTGTAAGGTAAGTTTATGGTAAAGGGAAAGTTAATTCGGGTATAAATAACAATAGTAAATAACTTCATGCATAAACAAAACTTCAGTATATTAGATAATTACGTCGGTAAAAAGTGCAGTCGTTAGGTTTACTATTTTGCGATTGGTTATGGATGAAAAGCGCGGACTTACGCGGGAGAATGTTGTTTTGCTATTGGCTGTTAAGTAAACTGACCAATGGTAAAGCAATATTCTTCGCCCGCCTTTCTCTGCTGGTAGAGAAGACAGAGTATTCTAGAGAAGACTCGGAGCCTAGCCATGAAACAGATCGGACGTGTGTAGTAGTAGTTCCGATGGAAACGATAAGTTGCCGGATCTATCAGTGTTTCGTACATCAAAAGTGTTGGAAAATGACGGCATAATTATTCCGATGTGTGTGTAGAAATTTCGAAATTTTTAAGTGAATTTTATGATGAGAAAAGTCATATATTCCGCGTGGCGTATTGAGCAGGTCAGTGGCTAAAAACTGTGACTGCATTTGGTACCGACGGACTTAATATTTGGCGAGCATTCTCAATCAAAAATAGTCAGTATTTTTGTAGCTGTTACGTTTTCGGGAAATGCAACACCATAAACTTGCTAACGTGGGTGAAAGGGATTGTGAGTGACTGTGTTAATACTAGCACGGGCTTGGCAGTGATACTTGTTCACCTTCTTCTCTTCTTCTCTAGTGGTCAATCCAAGGATTGGTTTGCAACAGCTACAATGGCAGCTTGTCTCCATTCTGTGCGTCTTTAAGCTTTTCTCTTCATTTCTTTATAGGTGTTACATCCCACATCTTTCACGATGTGATCCATGTACCTCAGTCGTGGTCTTCCTCTTGGTCTTTTTCCCTCGACATATCCCTCTATCTATCTTGTTCACCTAAGTTTCAGAATATATTAATTGAGGACAAAATTTCCAACCTTTCATTTCGTGTTTCTCCCGAAACGTAGATTAGTGACTTTAATTGCAGCCTGGTTCACGTCGAAGTACAGTAGGTTTCACTCGGCTTTCCTACTGGTGATCTGCTGAGACAATGTTCACAGGTAGGTGCAGGTTCGTCGTAAAGGGACGGAAGGAACCGCGCCGCCGCACATGGACTGCCCCCAGCACAGGGCCCCACTCGCCACATACCGAGCGAGGTGGCGCAGTGGTTAGCACACTGGACTCGCATTCGGGAGGGCGACGGTTCAAACCCGCGCCCAGCTGTCCTGATTTATGTTTCCTGTTATTTCCCTAAATCGCTTCAGGCAAATGCCGGGATGGTACCTTTGAAAGGGCACAGCCGATTTCCTTACTCATCCTTCCCTAATTCGAGCTTGTACTTCGTCTCTAATGACCTCGTTGTCGACGGGACGTTAAGCACTAATCTCCTCCTCCTCCACCACCTCCTCCTCTCCCCACCTCCATCGCGCCGCTGCTAACTCAAGACTCCCGTCGTTGTCCGTCACACGCCGCCTAGCGGACCAAATTCGCATCACAAGTCTCTCTGGTAAAGAGATTCCACACAAACAGCGACTCTATCAGAGGGGCACAAGGTCCAAAAATATCAACAGTTTGCGGAAGATTTTGACACACGGCGCAGTTTTGATAGTACGACACAGCACCAGGAGAAAAATGTCCGACCCGGCCGAAATAGAACACTGGCCCCTACTGTTGGCAATCTGCGCCACTAACCGCGCAGCTACACAGACAAACAAACCTACTGCCTTCAGAGTAACGTGGAGATTGTAGGAAGAAGTGAGCATTTCAGCTGAATTCATGTGATTTGGATGCATGATAACAGTCAAGTGTCCGCAGCTCGTGGTCGCGCGGTAGCGTTCTCGCTTCCCGCGCTCGGGTTCCCGGGTTCGATTCCCGGCGGGGTCAGGGATTTTCTCTGCCTCATGATGACTGGGTGTTGTGTGATGTCCTTAGGTTAGTTAGGTTTAAGTAGTTCTAAGTTCTGGGGGACTGATGACCATAGCTGTTAAGTCGCATTGTGCTCAGAGCCATTTGAACCATTTTGAACAGTCAAGTTAGGTAAAAGCACGTGTTATTCGCATTGTCTTTTGTATGCAGACTTGCCATGCATAATGTACGGTCTTTGTCCTCCTCTTAAATTCTTTAAGAGTTCATCGTGTGCCACATCTGTCTCCATGCTGTTTTGTATCCCGCCTGGAAGGCGGCGCGTGGGTCTGCTTCTGTAAACTGAAGGGTAGGCCGAATGTAGGAAGCTAGGAGGAGCAGGTGAGGTAGAAACTCTCGGTACTGCAAGTAAGGTAAAAGTGGTTTTAAGGTATCTCAATACAATAATAAACGTGAATACAGGACTTTGTACTGAGGAGCACGTAGGTGCGAAGCCGGATGTATAAAGCTAACAGAAGTTACTCAGACAAAATCTGTAGTGGCTCGCGCACTATGGAAAAGAAACGATGTTGGTTGGTCGTCTGCTCGGCATCAAATGGGCTGAATCTGGAGCGGCGCTCGTAGAGCTGCACAGCGCCGGCTAGAGGGCGCTGTCGTTATTGTGGATCGTCTGCTCTCGTAGTGCGAACCTAAGAACTTGTATCTACGCCGTGGCATCGTAGCTATCGATACCACACTAACATTCTGTAAACTCAAGCGCCTAACAAACAGTTTCTCTCACTCGCGACTGTATTACTAAACCACTTGTAACGTACTTCTTGTTCTGGTCCTGTGACTGAATGTCTGGAAGGGATGTTAGATATTCTGAATCAATATTTTTATCATAGCCAACATGGCTAAACAATAAATCTATCTGCGTGTATATTGTACTGAGATCTCATACATTTTTACATCGTAGATTCATTTTTTTACACCTCTTCCCTTGATCTATCGATCCTACCACGTGTATTTTGCCTCCATGTTCGAATCTTAGGCTTGATTTCAGCGGAAACATGTTCGATACACTTACGTTGCACATTCGTATCACGCTAACATTTATTTTTGCAAAAAAATTTTCAGCAATCCAGATAATCTCACGCTTGTGCCGTTTTCAGAGATATCCAGCGGCGGAGACGATGTATTTGCAAATCATTGGTTTCACCATACAAGCTCTGTGTTTTCAGGTTATTAGGCAGTGTAGATAACAGACAATAAAAATATTTGTCCCTGCATAAATCGGCCCAATAAGGTACGATTTCTTAATCTTCGAAGCTGCGTAGTATGTAGTTTGCGGTTCATGCACATGTTAAACCTTTTCGTTGCACCTTGCGTAAGGTTTACCATTTCCTGAATATATTCCGAAGTCAGATAGCTTTATCAGTGGGTCGTTTTCACTGTCTGAGAGCAAATTTCATGACGTGAACCGTGTTCATAATCTTGTATAGTTTTGAACGGAGTGACAGCTCGCAGTAATAGTAATGGCAGCACAGTCGTCTGTACAAGAACTGTTTTAAATATTTGTTCATTATATTTCAACAATGGGGACTCACTGAACACGTCGCCTCACCATAAGCAGCTGCTGACACAATAATGCGCCAATTCGTTTCCACGGAAATGCAGTGAGAGCACACTTCGTGGCTTTTAGTTACGTGACGCGGTTTGCTTACACAAAAGACGGAATAAGCGGATATTTGGTGATCAGTTATCGCAGATGGAGTTATTTTTGGCCGTTACTAATATGTGTGAATTGCCTGTGCCGTCTCCTGCTGGTGGTGAGCGGAGCAAGCGGAAACCATATTTGATTTCATCGTCCTGAAGGTAATGTGCCTATTTGTCGGTTTTTGAATAATTACTTGTATGATTTGGAAAAAAATTGCTGTTTCTAATGACTTGGTCATTAATGTTTCATGACAAATTCGTCATATTTGTACGATTCCTTAAAATAAAAAGTTGAAAATTGGTACGGTGTATCGGCACGTGAAACATTATCTACAATTTTGGTTTCCTACGGTCTACAAGTCGGCGTAGCTAGATACCTTTCCATGTCGTTTCCTTTAGATTTTAGAGCTTATGTAACATTATAATTATTCCTGTATTTAGCAACATCTAGCAGAGATGTGTATGCCCATTGCATAAATATCTATCGCTTGTCTTCCTGTTTTGTAAGACATTATCACAGCTAAAGTTTATGACGTCTTTGCCTGTATTACGAAAGCGTGATTTAAACTTATTCCGAAGTAAAATTATTTTACAGATTTGACAACAGAAGATTGTATAGAAGCTACTAATGAGCCGCCTCATTATTCATCCCAGTTATTGTGCTCTATCGTAATATATATGACCAAAAAGTTAAAAATTAGAACTAGAACACAAGTTTATTATAAGAATAACCGCAGGGACTCAAAATAACATCCTGTATTCAGTACAAACTTAATAAAAGTCAAGAGCGTATATTCCCTCTTTGCAACTAAATGGGAGGCAGGTTCTCTTTCTCTCTCTCTCTATCTCTCTCTCTTTTTTACAATATGAGTTTCGCTTCTTTGCCGGCCGGGGCGGCCGAGCGGTTCTAGGTGCTACAGTCTGGAATCGCGTGACCGCTACGGTCGCAGGTTTGAATCCTGCCTCGGGCATGGATGTGTGTGATGTCCTTAGGTTACTTAGGTTTAAGTAGTTCTAAGTTCTAGGAGACTGATGACCTCGGAAGTTAAGTCCCATAGTGCTCAGAGCCATTTGAACCATTTTTTCGCTTCTTTTATTTGTGAAGCGTCTTCAGTGACCTGTAATACATGTTTGTTTTATGAACATAATAATGATGTACATAGTGGATATAAGTATGTTGCAACTTTACGTTTTGTCTTGTTATTCTCTTGTTTTTGAGTTTAGAAACCACTGTTTTAAATCTCAAGTTTCGTGAGGTTAAACTATCGCTTGGTGTTACTGGCTATTTCTGTTGCTTTTAATTTCTGAAACTATCATCGACGTACCTATACCACACCTTAGGTTTGCAAGTCGCCAAGTCCAGTGCCTGTGCTTCGAATTGTTCCATGAAGAAGTTGGCCACCACTGGGCTAAGAGGACTACCCATAGCGACGCCTTCCAGCTGTTCGTAGAAATCGCCATTCCACGTGAAATAGCTCGTGGTGAGACAGGCATGGAAGAGCTTTGTGATGTCTCGCGGGAAAATAGAACCGATGTGCTCCAGAGCGTCATTGAGTGGCACTTTCGTAAACAGTGAAACAACTTCGAAGCTGACCAGGATGTCGTTTGGTGCAAGTTTCAGTTTCTTCAGCTTCTCAATGAAATGTCCTGAGTCCTTTATGTATGTTTCGGTCATCCCCACGTGTGGCTGGAGCAGGGAGGCCAAGTGTTTTGCCAGTTTATACGTTGGTGAGCCAGGAGCGCTAACAATCGGTCTTAGTATGCCATGCACAAACGGAAAAGTTTATGTCGGAATGACTGGACGATCAATCAACACCAGGATCAAAGAACATAAGCGACATTGCAGGTTGGGGCAGGTGGAGAAATCGACCGTGGCAGAGCACGCAATGAGTGAGAGCGACCACGCAATAAAATTCGCCGACACGGAAGTTCTGGCTGTAGAGAAGCACTATCACACGCGCTTGTTCAGAGAAGCTGTAGAAATACAAAAACACGCGAACAGTTTCAACAAGAAAGAGGAAAGCCTTCAGGTAAACGGATCTTGGCTTCCCGTACTGCAGCGAACGACCGCACCGGAAATGACCGAGGAGACGCCCTCGGACGTCGGCGCGCCAGGTACATAGTCTGCGGCCGCGAGCTCGGCTCCAGTTCACCACCGGCAATGGAGGGTGAAGCTTTGACAATGCCAGCCACTCGTGCTGGCGAAACGTTAGTAAAATCATTAGATGAACGTCGGCGGAAGAATCCGATACAGAAGCCAATAGGCAGTTTGTCAACAAGTGGCCACGAAAGCCTTAAAAATTTTGATCACTAATTCTCTTCTTTTTCATTCGGAGGGCTATTTGTATATGAAAGTTCTCCTATAGGGTTAGGAGTTCTTTGTTCTAACTGTTCATTCTAATGATTTTCATGGCCTATTACAAGTTGGATGGTTCATATTGAAAGGTCTCTGTTGGATTCCTTTCATGTTAATTTCATAAATCTGTTGTCATTTACGGAATAAATTCCTCCTCTAAATTTACTGTGGTGTTTCTGACTATCTGGGAGGAGACTGAGCAGTGAAACGTGTTACTTTTACACATAAACAAGAACGGTCTGTCACACTACTACACTTTAAAACACAGTTTATAGGTAATTCATGTCACACAGTCTCATACGGAACCTACATCCGCTTTCTTTTATATACTGTATATGATAAGATACTGTCATCCCCCTTCCCTTCTGTGTGAAAGAATGAATGAGCAAATGTATTTCTAGTTGCATGCTTGATGGTAGCAGACAAGCCTGTCTGCTAGAGAACAGTAGGACCAACGTCGGAACAGGTAGCTACGCTTTCTAGAAGCAAAGAGGTTTCTATTCTTAGTATGGTCGTGTCTGTCCCTTGTCATGTTGGTATAGGGAGCTGCCTCTCTGGTCACTTCCGTTTGTATTTGTGAAGCACGCTCGGTAGGAGCCCAGCAGGGCAGTCTGTCCGCAGCGAGCGTCTGAAGTGGTAAGATCTCAGTTCACATAAGATAGAATATATGTGCGGCTATTTGGAAGGCGAACCGGCGATTCGCATGAGGTCGGCAGCGCGTCACTGCAACTCCACTCGGGAGTTTCGACAAGCCTTTCAGTCTGCCTATTGGTCGGAAGCGGCACAAGATAGGGTCAAGCATGGCATAATTATGCTGCCAAATTTGAACCAGTCTGGTTTCGGCAGCCCAGCACGCCTATTCGACCACATGCTGCAGGCAAATCAATTTTTATACGACCCGTACGGGCCTGCGGAACTAATTAGAATATGCATCACCAAATTGCCGATGCACTTGCGCCACGTCATTCTTGCAGGACGACGCAAAGAAGACGTGGAAACGTTTAAGACACTTCTCCAAGAGTTGGAATACAATACAGGAGAATGCCCGCCTAATCAGGCACAAAGTTATTACGGGGCACCGCAGTTCGATCGAAGTCGTGGCCGTAGTACTAATCAACGGCGTCACTGGTCGTCACGACGCGAATGGAACAATATTCGGGACCGGCCGTATAGAAACTGGGGTAACACTCGCGAGCACAGGTGGAACAACGGATATGATCGAGGACGTGGACAAGATCGTGAACGCTACAGGTACGGCAACCAGAATCGACACTACGATGAACATGGTGGGAATAGGATTGTAGGCGGAGCACCACATGATGTTGAAATTCGTCCGGCCAACCCTAGACATAATCCAGCAAATGGAAATGAACAAAACCGGCAATGACAAATGATCAGCGCAGAAGGCGCCCAATCGGAACAAATGAGCGACATGGCAAATGAGTACATAGGGTATATAGAGAGGACAGTGCGGAGTAGAGAGGACGGTGAGGAGAAAGAATTGATTAGTTTAAATTTGTGAAATATCCATTTTGAATAATATGTTGGTAAAAATAATGATGAAGATGTTTCTGTGTGATTGATTGAAGTGATGTTTGCGGTTTTTTTTCTTTCCTTGTGCAATTAGGATTTAGGTTGGTTCAAATGTGAAGATAAAAGGTTTCTTTGTGAACGAGTAAAATGCTGTTTATGGTTTTTTTGTGTAAATTGAAAAGAGTCGCTCCTTAGAGAAGCAAGATCTGTGTTGAATTAATGCAAAACTCAGGGGAATATCCGATCTGTGGGTATTATGGGTCTGGCAAACCCAGGTCCCCAGCTGTTAGTAGCCTTGTTTCCGATTTTCTGCTTTGAGTGCTACTATCTATCTATTACTATTGTGGTGTCACCGCCAGACACCACACTTGCTAGGTGGTAGCTTAAATCGGCCGCGGTCCATGTAGTACATGTCGGACCCGCGTGTCGCCACTGTGATCGCAGACCTAGCGCCACCACCAAGGCAGGTCTCGTGATACGAGAGTGGACTCGACGCCAGTTGTACGAGAACCAAGCTACCGCCCAGTTGTACGAGAACCAAGCTACCGCCCAGTTGTACGAGAACCAAGCTACCGCCCAGTTGTACGCGAACCTAGCTATCGCCCAGTTGTACGAAGCCTTTCTCTCTCATTAGCCGAGAGACCTAATAGCCATAAGCTAAGTTAATGGCTACGAACTAGCAAGGCGCCAGTTGTATCAGTGCCTATAGCTTACAAGTATTCAAGAGAGATGTATTCCAAGGAATAAAGAAAAGATAAGTAAAAAGTATCTACATACTTTTCTTCTTATTCATTCATAAGCTCTCATGTTCCAGACTTCACGCCCGTCTGCTTATTGCCGTTCGTGCACTATCGGCTACAGCTTTAGTTTAGCATTCCTTTTCAGCAATCCACATCACGGTGTCGGTCCAGCTACCGACACTACAACTATTCTATATCTGTCAGTATAAATGAGGATCTCTTACTATATTATGCGTGCTGTATGAATATTTTAAGATAGGAGAACTCTGAGAAAGGAATGAGTAAGTTTGGAATCTTGAAAACAGGATGCGATAATACAATTGTTTAACCAATGGCTTCCCAATATGCGCTAATATGTTAATATTGATATATCTTTTTTGTTCTTTATAGCTGAGTACGTAAAGTGCTGTCTGTGGATTTCGTAAGTAGATTGATTCCCTTCAAGGTGAAAGAAGAATTGTGGTTTGTGTAATTTACGTCGCCCTGAAATATTATTGTGGTAGTCAAATACGAGCAGTTTTTCAGCAAATGGAGAATGGAACGGAAATATGGATCCTTTCTGTAGTCTTGATTAATGTTGAGCCAGAGCCTGAAAAATTATGCTGCGTTAATACTTGTCCTAGAAAAGCAACGTTTATTTGTTTTGCTGATACTGTGAGCATTACAGCTTACTGTTTTCGCTGGTACGGGATGCACTGCAGCCTATATGATTTGTACTGAGGAAATTTCCCTCTTGAAGGTAGAGGAAGATTAAATAATTTTGATTATGGGACCAAAGGAAAGCTTGGTTTAAGGTAATAAGGATAAAGCAAAACATTTGTCATTTAAACTACAGGAGGATTCGGACCTTTTGTGCCTGTTTTAAGTTCAATATGTTAAGATGATACTGTTTTACAGAATAGAGGTGACCACAATTTTGCGATTCATGAGAAATGAATCCAGAATGACCACCACAGGCGAAATAACTGATTTGGAAGCGAAAGGTAACTTAAAGAAGGAACGAAATGGGTAAGAAAATGTAGTAAAACCTGTATAATGAAAATATTTTTACCCTTCTCAGAGTCATCTGTGTGATTAGTTCTTGTGATAACGTAATTTTAGATGAAATTTTCTTACTGTTTTATGTGTGAATATATGAGTATGATAAATGTATAATTGCGAGTCTCTTATCAGGTGTGTCAACTGGTATAAATGTTTTGGCGTGTAAATAACCATTGTTCTTTTTACTGTGTATGTTTAAGGAAAGTTTCTCCATGTTTATCATGTGACAAGACATATGCGGCGATCGTCAGGAAGAGGACAAATTAGAACAATGTTGTAGTGGTGTAAACACTGTGTTGAAGTAGCATTGAAGTAGCTTGTTGGATTTACTAGTAGTGGATAGAAGTAGAATTTTGAGTAATACATGTTTATGGGTAGTTATTTTGTAGTATAGACGACAGGTGTGCATGTGTGTGTGTAAATAACATGTAAACCCTATGCTGTCCTGACCTATACTTGCACAAGGCATAATCCTATTCATTTTAGTGAATTAATAAGTAGCATTTGATTTATTAAAACGCAAGTGAACCACATTAGTGATGTGGATTTAGATATTATATTGTCAGTTCATTTAATTTTTATTTTTATACTGTCAAGTCATTTCACTTTTATTTTTTATATTGTCAAGTCATTTAACTTTTATTGTTATATTGTCGATTCATCTAACCTTTTTATTTTTAAAAAAATTAAGTCTCACTTTTGTTCTTAAAAATTGTGAAAGACAATACTAAGTGATATTATGTATGACATTTCGTAATCACATAACTATGATGAACAATTTCTGTGAATGCACTTGAGAACGTGAAAGTGAACCGGCTAAACTCTTACGAGACAGTGGGAGCAGCAAGGAGGAAGACTAGTTGTAAACAGTCGGGTTTCCCAGCGGGACACACTGTGAACCGGGCCACTTCGGGAGTGCGGTCGACAACAAAAGAAGGGTACGCGGCAAACACTTTCCCTTGCACCTGGAGCTAATGGGCGGCCACACCAGTGCGACCCTTCGTGGAGGCGATGACCTGAGATGGGCGAGCGGTCCACCACGCGGAAATCCATCTGCTGGCAACGCACCACACGCATGCGACCGTGGCGAGACGGGCGCGGTGAAACGACAGAAGACAGGGGATAAAGGGGCGTGGAGCCTTTTGACAGGTACTGTCCAGAGAAAATGGCAGACTTCAACGACGCCTATCAACATTTCCTGACGGATGCCCACTGTCAAGCGACAGTAAATCATGGTTCGATGTTCTCTGGTCGCTAAGGGTGGCACAAAGAAGAGCCATTAAGTGTCATCCTTGCCCAGGAATATCAACCTGGCGTGTCAAATGAGGATACCGCACGAATTTGACAACACAAACATGGAACCAAATCGAGATGTACGTGACACGGGCCACCAAGAGAAACTTCATGAGAGGGCAGAGACGGCGGGATTGCACGCAACAGATGGACAAAAAACCCTACTGACAGCTGCGGCGACGAACCCCGCCCGCTCCCCTTATATTGTGCCTCGGAACAGTGGAACTACTGAGTGTGTCAGTGAACAGTGATTATACAGTTCTTAGTCCAATGCATATACGTGTGTTTCTGTCAGAGAAACTTTGACTCGTGTGTTTTGCAGGGGTTCGATTTATTGGTGTTTATTAGACTGACTCTTGTATTTTGCAGGTGTTCTATTTATTGTTTTTTTTAGACTTTGACTCTTGTATTTTGCAGGTGTTTTATTTATTGGTGTTTTTTTTAAAGTTGACTATTGTACTTTCAGAGCTGTTTTATTGATCAATGTTTGTTCTTGTGTGATGTATTAGATTTGTGATATTTTGTTTCGTAAATCCATTCCTGTGGCATTGCTTCGTTTATCAGTCAGATAGCTATTCATTCTCATTGGACTGTGATCGATTAGCCTTTGCATGGTGCATATTTATAGTGAGGAACCCCATAAGGGTAACAATCATATAATTAATTGTAGTTTCAGTATAATGACACAGTGATCATTGTTTGCTAACTAACTGAAATATAGTAGAGTGATTAAATAAGTGCCACAAAGTTATTTTAATTCTACAAATTATTAGTTTTATAAGATATAGAATTTTTTTGCGATAACCACTTTGTAAAACTTGTTTTTTTCTCCTATCTTTTTTTTGCTTTTGCGGATTGTGTATTGTAATGTTCTGCTTTATAATACTGATGTTATTTTCATGTTTTTTTTAATTGCTGTGGCACCTTTGCTATTTTCATAAATTTTGCTTGTTAATAAACAGTCATAAATTTTCCTGTGATCAGTTGGCTCTTGCAATGAGCAAATACTGGTGAACTCCGTAAGGGTAACAACCAGAAATTGTTTTCATATTACTGACACGGGAACCATTGTTTTTACTTGCTGACCGAATTAGGTCTACACTATCTTTTAAATAGGTGTCACAGATTGTTTTTTTTTCTCTTTGAAATTGGTAGATTCAAAAGATGGGTTGAAATTATTACAAATAGCTGGTGACCTTTTGCCTTTTCTTTACATTTTTGATTTAAGTTGGGTGTGAGAAGCCTGCTTGGGAATGTCCTAGCATGGCCAGAAAATTCCCTGCACAGTCTTTTCCCGGAGCGTTGGGATTATGAAAGGTCTCTGTTGGATTCCTTTCATGTTAATTTCTTAAATCTGTTGTCATTTACGGCATAAATTCCTCCTCTAAATTTACTGTGGTGTTTCTGACTATCTTGGAGGAGACTGAGCAGTGAAACGTGTTACTTTTACACATAAACAAGAACGATCTGTCACACTACTACACTTTAAAACACAGTTTATATGTAATTCATGTCACACAGTCTCATATGGAACCTACATCCGCTTTCTTTTATATACTGTATATGATAAGATACTGTCATCCCCCTTCCCTTCTGTGTGAAAGAATGAGTGAGCAAATGTATTTCTAGTTGCATGCTTGATGGTAGCGGACAAGCCTGTCTGCTAGAGAACAGTAGGACCAACGTCGGAGCAGGTAGCTACGATTTCTAGAAGCAAAGAGGTTTCTATTCTTAGTATGGTCGTGTCTGTCCCTTGTCATGTTGGTATAGGGAGCTGCCGCTCTGGTCACTTCCGTTTGTATTTGTGAAGCACGCTCGGTAGGAGCCCAGCAGGGCAGTCTGTCCGCAGCGAGCGTCTGAAGTGGTAAGATCTCCAGCAAAGCGCGTGTCTGCTAAGTCCGTAGGACAATGGATTTCTTAAGATCAGCCTAACTGAAAATTTAATCACCTTTATTTCAGGTTTAGCTCTAAAATATCTAATGTTATCTTAAATTGCAACACAGTGTAATTCGAGTGTGAAGTTCAGAATATATTATGGTAGTTGCTTTGTCACTTCTTTGTGAATAAAGTGGAAGCACATGTTGATCAGTAACTCTAACTAAGATCATCAATCTTAAATGCGAATGTGCGTGAGATTATAACGTCTCGTCTTGACAATATTTTTCAATATAGCAACTTTTGTTTATGTTCAACCCACGTGGGGTGTACTTTGTGAGACCAGTACCATGTGCTTATACAATTGTTTGACCCATCAGGTTAATAGTAAGACGATAGTAACCAGTTCAAGGTTTTTCTTTTGTAAATTGCTTTTCGATCTAATTTATTTTAATTATCAAAATTATTGTGGAGTTACACTCTTTGTGTAAACCACGTGAAGCATGTGGTGTAATCATCAAAGTAGCCATCAGCTATTCTTTTCGGGAATATTTCACAGAGAGTTAGTATGAATTTAGTATACCAGTGTGTGGTAATTACATGACGGACAGGATTGTGCTACAAACGTAACTTCTTTGGGTGAAAATTGAATCGGTTGGTTGTGGTTAATTTCCTCTTGCATATGTTTCAACGTTCTTCGTGTGTTATTTTATGAATGCAGTGTTGTATGCAGTCTCCCAATCTTGGCTCCATATTTGATGTGTTCCGTAAGATTACAATCTCACATTTTCACAATCCTAAATAAAGCACCAATTTAGTTATGAATCAGGTTTAATATGCTGAAATTTCAATGATCAATGTTAAAATAAATTTCCAAATATAAACTGATTTATTTCTTTTTATTTAAATTCTCTTTTATATATATATATATATATATATATATATATATATATATATATATCACCGGTTGTCGTATGACTATTAAAAGATTATAATTAATGTTAGTCTGATTGGGAATTTGGTAAGCTAGACTGGATACCTGGTGAAACAGTTGCGCAGTGATGCAAGGTTAACTTCCCCAGACAGGTCACAGCTTTTAACCCGCTTTTATTGTCTATCAGCACCGCTTTCATAGCAAATTAAAGCAACAAAGTTACAATATACATGTTTCAACAGCTGTTCGGCAGAGTTAGAATGGCTTTCCTCATACGTCTAGCGTTTAAACTTTCATAAGACAAAACATTATGATATCTGCCACCGCGAGGTTGAATGTCGCCTGGAAGCGTTGCCGGAACGCGAAGCGGTTATGAACGTACATAAGTGGATCAAAGATGGATGAGGAGTCATTCTAGCGACAACATCGGCCACAAATGGGGAAATCTACTGCTGTAAGCGACTTTGACAGAAATGATATTATTATTACCCAGAGCACGTGAACGATAATCTCGAAAACGGCGAAGTTGATCGAATGTTCACGAACTACTGTCGAGAGCATCTATGGAAAGGGGTAGAACGGCAGTGAAACTACACTTGGGCGATAAACGGTTGAACGTCCACGACTCTCCACAGAATGTGGGATTTGGAGGCTTGTCTGCTCTGTAAGTCAGGATAGATGGTGATCTGTGGCATCCCTGTCGAAAGAGTACAACGATGGTGCACGCACAAGTGTTTCAGACCACCCCGTTCAGCGTCTATTGATGACCATGGTGCAGACCACCCTATGTGTTCACATGCTGGCCCAACGACATCGTCAGTTACGGTTACAGTGGCCACGAGATCGTCGAGAGTTGACCGTAGATCAATGAAACTATATCGTCTCGTCAGATGAATCACCAGGTTGATGGTCGTCTCCACAAACGCCATCATCTAAGGTGAACGGCGGCTTGAAGCGTGCAGCGCGCCAAGGACGCAGGCTGATGGGAGCAGTATTATGCTATGGGAGACATTGTGGTGCGCTCGCAAGGGACCTGTGGTAGTAATCGGAGACACGCTGGCAGCTGCGAACAACCTGCATCCCTCCATGCTTGATGCCTTTCCCGACGGTGATGTTATCTGCCGGCAGTATGATAAGTCCGCGTCTCGGAGCCAGACCTGTGTTACAGTGGTTTGAGGAACATGACAGTGCACTCATGTTGATGTCTTGGCATCTAATTTCGATTGATGTTAAACCAATGTAACCTATTTGGGTCGCTGTCAGGCGCCATCACCGCTGACGCAAATCAGTGGCCCGCTGTTTAAGGAAATTACATGACTTGTATGTGGACATCTGGTGCGATATCATCATCATCATCAGCCAATTCAATCATTAAATGATGTGGCCTCTTCGAGTCGTGGATTCAGGTAGGCTTTCAGCAGTGTTCTCCAAGTGGGACGGTCTTGGGCAGTTCTGTGCTAGGTGTTACCAGCGATCTTCTTGATGTCTTAGTCCCATCTGTCTGGTGGTCTTCCTCTAGGCCTCCGGTACTCTCTCGGACTCCACTCCAGTGCTTCGTCCATCTGATGTCTTTTCTTCTTGCAACATGGCCAGCTCACTGCAATTTCAAGAAATCTACTGTCTCTAAGATGTCATTAATCTTCGTCACATACCGGATGTCATCTGCCCTTTTCCTATCCTTTCTTGTATAGCCCAGCACTGATCTCTCCATGGCTCTCTGTGCTGTCCTGAGTTTCCCTTTTGTAAATGAGTTCAGTGTCCATGTCTCGCAGTCATCATTGCATTGATCAAATACTGCTTTCTTCAGATTTACTGGCATTTTTGATCTGAATACTGTTGAATTCTTCCCAAATGCTTGCCAGCCAAGCTTGATGATTCGATAGATTTCTGGCATTATGTCTCCCTTCATATTTATAATATTGGCAAGGTAGACATATTCACTGACCTCTTCTAATAAACTGTCCTTGACTTTCACATCTCCAGCTGGGACAAATTTGTTGGACATTACTTTTGTTTTGGAAAGGTTCATGTTCAAGCCAACCAGCTGACATTACGATGCAAGATCTGTAACTAAGTTTTGGAGCTCAGCTGGTGCGATATACCTCCACAAATCTACGAACAAACTGTCGAATCCATGACACGCAGAATCCGTGACGTATTGCGTTGCAAAGATGGTTCAAATGGCTCTGAGCACTTTGGGACTTAACCTCTGAGTCATCAGTCCCCTAGAACTTAGAACTACTCAAACCTAACTAACCTAAAGACATCACATACACCCATGCCCGAGGCAGGTTTGAACCTGCGACCGTAGCGGTCGATCGGTTCCAGACTGTAGCGCCTAGAACCGCTCGGCCACCCCGGCCGGCGTTGCAAAGATGGACCGACAAGTTATTAAGTAGGTGCTCATAATGTTTTGGTTCGTTCAAAAATGGTTCAAATGGCTCTAAGCACTATAGGACTTAACATCTGAGGTCATTAGTCCCCTAGACTTCGAACTACTTAAACCTAACTAACTTAAGGACAACACACACATCCATGCCCGAGGCAGGATTCGAACCTGCGACCGTGGCAGCAGCGCGGTTCCGGACTCAACCACCTAGCACCGCGCGGCCACAGCGGCCGGCTTTTTGGCTCGACAATGTATGTTCTTTATATCTAGTTTTGAAAATCCTGCCTCTCATTCCCAGATAAACTGATTCACATTCTTGACATTCTAACTGGTGTACACCTGCTTGTTGGTATTTACCTAGCTTATCAACTGCTTTTTGTACATGTAACTAGAGTGTTCAAAAATGGCTCTGTGCACTATGGGACTCAACTGCTGTGGTTATCAGTCCCCTATAACTTAGAACTACTTAAACCTAACTAACCTAAGGACATCACACACATCCATGCCCGAGGCAGGATTCGAACCTGCGACCGTAGCAGTCGCACGGTTTCGGACTGCGTGCCTAGAACCGCGAGACCACCGCGGCCGGCCAACTAGAGTGTGTTTTTCGTTCTGTCAGAAATATGTAATGCTTGTTTCTTTAGTATATTTGTTATTCTGTCTGTTGTAAGTGTACCATTTCTGTTAGTGATGTCATGAGTATTCCTGTTTTGTGTTTCTGTGTGTACTGTAGTGCCTATCTTGTTTTTGGGGTCCTATGGTGTTTGTGTTCTCTGCTTGTTTTCATTTTTCTTTAGTTCTTTTGATTTTGTGGTTGAGTCTTTGTACGATATGGGTGTTATAACCATTGCTTTTTTACTATGTGTTATATTGTTAGTAATTCCTTTCCATAGTTTTCTTTGCTGAGTGAGAAATTATGTACTGTGTCTAACTTATGTCACAGCCCCGCGAATTTTCGATTTTGTGGTTGATTGGATGTGGTATGTTACAACAGCTGTTGTTGTTGGCTTTCTTAAAATGTCGGATATGTGCTTACCGCTGTCTCTCTTTATTGTTATATCCAAAAAATGCATTTGCTTTTGTGTTTCTATTTCCGTGGTGAACTGAATGTGACGAAATGTTTTTGTCTACAATTCTTTATGTATGAAGTTCATGCGTTTTCTCTGCTGTATCATCTACCATTCAGATTATATCACCCACGTATCTGTACCAGCAAACAATGTTATATCCTTTCCTTATGACAATTGTATCAAAAATTGCATTTTCAAAGTGTTTGATGAACTAATCTACTAGGAGACATGAAAAACGATATTGAGAACCTTCACAAATTTCAAAAATAAGTATCTTCGATACAAATCAGCGAGCCACGAGTACGATATAGGTGCCATAACCAAGTTCAGAAGTGTGCTACGTGTACTGTATACGTGGCGAAATACATGGTATAAATGTCTGAATCAAACTTAATTAGGAGGTGTGCGAAACATAACTGCAGTGATGATTATGCATTGTAATAAACAGCTCCCATACACAAGTCCTAAAGTGTATAATTATTGTGCTTGGTAACCAAGTGCGTTCCACATACCCACATTTCCCAGAATATTGCACTGCAATGGTCTCGCCCGGAACCGCAAAATATACTTACAGATTCAAATGGTTCAAATGGCTTTGAGCACTATGGGACTTAACATCTGAGGTCTTCAGTCCCCTAGAAGTTAGAACTACTTAAACCTAACCAACCTAAAGACATCACACACATCCATGGCCGAGGCAGGATTCGAACCTGCGACCGTAGCGGTCGCGCGGTTCCAGACTGTAGCGCCCAGAACCGCTCGGCCACTCCGCCCGGAACTTTCAGATTACTTCACGAATGATCAGTGAGACATCTTTCCCAAATTCCACTCGTACTTCTTACAGAAAAATAAGGTATGCGTCAGGCACAGAAGATAAACCAGTCAATCATCGACGGAACGAAGTACCATCACATCTCCACACATTGTATGCACCCAAATTGGGCACCCCACCAAAGGGAAAAGTACGAATCAGAATGATCACTAAAAATGTGAGACGATTTTGGTACCCTTGTAATTTTTGAATCGACTATATCGACGCACAAGTTCCTCAGCAAAACTTACCTAGTAAGTTGAAACCCTTCTTCCTTATGCTTACATACTTCTTTACATACTGGATGAAATATATTCTGCCAATAAATACACATTAGTTTGCTTATTTCAGCTTTCTGAAGAAAACATTGTTCTCTTTAAGCTTGCTGTTTCTTTTTCTTTTTTCAAATAAAACACTATGTTTCGCTTTGCTTTCATTACTTTCCTTGTTAACAAGTCGACCGCTGTTTTGCTTTAACTGGAGTTCAATAAATGGTAGAAGGTGTTGGAATTATGGTGACTGCTAAAGAGTCTCATATAAGCACAGTGCACATTCACACGGTGACAAAAGTGATGGGATGCCTCCTAATATCGTGTCGCACCTCATTTTCCTGACGTAGTGAAGCATCTCGACGTGGCAGGGACTCAACAAGTAGTCGGAAGTCCCCTGCAGTAATACTGAGCCATACTGCCTCTGTAGCCATACATAATTGCGAAAATACTGCCGGGCCATGATATTGTGCACGAACTGAGCTCTCGGTTGCGCCCCATAAATGGGATACACGACGGGCGATCTGGGTGGCCAAATCATTCGCTCGAATTGTCCCGAATGTTCTTCAAACCAATGGCGAACAATTGTGGCCCGATGGCATGGCGCACTCTCATCCACAAAAATAGTCTGGAAACATGAAGTCCAAGAATGGGTGCAAATGGTCTCCAGGTAGCCAAACTTAACTTCCAGTCAATGGTCGGTTCAGTTGGACCAGAGGACCAAATCCATTCCCTGTAAGCACAAGTCACACCATTATGGGATCATCACCAGCTTGCACAGTGCCTTATTGACAACCTGGATCATGGCTTCGTGGTTTCTGAGTCACACTCGAACCCCACCATCAGTTCTTACCAAATGAAATCAGGACTCATTTGACCAGACCACGGTTTTCCAGTCGTCTAGGTCCAACCGATATGATCACGAGTCCAGGAGAGAAGTTGCAGGCGATGTCGTACTATCACCAAAGGCACTCGCGTCGGCTGTCTGCTATCTTAGCCCATTAACGCAAGATTTCGCCGCACTGTCCAAACGGATACGTTCGTCGTACATCCCACATTGATTTCTGCTGCTATTTCACGCAGGGTTGATTGTCGGTTAGCACTGTCAATTCTACGCAAACGCCAATGCTCTGTCGTTATGTGAAGGCCGTCGGTCACTGCATTGTCCTTGATGAAAGGTATGGCTTGAAATATGGTATTCTCGGCACACTCTTGACGCTGTGTATCTCTGAATATTTAATTCTCTAACTATTTCCGAAATTGAATGTCCCATGCTTCTAGCTCCAACTACCATTCCGCGTTCAAAGTCTGTTAATTCCCGTCGTGCGGCCATACACACATCGGAAACCTTTTCACATATATATGACAGCTCTGCCAATTCATTGCCCTTTTATACTTTGTGTACGCGACACTACTGTCATCGCTATCCCATGACTTTGGCACTTCAGTGTACTATCGATTGAAGGTTACGAAGGCATATACGGTAATACACAAGACAGCCACGTGCTTCCAATATGAACCAGAAAGCCCCAAAAAATTAGAGATCAAGCAGTGATTTGAATATTAAAAAGAAAGGGCACGTCTCCAGTAGGGACCGAACAAGGTGGAGCATTGGCAATACACTGATCTCCTACTCAGGGAGATAGTGGTTCAAATCCCCGTTCGGCCACACGGTTTAGGTTTTCCGTGATTTTCCTAAATCGCCTAAGCTTTCTTTCAAAGGGCACGGCCGATTTGCTTCCCCAAATGTCTGTAATCCGAGCTTGTGCCAGATCATCTCGCCGCTGGCAGGCGTGAAACACTAACCTTTTTTTTCCTTACGGGAGGGTTAACAAAAAATTGTGAAACAGCGGTATGAAACGAGAACTGAACTCAGGCTCTTATCGTGATCACGTACTTCATCGGCTCCAGACATAAAAGAACTTGGCGCCTGTAAACTTTACTTTACATAAAATGTTACAGCTAATAGTCGCATGATTGCTAGCGATAAAAGTCAAACTCACTCTTTTTTCTCTCTCTCTCTCTCTCTCTCTCTCTCTCTCTCTCACTCACTCACTCACTCACTCACTCTCTGGAAAAAATGGAAATTGTAGTAAACTTCTAAGGGACCAAACGGCTGAGATCATCGCTCCCTAAGCTTACACACTAGTTAAGCTAACTTACGCTAAGGACAACACACCCGAGGGAACCTCCGACGGCAGGAGCCGCGCGAACCGTGGCAAGGCACCCAGGACCGCGCGGCACTCTCTCTCTCTCTCTCTCTCTCTCTCTCTCTCTCTCTGTCGCTCAGCGCTACCAAAGACCTTATAGAAATGGAAAGGTGAAAAACAGTCTTGAATCACTAAATAAATACTATCTTAAAGCCACTCGCATGTTTACCGACTGCTAAGGTTAAACGTTTGTAATACCCAAACTATTCTCAAGTGCACCACTTGTCATTCCGATTAACGTCGAGAGTGATTCATAAGCGAAGAAACTGTTAACAGTTTACCGAAATAAGTACTGGTCAAGAATATGAATAAACACTGACGGAAAATCGATAGGCGTGTTTGAACATCTGAAAGATAATGTCTATTCAAATTTCGCGCCAGTCGCTAGTATCGACACTATGAGGGTGCAAATCAGGTTTGCCTAACATACACGCTGTAAGGCGGGCCGCATGATGAGACGCAGGCCCGTGAGGTGGCGCAGGGAGGCTCACCGCAAAATTCCTCACGGCAGCGTGAGTCACGGCGACAATCATCGCAAGTTGGATCGCAGTTTCAATACGCAGTTTGCTGAGGAACTTTGGCTCTGGCAGAGATGGCGACTACTTCTGCTATGTTAATAGATATAAGTTTAGAATCGGAGTCCGATTCTGAGTTTGAGTTCGAAACGGTGTGTTACATCACTTTGATGAAACAAAAAGCGGAAAAAAGTGTGTACATGAAAAGAAGACTAAGTCATAGGGAATTCGCTTTAACTAAGGAATTTGATGATGAAAAATTCACTAACTATTTTAGATTAAACCGTGATCAATTCCAAGAAGTGCATGGTCCCATCAAGAATGAAACGTACTCGGACGACAGTTTCGATTCTATATTGATATCAAAGACGTGGTTAAATCCATCTACTCGGTTTTCACTGGTAGGTATGGAGGGCTACACGCTAGTAAGGAATGATATTGTAAGGAACCGAGGCATCTTTTCTGATAAACATTTAACCAAGACAGAGCACATCACGAAAATTTGCTACAGAGTAGCAGAATGTTAACAAAGAATTACACTGCAACTTATCATTTCGTATGTCCGTTTCCTTAGCCACTTCCTCCCACTTCTCAGCTTTCAGCTTTGTGTTCAAGTAATCATGGCTTGTATCATACAGAACTTTGCGAACACGTACGGCTTCAGTTAGCTTTTCCTCCATTTCAAACTACCAACAGCCAGAACCACCGTGAGCCTCGCAGTAAACTGCGTACAGGAGGCTGCGGTCCGCAGGGTCACCAAGCGCAGGAACTGCGTCACGCCACGCTGCGCTCTAACGTGCGCAGGACCATTCAGCTGTGTGGTTCGCAAAAACTCACCGTGAGTCACCCTGCGTCATATCACGGACCTGCGTCTCATCTTGCGGCCAGCCTAACGGTCGTGAGCGTTAGTTACCTTTGAGACTGGAGGTGGTGAGCCGATGTCATCCAAGAACGCCTTTAACGCGACAAAAACGCCATTATCAACACCTCGCTGAGTTTGAACGCGGTAGTTTAAAAGGGCTACGAGAAGCTTGACGTTCCTTCTGCGATACAGCAGAATGTCTTGGCAGGAATGTACCCACTGTACATGACTACTAGCAGCGGTGGTCACGAGATTGTACAGTGGCAAAAGGACCGGGTTCCGGACAGCCAAGTAGCGGTACCGAGAGGAAGGACCATCGTGTTCGGTGTGTCTCTGGCGCATCGTACTCTATATGCAGCAGCAATCTGAGCAGCACTTGGCTCTACAGTGACACAACGAACTGATACAAATCGGTTACTTCAAGGAAAGCTCCGAGCCACACGCCCTGTAGCGTGTAATCCATTGAGCGCAAACCACTGCCTTTTACTAATCAGTGGTGTCAAGCGAGAGCTCTCTGGTTGGCCAGACAGAGGTGTGTTGTGTTTTCTGGTGAAAGCTTGTTCTGCCTCAGTGCCAGTTACGGCTGTGAGTTGGTTAGGAGGAGGCCAGTTGAGTGCCTTCAGCCGACCTGTAAGCGTGCTAGACGCATTGGACGTACAATTGGAGTTTTCCTGTAGGGTTCCACTTCGTATGAGAGCAGGAGCACTCTCGTGGTTATCCCATGTGCCATGATTGCAAATTTGTACGTCAGTATGGTGATTGTACAGAAACCAGAGTCGAGGGTCATGAAAGGGAAGCAGCGGTTGGGAAGGGAGTGAGACAGGGTTGTAGCCTCTCCCCGATGTTATTCAATCTGTATACTGAGCAAGCACTAAAGGAAGCAAAAGAAAAGTTCGGAGTAGGAATTAAAATCCATGGAGAAGAAATAAAAACTTTGAGGTTCGCCGATGACATTGTAATTCTATCAGAGACATTAAAGGACTTGGAAGAGCAGTTGAACGGAATGGACAGTGTCTTGAAAGGAGGATATAAGATGAACATCGACAAAAGCAAAACGAGGATAATGGAATGTAGTCGAATTAAGTCGGCTGATGCTGAGGGAATTAGATTAGGAAATGAGACACTTAAAGTAGTAAAGGAGCTTTGCTATTTGGGGAGCAAAATAACTGATGATGGTCGAAGTAGAGAGGATATAAAACGTAGACTGGCAATGGCAAGGAAAGCGATTCTGAAGAAGAGAAATTTGTTAACATCGAGTATAGATTTAAGTGTCAGGAAGTCGTTTCTGAAAGTATTTGTATGGAGTGTAGCCATGTATGGAAGTGAAACATGGACGATAAATAGTTTGGACCAGAAGAGAATAGAAGCTTTCGAAATGTGGTGTTACAGAAGAATGCTGAAGATTAGATGGGTAGATCACATAACTAATGAGGAAGTATTGAATAGAATTGGGGAGAAGACGAGTTTGTGGCACAAATTGACTAGAAGAAGGGACCGGTTGGTAGGACATGTTCTGAGGCATCAAGAGATCACCAATTTAGTACTGGAGGGCAGCGTGGAGGGTAAAATCGTAGAGGGAGACCAAGAGATGAATACACTAAGCAGATTCAGAAGGACCTCGGCTGCAGTAGGTACTGGGAGATGAAGAAGCTTGCACAGGATAGAGTAGCATGGAGAGCTGCATGAAACAAGTCTCAGGACTGAAGACGACAACGTCAACAACATGGTGATTCGACCTGTTGTGCTGCCATTCATGAACAGCATTCCAGTGGGTGTTTTCCAACAGGATAACTCTCGATCACATACAGTTGTTGTACCCCAACATGATCTACAGAGTGTCGGCAAGTTGCCTTGGCCTACTCGATCACCATATCTATCTCCAGTGGAGCACATATGGGACATCGTTGAACAACTCCAACGTCATCCACAAACATCATTAGCGGTCTCTGTATTGACTGAGCATCCCACAAACTGACATCCGGCACCTGTTCAACACAATGCATCCATGTCTGTAGGCTTGCGTTCAATATTCTGGCGGCTACACCGGTTATCAAGGTACAAGCATTTCACATTTGCAATGGCTTACCTGGCGCTTACATTAACCTGTGATCTTGCAACGTTAATCAGTTACATGTGTTACCCTGACAAATGTATTCCCAAAATTTCATTTCTCTACATCAGTTATTTTCTGGTATTGGGATTTTTCCCGTCTGTGTAGTTGGTTCAAATGGTTTGAAACGTCCCCTTAGAAAACTTAATGAATTACTGTCCTGATAAACCCCTTTCGTTATTGATTTTCAAACAGCTGAGCAAAACTGAACGTACTCAGACATTTCGCTCTTTACCTATTCTGATCAACACTAAACTGACAGCCAGTATTTTTAGCGCAACGCAATCTGACTTTCAAAAATCCTTACAAAAGAATGGCCCCGACTAACATTAACCTATACGTTTCACAAATCACTTACCTCACAAAAATCTTCATTGCTCGAACTACTGCAATACAGCGAGCGCCACTACTGCCACCTAAATAAAAGATTCTAACTATTGAAGGTACTAACTACTGATAGGCATAGTTCGCAAATGAAAGATTTTGGTAGAGAACAAACAATGTATTTACCTTAATAGTGTTCAAAAGTCATAATATATATAGCAGTTCATGGCATCCAGTCTTACAAATTTACCGTCTCTGATGGACACACGTCCAGATCGTCCGCTCTCAAAATTCCGTCATCTCTCTCCCCACATCCACCACTGCTGGCGGCTCACCTCCAACTGCACAACGCTACGCGCTGTTAACATCCAGCTGCCCAACACTACAATAGCAAACAACAATGCAAACCAGCTACAGACTGCACACAGCACAGCCAGTGATTTTCATAGAGAGCGCTACGTGGCGTTACCAATAAAAAAACCTAAACAGCCTACTTACAGGTTCAAATGGCTAGACTTAGAACTAATTAAATTTAACTAACCTAAGTACATCACACACATCCATGCCCGAGGCAGGAGTCGAACCTGCGACCGTAGCGGTCGCTCGGCTCCAGACTGTAGCGCCTAGAACCGCACGGCCACTCCGGCCGGCTCTGTGTAGTTGAGTAAAAAGCATGAGACATTGGAACATATTATAGTGCTATTCTGCTGAGTACATTCCAACTAGGGACTTCACCTCAGAGCGTTCACTGCCAGATCCACTCGGCTCCAGTCAACAGGATAGCATGCCAACTGAACGGCCTGAGCAACATTTCACTCTTTTCGTATCAATCGACTAGTCGTAGCAGCCCTACTGCATCTCTTCTGGCATATTATTCTTGAATTGAGACTCGTCTATTATGAGTAATCGTGTACGTTTACACATCAGAGCAAAAACTGCATTTGTTCTGAGCGCAACACGCTGTAAATTTTAGCACCACCCGGATGAGAGACAGTTTATGAGGGAATGTCGTTATAAAAAGTCGAAATATGTTAAAAGAATTAACAAAATAACAATGACAATGACCAAATAAAAACACGTAGTGCATGTTATTGACCAAAGGTCGTACGCCAAATTGTCCGCAATGCTGAAAACTGGAAAAATAGTAAAACTTTCCTCAAAATATTCTGAACATCAACGTTTATTTGCATATAACTGAGCCGGTCAGTAACGCGTTGGTACGTCTCTGACATTTATGCAAGCAGTTATTCGGCTCGGCATTGATCGATAGACTTGTTGGATGTCCTCTTGAGGGATATTTTGTCAAGTAGTGTCCAATTCATGCGTTAGATCGTCAAAATTACGAGCTGGTCAGAGGATCCTACCCAAACGTTCTCAATTGGGGAGAGCCGGCCGGTGTGGCCGAGCGGTTCTAGGCGCTTCAGTCTGGAACCGCGCGACCGCTACGGTCACTGGTTCGAATCCTGCCTCGGGCATGGATGTGTGCGTTTCCTTAGGTTAGTCAGGCTTAAGTAGTTCTAAGTTCTAGGGGACAGATGACCTCAGATGTTGAGTCCCATAGTGCTCAGAGCCATCAATTGGGAAGAGATCTGGCGACCTTGCTGGCCAAGTTAGGATTTGGCAAGCACGAAGACAAGTAGTAGAAACGCTCACAGTGTGAGGAAGGACATTATCTTGCTGTCTGAATGTCTCCAAACAAGTATTCGCTAGTCATCAGAGCTCAGTTTACAGCGGGACTCATCACTGAAGATAATTCTACTCCAGTCAATGAGATTCCAGGCCCGGATCACCAGTAAAGACGTATCTGGAGATGCTCCAGACAACGGTGGGATACCACCCTGGCTGTCACCCGCCATAGGTTAGGTTAAGTTAGGTTAGGTTAGGTTAGGTTAGGTTAGGTTGGCCTGCGAACCCGGAGTGAGATCTGGGGTGCCATTACATTTCATTGCAGGACACCGTTGGTAGTAATGAAATGCTCCAACTGGACAGAATTTGGCACTGTATCCCTCAGGGGGACACCCAACATCTCTATCAATCTACGTCAAGCCGAATAACTGCTTGCGTAACGGCCAGACGTGAATCAGTGGCGTTAGTGACTTGCTCAGTTTGTGAAGCTCTTTCTCTTGAATAAACCATCCAATTTCTCTAAAATTGTAATCATTTGTTGTACATATACCTCGCATATTCGATTTCCGTGTCAATCGAATAACTCCTTCATGGTGCGTTTTTTTTTTTTTTTTTTTTTTGTCAGAGCGTAGGTAATACACTGTCCACTTACATCAATCTGACCATCTGTTAAAAGCATGAATAGCCAACCTTTACAGTGCGAGGAGAGAGCCAGCGAGGTTCTAGAAGGCACCGACAGGGATGTGGGCCATGCCAATTCCAGTGTAGTGGCCGTCTAAGCTAGGTGCCTAGGGTTGAGGATCCATGGTGCGAGTAGCCCGACGAAGGCGGTCCGACATATTTTTGATTGGGTTTAATTTCGTCGAGTGGTGGCCAGAGGAGTACGGTAAACTGATCCTGGTGCTCTTCTAACCAGGCACGTACACAGCGAGCTGTATGACAAGTTGCGTTGTCCTGCTGGTAGATGCCATCGCGCGGAGGAAAAACAAACTTCATGTAGGGGCGTTCATGGTCCCCAACGATAGATACATGTTTGCGTTGATCCATTGTGCCTTCTAGAAAGGCGAGATCACCCAAAGTAACGAAACGTTCCCCTGACCATAACGCTCTCTCCTTGTTTGCTGTCAGACGTTTCAAGCCATACACGCCAATGGCTGTCTGTTCGTTGGAGCATAAAACGTGATTCATCTGAAAAGGCCACCTGTCGCCACTCAGTGGACATCCAGTTGCGGTTTTCAGCCTTCGTAGCCGATGAACAGCAGCTAGTATGGATGCGTGGACCAGGCGCCTGCTATGGAGGCCAATATGCTCCAAAGTTTGCTGAATGGTCGTTGAGAAGACACTGCTGGTAGTCCCTTGGTTCATCCGGGCATTCAGCTGCGCAATTGTTTCACGTCTACCTGAATTGCCCGTACATGTCTCCGCAGTCTTGGTTCAGCCTGTAATCTATGGCCAACGGTGCTCCACAGTTGCATCGGCGCCAGGTTTGGATAGTGTCATTTAGCAATATACGTTGTAGTGGCGGTGGCACATGAGCAGTTTACTAACCTACCCATTTTGGAGATGCCAATCGTCATGTCCATTTGGACGTCAGATAAATAGCTGCGTTTCCGTATTACGCCAACTGCACTGTTGTTCACTTCCACCGACAAGTTTAATTGCTGGCCGTAGTGGCCGAGCGGTTCTAGGTACTACAGTCTGAAACTGCGCGACCGCTACGGTCGCAGGTTCGAATCCTGCCTCAGGCATGGATGTGTGTGATGTCCTTAGGTTATTTAGGTTTAAGTAGTTCTAAGTTCTAGGGGACTGATGACCTCCGAAGTCCCATGGTGCTCAGAGCCATTTGAACCATTGAACAACCTTAATAGCCCTCCACTGATAGTGTTGCCACCAGCCGTCTGTGAGTGGTTGTTGTTCGTTGACATCGAACATAGACGTTGGTCACAATAATGTGACGGGACCATGTATAAACACATCCTGCAATATTTAGGAGCCGGCCGGTGTGGCCGAGCGTCTCTAGGCGCTTCAGTCTGAAGCCACGCGACCACTACGGTCGCGGGTTCGAATCCTGCCTCGGGCATGGATGTGTGTGATGTCCTTAGGTTAGTTACTTTTAAGTAGTTCTTAGTTCTAGGGGCCATAGTGCTCAGAGCCATTTGAACCAATATTTAGAAGGCAATACATAACACCTCTCCTCTGTATCCTTCTTGTTCCATAGATCTGACTTTTGCGGTGTCGAAGCTGTTAACTTTTCAAAAACGTTTCTCACATATTCATCTTGTTATTGATGCTCAGTGTGGTCATCCTCCTTGCTTATTGTATTGCTAAACATAGACCCGAGGGTCGTTCAATAAGTAATGCACTACATTTTTTAAAAAAAAGCCATTAATATACATAGACAAACGTCCTTGTTGGTGCTTCACATTTGATGTTTTTTCTGTGCGCCTGTGAAGTTTCGAACCGTCCTGGCAGATGTCAGAGCCGTAGTACAGCGTCAAAATGGCGTCTACATACGACTCACGTTACAAGCAGCGTGTAGTTACTGAAGTCTTGTGTGCAAAAAAAGAAACCGTGGTGAACATCCATAAACGTTTGTGTGCAGTGTATGGCGATGCTGCATTAGACAGGAGTACAGCTGGGCGATGGGTGAATAAAGTTACAGCCTTAGGAAACATAGAAACAGAGCTCCATTATCAGCCACGCTCGGGACGTCCTGTCGCAGCTACTGTTCCAGACATGCTGAATCGTGCGCATTCCATTATTCGTGCCGACAGGTGCATCACAACTTGACAATTGGCTCTAAAGTTGTCAATTACCATTTGAAGTGCGTCTGCAATGGTCGAGACTCGGATATGGAAAGAGGTACTCACGATGGGTTCCACGAATGCCCACAGCGGACCACAAGATTCAAGGAGAGACCATTTCATCTGAGTTTTTGCAGCGTTTTGAGACAGACCGATAGGCCTTTCCGTCACGGATCGTTACGGGGGATGAAAGCTGGGTGAATCACTTTACGCCGGAAACAAAAAGGCAGTCCATGGAATGGAATCATCCTCATTCACCACAAAAGAACAAATTCAAGACAATCGCTCTGCCGGAAAATTCATGGTGACAGTCTTCTGGGATTGTGATGGCGTCAGTCTCGTGGATGTGATGCCAAGAGGCAAGACGGTCAAAGATGAATCATATGTATACTTGAAGACTCCGAATAAACTCAAGAACCGTTTCCGACGTGTTTAATCGGGCAAGAATCCAGCAGAAATCTTGCTCCAAGACGATAATGTACGCCCACACACAAGTCTGAGAACCCGGGAACACATCGCCAAATTGGGTTGGACATCTCCACCCTATAGTCCAGACCTGGCACCCTCGGACTTCCATCTCTTTGGGCCGCTTACAGATTCTCCAAGGGGAACACACTTTGAAGATGACGAGAGTATCAGTCATTCAGTGAAAACATGTCTACGCCTACGGGACAAGAGCTTTTACCAGCAGGGAATACATGCTCTTCCACAACGTTGGCGTACGGCCATAGAACGTGATGGAGACTACGTAGAACAATAGGACAAGGACGTGTTGATGAATACTGTCACCAAATTTTGGTTCTTAACAGTAAAAATATTCTAAGGAAAACAATGAGAGGCATTACTTATCGAACGACCCTCGTAAAATTTTCGTTCAGCATCTATGACAAATATGCCACGAAAGCAAAACAAATAATAATTATTAAAAAAGACAAAAGCGCAAATTGCAGCACTCTAATATGAGTGAGGTGAGAATCTTCCGTCTTCAGCATACTCAGCAGTCTATAATTTTGTACTTGTCACAGTCAGTCGGTCATTAACGTCATCGACCCATTCGCGACGTGGTTGCTGACGCGCATCCACCACGAGTAGTTCAGTCTGACCAGAAATTTGCACATATCAAACAACTGTCACTCGCGGAAAACAGTCCATAGATTAACTTACAACAGCGAGGCTTCCGGTCGCTCAAAGTTCTTAGTTTTACCTCTGTCAATACTGAAATGTAACCAAAAGAGAGCGAAAATTTTATGGTGCTATATGTAGATATGGAAGGAGCTCGCAGACTGACAAAGAATTGGAACTCACTTCTTCCGAAGTACACTCAAGAAACGTGTAACAGGAGCTGCAGAAAGTCAGCACGAGAAGTGAAATATTCAGTCGATCAGTAGGATAGAAAATATTAAGATCCACGTGTTGTTGTTGTTGTTTTGGTCTTCAGTCCTGAGACTGGTTTGATGCAGCTCTCCATGCTACTCTACCCTGTGCAACATTCTTCATCTCCCAGTACTTACTGAAACCTACATCCTTCTCAATCTGCTTAATGTATTCATCTCTTGGTCTCCCTCTACGATTTTTACCCTCCAAGCTGCCCTCCAATGCTAAATTTGTGGTCTCTTGATGCCTCAGAACATGTCCTACCAACCGGTTCCATTTTCTTATCAAGTTGTGCCACAAACTCCTCTTCTCCCCAGTTCTATTCAATACCTCCTCATTAGTTATGTGATCTACCCATCTAATCTTCAGTATTCTTCTGTAACACCACATTTCGAAAGCTTCTATTCTCTTCTTGTCGATCTAACAAATTTCTCTTCTTCAGAAACGCTTTCCTTGCCATTGCCAGTCTACATTTTATATCCTCTCTACTTCGACCATCATGAATTATTTTGCTCTCCAAATAGCAAAGCTCCTTCACTACTTTAAGTATCTCATTTCCTAATCTAATACCCTCAGCATCACCCGACTTAATTCGACTACATTCCATTATTCTCGTTTTGCTTTTGTTGGTGTTCATCTTATATCGTCCTTTGAAGAGACTGTCCATTCCGTTCAACTGCTCTTCCAAGTCCTGTGCTGTCTCTGACAGAATTACAATGTCATCGGCGAACCTTAAAGTTTTTATTTCTCCTCCATGGATTTCATACCTACTCCGAATTTTTCTTTTGTTTCCTTTACTGCTTGCTCAATATACAGATTGAATAACATCGGGGGAGGCAATAACCCTGTCTCAGTCCCTTCCTAACCACTGCTTCCCTTTAATGCCCCTCGACTCTTATAACTGCCATCTGGTTTCTGTACAAATTGTAAATAGCCTTTCGCTCCCTGTATTTTACCCCTGCCACCTTTAGAATTTCGAAGAGAGTATTCCAGTCAACATTGTCAAAAGCTTTCTGTAACATTTCTACAGAATCCAAACTGATCTTCCCCGAGGTCGGCTTCTACCAGTTTTTCCATTCGTCTGTAAAGAATTCGCGTTAGTATTTTGCAGCTGTGACTTATGAAACTGATAGTTCGGTAATTTTCACATCTGTCAACACCTCCTTTCTTTGGAATTGGAACTATTATATTCTTCTTGAAGTCTGAGGGTATTTCGCCTGTCTCATACATCTTGCTTACCAGATGGTAGAGTATTGTCAGGACTGGCTCTCCCGACGCCGTGAGTAGTTCCAGTGGAATGTTGTCTACTCCTGGGGCCTTGCTTCAACTCAGGTCTTTCAGTGCTCTGTCAAACTCTTCTTGCAGTATCGTATCTCCCATTTCATCTTCATCTACATCCTCTTCCATTTCCATACTATTGTCCTCAAGTACATCGCCCTTGTATAGACCCTCTATATACTCCTCCCACCTTTCCGCTTTCCCTTCTTTGCTTAGAACTGGGTTTCCATCTGAGCTCTTGATATTCATACAAGTGGCTCTCTTTTTTCCAAAGGTCTCTTTAATTTTCCTGTAGGCAGTGTCTATCTTACCCCTAGTGAGATAAGCCTCTACATCCTTACATTTGTCCTCTAGCCATACCTGCTTAGCTATTTTGCACTTCCTGTCGATCTCAATTTTGAGACGTTTGTATTCCTTTTTTCCTGCTTAATTTACTGCGTTTTTATAATTTCTCCTTTCAACAATTAAATTAAATATTTCTTCTGTTACCCAAGGATTTCTACTAGTCCTCGTATTTTCATCTACTTGATCCTCTGCTGCCTTCACTACTTCATCCCTCAGAGCTACCAATTCTACTTCTACTGTATTCCTTTCCGCATTCTTGTCAATTGTTCCCTTATGCTCTCCCTGAAACTCTGTACAACCTCTAGTTTAGTCAGTATATCCAGGTCCCATCTCCTTAAATTCCAACATTTTTGTAGTTTCTTCAGTTTTAATCTACAGTGCATAACCAATAGGTTGTGGTCAGAGTCCACATCTGCCCCTGGAAATGTCTTACAATTTAAAACCTGGTTCCTAAATCTCTATCTCACCATTATGTAATCTATCTGATACCTTTTAGTATATCCAGGGTTCTTCCATGTATACAACCTTCTTTCATGATTCTTGAACCAAGTGTTAGCTATGGTTAACTTATGCTCCGTGCAAAATTCTACCAGGCGGCTTCCTCTTTCATTTCTTAGCCCCAATCCATATTCACCTACTACGTTTCCTTCTCCTCCTTTTCCTACTCTCGAATTCCAGTCACCCACGACTATTGAATTTTCGTCTCCCTTCACTACCTGAATAATTTCTTTTATCTCATCATACATTTCATCAATTTCTTCATCATCTTCAGAGCTAGTTGGCATATAGACTTGTACTACTGTAGTATGCATGGGCTTCGTGACTATCTTGGCCACAATAGTGCGTTCACTATGCTGTTTGTAGTAGCTTACCCGCACTCCTATATTTTTATTCATTATTAAACCTACTCCTGCATTACCCCTATTTGATTTTGTATTTATAACCCTGTATTCACCTGACCAAAAGTCTTGTTCTTCCTGCCACCGAACTTCACTAATTCCCACTATATCTAACTTTAACCTATCCATTTCCCTTTCCTACCCGATTAAGATATCTGACATTCCACGCTCCGATTCGTAGAACGCCAGTTTTCTTTCTCCTGATAACGACGTCTTCTTGAGTAGTCCCCGCCCGGAGATCCGAATGGGGGACTATGGCACTGAAAATTCTATTGAGGAGAGGCCAGCTTGATTTCCTTTGAAGTTTCTCCATTCTCAGACGTCATGTGTGCGGGAAGGGAAGTTAAAAAGTAACGTCTCGTCTACAGCGATATACACCGAAGAGCCAAAGAAAGTGGTACACCTGCCTAATACCGTTTAGGGCCTCCGTAAGCACGCAGAAGTGGCCCAACACGGCGTGGCATGGACTCAACTAGTATCTGAAGCAATTCTGGAGGGAACTGACACCATGAATCCTGCAGGCTATCCATAAATCCGTAAGAGTACGAGAGGGTAGAGATCTCTTCTGAACAGCACGTTGCAAGACATCACAGATATGCTCTATAATGTTCACGTCTGGGGAGTCTGGTGGCCGGCGGAAGTGTTTAAACACGGAGGAGTGTCTCTGGAATCACCCTTTAGCAATTCTGGACGTGTGGGGTGTGGCATTGTCCTGCTGGAATTTCCCAAGTCGGTCGGAATTCACAATGGACATGAATGGATGCTGGTAACTAGACAGGATGCTTATGAACGTTTCACCTGTCACAGTCGCATCTAGACGTATCAGGGGTCCCACATCACTCCAACTGCACACACCTCACACCATTACAGAGCCTCCACCAGCTTGAACAATCCCCTGCTGACATGTAGGGCCCATAGATTCATGAGGTTGTCTCCATACCCGTTCACGTCCATCAGCACGATACAATGTGAAATGAGACTCGTTCGACGGGGCAACATGTTTCCAGTCATCAACAGACCAATGTCGGTGTTGACGGGCCCAAGCGAGGTGGAAAACTTTGTGTCGTGCGGTCATAAAGGGTACACGTGTGCACCTTCAGGTCGTTGAATGGTTCGCAAGCTGACACTTGCTGATGGCCCAGCATTGAAATCTGTAGCAGTTTGCGGAAGGGTTGTACTTCTGTCACATTGAACGATTCGCTTCAGTCGTCGTTGGTCTCGTTTGGCCGCAGCGATGTCGGAGATTCGATGCTTTCCCGGACTCCTGATATTCACGGTACATTCGTGTAATAGTCGCACGGGAAAATCCCCACTTGATAACTACCTCGGAGATGCTGTGTCCCATTACTCATGCGACGACTATAACACCACGTTCTAACTCAATTAAATTTTGATAACCTGCCATTGTAGCAGTAATAACCCGTATAACAACTGCGCCAGACACTTGGTGTCTTATATAGACATTGCCGAACGCAGCGCCGTATTCTGCCTGTTTGCGTTTCTTTGTATTCGAATACGCATGCTTATACCAGAATTCTTGGCGCTTCAGTATAATTCGAGATGAGCTGCAACCACTGTTCAATAATGTTATAGGAAAGAAAAGAATTAAATGGTTTAAAGAAGCCACGAGCAAAGTAAATGAATATTTTAGCACCCACCATTCTTTCAGAATGAGAATACAGTACTTTAACTGCGCCATTATCTCGTTCGGTACAGAAGCTGGAATAGTGAGACAGCAAGTAGCGCTCAGAGTGTGTGGCTGGCTGCCAAAGAGAAAAAGACGACAATTTCCGCAGAATGGTAATCGCAAAACGCTGTTGTACTTCAGTTTGTAATACTGGGACAATTTCAGTATATGACCGTTTGCAGTATCGTAGTTTCTTGTTACCTCTGTGAGCACCATCACAGCGAAGTTATCAAGGAGATAACCTCAGCATCCTGTTGAAATAGCTGCGAGTCTCGGCTCTGTAAAATGTGTTTCTGCCAGCGCTCTGTGGCTCTTACCATAAACACGTTTCGCCCTCACGACGCAGTAAACGTAATACAGGTCGCTTTACGGAGCAGAAGGTAAAAGGCCACAAGTCACGGCCACTCAAGTGTCGTTAAACGAGTTGCACACTTCATTTTATGGGCGCTTCCGCTTTCAGACTTCTGCTCTGTACCTCAGACACTTATCTCGTTCGCCCTGCCATTCGCAACGGCATTCGACCTATCTTTCTACTGTTTACAGCCACTGTTTGAAGTTTCTGTGACTGCATCAAAGGCTCTTTCCACATTGAATCTTTCAGTTTGCAGATGCGGGTGGGACGTGTGCTGTCGTGAAACTTCCTGGCAGATTACAACTGTGTGGTGGACCGAGTATAGAGCAATATTCTTACCGACTGAGCTATTTAGGCATAATACTGGCGAGGTTCTGGTTTCGAGTTCGAGTACGGCACACTTTTTTCATCTGCCCAGAGGTTTCAAAAGACTCTTAACTGGTCTGCGTTTTGCTGTTTCCTTTTTTAAATACTCTTGTGTGGTTGGTTCACTCTGGACGTCTCTGCTATGGTTGAACTGCATTTAGTTTTCGAATGCAGCTGCGGTTTCACAATGGTCTCGTAGGTGGCGGGAGTCCGTTTGTCATATTAAAAAATTACATGTTTCAGTCTGTCTGCGTAGTTATTTTTGAACTAGCACGGAGTGATAAGGCAGGGCTGCTGATTATGTAAACTTCGTTCTTCTGTTGTGTATACGCTGAAGAGCCAAAGAAACTGGTTCACCTGCCTAATATCGTGTAGGGCCACCTCAAGCTCACAGAAATGTCGCAACACGACGTAGCATGGACCCGAATAATGTCCAACAGGGCTGTCCTTAAATCCGTACGAGTACGAGGGACTGGGGATCTTTTCTGGACAGCACTTGCAATGCATACGAAATATCCTCAATAATGCTCATGTCTGGACAGTTTGGTGGCCAGCAGGAGTGTTTAAACTCAGAAGAGTGTTCCTGGAGCCACTCTGTAGCAATTCTGGGAGTGTGGGATGTCGCGTTGTTCTGCAGGAATTGCCAAATCCGTCAGAGTGCACAATGGACAAGAATGGATGCAGGTGATCAGATAGGAGCTTATGTACGTGTCACATGTCATCTGTCGTATCTAGACGTATCAGGGATTCCATATCACTCCAACTGCACACGCCCCACACCACTACATAGCCTCCACCAGTTTGAACAGTCCCTTGCTGACATGCAGGGTCCGTGGATTCATGAGATTGTCTCCATACCGGTGCACGTCCATCCACTCGATGCAGTTTGAAACGAGACTCGTCCGACCTTGCAACTTGTTTCCAGTCATCAAAAGTCCAATGTCGGTGCTGACGGGCCGAGGTAAGTCGTAAAGCTTTGCGTCGTGCAGTCATCAAGGGTTCACGAATGGGCCTTCGGCTACGAAAGTCCATATCGATGATGTTTCGTTGAATGGTTCGCACGCTGACACTTGTTGATAGCCCAGCATCGAGGTCTGTAGCAGTTTGCGGAAGGGTTGCACTTCCCATCTTGAACGATTCTCTTCAGTCGTCGTCGGTCTCATTCTTGCAGGCTCTTTTTCCGGCCGCAATGATGTCGGAGAATTGATGTTTTACCGAATCCCTGATATTCACGGTACATTCGTGAAATGGTCGTACAGGAAAATCCCCACTTCATCGCTACCTCGGAGATGCTGCGTCCCGTCGTTCGTGCGCCGACTATAACACCACGTTGAAGCTCAATTAAATCTTGACAAGCTGCCATTGTAGCAGCAGTAACCAATCTAACAACTGCGCCAGACACTTGCCTTCCATAGGCGTTGCCGAGCGAAGCGCCATATTCTGCCTGTTCACATATATCTGTATTTGAATACGCATGCGTGTACCAGTTTCTTTGGTGCTTCAGTGTATAAAGAAGCACAAAGAGCCAAAAACAGATAATGTGGGTTATAGTATGTGTCTGGCATGAAATAATTGAAAGCAGATATGTTTTCGGAACCTCAGATTTTATATTTAATACTGTTTTCCAGTATCAATACACACACAAATTATGATTGGAGAGGAATTCCGCCTGATGCAAGCCACCGTAGAGCGGTTTTGGTTTTACCCTGACAAGTTGACCGCAGCTCCTGGCCTAGTGGCTAGCGTTCCTGCCTCTGGATCACGGGGTCCCGGGTTCGATTGGGTCCCGATTGGATTGGACAAAAATTGGACTGTGTAAAAATTGGGACTTTGTACGGGCCCTGATGACCGCACTGTTGAGCGCCCCACAAACCAAACATCATCACCCTGACAAGTTTCAGCATTTTCTGTGCTGTCTTCAGTGAGTTTATTTGTTTATTATATGTCTCACATGAGACTGCTGGTTGTTTATGCTGGTAGCTTTAGGTCCAGTCTAGAGTCTACAGCTTGTCACAGTTTTTAATATGCTGTTTTTTCATTTTTTGTGACGCGATTACACGCTTATTTCTTTCACTGTGGTCGTTACACATACATTTCCTAAAATTTGTTTACCACCTAGAAAATGCAAGTCTAACGAACACAGCGAAAGAAAGAACCGCGTTACTTCGACACAAGCAAAGGGGAAAAAATACAATATCAGAAAGTATGACAATCTAGATTGTGTAGCAGATCTAAAGGTACCAGCATAATCTACTAACAGCCTCTATGAGAAACAAAGCAAACAAATAAACCCATTGAAAACAGCACAAAAAAATGCTGAAAAATGTTTGGGTGAAAACAAAACCACAAAACGGTGTCTTACATAAGGCGGAATTCCTTTCCAATTTTCTTAGCAATTACGAAAATAAAAAGAACTGCAGCAATCACACCGAGCGAGGTGGCGCAGTGGTTAATACACTGGATTCGTATTCGGTAGGACGACGGTTCATTCCCGCGTCCGGCCGTCCAGATTGAGGTTTCCCGCGATTTTCCTAAATCGCTCCAGGCAAATGCCGGGATGGTTTGTCTGAAAGGGTACGGCTGATTTCCTTCCCCATCCTTGACACAATCAGAGCTTGTGCTCCGTCTCTAATGATCCCGATATCAATGGGACGGTAAATCCAATATTTCTTTTTTGCAACATTCACAAGATGATTAATGAATGAACTTTAATTTTGCGTGTCGACTACATTATCTGCTTTCGCTTTGGGCCATACTTCATCTTGATTGGGATATTATACTGTCCAGTATCTCCTACTATGGATATTTGCGTGCACATTCCGTAGTTCCCATTCCCCGTTTTGACTAGGATGTTTTGGGTTAGGATGTTTGGGGGAAGAGACCAAACAGCGAAGTCATCGGTCTCATCGGATTAGGGAAGGATGGGGAAGGAGGTCGGCCGTGCCCTTTCAAAGGAACCATTCCGGCATTTGCCTGGAGCGATTTAGGGAAATCAGGGAAAACCGACATAGGATGGCCGGGCGCGGAATTGAACCGTCGTATTCCCGATTGCGAGTCCAGTGTGCTAGCCGCTGCGCCACCTCGCCCGGTGGGATGTTTTGTCTCCGTCACTGTATAGGCGTATCAGCAGGCATACCATTTCTGGTTACACAGACAACCCGATGCCTGGCTAACAGAACTTCACGAGCGAAAGCCTTCAAGCACAAAAATGTCGTGTACGATGTTTTATAGACGATTTGATGGATACGAGTGGGCACACGGTTTTGTTCAGCAGGATTTCTTTAACTAGAGATTACCAACAAATCTATTTGAAAAGGACGATTTTCAAAATAGTTCAAATGGAGATGTCCGACAACAACATGAACCTCTTCTTCTGAGTAGATATTCTCCAGGACACACACATTTATCAAAATTTGTTGTTTCTGCCTCTTAAACTCTGGATCGTCCTGCAGCTTGACAAGGAATACAACCACATTACTTTTACGCCAGCCCCCGTCCGCCCCCACCCGGCCCCGTCCAACCCCGCCCCCGACCACGCCCACCCCCACCCCCAGATGACATCACGTCTTTTCTCAGCTCCACGTGTGCCCAAGCCCCCTCCTCCTCCTCCGTCCGCCTCCCCCCTCCCCCATCCCCACAACCTAATCTATTGGCGGGAATTTCGAAATTTGGCGAGAATTTAGAATTTTGGGAGAATTTCGAATTTTGGGGGGAATTTCCGGAACTCGAACCCTCGTCCTCCTGGGTGGAAAGCCCAAGTGTACCCTCCTAACACAGTTAAACCACCAGAGGTGCTTGGAATTTATGGAAAATAAAAATGGCGGTGCCTTTTCTGGGACTCGAACTTTGATTCTACTGGATGGAAAACCCAATTGCACTCCCTAGCACATGGAAACTGTTTAGATATTGGAGAGGAAGGTTAGTTTAGCTTACTTTATTTATTTTGGTCGGTGTACTGACGCAAAGATCGATACTAATTATGTAATTAATCACAAAGAACGGTCCTAATTACACAACTATATGCACAGCGCTACACAATGACAGCATAAAAGCGCAATACAACCCAAAAACTGACGATACCATAGAATTGGTGTTATCCTGCTGGGAAAAAATTTCCCAATATCACTCGAAACTGACGCAAATGTAAATCCTATTTACGTAATTAACCACAAAGATCAGGCCTAATTACATAACCATATGCATGGCACTACACATGGGTGGCATAAAAGCGCAGTATAACGTAAAATCTGACGAAATCATACAACTGGTGTTATTCTGCTGAGAAAAAAAATCGCAATACCACTCCAAACTAGCGACAGACACACTCAAACTCTACTCTAACCTACATGCTGGCGGGAAAAAGACTGTGGTGTAAGGTACTATCTTTATTCTTTTTGGTGGGAAATAAGTTCCACTGACGAGATGCTGATGTTGGAAAGAAAAGAGTTTAAAAGGGTATTAACTGTAAGTATACTGTGTGTATCGTTGTTGACGTCAGGGTTCGCTACAGATGCCTGCTCGAAAACCATCCTGCAGCCCAAATAATCGAAACCGATATAAGCAACCACAACTGATTGAAAAAAAATGCATCACAGTTCTAATTACACTTCGAAATTGTAATGAAAAAACCAGCACTTGTAATGAACTGGTCATAATGTAGTGCATGTTGTTGTTGTGGTCTTCAGTCCTGAGACAGGTTTTATGCAGCTCTCCATGCTACTCTATCCTGTGCAAGCTTCTTCATCTCCCAGTACCTACTGCAGCCGAGGTCCTTCTGAATCTGCTTAGTGTATTCATCTCTTGGTCTCCCTCTACGATTTTACCCTCCACGCTGCCCTCCAGTACTAAATTGGTGATCCCTTGATGCCTCAGAACATGTCCTACCATCTGATCCCTTCTTCTAGTCAAGTTGCGCCACAAGCTCCTCTTCTCCCCAATTCTATTAAATACCTCCTCATTAGTTTTGTGATCCACCCATCTAATCTTCAGCATTCTTCTGTAGCACCACATTTCGAAAGTTTCTATTCTTTTGTTGTATAAACTATTTATCGTCCATTTTTCACTTCCATACGTGGCTACACTCCATACAAATACTTTCAGAAACGACTTCCTGACACTTAAATCTATACTCGACGTTAACAAATTTTTCTTCTTCAGAAACGCTTTCCTTGCCACTGCCAGTCTACATTTTATATCCTCTCTACTTCGGCCATCATCAGTTATTTTGCTCCCCAAATAGCAAAACTCCTTTACTACTTTAAGTGTCTCATTTCCTAATCTAATTCCCTTAGCATCACCCGACTTAATTCGACTACATTCCATTATCCTCGTTTTGCTTTTGTCGATGTTCATCTTATATCCCCCTTTCAAGACACTGTCCATTCCGTTCAACTGCTCTTCCAAGTCCTTTAATGTCTCTGATAGAATTACAATGTCATCGGCGAGCCTCGAAGTTTTTATTGGTTCTCCATGGATTTTAATACCTACTCCGAACTTTTCTTTTGCTTCCTTTAGTGCTTGCTCAATATACAGATTGAATAACGTCGGGGAGAGGCTACAACCCTGTCTCACTCCCTTCCCAACCACTGCTTCCCTTTCATGCCCCTCGACTCCTATAACTGCCATCTGCTTTCCGCACAAATTGTAAATAGCCTTTCGCTCCCTGTATTTTACCCCTGCCACCTTCAGAATCTGAAAGAGAGTATTCCAGTCAACGTTGTCAAAAGCTTTCTCTAAGTCTACAAATGCTAGAAACGTAGGTTTGCCTTTTCTTAATCTTTTTTCTAAGATAAGTCATAGGGTCAGTATTGCCTCACGTGTTCCAACATTTCTACGGAATCCGAACTGATCTTCCCTGAAGTCGGCTTCTACTAGTTTTTCCATTCGTCTGCAAAGAATTCGCGTTAGTATTTTGCAGCCGTGACTTATTAAACTGATAGTTCGGTAATTTTCACATCTGTCAACACCTGCTTTCTTTGGGATTGGAATTATTATATTCTTCTTGAAGTCTGAGGGTATTTCGCCTGCCTCATACATCTTGCTTACCAGATGGTAGAGTTTTGTCAGGACTGGCTCTTGCAAGGCTGTCAGTAGTTCTAATGGAATGTTGTCTACTCCTGGGGCCTTGTTTCGACTTAGGTCTTTCAGTGCTCTGTCAAACTCTTCACACAGTATCATATCTCCCATTTCATCTTCATCTACATCCTCTTCCATTTCCTAATATTGTCCTCAAGTACATCGCCCTTGTATAGACCCTCTATATACTCCTTCCACCTTTCTGCTTTCCCTTCTTTGCTTAGAACTGGGTCTCCATCTGAGCTCTTGATATTCATACAAGTGGCTCTCTTTTCTCCAAAGGTCTCTTTAATTTTCCTTTAGGCAGTATCTATCTTACCCCACGCGAGATAAGCCTCTACATCCTTGTACTGGGGAAAATCCTCGTCCTAAAACACTGCAGAAGAAGCGGTAGTTGAATGTGCCTTCTCCTCGATCAGCATCCACAAAAAGACGAAAACCAGAGCCTCTCACTTTCCCTCACACCTCCCCCTGCCCCCCTCTACGATGCTCCGCCCCCGCTACCACACTCTAAGGCCGCTAACCGCACTGGGCTTTCAACCATCTGGCAGCCGCCTTATGGGGACGCTCCAACGCCTGTACTTAGTCAGCTAAACAATAGGAGATAAAACGACGACCGCCTGAAGTGCAACTTGTCCGTCTAAAATATAGCGTCAGAGCCCCCCCCCCCCTAACACCCCCCTCCCTCCCACACCCCCCGCTGGACAGAGAACGGCTGTGTCAGGCGACCGCCACAGCAGACACTTTCCGCCACAGTGGACATGCCCCCCATTCCCTCGCCTGCAGCAGCCCGCCATTCGGCGATGGAGAACAATTGTATTTGACATTAACGCATCTGTACTCAAGCAGCTATTGGAAAAAGCAAAACACATTTGCCACCATAATTAATGTCCTGTTTCCACGAAAATTGGTAATACCCGTTTTCTTTTAGTTTTATGAGCAAAATCGGTATAGCTTTTACTTTCGACGTCCAGCGAAGCGTACCGCCACCGATCACAAATGATCAGCAGAGCCTTTCCAACTTTGCGTACAAACAGAAAAAAAACTTCGACTATTTTGATGCGAGAACTACTCATCACCGCAGATTGTCCTTGTTATTTCAAAACAGTCATCAGAGTACAGAAAACAAGAGAATTTAATCTCGAAAGAAAAGAAAATCTATAGTAAGCAGTTTCTTCCAGCTTGTTGAACAAATTACGCGACCTGAGAGTGTCTCTCGCGTTCAGTGTCTGCAAATAACTCTCACACACGTGTGTATTACAAACATTTCAGACAATCTTCCACGCCATTGGCACACATGTCACAAAAAACACATTCATTTAATGATTGACAACAAGATGCTATAATTCAAGAAAATGTAGCTGTTTTGTACACTATGACAAACCCACTTTTACCAATGCGATGCTATATCATACTATCGTTTACGAAACAAATAGTGAGAGCCTGTCTCACCCTGTGTCGGTGGGATATTGAAATTTCGTTAAAAGATATCGCCACAACAAACAAACAAAAAAAGAAATGCTTGTCAAGAATCATTCTGTGTTGCCCTAGACATCTCTTCCACCCGCCAGGCGCCACATCATTGATATCAATTTGATAGAGTAATTAATTAAATTGATCGTGAAGCTCACTTTGCATGGCGAGTAATTTGTTTTTTAGCAGTTGGATTACACTCGTCAAATAGAACAACAAGGGATCCATGGAGGGAACACTATGTTCTCTTCGAGGAACACTATTGAAAAATGACATCCGAAGCTGACCACAGACACACTCCACAATCCACAACACATATTTCGTGTAAGAACTGTGCTATTAAAAACCAACATCATAATGCCATTGTTACCATCACCCTGCAGAAAAAGCGGTCATGAGTCTACAGGCACACATGGTCGCTGATAATGTTACGGTTTCAGGCAGAAGTGCTGCACAAAATGCTGTCTTCAATTTTGAATCAAGTCTATCCATTCAACCACATATTTCCTTTGGATCCCGTAGATACATCTTTTAATGATTACAGCCACTGGTAAATCATATTCATGCCGCTCTCGTATCTCGAAACGAGTCACCCGGTTTCGAACCTATCTGCCAAGGGTCCCATACATCATGAACTCCAGCGTGGTTTTCAGACAGTCCCTCTGCGTCTTGTAACTGCTCCTAAGTCTCTGCCCCGACCTCCCTGCAGCTTAGTCCAAGTGATCATCCCAATTTAAGACTGACCTGTACGGACGTCGAAGAGGGCCATATCTAAGATATTCCGCATCCTGTGGGGAAACAGGACGAGCTGAGTTAATGCGAGAGGAGCGCATTTTGACCACACGGTGGGAATAGGAACACGTTGTCATAGCTCCGCCAGCCGTGTACAGTGTGCAAGGTCGGCGGCAAACGATTATTTGCCCTGCAACATGAGGTAGTAGGAGAGATCGTACGAGCAGTTACGGTGGTGTTTCTTGTTGGGAAAATTAGGAAGACTACATCATACATGGCATGGAGGAAAGATGAAAATTTTGCGACACATCTCCAAACCACATACAGGTAGTCCGAAGGAGATCTGTGTCTCTCAGGGTGAATTCATGTCTATCACCCAAACTTATGTGGCGATCCTATTAAACATACAGGAATTGATTCATTGGAGGAGATGGTTCCTGATCAAATTCGCTTTCACAAACCGGTGTAAAGTTTCATCACCTGTTCTGTGGGATGACCGTATCCAATAGACTACCAATCACACAAAAGGGTTCCTATATTGCTCCTTCATAAGCAGTTTAATATATGGTTTTTTTTCGGTTGTAGCACACCAAATCAGTGTACACCGCCATACACTGTTTTTTTTTTTTTTCTACCATGACTTACAGACTCGCGTCAGCTGCTGTTAAACCGACATTAACACGTTTAGATCCTCTGGCTCCTACAGAATACTGAATGTCGCATGGCCTAAACTATACGGGTACAATTTGAAAGACATCGCAACATATGTAAACTGGAATAGTTTGCGGTTCTATAGAGCGCTTCCAAAACTATTCGAAGGTGATTACCTGTGCAGTTAATCTCATCTTCCCGTCGAAACCGTAGCAGGTCTCGGTGCTCCATTTGGAAAAGCATTGTTCCTTCATTTTGCAGTCATGTACATGATTACTATTCCGGTGTTGACCATCGCAGGAAGGTGCTGTTCACAACACGTGTGAGGTTTCACAAATAAAACGTGGTACTGTGGTCTTATTGGTGGAAAAAATAAAAAATGTAAAAGAAAGGCATGTGTAGGGTATCGCAGCATATACTTCCAAACGACTGTATTACCTCCATACTTAATCCCATGTTCCTCAGCGACAAGTAGCAGATATCCAGTGTTCTGTCAAGGTTCACTCCATCTCAACACAGTGGTGCCAGTCAATCATTATTCTGTAATCAAAGCATACAGAGTAGCTGGTTGGGATTGGAAAGACGTCATTGATATGGAGTGATGTGCTGTAATACACACCACAGTTGATAGCGAGGTAAGTTTTAGCAATTTTACCCAGAAGTCGGAGAGAGCAATATCCACCACATTTTGCAACATGTGTAGAAATAGTGTGAACTGAGTTAATGCTATAGCAGCGTGTTTTGACCATTCGGTGGGAGTGGGAACATGTTATCGTAGCTCCGCCATTCGTGTACGATGTATAAGGTCAACATCAAATGAAACCAGCTGCTGAAAAACGACAACCGCACGAACAGTTAAGGTGGTGTTTCTTGGTGGGGAAATTAGGAAGACTCAACATCGAAGCAGATCCGCATCTGTGTCTTCAGATATATCGAAAACGAATACCATCTACATACCGGCATCGAGCATATGCGGCGATCCTATTAAATATACAGGTGTTTACCCACTAGAGCAGGTGGCCAGCGATCGACGTCGCTTGCACAGCCCCGTGTAAAGTTCATCACCCGTGCTGTATGAGAACCTTCTCCCACATTTTATCAGTCGCAGGACAGGAACCCTGTTACGTTGTATGATACACCACTCTTTTTTGCTGTAACACGCTTTGTTCACTGCCATAGATGTTTTTTCTGTCACGACTTTGCCGTCTCTGTCAGATTCTAAACTGAAATTAACACGTTTGGTCCATTGACTTCCTCAGGAACTAGACATCGCACAGTGTAAATCACATTATGTGGTAATCAACAGTGTACCTCGACTATTGGGATGGAAAAGACACCATCAATGTACTGTAATAATAAGCATCGTAGTTGATAGTGTGAACAATTTTAGCAATTTTATCGTAATTTCAACACCGACCAGTTACAGAGCAGCATGCTTACCAATTTCTGTATCATCACTAAATGGCCCCTCTACCATTTTGAGAGTACCATCGCCAATGTAAGTAGATCACTGTGCAGTACGTTCATTCATTGTTAATTCTCGAACATATACACCAAGGTATAGCAAACAGCGACCTACATATCTCTAGCACTTCGATCATAGTGTGTAACTTACGATCTTTCTCTATGTGGATGGGAGTCACAGGGCATTCTTGCATTCTTGGGATAAAGTTAGAGGTCGACAGATCTCCTCGCATTGTCTTTCACCAACGCTCGCTGCAGCCGACCATTAGTAGACCAGTGCATTCCTCGCTTCATGTAGGAACAGTGCAAACCGGGGCTGTAACTGCTGTCCCGCACCCATCCAAGAGCACAAGATTTCTCCGGATGGGCGAATGTCAAGGAGGTTGGCATCCCTTATCGATGTACATTAGATATGAAACTGTTGTGATGATATAACAGACGCTTAAGAACAAGAACCGGGTGGCTTTTATGGATGCTGGAGCTCCAGATGGACGGAGTTCTCTGAAGTTTTGTTCTAGTGTCTGGAAACATTACCGGGAAGGTACTGGTAAGAGAGAACATTAACGCAAGCACTCCTAAGGAGCTTGAGAGAGCACTAGTTACTCTCTCACCTATTTTTCGTGTACAGAAAATTATTAAAGATTTTATTACAACCTGACACACCTTCAGCGAGACTCCAGAAAGTTAATGGCCTAAGCAGACGTTGATGGTTCAAAAATGGTTCAAATGGCTCTGAGAACTATGGGACTTAACAGCTATGGTCATCAGTCCCTTAGAACTTAGAACCACTTAAACCTAACTAACCTAAGGACATCACACAACACCCAGTCATCATGAGGCAGAGAAAATCCCTGACCCTGCCAGGAATCGAACCCGGGAACCCGGGCGCGGGAAGCGAGAACACTACCGCACGACCACGAGCTGTGGACAGACGTTGATGGAGCTTGGTAGGGCGCTAAAGGCATGAAGTATTTTTATGGTTTTTAGCTCATAGCAATGGCATGTTGGGAGTTAGAAGCAATTGGTAGCGAGCCTATCCCTCAGTAAATCTTGCTGGACAGGCCGACAGCCACACAGAGCAGACAGAACAGCCCCTCGCCAATGCAGGTCTCCAGCAGAACAAAGCCGTGATACCTGCATTGGCACCAGCTGAAGCCTGGGCTGGGGGCGAAGGACTGAAGGAACACATCTGAACCGTTAATTTACTTTCAAAACCTTTTTTTTTTAAGAATTGCTTTTATCTACTAGCGATTCATCAAGAACATTAACACATTTAATCATACTATCTGAGCGTGGAAGTAGTAGCCAGTGGGTAACTGATGAAAATAAATCAAATTTCTTTAAACAAATGGAAATTTTATTCCTAAAGGCCTTTTTTTTTTAGAAACAGATCTAAAATTATAATCAGAAAGTACCCTCTAAATATCAAGTTACAATTTATTCAGAGGCAGAAAGAACAAAATGGCTCACAGCACTATGGGACTTAACATCTGAGGTCATCATCAGTCCCCTAGACTTAGAGCTACTTAAACCTAACTAACCTAAGGACGTCACACACATCCATGCCCGAGGCAGGATTCGAACCTGCGACCGTAGCAGCAGCGCGGTTCCGGACTGAAGCGCCTAGAACCGCACGGTCACATCAGAAAGAACAATTTTGACTGTATGAGCTTCGGGCTGAGAACCTTGCTGCTCCCCTCTGACACGGCCGTAGTCACGACCGCTCACAACAGCCTCTGAAAGACTACACTGGCGCAAATCTGCAACACACCAGATTACTTTAAACTAAAAATTTTAACAACTCACACAAGCACATAAACTATGCACCCCATAGGAGGGATGGAAATGGTACAAAACACTAACATTAAAAGATTAACTTGCCACCGAAGGTGCAACTTGATTTAAAAACAAAAAACAAAATTGGTCTTATGGTGGAAGGGTGGCAACTTTGGATACTAAAATGACCTTTTAAATAAAAACCCATGAAATGCAGTCTTACATAAAATATACAAGGTTAGCTAAACGTGCCCTACATTACACATATACCCCTCTCAAGATGATAGGCAAGATAAAAGCATATTTCAGGAATTCGGCCGTTACACTTCAAGCAATAAATTCGTTAACACCGAATACGACAAACACGACAGAGGCAGCTATTAACGTATGGCAGACCGACAGACAGACAGACACTAACTGCCTAGCAAATGCGGACGTGAGACAGACGAGCAAGCTTGGGACGAGAGACTGACCAAGAAAACAAGTAGAATTTAACAAGTAAATGAAACAACATATCACGAATCACTTAACTTCTAATAAACTGCGATGTCTGGCGAAGACCTGGCGCAGCACCCCTAAAACGCTCTCCCGATCCGTCCGCTGCCAGCCGCTTCAACGGACGCAGGAAGGCGCGCCGATCTCCCGTCTCACGGCGTCGCAGCTCGCACCGGCCAGACCGATGTCGTGGGTTGCCTCCTGTTGCTCTCGTGTCGGCCGCGAAGCCACTAGCCCTCGCTATACGGCGCGGCCCACTGGACTGACTTGGCGACCTCACATGCGCCGACACTCAAGGCGGACAAGTCATCTTGTCTCAGTGCATGACTGACTAACCGATCGATCCAACCGCCAATGACCATTGCCTGAACAAACTCGAGCAGACTGGCGGCCTAACACATACTAGCACTCCGGACGACAGACAGACACTGACTGCCCCACACTGACCCGGCTGACCAACTGACCGACTGGCGAGCTCATAGCGTCCCTTAAATGCACGTGAACAGGCAACCTTTCCCCTTTCCCACAAGAGGGAGACACCAAAGCTGCGATTTCCACAGCGGCGCCACCGCCAGAAACGGAGGGCGACTGCTTCACATTACGAGCTGCGGCGCGATCTTCAAAACAACAATTTTTACCACGACTCAACATCTACACAGTGGAGTCGTAAACCGGGCATTGTGTGCAGAGATACGTGTAATAAAAATTCACAAGTTTTCATCTTTACCGATACTGCAAATGGGCCTGTGACCCACTTCCATCGTCCACCCAACTTGTATAAGTAACTCCGGCGTCTGACAAACGTTAGAGATAGAGTCTCTATTACCCCTCATAGCTAGGAATAACAAGCTCCAAGGCAAAGACGATTAAGATAAAGAACTTTAAGATTGTATCTGTTCACTTGTTGCTGTAGGAAGCGAAGCGACTTGGGAGAAAAATGGCCGGCCGGTGTGGCCGTGCGGATCTAAGCGCTTCAGTTTGGAACCGCGTGACCGCTACGGTCGCATGTTCGAATCCTGCCTCGGACATGGATGTGTGGGATGTCCTTAGGTTAGTTAGGTTTAAGTAGTTCTAAGTTCTAGGGGACTGATGACCTCAGCAGTTAAGTCCCATAGTGCTCAGAGCCATTTTGGGAGAAAAATATCTTCCCCCCTCCATTTTCCTATGACACAAGTTTCTTAACTCTTGCCCTGGCTGGACAGGAGTTTGTGCTATTATGTGGGAGGCGAGAAATGGTTCAAATGGCTCTGAGCACTATGGGACTTAACATCTGAGGTCATCAGTCCTCTAGAACTTAGAACTACTTAAACCTAACTAACCTAAGGACATCACACACATCCATGCCCGAGGCAGGATTCGAACCTGCGACCGTAGCGGTCGCGCGGTTCCAGACTGAAGTGCCTAGAACCGCTCGGCCACTCTGGCCAGCGGAGGCGAGATTTAGCGCCTCTAGAGCGCTGTGATTGGCTCAAGACGGCATTAAGGCGGTTTTGCTCGTGCACTTTGCGGGAAAACGGATTTTTTCTGTAGATGTGTGAAGGACTCGGGTGTTGGATTTTGGTATGGTAAGAGAAGACTTCTGGTCGAAGCTCTGGCATGTGTATTTGGTGTTTGGGACCTGTCCTGAGACTGACTTCACTTGCAAGCAGTTAGACTGGTGAGCCTCTGGTGAAGTTCTTACTGTACCGACAGTGTGACTTCAAAAGTCTCGGACTAGTCGTTTGCCGAGGGCACATTTATTCGCTTTTGGTTTACCAGTCTTGAACTTTGTTATCCTTGTGCGCTCTGTCGTATAAGTGAGCCAAATTGGTCTTTGGTAAGACCAGTGAGCGGGTGTGTCACACACAGAAATCTACTGTAATTTCAGAGCTTTGATAGAGAGTAAATTGCGATCCAACTGCCTGATCGCTGGACCATGAGATTTTATGCATTTCTTTCATAGCCGCGATCTGTTCACAGGTGCCGCCTCATGTCTCACCTCCACTGCACCCATCTCACCAGCTGCAAATTACATCGCCACACGAAGCAAACAGGGTAATGTACTGCTGCTCCGGCATTGTCAGAGCATACAGATCCCAATCGCCACTTGCTCTCAGCTGCACCTATGTAGTGAAACTACTGTAGATTTAATCAAAGTCTGATCAGCGTCAGATCAATTCAGTTTGCATTATCCACATTTTTAGGGCCAGAGTACTTGATCCGCTTCTGCCACCTAGGAACCTTGTCCATTGTTGTCTTAAACCACCTGTTACTAGTTTACAGTATTCAATCAATAACTTGTTTAGCATAATTTATGTCTGTTTTTTTCTTTTGAAATATAAATGTAATTAGACCTCTAGTAAATTTTGCTTCATTCTCAATCATTTTATAACAGCCCCATAGGGTATCTTAAAAACTGTTTAGCAAAGATACAGAAATTGGTAAGCAGGCTGCTGCACCATTAGTCGGCGTTGAAACTACGATACAATTGATAAAAATTGTTCGCACTATCAACTATGGTGCTTCTTATTAGAGTACATCTACGGTGTCTTTTCGATCCCAACAGAAAAGGTACACTGTTGATTACTCCATAATGTAATTTACACTGTGCGATGTCTAGTTTCCTGGGGGAGTCAATGGGCCAAACGTGTTAATGACAGTTTAGAATCTGACAGAGACGTCAAATTTGTGCGGAAAAAAATGTATGGCAATATACAAAGCGTGTTACAGCAGAAAAAGCGGTTTATCATACAACAAAACGGGGTCCCTGTCCTGCTACTGATGTCATGTGGGAGAAGGTTCTCATACAGTACAGGCGATGAAACTTTACACTGGTCTGTGCAAGCGACATCGATCACTGGCAATCTGCTCCAATGGGTAAATACCTGCATATTTAATACGATCGTCGCATATTCTCAATGCCGGCACATAGACGGTATCCGTTTTCTATATATCGGAACAGAGAGATGCGGTAATAATCTATCGGGTGAAATTAAAGGAGCTTTTATAGTTCGTAATTTTTCTCTGCTGGATATTACAGAATAACGATACTAGAATGTTTCAGTGATAGACGTGACTGGATCCTGATGGATGCGGATCTGCATCGATGTTGAGTCTTCCTAATTTCCCCACCAGGAAACACCACCGCAACTATTCGTGCTATTGTTGTGTTGCAGGATCAGGCTTCATTTGACGCTGATCTTACATATCGTACACACTTGTTGCTGAAGAACATGCTATTAAACGTAGAGGTCATCACCTTAATACAGTCGTTTGGAAGCATTCCTCACATACGCTCCGATACCCTAAAAATGCCTTTCTTTTACATTTTTTATTTTTTCCACCAATAAGACAACTGTACCTCTTTTTATTTGTGCAACCTGACATGTGTTGTGAACAGCAACTTCCTACGATGGTCAACACCGGAACTGTAATCATGTACATGACTGCAAAATGAAGAAACAATGCTTTCCGTAATGGAGCACCGAGACATCTGCTACCTTTTCGATGGGAAGATGAGATCAACTGCACAGGTAATCACCTTCGAATTGTTTTGGAAGCGCTCTATAGTACCGCAAACTTTTCCAGTTTCCATATGTTGCAATGTCTTCCAAATTGTACGCGTATAGCTTACGCCATGCGACGTTCAGTATTCTGTGAGAGCCAGAAGATCGAATCGTGGTTCATATGGATCTGAGCACTATGGGACTTAACATCTGAGGTCATCAGTCCCCTAGAACTTAGAACTACTTAAACCTAACTAACCTAAGGACATCACACACATCCATCCCCGAGGCAGGATTCGAACGTGCGGCCGTAGCGGTCTCGCGGTTCCGGACTGACGCGCCTAGAACCGCATGGCCACACCGGCCGGCGGATCGGAACGTGTTAATGTCGGCTTAACAGCAGCTGACACGAGCCTATATGTCACGGTAGAAAAAACAAAGTGTATGGCAGTGTACACTGATTGGGTGTATTACAACCGAAACATAAAAAACCATGTACTAAGCTGCTTATGAAGGAGAAATACAGGAACCCTCTCGTGTGATCGACAGTCTGTTAGATATGGTCATCCTACAAAACAGGTGATGAACCTTTACACAGGTTTGTGGAAGCGACTTTGATCACGAACCACCTGCCCCAATGAATCAATTCCTGTATGTTTAATAGGATTGCCACATAATTTTGGGTGATAGACATGAATTCACCCTGAGAGACACAGATCTCCTTTGGACTACCTGTATGTAGTTTGGAGATGTGTCGCAAAATCTTCGTCTTTCCTCCATGTCATGTATGATGTAGTCTTCCTAATTTTCCCAACAAGAAACACCACCGTAACTGCTCGTACGATCTCTCCTACTACCTCGTTTTGCAGGGCAAATAATTGTTTGCCGGCGACCTTACACGCTGTAGACGGCTGGCGGAGCTATGACAACGTGTTCCTATTCCCACCGAGTGGTCAAAATGCGCTCCTGTCGCATTAACTGAGCTCGTCCTGTTTCCCCACAGGATGCAGAAGGTCTTAGATGTAGCATTCCCTAACTTCTGTAAAGGTCAGACTTAAATTGGGACGATCACATGAACGAAGGTCCAGGAAGGTCTGGGCAGAGACTTAGGAACAGTCACAAGATGCGGAGCGACTGTCTAAAAACAACGCTGGAGGTCTTGGTGCATGGGATCATAAGCAGATAGATTCGTGATTCACCAGTGGCTGTAATCATTAAAAGACGTCTCTACAGGATCCAGTGCAAAAATGTAGTTGAATGGATAGTGTTCATTCCAAATTGCGGACATCTTTTTGTGCAGCACTCCTGCCTGAAAGCGTAACACTATCAGCGCTCGTATGTGCCTGTAGGCTCAAGTCTGTTTTTTATGCAGGGTGATGGGAACGTAGACATTATGACCATGTTTTTAATAGTTCGGTCCTTATGCGATACTTGTGTTGTTGGTGGTAGAATCCCTCTTTGGCCTGCTTCAGATGTCTTTTCGCAATAGCGTTCCTCGAAAAGAACGTCGTGTTTCCACCATGGATTCACAGTTGTCCCACTTGGCGAGTGTAAACCGACTACTGAAAAAAAATTACTCGCCGTACAAAGCGACTCTCATGATCAATTTAATAAATTAGCGTATCAAATTGATATCAGTGACTTGCCGTCTGGCGGGTGGAAGAGATGGCTAGGTCACCACGGAATGATTGTTGGCAAGCTTTTTTTTTCGCTTTGGCGATATCTTTGGAAATTTCAATATCGCACCTACACAGGGCGAGACAGGCTCTCACGATTTGTTTCGTAAACGCTAGCATGATATAGCATCGCACTGGTAAAAGTGGACCTGTCATGGCGTACAAAACAGCTACGTTCTCTTGAATTATAGCTTCTTGTTGTCAAATGTAAAATGAATGTGTTTTTTTGCGACATGTGCCCAATGGCGTGAAAGATTGTCTGAAATGTTTGTAATACACACGTGCATGAGAGTTTATTTGCAGACACTGAACGTTAGAGACGCTCTCAGGTCGCAACAAGCTGGAAGAAATTGCTTAACATAGATGTTTTTCTATGGAGTTTAAATTCTCGCTTCTTCTTTACTCTGATGACGGTTTCAAAATGACGAGGACATTCTGCGGTGATCAGTAGTCCTCGCATTCTGTTTTTACACAGAGTGGGCATGGCCCTGCTGATTATTTGCGATCGGCCGTGATACACATCGCTGGACGTCACAAAATAATGAAATACGACTGCAGCTGAATGTAAAAACTATACCGATTTTGCTGATAAAACTAAAAGAAAATGGACTTTACCTACTTGCGTGGAAAGAGGACATCAGCGCAGCCCTGTGGCAAAGAAATTCCCACCAAAATTCGAATTTCCCGTCAAATTTCGTAATTCCCACCAATAGGGTAGTTTGGGGACAGGAGGGGCTGTGGAATGGGAGGGGAAGAAGGGGGCTGGGTCACATGTGCAGCTGAGAAAACTCGAGACGTCATCTCGGGGTGGGGGTGGCTGTGGCAGGGGCGGGGGTGGTCGGGGATAGGTGGGAGTTGGGGTGATTAATTGATCGATTTAATGAATTTGCATATCAATTTGATATCATAATTGCACCACAAACCCCACTATACTAATACTGTTACTCGCTAAGCTCAATAAAGAATAAATGAAATTGCGCACTTTTCATTTGTGCTTTATCTATAGTTATGAGTTTTTCCAGTGTAATTGTACGTCACTTTAACTGAGCGAAGTTAATACTCAAAATTTCAAATCCTTTAAGCCACTGTTATGCAGATTAAGAACGAACAGTTACTGAGGTAGCAAAATTTACTTTGAATCTGGTCATTAGGAAAGTAACAAAACTGGCAGTAAATAGTTAATCTATTTTATGTTTTTATGACACTCGGTGGCTGCATCGAAAGGAAAAGGACTCTTTTTGGTATTAATGTCTGAGGATAACGACAACACAGGTGCCCTATAAGTGCAAACTATTGCAGGTTATTGTTCGAGAAAGTTAGTCAAAGTTTGTGAAAGAAATGCTACTGTGCGATGCCTGCACAGTGTTTATTATACTCTGTCAGATAACAGTCTTACGATGTTGTAGCTACGCAGACGACGGAGAAGGTAGCGGTCGATAATGCTGAGCTGCTGCTGTTGCTTCTGGTTGCGAACCACGAGTCGTCTCCAGAGCCACGGGTAATTATGGGACAGGCAACAGTTAGAATTGCAGCTTCGTTCACCTGTTCATTCCTACAGGGCTCTCAATACCCACGGGTTAACAAAGTAGATGCGCCTACAATGGCGCCATCATAGCTGCACACCGCAACTGTGGGAGCGCCCAACAAACACTTCCGAACTCTTCCCAAGTCAAGCTCCTCTGCTTCCTCTCTGCTCACAGCGCGACAGAGACGCTCCATATGCAAAGAAAAACAACGGCACAGCGACTGCCATTTCGTCGTTTCTGTCGATACATTTAAATAAAATTCCCTTGGCTATTATCCAGCAATTTACTATATTTACATTATTATTACAAGCAATTATACACATTCACAAATAAATATGTTATTACATCCAATAGATATTAAATATATTTTCTGTAATAAGGCTTGCAGATTCAGAATTAGATGTACAGTACAGGTTATCAACGGATATTAAACTGCGAAAAATTTTGGATGGTGCAGAAGGTTTTTTATCAGCATTTTCAGTGTTAGAAGTTGGTCGTACTTCTTAAATACTTTGACTTTTGTTTGAGATTCGAAAATGGAATACTTCAACGTTTTCGGTGTTACAACGGTATAAAAGGGCAGTTCGTTGGCGGAGTTCTCGTTTGTACAGAGGTGATTCCGGTGAAAAGGTTTCTGACGTGTCTATGGCCGCACGGCAGGAATTAAGACACCGAATGGGGAATGGCATTTGATGCTAAACAAATGAGACTTTCCATTTCGGAAATCCACAGTGTCAAGAGTGTGTCGAGAATATCAAATTGCAAGCATTACCCTCCATCATGGAGAACACAGTGGCCGACGATCTTCACTAAACGACCGAGAACAGCGGCGTTTGCGTAGAGTTGTCACTGCAAACTGACCAGAAACACCGCTTGGAATAGGGGCAGAAATCAATGTGAGACCCACGACGAATGTATACGTTAGAACAGTGGGGTAACGTTTGGCGTTAATGGGCTGTGGTAGCACGCCACCGAGGCGAGTGTCTTCATTAACAGCACGACATCGCCTGCAGCGCTTCTCCTGGACTCGTGACGACATCAGTTGGACCCTGTTGTTGTTGTTGTTGTTGTGGTCTTCAGTCCTGAGACTGGTTTGATGCAGCTCTCCATGCTACTCTATCCTGTGCAACCTTCTTCATCTCCGAGTACCTACTGCAACCTACATCCTTCTGAACTCTTGGTCTCCCTCTACGATTTTTACCCTCCACGCTGCCCTCCAGTACTAAATTGGTGATCCCTTGATGCCTCAGAACATGTCCTACCAACCGATCCCTTCTTCTGGTCAAGTTGCGCCACAAACTTCTCTTCTCCCAATCTTATTCAATACTTCCTCATTAGTTATGTGATCTACCCATCTAATCTTCAGCATTCTTCTGTAGCACCACGTTTCGAAAGCTTCTATTCTCTTCTTGTCAAAGTATTTATCGTCCATGTTTCACTTCAATACATGGAACCTAGGCGGCTGGAAATCCGCGGCTTGTTCAGATGAGTCCCGATTTCAGTTGTTAAGACCTGATGGAAGGATTCGAGTGTGGCACAGACCCCAAGAAGCCACGGACCCAAGTTGTCAACCAGGCACAGTGCAAGCTGGTGGTCGTTCCACAATGGTGTGGGATTTTTTTTGCATGGAATGGACTGGATCTTCTGATTATGTTCGGCTGCTTGGAGACCATTCTCAGACATTCGTGGATTTCATGTTCTCAAACAACGATGCGATTTTTATGGATAGCAATTCACCATGTCACCAGGCCACAGTTGTTCACAGTTGGTTTGAAAAATATTCTGGATATTTCGAACGAATGATTTGGGCACCCTCATCGACCGGCATTAGTCCCATCGAATACAATAGAGAGGCCAGTTCGCGTACAAAATCCTACCGTGGCGGCACTTTCGCAATTGTGTGCAACTGCCGGCCGTTGTGGCCGAGAGGTTCTAGGCGCTACAGTCCGGAACCACACAGCCGCTATTGTCGCAGGTTCGAATCCTGCCTCGGGCATGGATGTGTGTGATGTCCTTAGGTTAGTTAGTTTTAAATAGTTCTAAGTCTAGGGGACTGATGACCTCAGATGTCAAGTCCCATAGTGCTTAGAGCCATTTGAACCAATTTTATGCGCAGCTATAGACACGGCTTGGCTCAGTATTTCTGCAGGGGACTCTTATGAGTCCATGCCACGTCGACTCGATGCACAACGCCGAGCAAATGGAGATCAGATACGATATTAGTGTACATTCAATATCCTGTGATATTCCTATTTAGTATGGGCCCCACACATTCCAGCAATATTCTAGGATGCGTCCACGAGTTTTTTGGTAAGCAATATCCTTTGTAAACAATTTGCATTTTCCACTACCTTGCAAATTAATCACATCACGCCTACTGCATTATGTGCGTCTAAGCCTATGTGGTTACTTCATTTCATGTGCCTGCAAATTTGTACGTTTTAAATGGATCCCGTTGTAGATTATTAGCAATGTAGTCATGATATATTATTACCCATAGGAAAACACGTGGAGGGACTGCTGATAACCAATAAAGTCAATAAGCAGTCGTCCATACACCGAGGTGACAAAAGTCATGGGATAGCAATATGCACACGTAAAGGCATTGCTGCTATCCCGTGCACAAGCGATAGGAGCGCATGCATTGGCGGAGCGCTCGTTTGAGCTCAGGTGATCCTTGTGAAAAGGTTTCATAGCCACACGGCGGAAATTAACAGAATTTGAACGAGCAGTGGTAGCTGGAGTTAGCTGCATAAGACATTAGATTTCGGAATTCAGTATTCCGAGATCTGCAGTGTCAAGGATTTGCCGAAAATACCTAATTTCAGGCTTTGCCTCTCACCACGGACAACGCAGTGGCCGACGGCCTTCACTTAACGAACGAGAGCACCGGCGTTTTCGTAAAATTGTCAGCGTTAACAGACAAGCAACTCTGGCAAAAATAACAACAGAAATCAATGTGACCCTGAATAAAGAAAAGTGTGAAGTTATTCACGTGAGTACTAAAAGAAATCAGCTAAATTTCGATTACACGATAAGTCATACAAATATGAAGGCTGTCAATTCAGCTAAATACTTAGGGATTACAATTACAAATAACCTAAATTAGAACGATCGCATAGATAATATTTTGGGTAGAGCAAATCAAATACTGCGATTCATTGGCAGAACACTTAGAAGGTGAAACAGGTCTACTAAAGAGATTGCTTACATCATGCTTGTTCTCCCTATTCTCGAGTATTGCTGTGCGATGTGGGATCTGCATGAGGTGGGACTGACGGATAACATCGAAAAAGTACAACGAAGGGCAGCTCGTTTTGTATTATCGCGAAATAGGGGAGATAATGTCACAGACATGATACGTGAATTGGAATGGTAATCATTAAATCAAAGGCGTTTTTCGTTGCGACGGGATCTTCTCATGAAATTTCAATCACCAGTTTTCTCCTCCGATCTGGAACCGCGCGACCGCTACGGTCGCGGTTTCGAATCCTGCCTCGGGCATGGATGTGTGTGATGTCTTTAAGTTAGTTAGGTTTAAGTAGTTCTAAGTTCTAGGGGACTGATGACCTGAGAACTTAAGTCCCATAGTGCTCAGAGCCATTTGAACCATTTTTTTTCTCCTCCGACTGCGAAAACATTCTACTGGTACCCACCTACATAGAGCGGAATGATCATCACGATAAAATAAGAGAAATCAGGGCTCGCACAGAAAAATTTAAGTGCTCGTTTTTCTCGCGTGCCGTTCGAGACTGGAACGGTAGAGAGACAGCTTGAAGGTGGTTCATTGAACCCTCTGCCAAGCACTTTATTGTGAATAGCAGAGTTATCACGTAGATGCAGATGTAGATGTAGACGTACGACGCACCTACCCGTTAGGACAGAGCGGCGAAATTTCACGTTAATGGGCTTTGTCAGCAGACGACTGGCGCTAGTGCCTTTGTTGAAAGCACGACATGGCCGTTCGTGACAGTATCGGTTGGACACTAGATGACTGGAAAATCGTAGCCTTCTCAGCCGCGTCCCGACTTCAGATTGGTAAGAGCTGATGGCAGGGTTCGAGTGTAGCACAGACCCTACAAAGACATGGACCCAAGTTGTCAACAAGGCACTATACAAGTTGGTGGTGGCTCCATAATGGTGTGGCTGCATTTAAATGCAATGGACTGGGTCCTCTTGACCACTTTAACAGATCGTTAACTGAAAATGGTTAAGTTCGACTACATGGACACCCTTTGTACCTATTCATGGACTTCATGTTCCCAAATAACGATGGGTTTTTTTGTGGATGACAATGAGCTATGCCAGCATGCCAGAGTTGTTTATGACTGGTCAGAAGAACATTCTGGAAAATTCGAGCGCCCAACATGATTCCCATCAAACATAGTCAATAGGTCAGACGGTGCAAAAATCTCACACCGGCAACGTTTTAGCGTTTATGGACGGCTCTAGAGGCACCATGGCTCAATATTTTTGCACTTGACTTCCAACGACTTGTTCAATCTATGCCACGTTAAGTCGCTCGGGCTAAAGGAGGTCCGGCACAATTTTAGAAGGAATCCCATGAATTTTGTAACGCCAGTGTAATGTATAATGGGTTTGTAATAGATGGATACGATGTCATGTACACACGAAACGTATTAAATCTCTCGTCCTCTAATACGAATACATTCTGTTTCGTCATTGGAAATATGGACGTTTATTTATGTTTATGCTTAACTTAAAGCAGATATTTAAATCGACTGAAGTGTGTAAGCTTTTTTTTTTTATTTCATACCTGATGTGTGTTTGTAATAAACATCACTGGTTCACGTTCAGAGAGTAGCATAGATATTGATAAGAATACAATATATAAGAGTAAACATGTTCTTGGGACTAGAGAACAAGTGGGGAAACACTGTTGATCAGGGGTCTACCAGAGCAAGGCGAGTACGTAGAACGCTCGAACGAAAGTAAGCGTACAGAATAAGAGAACTTGTACAATACATTGCCTCGGATTACGCTAGGGATATTCGCATTCTAAGAGTTTCCCCTGCGAGCTAACATCCCAAAGATGTTCGGGCTCACATGCGGTTCCTCTTCGTCGAAATGTCTTGGCTCAAACTCGTCTAGGGATTGAACCGCATGTGTCGCAACACGCCCTAAAGTAGACACTTGTGACCCTTTGGTTAAATTATTTGACGTATGGCAAGTTTGCGAAATACAAAGTTAATATAACATACTATAATAGTAATAATGATATCGGGAACTAAATTAACGACACATAAATGATGTAGGCCACACAGTTGCGATTTGGTTAGAACAATGTTTATTCAGAAAGCAAACAAGTAGCGAAAGTGGTCGTATATAAAGTTACTATTACACTCGAGCGCATATCCATTTGACACAGATCGATCATTCACAATCTCATCGCGAAATACAAATCTAATATTCCATCTCGTTATCGTCACGAAGGCCGGTTCCCACTAGAGCGCGGCAGCGCGGCGTGCGGCAACGGCAGCGGCAAGCGTTTTCCGCTTTGACGCGGCGGCTCGCGGAATTGGCGTTCCCACCTGGAAGCGGCAGCCGCTAGCGGTAGCCAATGACGGACAGCCACTGAGGTACGGGCTGGGACCCACCGAAACGACCGGTGTGTTTGAATAACTATATCTTACACCTAAATCAAAGAAAGACGAAGTTGGGTGATGACATACCAATTTTTCATTTTCTGTACAATGTACTCTTTCACATATTTCATTATTCGTGTTTTCTCATTTCAACATAAACATATTTCATGACTACCATTCATGATTGTTCACTATCTCCTAACACGTTGAAACAATGTACGACAAAAGAGATTATTCAGATAGTTAAGCGAGACAAAAATTTAAAATGTGATACGGTAGCAGGTACAGGAAAACAGTAAGAACACAAAGGCTTGGGGGGAAGGGATGAAAGTGGAAGCCACCAGATAGAATTTCGCACAGAGCATAATGTAATCATCGCCAGCACCTTGCTTAAGAATCATGAAAGAATAATACATATTTGGAACAAAGTTTTCGAAACCAGATTTTAAATTATAAGACATTTCCTGGTGCAGACGCAAACCTACAATAATTTATTGGTTACGAGCTGCGGTTTACAACTAAAGAAACAGTAAACGGTGGCAAATTACGGAAATGGAACTTGAATAACTCAAGACCCACAGTTTTTCGATAATCTTAAAGTTACCGTAATGCAACGACTGACTGAAACAGAGGGAGGAATCCGCTAGAATACGAATGGATATCTTTGAGAGAAGAAGTGGTCAGTGCTGCAGAGTATGTGAACGGGAAGAAGGTACAGTAGAAATCGTTAGATAAAACGTGATATATTAAATTTGATACGAGGGAAAAATATAAAAATGCAGCAAATAAAGTAGGCCATAGGAAATAGAAATGTCTAAACATGACGTTGACAGAAAGTCCAAAATTGCAACGCAATTTTGCACTTGGAAAACATAAGAGAATGAAAATGAGAAAGAACAAAGTAAACTTTGCTCAAAGGAGAAGCAACTGTCAAGAACTCATTTGGCAAGTCAGAACTAAGCAAATAAGAGAAGGCTAGAAAGTGGAAGGAATATGTAGAGAGGAGAGGGGGAGGGGTTGTACAAACTAACATAAGCACGATGTTAGATTCTTGTGAGATGTCTGAACATGCAAGCCAATACTGATCCTACCACTTAGCTAAGTAGACACACTGAAGAACTGCGAAACTGTGTTTATAGCATTTGCATGTTAAGAGAAAGGTTTTGACAATCTTAATTAAAACATTCCTTGAACCTCTGGAGATATCATCGATAAAACACAGGGCCACAAGATTATCTACAACTTGTACAGAAACCAAATTGCATTCCTGAAACTTGAGTGACTTGAAAGGGAAGCAGTAATTGAGAAGGCAGAAGTAGAGAGGATATAAAATGAAGACTGTGAATAGCAACAAAAGCGTTCTGAAAAAGAAAATTTGTTCACATCGAATATAAATTCTATTGACTGGGTACTATTTTACAAAGGTATTTGTGTGGAGTGCGGTATTTGTGTGGAGTGCAGCCTTGAATGTACGTGAAACGTGGGCGATGAACAGTTCTGTCAAGAAGACAATGGGCGCTTTCAAAACGTGGTGATCAATAAGAATGCTGAAGATTAGATAAGAGGATCATGTAACTAAAGAAGAGGTACGGAATTAAATAGAGGAGGAAGAGGGGTAAGTTGACAGGACATATTATGAGGCATCAAAGATTGAGGACAAAAGGGGTTGGGTGATAGTATTATGATAATAATCATCTGTTGAAATGCTATTCGACTATTTTATCTATTAATGTAAGCAGTGAATTTACTCTTCCATGCACTACTGCACAAAACATTTAAACCAAAACTGAAATCAGCTGAACACCAAATCTTTCAACCACTGTCTGACAACTACTGCATTCACTTTCAACTTTCTATAACTATCACTGGCTAGCCACACACACATACAGATATAAGGAGAACAAAAATAAACAAACATTAGTTTTCACCATATAATTCTTTAGGTTGGCAACATGTACATAAACAAACCAAACAGGAAGGGACATGAGGTGAACACACTGTAGTTACGACTTCAAATCAGTGTTTTCGGTAAAATGTCTACAGCTAGTCACAGAAGAAAAAAAAAAGAACATGAAAATGTGCTTATGTTCCATAATCTAAGTTTTAGTTCAACCTCCAGCATGTGACCAGGTGAGGGGAAACGCAGATGTCCGCCAGAAACTCGATTCACTGTAAGTAATCAGTTATTCACGTAAAAAAAGATGTGAACTGTTTTATGATCTGCAAGTATCACATATCAAAACAAAACTGAATCATTCTAGATTCCACCGAAGATGCCTTAAAGTAAAAGGCGAAACGCGTCTTAAACCAATCAAGTACACTGGATAAAGAAAAAAAACGTTTGTTACTTCCAAAGGAAATAATCAATAGCTGTAGATAATTAGCAAATTACATCTTATGACATACCAGCAAATTAGTCTCGGTTTAAGTTCTCATTACACATGCTATTAAATGCTGTTTAAAAAAATTCATCTATCCCTTCCGAAAAAACTGTAGTTTCTTTCATATCTTGGTAGTTAAACAGATTTTGGATATTTATCATGCGACGAAATACATGAGATTTTACAAGTTATCGTTTGCAAAAAAAAACACGTTTCGATTTCTTGAACCGTTTACGAAATTTGCGGTTGATACAACCACATGGTTTACGACGAGCAGGACGAAAGTATCGGTCGCGTAGCGAGCGACCCGCGCGCGGTCACCGCACAGCCCGTCCGTCGACATATCATCCAATATCTCGAGAACGGTGATAGCTATCGTTCTGCTCTCAGCTTTAAAAACAATTTCGATATGTTGACTAAATTTCATATGCAATAATGTATTACCTAAAATGAACTGTACGCAAAGTCCACGCAATGCGTTTTTACCTCTGCACACTCATTCAAATTTCGTGTAAAGGTTTACGTAAATGCGACACAGCAAGTAACCACGACGAATAACGAAAAGAAATTCGGTCCTTTATCGAGAGAAGATATCAGGCTGTAACATGCCCAAGAATCAAATTTTTCTACCGAATAGTTTCCTTGGAATAGGATGATAAGTATTTCATAGCTGCTGCCGCGTCCGCGCCAGCGGTTCGGCGAAAGTTCGTGTGGCCCGGGGGTCCGTACCTGACGTCACGCTCAGCGCGTTCTGTGATTGGCGGCGCGCACCTGGAGCGCGGCACGCGGCAGCGGAAGCGGTTCGACATGGTCGAACCGCGACGCAGAGCCCGCCGCGCCTTGCCGCTGACGCCATTTCCATGGCAACCACGCCGCTGACGCGCCGTTTTGACGCGCGGCAGCCCTAGTGGGAACCGGCCTTTAGAGTTCACACCACGCGCGGGGCTGCTCACCGCTCAGAGACCAAGTCCCGCGATACCACACAACGGGAAATTTTCTAAGTCGTTTCACTTCATAGCTGCCTAAAGACTGACTGTCTGCTTTCGCGTCTCAAGTCTAACTGTACCCTTTTGTGTCTGCAACCGAACTGTCCGCTTTCGCGTCTGCCTCCGAACTGTCCCCTTTTCGTGTCTCGACCAGAACTGAACTGTGCGCTTTTCGCCTCTGCACCAGCGCTCACTCTGCCCGTCCCCGGCCGCGTTTCCCGCGCGTCGAATATCGCTCAACTGACTAACGCAGTTCCCTTTCCTGAAGCTGTCCATCTGATTGGCTACTGCTTATTCTATATTATTTTACATTTTAACATGTTTAAATAATCAAAGCTTGACCTCTTTCACTTTATAAATAAAGTAACAATAATATCCTTTACATAATAAACGTTAAATTCATTTACATAAAACCAATACAATTTCCTTCTTAACTCTGAATGCCAAGGCCGGTATCCTTGCACCAGTGTGCTTTCTGATAAATAAATAAAGAACAAAAATAAGTATTATGCACTAAACTTTACAACAAATATTCTATTACCTAATGATTCAATATAGTGTCACGCTGTCATCGTTCATTGTCTTTTGTGTGGAGGAAATGATGATCTGCTGCTTAACTGAAAATACTGATATTTTAAATTTACTATATCTTTTAAACAAATGAAGTTACAGAGTTGATATTTACAACATTTGTCATTTTAATGATGCGATTCTATGTGAATGTCGATCGTTAAGATCGACCAAAGTGTTAAGATTTTAGCATTCAAGTCTTTGTTACAAAACTTATGAATTTGTAACAGTAAGTCCGAGTCCGCCCACGCTAGCTGAGTGGTCAGCGCGACAGAATGTCAATCCGAAGGGACCGGGTTCGATTCCCGGCTGGGTCGGAGATTTTCTCCGCTCAGGGACTGGGTGTTGTGTTGCCCTAATCATAATCATTTCGTCCCCCTCGACGCGCAAGTCGCCGAAGTGGCGTCAAATCGAAAGACTTGCACCTGGCGAACGGTCTACCCGACGGGAGGCCCTAGTCACACGACATTTCTTTTAGTGACTTTCGTGATGCAGCTAATAGACTACGACAGAAACATCAGTTGAACATCCAGCAATTCATCACCACCACCACACAATGTGTCGGGGAGCACTGGTACTGTAATAGCCTATGAATTTACAAACTTATATGGACATAACTGATAAATGTTTAAAGCTTACTTTGCCTTGCTGCATACAGTCCTTGACTGGACCCTATGCCTAATCCAGTAGTGTCTAGAGTCCCATACCGAAGACAGCTAAATTACTTGGACATAATTTTTCCTAATCAAGCATTAAAAAACTTGTATAGTATCCAAAAGATTCAGAATTGCATGGTGGTTATGGCAAGAAGTAGTTTGAAAAGTAGTGTTCTAAATAACAAATTCGTTAAATAGCATATTTAATGTTAAGTCAGAAGGTAAAAGATTTGATTGTTCTTGTGGACATATCTACTTAATGCGAGTAAACTCCCTAACAGTTTGTAACCATATTTATTACTGCAGTTTTGAAAATGTGCTTTCCTCGTGGGGCGCACGTGTGTTTTAACTTTACTCATTTAGTTTGGCTTGGGTAAACCTAGTTTCGTAGCTGTTGTGATTGTGAGTTATTAGAGTCGAGCAGTGGAGCTACGTAAATAGTTAGTATAGTATAGTAACTGATGCAAAATTTGACGATAATGCTGATGAGTAAAGTAGGGAAATAAGATGAAAAGAAAGGAAATTAATTACTAATATTTCTGATGATGAGAGTGTCGTAGGAAGCTAATTGAGAAGTAACACAGTAATTAACAACGTATCACATAATTCAAGCGCGTAGTATTCAAAAAGGGTAGCTTGTCGTACATGATGCTACTTATTAAGTCCAGACGAACAATAAAGCCACTTCCATAAAAATATTTTGCGATTAACCTAGAATGACACAGCCCTTAGCAAACGTTGAATTGCGATAATTGTGGTGTCACCGCCAGACACCACACTTGCTAGGTGGTAGCTTAAATCGGCCGCGGTCCATTTAGTACATGTCGGACCCGCGTGTCGCCACTGTGTAATCGCAGACCTAGCGCCACCACCAAGGCAGGTCTCGTGATACGAGAGAGCACTCGCCCCAGTTGTACGAGAACCTAGCTACCGACCAGATGTACGAAGCCTTTTCTCTCTCATTAGCCGAGAGACAGAATAGCCATCAGCTAAGTTAATGGCTACGAACTAGCAAGGCGCCATTAGCCATACAGTGATTGTAATTAAAGTCTCCTGTGTATCGTCAAGATCGATGTACCACAATGATATTAAAGATAAGTATTAATACAGCTACGTACTTTTCTTAATAACATTAATTACGTAGCCTGTTCCAGTACTTCACGCCCGTCTGCGTTAGTCTAGCTTGCCTTTTCAGCCATCTCAACTTCACGGTGTCGGCCCAGCTACCGACACAACAATAATGGTGGGAGATGGTGAACTCGAGCTATTAAGGTTGACTTCGCGTGCATGTCGAATAAACAGTGACTTTATTACGTGCTTCACTTGTTCTGTATTATAGAACAAATACGATTCTCCTAAAATTTATATTCGCTGTTACTATGACTGACCGTCAAACTACAGTGCTGAGCAAAGAAAGTGAAGCACCTATAAGACATAGTCGGGTATGACTGTAGCTTCGTAGGCATATACCTCTTCGGCGAATATACGTAACTTTCTTGTCGAGCAGTTTACATTCCAATCGAAACATGGACATGGCAAGGGCACTAGGCACACTACGACAGCTGTTGACCATCTTAAGCACCCCGTTTTTACCTGAAGGTACGCTCTGTCCTCTCCAAATAAGTAAATTACGATTCCTTTAAAAACGCTCCCAATAACGTCCTTGAGATGTAAGACGTGAAGAGAGGGGAAAAGGGGCAGGATGAAGGGCTGCAAGTTCATTAGTGTAAGGTGGAAAAAGGGGAGTTACAGAAATTTGTCAAAGACTGAACTATACTCTAAGACTGCCATTTTTCATATAACTTACTCCATGAGTCCGGCAAAGTATCGTGCGTGAAGAACAAAATTTGACGAGATATATACAAAATTTTTGTATCTCAAACGATTGATAGGAACCTCCTGATGTTTTTGCCTAAATGACAAGCGTATGTCATTGGCATAAGCACACTACATCTTTTTAGAGTGTTAATGTGAGTATGAATCCTACGTTTTTGATTCTGAGATAAGAAATTAATAATTAAACCCAATAATCTAACTAGTTATTCAAAAAAAAATATATTTTGTTCATGTGGCAATAACGTACAGTATCTCCAACAACGCAGAAATTTCTCAGTTTTTGAAATTTCTCGTGTTGGCAGTTTTCTCAGAAGTTATATATAAAGTACACTAGTTATTAAGAAAAACGCATTTTTCATGCTGCATATTAAGTTATTTTATTTACCTTGTGCACCCAGGCGCGTTTCGCCTTAGTTACACACCGAGCGAGGTGGCGCAGTGGCTAGCACACTGGACTCACATTCGGGAGAACGACGGTTCAATCCCGCGTCCGGCTATCCTGATTCAGGTTTTCCGTGATTTCCCTAAATCACTCCAGGCAAATGCCGGGATGGTTCCTTTGAAAGGCCACGGCCGACTTCCTTCCCTGCCCTTCCCTAATCCGATGAGACCGATGATCTCGCTGTCTGATCTCCTCCCCGAAACATCCCACCCCAACCCTTAGTTACAAGGCATCTTCAGTGGGTATCAGATCAGCGTTTAATTCATTATTTTTTAAGGCGGAAATCTTTGTAGAATACGGTAGTTAAAGTGCTATCATTGCGAAACAGTGACCAAAAAGAAAACTGCAAACTTTCAAACAGTTTGCCACATGAGTGGCGTATCGACGTACTCATCGTTTGTGTACTCGATCGGGAAGTCGCCCTACATGAACTTGGCAGGACCAGTTATGGTTGTTCACTGTGTGGTTAGTAGACACATGCATGCAGTTTAATGGATACCACTGTCACGTGATAGGCTATTGTAACGTAGCAAAATGGCCTGCTTATAAACGATGAGAACTAGGGAACGGACGTCTAAAAAATAAAAAAGGAACCTGGCGAGGCTTGGAACCATAGCTTCATGATGATGGGGGTTCGATGTCCGAGCAGTCTACTGAGTGAGCTGGTACAGTAGTGGGGGGGGGGCGGGGGGTGACAAGTTCCTCTGTACATTCCGATGCACTGCACAAGGTGACAGTGTTGTCAGTTCCCGCTTTCATACATGAGTTTTCAAAATGCACCCAATTTGATTTTAGTATATAAACTCTTGTCTTGACTCTAGGTGAGGACTCTTCTTCACCTGGATTCAGTTATGTTTGAATATCATGTCAAATATCAAAATGCGAACAACGAAAATTACGTGATGGGGAAATCGTGTTAGGGCAGAAGTGGCGGAGGTTTGTGTGTAGGGGAGGGGGAGAGGGTTGCCAGAGGACTGAAATTACAAATGAAACGTGCGCAACTGCGGATGCGTGCAAACGACGTACTTCTAAGTAAATACGGGCAGCTAAGTTCTATCATTTTGAGGCAAAGTCTTTATTTATCCAGTTTAAATTAAGGAGAACTGTGGAAGGTAGGCACGCAGCTCACGGCTAGAAACTCGCCGCTGCTAACACGAGTGTAATTAACGCCGGGCGGTGCCGGTGTTAAATGCAAATAAGCCCCGGATCCGTGCGTCCCGGGTTCGACCCCTGACATTAACCGCCGCAAGCCCGGCCGCCTCCCACGAGCGCCATTGTTCTTCCGCCCGATAATGGACCATCGGACAATGGCGAGTCGGCCACAATATCGGCAGTCGGCCAGCTCGCCTCCAACACATAACAAAGGCAGAGCTTCCCCGCCGCGCGTCTGCACCATTCCCCGCTGCAGTATCGGCGTTCCTACCACTCCAGAGCTCACGCAGCAAAACAAAGCGCGCACACACGGAAAGCGGTCGCAGTCGTTGAGAGGACGGAGAACATTACCGAAAGATATGGATTTTACTTCGTCAGTTAAGCACTAGAACCCATTTCCAGTGCAACTTGTATTTGCCCCTCAGAAGACAATTGTTTTAATCTTACTTAGTTATTCAACCCTAACATCACCCATTTCATTGTGAACGGCGTTTGTCTCAACTACCTTTCATGAAAGCATTACTTGCAATGATTAACTTGGCCTCGCCTAGTCCAGTAGATTTATTTTCTGCCATTTGCTTATCAAACTCGCGTAACAATATCGGGGAGAAGGACTGCATTGGGAACTAGCTTTTTTTTGTTTTTTAAATTGGTTTGGCCTACTAAGGACCACATGAAATAACTTGTTCATTCATTCTTTTCCTTTCTTTCTTTCCACTAATTTTTCATTCTTTCCTTAGGTATTTCTCTTCTTCCTTATGTCCACATTGCACCTGCCTTTTTCTTTGTTTTTTCCTGCAAGCCCTTGAAACCTTTTACTTTTGCTCTGAACATTTCTCTTTCTTCTATTTCTTCCTCAACTATTTCCATTTCCCTCAGATTTGCTTTAACTGCTTTTACTCATGTATTTGATGTTTTGGGGTTTCTATCAAAAAAGTTAAAAATTATTTTTGTTGCGCTATTTTCATCTACCTTTTTTAACTGTCCATAGAACACAGCTCTTCTCTTCCTCATCGTGTCTGATATTCGCAGTATTTTTTCATAAACTTCTTTATTATTTCTCAGTTTCCATATCTGATTCTCGTAATTTGGTCCCAAGATTCTCCTGATTATTTTCCCTTCCTTGTTTTCTACTTCGTCTGATTGTTTGGCTGTGTTTAACAAAAGGCATTCTGATGCATAAAGGAATTTTGCTTTAATGACAGTGTTGTAATGCCGAAGGTTTGCATTTATGGAAACAGATTTCTTGTTATACATGCTTTTTGTTAGCTGAAAAGCCCCCGCCATTTTCCTTACCCTTGATAAGTTAACTTCTTAGTCTAAAGCATTTGATTGCATTATTTCACCTAGATATTTAAATTTTGTTGCCTTTTTCATTCTACAATAATCAGTTTCCGTATATTTCAGTGCCTCCTTCACATCTGTCATGTACTCTGCTTTTTCAAAGGATATACATAGGCCTGCTTTTGAAGGTGTCAGCCGCGCGGAGTGGCCGCGCGGTTAGAGGCGCCATGTCGCGTACTGCACGGCCCCTCCCGCCAGAGGTTCGAGTCCTCCCCCGGTCATGGGTGTGTGTGTTGTTCTTAGCATAAGTTAGTTTAAGTAGTGTGTAAGTCTAGTGACCGATGACCTCAGCAGTTTGGTCCCATTGGAATTCACACACATTTGAACATTCGAAGGTGTCTCTTGTAGGAGATTTATTTACATTGTTGCATCTGCTACAGTTTTAGCGAAGATGGCAAGATCATCTGCAAAAGCCAGACGATCAAAACTCAGATTATCCCCTTTTCTCTCAACCGTGATTCTTCTAATATCTTCTTCTTCTTCTGTCCTTCCCCCCCCCCCCCCCCTCAATTCTCTGATTACTTTTTCTAGTACGAGGTGCATTCAAGTTCTAAGGCCTCCGATTTTTTTCTAATTAACTACTCACCCGAAATCGATGAAACTGGCGTTACTTCTCGACGTAATCGCCCTGCAGACGTACACATTTTTCACAACGCTGACGCCATGATTCCATGGCAGCGGCGAAGGCTTCATTAGGAGTCTGTTTTGACCACTGGAAAATCGCTGAGGCAATAGCAGCACGGCTGGTGAATTTGCGGCCACGGAGAGTGTCTTTCATTGTTGGAAAAAGCCAAAAGTCACTAGGAGCATGAGGAATCACTTCAAAGTTGTTATCACGAAGAAACTGTTGCGTAACGTTAGCTCGATGTGCGGGTGCGTTGTCTTGGTGAAACAGCACATGTGCAGCCCTTCCCGGACGTTTTTGTTGCAGTGCAGGAAGGAATTTGTCCTTCAAAACATTTTCGTAGGATGCACCTGTTACCGTAGTGCCCTTTGGAACGCAGTGGGTAAGGATTACGCCCTCGCTGTCCCAGAACATGGACACCATCATTTTTCCAGCACTGGCGGTTATCCGAAATTTTTTTGGTGGCGGTGAATCTGTGTGCTTTCATTGAGCTGAATGGCGCTTTGTTTCTGGATTGAAAAATGGCATCCACGTCTCATCCATTGTCACAACCAACGAAAAGAAAGTCTCATTCATTCTGTCGTTGCATGTCAACATTGCTTGGCAACATGCTACATGGGCAGCCATGTGGTCGTCTGTCAGCATTCGTGGCACCCACCTGGATGACACTTTTCGCATTTTCAGGTCGTCATGCAGGATTGTGTGCACAGAACCCACAGAAATGCCAATTCTGGAGGCGATCTGTTCAACAGTCATTCGGCGATCCCCCAAAACAATTCTCTCCACTCTCTCGATCATGTCGTCAGACCGGCTTGTGCGAGCCCGAGATTGTTTCAGTTTGTTGTCATACGATGTTCTGCCTTCATTAAACTGTCGCACCCACGAACGCACTTTCGACACATCCATAACTCCATCACCATATGTCTCCTTCAAGTGTCGATGAATTTCAATTGGTTTCACACCACGCAAATTCAGAAAACGAATGATTGTACGCTGTTCAAGTAAGGAAAACGTCGCCATTTTCAGTATTTAAAACAGTTCTCATTCTCGCTGCTGGCGGTAAAATTCCATCTGCCGTACGGTGCTGCCATCTCTGGGACGTATTGACAATGAATGCAGACTCATTTTAAAACAATGCGCATGTTTCTATCTCTTTCCAGTCCGGAGGAAAAAAATTCGGAGGCCTTAGAACTTGAATGCACCTCGTACACAACTGGACAACAGTGGGGACATTCCATCTCCCTGCCTTACGCCAGTTTTGATCACAAAAGCGTTGGAGATTTCGGTTAAAAATTTAATTTCGCATTTTGTATTTGTTAGAGTGCTTTTTATGATTGCCACTGCCATAGCCTGTCCCAAGCACAGTTGGGGAATGGGCAGGGGAGGAGAAACACCTCTTTAAGAAAAACTTGGTTCATCTGGACTGGGTGATAGTACCTCATGAGAGTCCCTAGCCAGGAAAAAGGCGGAGACCTCAACGATAATGAAGACGGAGATGAAGATCGTCGGTACAGCGGAACTGGCGGAAGAGGCAACCCTACTTTTAGGGATAATATAAAAACTAAAGATTAAAATCCAAATACACTCCTGGAAATTGAAATAAGAACACCGTGAATTCATTGTCCCAGGAAGGGGAAACTTTATTGACATATTCCTGGGGTCAGATACATCACATGATCACACTGACAGAACCACAGGCACATAGACACAGGCAACAGAGCATGCACAATGTCGGCACTAGTACAGTGTATATCCACCTTTCGCAGCAATGCAGACTGCTATTCTCCCATGGAGACGATCGTAGAGATGCTGGATGTAGTCCTGTGGAACGGCTTGCCATGCCATTTCCACCTGGCGCCTCAGTTGGACCAGCGTTCGTGCTGGACGTGCAGACCGCGTGAGACGACGCTTCATCCAGTCCCAAACATACTCAATGGGGGACAGATCCGGAGATCTTGCTGGCCAGGGTAGTTGACTTACACCTTCTAGAGCACGTTGGGTGGCACGGGATACATGCGGACGTGCATTGTCCTGTTGGAACAGCAAGTTCCCTTGCCGGTCTAGGAATGGTAGAACGATGGGTTCGATGACGGTTTGGATGTACCGTGCACTATTCAGTGTCCCCTCGACGATCACCAGTGGTGTACGGCCAGTGTAGGAGATCGCTCCCCACACCATGATGCCGGGTGTTGGCCATGTGTGCCTCGGTCGTATGCAGTCCTGATTGTGGCGCTCACCTGCACGGCGCCAAACACGCATACAGCCATCATTGGCACCAAGGCAGAAGCGACTCTCATCGCTGAAGACGACACGTCTCCATTCGTCCCTCCATTCACGCCTGTCGCGACACCACTGGAGGCGGGCTGCACGATGTTGGGGCGTGAGCGGAAGACGGCCTAACGGTGTGCAGGACCGTAGCCCAGCTTCATGGAGACGGTTGCGAATGGTCCTCGCCGATACCCCAGGAGCAACAGTGTCCCTAATTTGCTCGGAAGTGGCGGTGCGGTCCCCTACGGCACTGTGTAGGATCCTACGGTCTTGGCGTGCATCCGTGCGTCGCTGCGGTCCGGTCCCAGGTCGACGGGCACGTGCACCTTCCGCCAACCACTGGCGACAACATCGATGTACTGTGGAGACCTCACGCCCCACGTGTTGAGCAATTCGGCGGTACGTCCACCCGGCCTCCCGCATGGCCACTATACGCCCTCGCTCGAAGTCCGTCAACTGCACATACGGTTCACGTCCACGCTGTCGCGGCATGCTACCAGTGTTAAAGACTGCGATGGAGCTCCGTATGCCACGGCAAACTGGCTGACACTGACGGCGGCGGTGCACAAATGCTGCGCAGCTAGCGCGATTCGACGGCCAACACCGCGGTTCCTGGTGTGTCCGCTGTGCCGTGCGTGTGATCATTGCTTGTACAGCCCTCTCGCAGTGTCCGGAGCAAGTATGGTGGGTCTGACACACCGGTGTCAATGTGTTCTTTTTTCCATTTCCAGGAGTGTATGTCTGTTCCCATATCGGGTGGCATTTGGTCAGCGTTTGTATCCCAAGAGAGGGGCGGCTGGAAAGAAAAACTCTGGGACTTACAATCTCAGTTTTAAATGTTAATTAACATCCACCAATTCCCCAACAAGCACAACAAGTAGATTATGCATGATGGAACTAGCTTTATTGATTTTATTTCGTTTTATCTCATATCAGCATCATATGATACCCTTTACCCATAACCTAATCATGGTTGACTCTGTGCTATATGAATGTTTGGTTACTTTGGACTGCGTGCATGATTGCAGAATTAGTATAGCTTTCTTGGTTCTTGTGGTAGAAGTCTGGGAATATCAATCGAATTTTAACTTTGAAAGCTTGCTTCTGGCGTCACTGGACCAGAGGCAAAGTTTCTTCTGCTTTTTTCAAATTTCGTCTTGCGATTGGTCAGTCAGACCAATAGACGAAATGATGAATTTTTCACTGAACTCTTCTTCGAATTTTCTTCCATAAACTTGTGGGAATCTTGAGTAACGGGTGCTGGAACTTTTAGCAACCAGGAGATCGAGCGAAGTGTTTGGCATCATGGGATCGTTTGTCGTTTACGACAGGTTACTTGCCACTGCCATACCCACCTAGGATGTTGCACCAGGCCACAGAGTTTCTGAAGTTTTGGAAAGTTTCGCAATCAGTGAATCGAGGTCTGACGGTGTTGAGAGTAACACGTGCTGCTCTCGAGAGCACTTGGGATAAAACATTTTGGTTGGAAATCTGATTAGTTGTTTCGTTTCGTAATGTAGATAAACCACTGAGTAATTAAATTCAGTTATCAAGGGAATTACGTAGCTGAATTTCACGTTTGTTATTTTTATCGGTTTTCAACTTTAGTTTTTGGAAAGGCGACTAGGGTTTTGCTAGCCAACCACATTAGGATTTCTCCATTTGTGCTCTAGAATTCTCTTGAGCAGAATGAATGGTCACAACCCTGACAGCTGCTCGCAGCTCATAGGAGTTATTGGTGAATTTATCTTCTAGTGTCTTCCTTCCACTTTTGTAGCGATTTCTCGGATTTTTAATGCATTTACAAGAGTCGCGGTCCTTTGCTGACAGAATAACATCCATAGGATTTGTTAAGAAATCAAATTCCTTTGAAATCGTAACATTAATGTGATTTTTGCTTGTTAAATGATTGCTAAACTCGAGGAGAGTAGACCTCGTGAAAATAAACACCCTTTCTGATGACGTATGATTCCCTAGTCTTTTCGCCTACGAGCTTTCCACCGCTCCTTTCCATCTCCTGTTATTGATGAGAATAGTTGACCTGTTTGGGAAATTTCTTTTTAAATTATCAGTGAAATTCATTCTCTGCCAGTCTTACTGAAGTCGTTTAGTCGGATTCCGCTGCACGTTTTAGATAACTCGTAGGATCGGGAGTCGTTATATCCTCTTATTGACTTCAGACGACATTGAGTTCATTGGAATTTGTCAATAGAGAGGTTCTGCCTACTCTTGATGGAAAGCACAATTGCTCCACCAAGTCTATTAGATATGGCGAAAGGCGTATCCCGTATTTTAAATACAGCTAAAGTTCAGAATTAAGGTTAAATCTAATTAAGTGAAAAATGGACATATTTTAGTTCAATCCTTATATCCACAAATAATAACATCCAAACTAAGCTTCTCAAGAATCTTCGGACCACCACCTATGTTTGACTTGGGCACTTCCATCACTTCCATAAGTATTACCATTTCCATAGCCCACCTTCACACCCCCAATATCCTCCAAAGTTTACTACTATCAGACGATTTGACATCTGTGGTACAATGGACTAAAGAAAAACAAAAATTAATTCCTAATAAACCAAAGTAAAGCCCTCTGAACCAGTCATAATTTCGTCTCAAGCAGTCTCATCCCGAAACACAACTGATGCTGCAGTATATCACAAGAATCACAAATCTGCACCATCTAAAGCTATCTCTGAAGCGTACTGTTACACAAAATGTGTCAGATACAATGATCACATTTCCTTCACATTTCACACTTCACCAAAAACGGTTCTGCTCTTCAGCCCTTCAAACACGCAATTCCTGCACTCAATTTGTAATCTGTCCCCTTCTTCCTACTTCCATCTGTTGTCTACATTAGTCTTTTATGAAGATTTGAGAGGAGCGAAGATTACAATAAACTTTCTGGTTTACTTAGCTCGTCATCCAGAGTTGGCTCCAGTTCTTCTTGTTTTGGGTCCGATTCTTGACGCTGAAAATGTCACATTTTAGCTCCTCACGGTTGGATTGATCTAAATAAATTTGAAGATGATTGTTGCAGAATTTTTGTTTTCACGTAAATATATTTTTCAACATTTTTAGCATATCATATAATCTTTTGATTTTTCACATTAACAAACTCGAAATTACAGTGTCCGCAAAAAATATAAAAATACGCCCGATCATATCAGAGGCATGCTTACGACCCTCACAGTCTGTGGAAATAGCCATATTCCAAAAGGATTACAATTTTTCTTAACAAATCAGTTTCTGTTAATTTCTGTTACATTATTACATTCGATTATTATTTCATAAATGAATCCAGAAATAAACATAGTAACCACTACAGTATTGCGCAATTAATATAATGTATAAACTGTAAGTGTGACAATAGTTCGTATTTCAAATGTTTCTAAAAAAAATAATTTTAACTGTACATTCATAACAAGCACTTATCGATTATAACATCGAGACTAAAACATTTTATAAAGTAATTAATTTTTATAAATTTTAGATTGAAATATAACATGCTGTGTATAAAATTATATGAAAGTTTTAAGAAAAGAAACTGAGATAGTTTTCATCTGTCCAAAATTCGAAAAATAATACTGGTATCGGCAACTGATGTTGAGGAAAAGTAATATTAGAGGAGGCTGTCCCGTTACAAGTTCAAATTTGCTATGTGTGATTCAGGGTCCGTTTCAAGATAGGAACCCATTTGATCTTTCCACACCGATTGCAGAGCCAAATCACTTGCACATATTTCATTTTTTTCGATATTTAGTTATGCAATTCATTCCTTGATACGAAAAAAGCGGGGAACGTCCTCACGCTAATTCGTCGGTAGCGTGCAGACTGTAATGAGGTGCAGAGTACCGAGAGAAGTAATATTGTGTGTGAAGAAATTGAGTAAGCTTTAAACTTCCCCGTGTTTGCGGAAGATGTTTCCAGACGGTCACGTCGCGGACACACAGTTCACCTGCCGCACGCAACGGAAGCCGGCCAAATGTCTGCGAGGTTGGAGGCGTTCTACCCGACAAGACAGTGACCACTGACCAAGAACAATGTGGGCCTTCGACCTCTGTGTTCAATTGCCGCCGGAGGCACCCTCCTTGATCTCTACATCTACATGTACATTTATACTCCGCAAGCCACCCAACGGTGTGTGGCGGAGGGCACTTTGCGTGCCACTGTCATTACCTTCCTTTCCTGTTCCAGTCGCGTTTGGTTCGCGGGAAGAACGACTGCCGGAAAGCCTCCTTGCGCACTCGAATCTCTCTAATTTTACATTCGTGATCTCCTCGGCAGGTATAAGTAGGGTGAAGCAATATATTCGATACCTCATCCAGAAACGCACCCTCTCGAAACCTCGACGGCAAGTAACGCCGTGATGCAGAGCACCTCTCTTGCAGAGTCTGCCACTTGCGTTTGCTAAACATCTCTGTAACGCTATCACGCTTACCAAATAACCCTATGACGAAACGCAGCGCTCTTCTTTGGATCTTCTCTAACTCCTCTGTCAACCCGACCTGGTACGGATCCCACACTGATGAGCAATACTCAAGTATAGGTCGAACTAGTGTTTTGTAAGCCACCTACTCTGTTGATGGACCACATTTTCTAAGGAATCTCCAATGAGTCTCAACCTGGCACCCGCCTTACCAACAATTAATTTTATATGATCTCGGAGTTTAGAGTACGGGGCAATAAACTCTCGCAGTTGTCACGACGGCAGAAGGCTGCTTTTCGGCGAGAGTTTCGTATCGTGAAGAAAAAGGGCGTGGTTCAGCACCACAAACTGTAGGCCTTTTCAGTAATAATTCGCGGAAACGTCCACCCAATTCCGACCGAACCGCTGATGCACACGAAGCTCCTAACAGACTCCGTTAACGCCAGAAGCTTCGAGTATAAGCTGCTCACAGTAGCCGGGATTGGCTAGACGGCAGGGACGTCAGCTAAAGATCCCTGCCTTCAGAAAAACTAAACGGAAAATTATTCATTGTCATGAAAATTGACAGATTACGTTAGTGAGAAACTTAGAACACCTATTATAGGGCCTAGGATTGGTAATTTAATTGTTGAATGGTCACCAATGGCCAGCTCCTCACACAGTGAAGCAGAAATTCACTTTGTGCTGAGGAAGAGGGGTTCTCGAGGACTTGCTTTTTGACTGTCGCACCAGACAGTCATGTCAGTCTGCAGCGGGGAGTCTGCTTGTCTAGTTATCCGAGCAGTGCTAACAGGGATGGGCATCGATTGGTCTCCAGTCCGGAGGCTACCGATTTGGTGCTCAGGCGACTTACCTAGCAGCCGTCATCAGCGAGGTGTCCACGTGCAGTATTTGGTCGGCAACGCACGCAGCTCTAGCTTCTGATGTTACGATCTATTGTTGGAGCTCCCAAAATAGCAGCTCAGGGACTTTTACTTGTTGCATTCAACATTTCACGTTCACTTTGATAGGTAGGAGTGGGCTTCAGTATCCAATTTACGATTTCTTAACTCCTTTCGTCGTTTAATTTGCATCTTTCCGCCCCCTTGTTCGCAGTAGAGGAGTCTCAGTCCGTTTTGTGCAGTAGCGATAGATAGAGGGAATTACTGTCTTCTCAGTCACTTATTCTCTGTTTGCAGATTGATTTGTACTTTTCTCATGATAATCGCTATTCTGATAAAATATTGCTCTGAATCAATGTCTGTTTAAAGACTATAAATTTAACAGTATGCCGGCCGGGGTGGCCGAGCTGTTCTAGGCGCTACAGTCTGGAACTGTGCGACCGCTACGGTCGCAGGTTCGAATCCTGCCTCGAGTATGGATGTGTGTGATGTCCTTAGGTTGTTAGCTTTAAGTAGTTCTAAGTTCTAGGGGACTGATGACCTCAGAAGTTAAGTCCCATAGTGCTCAAAGCCATTTGAACTATTTTTTTAACAGTATGATAGTAAGATTGAATTTATCAGTTCATCAGATAGTCTTACCTTAATTCCTACCAATCGTTACTTTGAAGGAGACATTTTTTTATCAATCTGTTAAATTACGTGTGTAGCTAGTCCTCATACAGGTCTCGCAACAGGGTGAAATTAAGATAGCACACTGCCTTGCGCTGAATAATGTAGGAACTCTTGGGTGGAATTTGCGTTAGAGCATCACACTTCCATCATTTGCATTCCCTATGGGTCCTCACTGAGGTGGACATGTGGCTAGTTTCCACCGTGGGCTCGCTACACTTCACCACAAGCCTTTTCAGTCAACGCTCACACAATATTTTTATTGGCGGAGCAAGGTCGGACATTTTTGACATTTTCACTGTCTAAACTGCTTCGTCGAACAAACAATATTGTACTCATATTTCTGTAATCGATTTCATCACAAGTATTTTCTCCCATCCAAACCACCGCCCTTTAACCTTAATGCACAGTCCCATTATGTCCACTCATGACCGTTTTCCTGTATCATCATATTAAAAAGAAATGCAAGCCCCTAGTACCTGCTGTGGTACATTTTTAAGTTCCAATTACTCAAATAAAAGTGACGGCATACCTCGTAAGTTACTTGGTAGCAATTCATAACGTCCACGGGATCAGTCACCATTTTCATACTTCGAGGATTACCTTAAACACTGTAAGTAAATGTCTCTCGAAATTAAATTATATGTTATACTAGCGACTAGCTGCAGCTTTGCGCGGGTGGCACTCTGCGACCGGACGACTGGTTTGGCGTAGCGCTAATAAATCATATACACAAATCTTCCTCGTGAATCAATCTACATATTATCGAAAATCGTACCAAAATCCCTAAGTCCAGTGAATACTCTTCAGATGTAGACAGAAAAACGCTGCGAGGGACTTTAATTTGTAATAATAGATGACTTTTTTTTAGTGAGAAGTGCCTTAGTTATTACCAGTTGTAACCTGAAGTCATACCCGATCGTTTCCCACACCGTTACGCCAAGCGAAACACCGCTCTACCTCTCTAAAACATTGCAAGAGTTGGACCTCTCCCCTGGTCGCAGCAATAGTCGCTGACGTCGGCCGTCTGGGGTGTTCTCCAGAACCGAGATTCATCCCCGAAGACAGTGCGACACCATCATGAAGAGCCATACTTCCCCTGTCGTGGCACCACTCCAAACGCAGCCGCTTGAGTTGTATGGGTCGGTAATTCCTCATTCCGGCTACTACTAATCTCCTATCAACTGTGCGGGATGAGTGAATGTTGGGGGGCGGGTTGGGGGGGGGGGGGGGGGGAAGTGGATTACTTGTTCTCAAATGAGTGCCACAGAAGACGTGATTGGGTTACGATGTACCTGGTGCACAATACGGTGATCCTCCTATGTGGTGGCCGGACGTGGTCGGGTGGAACCTTGACGACGGGGTATGTCCGCCCCTCATGTTACGTCCGCAGCTCGTGGCCTAGTGGCTAGCGTTGCTGTCTCTGGATCACAGGGTCCTGGGTTCGATTCCCGGCCGAGTTGGGGATTTTCTCTGCCTGGGGACTGGGTGTTTGTCTAGTCCTCATGATTTCATCGTCATCATCATCATCATTCGTGACAGTGGCTAAATTTGACTGAGTAAAGAAATTGGACTGTGTGAAAAATTGGGACTTTGTGTGGGCGTTGTTGACCGCGCAGTTGAGCTCCCAACAAAACCAAACATCATCATCACTCTCACGTTCACATTTAGCCCAACGTCGGGACGGAGCGAGGTGGTGCAGTGGTTAGCACACTGTGTAAGCGTATTGTCATATCGCTGGCTTAGTTGTGGAGTATCTTTGCGGGCAGCCGCGTCTGTAGAGAGTCGAGCACGGGACACTGAACTTGGGTGTTGTGTTGTGGGTAGCTCTGCCTGTAAGAAGCTTTGTTAGTATTCAGGTTGAAGTGTTGCTACATGTGCTGTTACAGTAAAGTGATGAAATATGGAAGTGATTCAGAGGAAAGTGGGCCAAGAAGTAATTAAAAGATGAGCAGTGCCGCCGATAACGTATGTATGTATCCTCTCGTTGCGTGTCGTACCGTACAGTATGAGGACGTGCGTTCGATTATCGCGTTCCGCATTATCAACAATCAGCCGCGCCGCGACGGTTACGCGCGCGCTCGTACAAGTGAGAACTGAGATCTGAAAAATTAACTTTACGGACAGCGTTATATCATTACTAGTGTCAAGGAGGACTGGCACCAAAAGAAATCTGCGTATGCGTGGCGAGCGTCAGAACTTTCGTTCGATTATCCGGCTTTCGCATCATCAACAACCATCCGCGCCGTGTTCGGTACGTGTACGCTCGTCCAAGTGATATTGTGCACAGATAATCGTCAAGACTGTCAACTGGGATAAACATTTACGACTTAGAGTGTAAACAGTGCAACCTGTGATTTCCATATCGCCTCAGAATATAGATGTTCATACCAGACGTAGAACAGTGTTGTGCTTAACGTTGAGTGGCTCCCCTAAACCCGCTTTCATATTTAGATAGATAATTTTAGGCAAGCCAGCAGCAGTGTGGAGCAGAACAGTACGACCGCCGCAGGATTATCAGGTGCGTGGTGCGGACAGGGCGCACGGTCAAGCAACGGTCACGAAACAACAACCAGTTTAAAGGTACAACCCCACCCATTTGTACTCCCGGGCGTGTTACAACTGGACTCGCATTCGGCAGGACGATGGTCAATATCCGCGTCCGGCCATCGAGATTTAGATTTTCCACGATTTCCCTAAATCACTTCAGACAAATGAAGGGACGGTTCCTTTGAAAGGGCACGGCTTATTTCCTTCCCCATCCTCCCCTAATCCAATGGGGTCCATGACCTCGCTGTTCGGTCCGCTTCCTCCAAATCAATCAACGAACCAATCCAATCTCGGGCCGCTCTCATATCCGAACGCCCCACAAGTCTGGATATTTCACGGTTCCACCAGGCGGCCAAATGGAGACGCACAATGAGACCCCTTTCAAATTGTGTCAGGTGCTGTTTACGCTGCCCAATCCGAGTACGCGGATTCTCCGCGTCCTTCACAGTGACCGCCCTACACCTGACGCTGGTGACGCCCCATGTATACCCTACAAGGCCTCCTAACATTTACTTCTACTTGTTTGCTGTTTTAGTCTGGTATCTATATGAAAGAAGAGACCAAATGTCGCAATGAATTGACATGAAAAAAGCACGTAATATTTTAACATAATTTCCTCTGTGTTATTCATAAAGATTATGTTGTTTAAGGGACGAAATCTACATAGAATATATACATAAAATAAAAATAGTAAAATAACTAAAAAAACCTACATAGTGTCATTTGGCCATCTGGCGCACAGATACTTATCTGTTTATCCGGAATGCAGAAAGCACACGCTGCCGGTCTGTTACACTATGCAGCATTGGTAAATCACAAATTTTGTAATTTATAATTCTGTACTAGACTACTATAAAACACTACACTACGCAGCACTATACTACACAACACTGCACTACACTACTTCACCTGGTATCAGGACCAAGCTGCACCTCTCGTTTGTCTGGATGGTTAGGACCCAGCGTGCTGAGGATTCACAGAGGCTGCACTGCTGTGTCACCCAAGGTGTGGAGAGTGGGGGATGGTTGTCAGGGTCTGAGGAAGTCCTTCCTGGTCCTCCCTGAGGCTCATCTCGTCGCTGGATCCAGAAGGTTTTTGTAGGTATGTTCTGTTGTGGCGCGTCGCGTAATTATAACCATGTCCTCTTATACCGATGGTTAAACAGTGGCCTCCAGTACGTCCAAAAAGAGAGATGTAAATACAGTACGGAGCATTGTAATGACACGGGATTTCGGGAGGACATGATTAAAACGAAGGAATTTTCCATTGCGGCAGAAACTTCTCACGAAATTTAAATCATCAACTTTTTACTCCGAATGAGAAAATATTTTGTTGGCGCCCACCTACATAGGGAGAAACGATCATCACAATGAAATAAGGGAAATCAGAGCTCTCATGGAGAAATATAGGCGTCACTTTTTCCGCATGCTATTCGAGATTGGAATAACAGAGAATTACTGTGAAGGTGGTTCGATGAACCCTCTGCCAGGCACTTAAATTTGATTTGCAGAGTATCCATGTAGATGTAAATGTCTCTCAACCAAGTAGGCTTGCAGTTCATAAGGTGATACTTTAGCTGTTAGTTCAGATTATGCCGCAGCTCCTCATTCCTTATTATACACTGAAGTGCCAAAGAAACTGATGTAGGCATGCGTATTCAAATACACACATATGTAAACAGGCGGAATACGGCGCTGCGGTCGGCAACACCTATATAAGACAACAAGTTTCTGGCGCAGTTGCTAGATCGGTTGCTGCTGCTACAGTGGCAGCTTATTAAGATTTATGTGAGCGGTGTAGTCGGCGCACAAGCGATGGGACACAACATCTCCGAAGTAGTGAAGAAGTGAGCAATTTCCCGGACGACCTTGTAAGAGGTCCACGACTAAGGAATTTATTGCTAGTGCACTCGAGCCGTTGTTATTTCGATGGATTGCTCACGCGCTGCCTGCGATATGTAAGCTACAATAGAATCGCAGACCAGAGAGCAGTGGCGGCAGCAGTAGGGGTAGTAGCTCGAAGTCGGGCGGTTGGGTGAGGTCGGTCTTAGAGAGCAGTTGTCTACTCGTATAGCTCACAGAGAGCACTCGTGTGTCCTGTATGAAATTACCAAGGCCGGTCGTGGAGAACGATGGCGGTGCCTGAGCGACGTAGTATAAGGTAAAAGCAAAAAATATTATTATTTATTGCCGCGCACATATGTAATTTGCGACAACTCATTTTGCACTATTATTATATCAAAGTCACATGTAAATAATTTTCAATAATTTTTCAATAATAATCTTTCTTATAAAGATAACTTTCGACAGCCATTCATTTGAATTTAAAGTTTTTACTAATTTCTCCTATCCATAGTCATGCCAATTGTCGTAAATAAAAATCAGTTGCTGCTTTTTTTATACATAACAAAATCTAGTGGCCAGCATTGCACTGTGCTGTGCTAGAAAATTTTCTTATAGGATCAGATATATGCGCGTTATCCGGCGATATAACTGAGGTAAGAATCTTCAGTTTATTAAGAATGACTTTTCAGGGCCATGACGCAGCATTGCTGACGTCTAGATTCTCCAGTTTAGATTCACAGTCAGTTAATTATTGAAAGATTATATATGAGTCACATTTTCATTGGGAGGTTAGTCAGATTTTTATTCCGAGGTTACGGAAATAAACTGTTGCGAAGTTACAACCGTTTCACGAGTGTACCGTGCAACTCAGGAATTCTGTAAAACATCAGATCTCCAATATCGATGAAGCCGGAAAAAGATCCTGCTAGAACGGGACCAACGGCGGCTTAAGAGAATCGTTCAACGTGACAGAAGTGCAACACTTCCCCAAATTGCTGCAGATTTCAATGCTGGGCCATCAACAAGTGTCAGTGTGTAAATAATTCAACGAAACATTATCGATGTGGGCTTTCGTAGCCGAAGGCCCACTCGCGTAGCCTTGATGACTGCACGACACAAAGCTTTACGCCTGTACTGTTGATGACTAGAAACATGTTGCCTGCTCGGTCGAGTCTCATTTTAAATTGTATAGTGCGGATAAACGTGGACAGGTATGGAGACAACCTCATGAATTCATGGACACTGCATGTCAGGAGCCAACTGTTCAAGCTGGTGGAGGCTCTGTAATGGGTTTGGGCGTGAGCAGTTGGAGTGATATGGGACAACTGATACGTCTAGATACGACTCTGACAGGTGACACGTACATAAGCGTCGTGTCTGGTCATTTGCATCCATTGATGTCCAAAGTGCGTTCCACTGGACTTGGGCAATTCCAGCAGGACAATGCGACACCCCACACGTCCAGAATCGCTACAGAGTGGCTTCAGGAACACTCTTCTGAGTTTAACCACTTCCGCTGGCAACCAAACTCCCCAGACATGAACATTATTGAGAATCCCTCCTCCCTTGTATTCTTACGGATTTATGGACAGTCCTGCAGGATTCATGGTGTCAATTCCCTACACCACTACTTCAGACATTAGTCGACTCCATGCCATGTCGTGTTGCGGCACTTGTGCGTGCTCGGTGGACGGGGGGGGGGGGGGGGGGGAGGGGGCTACATTACCAGATGCGTTCCTGTCCTGGTCTATAATAACTTGTGTAACGATACACTCCCAGACGATGTGATTCGGGGTGCCGACCGCTCTCCATTCACAAGTGTCTGTGGTGCACTGTTGTATTTTTAGTAAGTAGCTGGGATATGGGCCATGTCTCAATAGGCGGTGCAAAGCCCCCTTTGTCGGAAGGAAGTGTCATTTTTGTTCTTTCTTTTATGTTGGGAAGGAACTGATAGGTTCTTCTCCCTGATTCCCCCCTGTCCCAGATTTCTTGGTATTCATTACCAACGCTTGATTTTATTTTCCACATTCGATATGGCTCTTGTGCTCAGTATCTCCTTTACCTTAACATATTCGCTCTTTTTGAATCATAAGGGTAGCAAGCCTAATATCACCAGCAGCGTCTCAGTCGATGTTTTCTACGCACACCTGTCGGGCGCAGAAGCACACTCCTTTGTGTTCGCCGTAGCACCTGTGCTGTCCTTACCTTTCTGGTTCTATGAGCGCAAACGCTCGACCCGTATCCCACAATGGCGAGTAAGACTGCGTTGTAGTAACGACATTAAACACGAACAACACAAATGCACTCTGGTAGTCGTTCTTTCTGTCACAGAGAATAGGCGGTTTTCATGTGTTGAAAATATGGTTCGGATAAATCGCATTTAGGTCAATATTCTCACAAAACATCTCTTATTTTCATGTAATCAAAGCTTAAAAACCAATAAATATCAAGATCTGGTCACGTCATCGAGAACGCTCTGGTAGGGGCTGAAGCAGTGGTGGCGTCACAACCTGGGAGTAAGACGAAGCTATATGTGTGATTCAAGAGTGTTAGCAGAAGTTACGTAAGAACCTTGTACTTTTTCTGAAACTAGTTTAGCTATTTATTGACGGAAAACGGATTTGCAGCATTTAAGTAACAATATAAATGAATTTTGTGAACGCAGCTAGTGGAAACTTTACGATTATTGATGCGTTTTATGCTCCACTCATTTAGAGCGGCGATGTATGCAAGGACGGACACTCTTTTGCCTGCTCTCTGCAACCTCATTAAACTTGCTCAAAACTAAGAGATTGTGGAACTTTTGCAAATGGGTCCGTATCTTGTGTCTAGACTGTCGACTGTCACTTATGAAATACGGCTCTAAGCACAATCAAATAATTCTTGGCAAATCCTAGTCCTGAGTTCCGCCAATACAAGATACTCTGCAGACGTACCGCCAGATGCACGCCTTTTGTGGCGCAACGGATAACGTATGTGACTACGGATCAGGAGAACACAGGTTCGATACCTAACACTATTATAAGGTTTTAAAAGTGTTACTCGAAATATGAAAACAGCTTTAGCAAGAACTTATTGTAGCAATACTTGTTTTGTAAGTAAAACCGCCTTTTCCTGCTGCCACTTAATTTATTTATCCCAGACAAGTTTCGCCTTTTTCTTGTTCTAAGGCATCATCAGTGGAATGATTTGCTGATCTGCTGTTCCTCACGTCTGGTCTAGGGGTCGTATTACCATTTTATTACCGACATATAAGCAAAACTTTGAATTCTGACCTTTATCACACTGTTCACCACATTTCTCATCTTTTTTGTAGTGTACTATTGTTCTTTTGTCACTCGATATAACTTTCTTCGGACATTGCTTTTAACAACATAAATATTGCAACTCCATTACACGTTTCCTCCTTACGTAATGGAGTTGCAATATTTACGTTGTTAAAACCAGTGTTCGAAGATATAGTTATATCGAGTGACAAAAGAACAATAGTACACCACAAAAAGTAGGTGAAACATGGTGAACAGTGTGAAAAAGGTAAGATGAGAGGAAACGCCAGGTGAGAGGAAACGCACATCAGTAAATCATCCCACTGATGATGCCTTAGAACAAGAAAAAGGCGAAACGCCTCTGGGAAAACTAAATTAAGTGGCAGCAGGAAACGGCGGTTTTATTTACAACAAAAGTTCAAAAATGGTTCAAATGGCTCTGAGCACTATGGAACTTAACAGCTCAGGTCATCAGTCCCCTAGAACTTAGAACTACTTAAACCTAGCTAACCTAAGGACATCACACACATCCATGCCCGAGGCAAGATTCGAACCTGCGGCCGTAACGGTCGCACGGTTCCAGACTGAAGCGCCTAGAACCGCTCGGCCACTCCGGCCGGCCTACAAAACAAGTACTTCTATGCTTGCTGCGGAGGATGGCCACGCAAACAAACTTGTTATTGTAGCAGTTGTTTCGATGGTGGAACCGAGCTTCCAACTATGTGCAAAGAAGCGGCTGTAACGTCAAATTTTACTAAGAATTTAATTTCGTTGACTGACGCTATCCTTATTTGTAACAATGGGAAAGCGTATCTCGGAGGTAAATTAATGTTAATTTCAGAGTGCAAGTCATGTTATATTAAGTAAGGCAACTCGTGAATCGACATGATGGAATTTTTCCGGTACAGTGCAACGAAATTTTATGCACCTTCTCATTCCCTGAGACAGTCAAAAATAATTTTTCAAGAGTTTTTATGGATGAATTTAGTTTGTACTGTGTGGTATTACACACTATTTGTAATCCATTTTCCGAAACGTAAATTCCAAAACAAGACATCATTGTGCTTTAGCTTTATGACAGTAGAAGAAGTGAGCTAGCCAGTGACGTCACAGGCATCGCATAACTCGAATGGAGCCTTTTGGCGGGCTTTCAAATTAGTTGAATTTCATTCCCATTTTTATAAAAGAACACTGAAATTCAATAAGGAAAAAAGCATGTTATGAGCATAAAATGACATAATTTAAAACGATTTCCAGAAAATAGTCAAATGCCCTGTTACAATCACATTCATTAACATATTTGCCGATTGTGTGTACATGTATAAATTTACATTGAAACCTGAACATGTCTTTCGGGACTTCACTTTTTTCTTTGTCGGATCGTGTCGATAGGTCAGACAAGACAGACCATCAAAACACTACATTATAACAAGTACAGTTGCAGAGGCAGAGATTTTAAGTAGATGAAAATGTCAAAATACAAGGTTAATTCATTTCACATTACTTGGTTTCTTTTAATACTTTTCATTCGTTAGGTGGTGCGGGCTGTTAGAATTCTGATCCATTTGAAAGCAGGGACGTTTTCAATCTTTTTGATAGAACGGTTACACAGAGTGGTACAGCGGTTACGTAATAGATGAATAACAAGCTTGGATTGCCGCTGGCCGCTGTAAGCTCGATGCGCCGCCAGCTACACAATCACTTTGCGTTGCTCGGCACTGCACTTTTTACCCTTTTATGATTCCTGTCGACGCGAGCTTTCCTCTGACCAGATTTTTCAACCGAGTGAGGTGGCGCAGTGGTCGGCGTACAGGACTCACATTTAGGAGGACGAAGGTTCAAATCTGCGTCTGGCTATACATGTTGGGGGTTTCCGTGTATTCCCCAAATGCCAGGATGTTTCTTTTGAAACAGCACAGCCGATTTCCTTCCCAATCCTTCCTTAGCTCGAACTTTTGCTCCATCTCTAATGACTTCGTTGTCGAGAGGACAGTAAACTCTAGTCTTCCTTCCTTGCATTTTCTGTAAATACGAACGTATTTACCAGTCGTATGATACTACATATTTCATTATTCTGTACTTTTCAATTCAATAATGATTTTCACTTTCTTTAGGGCGAATATTGATTGTCTCACTCCGGGTCCGAATAGTGCTTCGCAAGATCTTCACAGTGACACCCGAATCAATGTAGTAGGTAAAAGCGTTTCCACACACTACACCAATTTATAGCTTTACACGAAGCTAATTCGTAACAATGACGCGCATGCCCCTACACTAGTACTATGACATCACGGGCGAAACAAGTACTGTGCGAAAAACACGTACAGAAATGACTTATACGTTGTGCGCTCATCCATTCCTTACGCACTATTAGGCTCCTGTATTCGAGTGGCGTTCAGTAAGTAACGCAGACCTTTTTTTCCAAAGCTGGTTGGTTTTATACAGGATTGCAGCACACCATCTTATTCCCCATTCTTTTGGCTACAAAACACTATTTTTCGACATAATCTCCGATCACTGCGATGGTCTTACGGTACCTTACTGAGAGGGCCTTTATGCTCGCATGGTATCACTTTACTGGTCGACGTCGGAGCCAACGCCTTACTGCAATAACCTCCCAATCATGCACGTACTAATTTCAACGGTGTGCATCCCTCATGGAGGCAAACAGATGGAAGTCGGAAGGTGCGAGATCCAGGCTGTAGGGTGGATGAGGAAGAACAGACCCATAAAGATTTGTAACCTCCTCACTGGTGCTCAGACTTGTGTGAAGAAGGAGAGGTTCGTTTGCATTATTGTGGCGACTAACACGCGAAGTCGTTTCTTCTATTTTCTAAGGGTAGCACAGTGCACTTCAGAGTTGATCGTTGCACCACGAGGGAGGGCATCAAACAGAACAACCCCTTCAAAATCTCAGAAGGCTGTCGCCATGACTTCGCCGGCTGAAAGTGGGGCTTTGAACATTTTCTTTGGTGGAGAGGTGATTTCGCGCCACTCCATGGATTCTATCGCAGGGTATCAGTTGTCCTCTGCCGGCTCCGCATTGGCCATGGTTACCTACTCCGACGCTAGGACCCACCTCAGTGTCACTGTGACTCCCAAATGACAGTCGTCCACCTCTTGCTGGACTGCCCACTTTTAGCCGCTCTGCGGCGGACTTTTAACTTTCCCAGCACCCTGCCTTCGGTGCTGGGCGACAACGTCTCTACAGCAGCTTTAGTTTTACGTTTTATCCGTGAGAGTGGGTTTTATACTTCTATGTAGGTTTTAGTGCATGTCATTTGTCCCTCTGTGTCCTCCACCCTAGTGCTTTTAGGGTGGAGGTTTTAATCTGTTGCAGAGTGGCTGTCTTTCCCTTTTTATTCTCCTGTTTGGCCAGCCACTGTAATCTGCTTCCATGTTTTACTCTTTTATGTTTCTAGCGTCTCTCTGTTGTTTTCTTTCACTCTCTTTGTTCCTTTTAGTGTTCGTTGCCTTCCCTTCGCTCTTGTGGTTTTTCCTTTCTCCCCGTTTTGTGTTGTATGTTCCGTCCGTTTTATTCTTACACTTGTGGCATTGTTTTATTAGGAACAAGGGACCGATGACCTCGTAGTTCAAAGTCAAATGGCTTTGAGCACTATGGGACTTAACAGCTATGATCATCAGTCCCCTAGAACTTAGAACTACTTAAACCTAACTAACCTAAGGACATCACACAACACCCAGTCATCACGAGGCAGAGAAAATCCCTGACCCCGCCGGGAATCGAACCCGGGAACCCGGGCGTGGGAAGCGATAACGCTACCGCACGACCACGAGCTGCGGGCACCTCGTAGTTTGGTTCCTTCTCCCGCCTTTAAAGCAACCAATCAACCAACTCCATGGATTACCCTTTTGTTTCCGGTTCGAAGTGAGGAACCCAGATTTCATAGTGTGTGACGATATCTGACAAAAAATTATCATCAGCCTCGTAACGTGAAAGCAATTCCGCACAGGCGGTCCTTCGTTGTTCTTTATGGTCTTTCGTTAGGTGGCGAGGAACCTAGCAGGAGTAGCCGATCTGGTGAACTAATGTGTCTACACTAGGAACAGAGTTTTCCAGTTGCACAGCGAGGCGTTTGATTGTGATGCGTCGTTCATGATGAACGAGAGTGTCCGCTCGTTACAACATTGCAAGAGTCACAGGTGTGTGCGGCCGGCCGACATGTAGGACATCTGACAGGTTTGCGCAGTCTCGTGGTGATGGTGACAGACGCCTCGCCCAACGACTCACCATGCTTTTGTTCACTGCCAAGTCTCCGTAGGCATTCTGCAAGCACCTACGAATATCTGCGATGCTCTGGTTTTCTGCCATAAGAAACTCAGTGATAACTCTTTGCTTGGAACGTACCTCCATTATAGACGCCATTTTGAAGGCTACGTATAGCGCCGCCAGCCGGCCGCTGTGACCGAGCGGTTCTAGGCGCTTTAGTCCGGAACCGCGCCGCTGCTACTGTCGCAGGTTCGAATCCTGCCTCGGGCATGGAAGTGTGTGATGTCCTTTGGTAGTTAGGTTTAAGTAGTTATAACTCTAGGGAACTGATGACCTCAGATCTTAAGTCCATTGTGCTTAGAGCCATTTCAACTGTTTATAGCGCCGCCACCTATGAGAATTCCATGAGATTATAGTGGCTGAAGCGCGAATATTCGACGATATCGCACAAGAAACTCAGCATTTTTTCAAGCGGAACTGGTCGACAAAAGAGATGTGTTGCATTACTTATTAAATCCCGCTAATATTAGCGATTGAGATCTGACGGTAATGTGTCACACACGAAACTTCCACCGACGAGCAAATACAGGCTTTCAACATAGGAAAAAAAAATACGACGCCTCCTACATGAGTTTCCCAATATGGTCCCGAACACAATGAAACTGTGCACATCGATTGTCTAGTATTTACTCTGGGCTGCTTGTCCACCACAAGGTGTGATACGTTGCACTGCAGCGGTTGCGAGGTGTGTCAGCAGAAGGCGCGCGCTTTTGCCGGGTGCGGGATCGGCGTTAAGTCGTGGCGCCGTAGCCTTACGTCGCCAACAAAAGCCGCTGGTCTCTCGAGGGAGCGCTTATCGCGCGACCACCTGTTCCGCCTCCATTACGTCACCCGCCTTCCGCCCGCAGAGCGAACAACACGCACCTGAGAAGCGATACGGCGAAATGACTCCGACACTCACAGCCTGCAACTGCACTTTAATGCAGTGCTCCGACCGCGTCGCGTAACACTTCCAGCGCACACTCAGCTGCACACGGCACCGTCTCTAAGGAGAACGATTTGCTCGAGGCTGTCTACGTTTCAGCTAAAGCGATCACTGCCTGCATCTATGTCCTTCTCTTCGCAACATGTAACGCAGCCATTGGGATCTGCTACCAGGAGAAAGAAACCTGGCGTTCTATGGATCGAGGCGTGCAATGTGAGATCTCTTAATCGGGCAGGTAGGTTAGAAAATTTAAAAAGGGAAATGGGTAGGTTAAAGTTTGATATAGTGGAAATTAGTGAAGTTCGGTGGCAGGAGGAACAAGACTTCTGGTCACGTGAATACAGGGTTATATACGAAATACAAAAACAGATAATTGTAATGCTAGAGTACGTTTAATAATGAATAAAAAATAGGAACGCGGATAAGCTACTTCGAACAGCACAATGATCGCATTATTGTAGCCAAGATAGGCACGAAGCCCACGCCTACAACAGTAGTACAACTTTATATGACAACAGGCTCCGCAGATGATGAACAGATTGAAGAAATGTATGATGCGATAAAAGAAATTATTCATACAGTTACGGGAGACTAAAATTTAATAGTCATCGGGAACTGGAATTCGACTGTAGGAAAAGGAAGAGAAGGAAAAGTAGGAGGTGAATATTGACTGAGGGTAAGGAATGAAAAAAAAAGCCACCTGGTGGAATTGGTTTAAGAATCACCAAAGAAGGTTGCATATGTGGGAGAGGCCTGGAGACACTGGAAGGCTTCAGATAGATTATATGATGGTAAGACAGAGATTTAGGGACTAGGTTTTAAACTGTAAAACATTTCCTGGGGCAGATGTTGACTCTAACCACAATTTATTGGTTATGAACTGTAGATTAAAACTAAAGAAACTGCAAAAGGTAGGAATTTAAGGAGATGGGACCTAGATAATCTGAAAGAACCAGAGATTATAGAGAGTTTCAGAGAGAGCATTATGGAACGGTAGGCAAGAGCAGGGGAAAGAAATACAGTAGATGAAGAATGGCAAGCTTTGAGAAATGAACTAGTGAAGGTAGCAGAGGATCAAGTAGGTAAAAAGACGAGGACTAGTAGAAATCCTTGGGTAACAGTTGAGATATTGAATGTAATTGACGAAAGAACAAAATATAAAAGCAAGCGAAAAGAAATACAAACGTCTAAACAATGAGATCGACAGGAAGTGCAAAATGGTTAAGCAGGGATGGCTAAGGACAAATGTAAGGGTGCAGATGCATATATCACTAGTGGTAAGATCGACTGGAATACTCTTTTTCAAATTCTAAAGGTGGCAGGGGTAAAATACAGGGAGCGAAAGGCTATTTACAATTTGTACAGAAACCAGATGGCAGTTATGAGAGTCGAGGGAAATGAAAGGGAAGCAGCGGTTGGGAAGGGAGTGAGACAGGGTTGTAGCCTCTCCCCGATGTTATTCAATCTGTATATTGAGCAAGCAGTAAAGGAAGCAAAAGAAAAATTCAGAGTAGGTATTAAAGTACATGGAGAAGAAATAAAAACGTTGAGGTTCGCCGATGACATTGTAATTCTGTCAGAGACAGCAAAGGACTTGGAAGAACAGTTGAACGGAATGGACAGTGTCTTGAAAGGAGGATATAAGTAGAACATCAACAAAAGCAAAACGAGGATAATGGAATGTAGTCGAATTAAGTCGGGTGATGCTTAGGGAATTAGATTAGGAAATGAGATACTTAAAGTAGTAAAGGAGTTTCGCTATCTGGGGAGCAAAATAACTGATGATTGTCGAAGTAGAGAGGATATAAAATGTAGACTGGCAATGGCAAGGAAAGCGTTTCTGAAGAAGAGAAATTTGTTAACATCGAGTATAGATTTAAGTGTCAGGAAGTCGTTTCTGAAAGTATTTTATGGAGTGTAGCCATGTATGGAAACGAAACATGGACGATAACTAGTTTGGACAAGAAGAGAATAGAAGCTTTCGAAATGTGGTGCTACAGAAGAATGCTGAAGATTAGATGGGTAGATTACATAACTATTGAGGAGGTATTGAATAGGATTGGGGAGAAGAGAAGTTTGTGGCACAACTCGGCTAGAAGAAGGGATCGGTTGGTAGGACATGTTATGAGGCATCAAGGGATCACCAATTTAGTATTGGAGGGCAGCGTGGAGGGTAAAAATCGTAGAGGGAGACCAAGAGATGAATACACTAGACAGATTCAGAAGGATGTAGGTTGCAGTAAGTACTGGGAGATGAAGAAGGTTGCACAGGATAGAGTAGCATGGAGAGCGGCATCAAACCAGTCTCAGGACTGAAGACAACAACAACAACACCTCCTCGTTAGTCACTTGATCTGCCCATCTAATATTCATCATTCCTCTCTAGCACCACGTTTCGAAAGCTTATATTCTCTTCTTGCCTAAACTATTTACCGTCCATATTTCACTTCCATTCATATACATAGCTACACTCCATACAAATACTTTCAGAAAGGGCTTCCTGACACTTAAATCTGTACTCGACGTTAACAAATTTCTCTTCTTCAGAAACGCTTTCCTTGTCATAGCCAGTCTACATTTTATATCCTCTGTACTGCGACCATAATCAGTTACTTTGCTCCCCAAGTAGCAAATGTAATTTACTACTTTATGGTGTCTTATTTTCTAATCTAATGCCTTCAGCAGCACCTGATTTAATTCGACTAGATTCCATTATCCTCGTTTTGCTTTTGTTGATGTTCATCTTATATCCTCATTTCAAGACGATCTCCATTCCGTTCAGCTGCTCTTCCAGGTCGTTTGCGGATTTGACAGAATTACATCGGCAAACCTCAAAGTTTTTATTTCTTCTCCATGGATTTTAATTCCTACTCCAAATTTTTCTTTTTGTTTGCTTTACTGCTTACTCAATATATAGATTGAATAACATCGAGGATAGGCTACAACCCTGTCTCACTCCCTTCTCAATCACTGCTGCCCTTTCATGTCCCTTGACTCCTATAACTGCCATCTGGATTTTGTACAAATTGTAAATAGCCTTTCACTTCCTGTATTTTACACCTGCCACCTTCAGAATTTGAAAGAGGGTATTCCAGTCAACATTGTCAAAAGCTTTTTCTGAGTCTATAAATGCTAGAAACATAGGTTTGCCTTTCCTTAACGTAGCTTCTAGGTTAACTCGTAGGATCAGTACTGCCTCGCGTGTTCCGACATGTCTACGGAAACCAAACTGATCTTCCGGAAGGTCGGCTTCTGCCAGTTTTTCCATTCGTTTGTAAAGAATTCGTGTTAGTATTTTGCAACCATGACTTTTTACACTGATAGTACGGTAATTTTCACATCTGTCAACACATGCTTTCCTTGGGATTGGAATTATTATATTCTTCTTGAAGTCTGAAGGTATTTCGCCTGTCTCATCTTGCTCACCAGATGGTAGAATATTGTCAGGACTGTCAGTAGCTCTAATGGAATGTTGTCTACTACTGGGGCCTTGTTTCGACTTAGGTCTTTCAGTGCTCTGTCGAATTCTTCATGCAGCGTTATATCTCCCATTTCGTCTTCACCTACGTCCACTTCCATTTCCATAATATTGCCCTCAAGTAAATCGCCCTTGTTGTTGTTGTTGTCTTCAGTCCTGAGACTGGTTTGATGCCGCTCTCCATGCTACTCTATCCTGTGCAACCTTCTTCATCTCCCAGTACTTACTGCAACCTACATCCTTCTGAATCTGCTTAGTGTATTCATCTCTTGGTCTCCCTCTACGATTTTTACCCTCCACACTGCCCTCCAATACTAAATTTGTGATCCCTTGATGCCTCAGAACATGTCCTACCAACCGGTCCCTTCTTCTAGCCGAGTTGTGCCACAAACTTCTCTTCTCCCCAATCCTATTCAATACCTCCTCATTAGTTACGTAATCTACCCATCTAATCTTCAGCATTCTTCTGTAGCACCACATTTCGAAAGCTTCTATTCTCTTCTTGTCCAAACTAGTTATCGTCCATGTTTCATTTCCGTACATGGCTACACTCCATAAAATACTTTCAGAAACGACTTCCTGACACTTAAATCTATACTCGATGTTAACAAATTTCTCTTCTTCAGAAACACTTTCCTTGCCATTGCCAGTCTACATTTTATATCCTCTCTACTTCGGCCATCATCAGTTATTTTGCTTCCCAAATAGCAAAACTCCTTTACTACTTTAAGTGTCTCATTTCCTAATCTAATTCCCTCAGCATCACCCGACTTAATTCGACTACATTCCATTATCCTCATTTTGCTTTTGTTGATGTTCATCTTGTATCCTCCTTTCAAGACACTGTCCCTTCCGTTCAACTGCTCTTCCAAGTCCTTTGCTGTCTCTGACAGAATTACAATGTCGTCGGCGAACCTCAAAGTTTTTATTTGTTCTCCATGGATTTTAATACCTACTCCGAATTTTTCTTTTGTTTCCTTTACTAACTGATCAATATACAGATTGAATAACATTGGGGACAGGCTACAACCCTGTCTCACTCCCTTCCCAACCACTGCTTCCCTTTCATGTCCCTTGACTCTTATAACTGCCATCTGGTTTCTGTACAAATTGTAAATAGCCTTCCGTTCCCTGTATTTTACCCCTGCCACCTTCAGAATTTGAAAGAGAGTATTCCAGTCAGTATTGTCAAAAGCTTTCTCTATGTCTACAAATGCTACAAATGTAGGTTTGCCTTTCCTTAATCTATTTTCTAAGATAAGTCGTAGGGTCAATATTGCCTCACGTGTTCCAACATTTCTGCGGAATCCAAACTGATCTTCGCCGAGGTCGGCTTCTACCAGTTTTTCCATTCGTCTGTAAATAATTCGCGTTAATATTTTGCAGCTGTGACTTATGAAACTGATAGTTCGGTAATTTTACATCTGTCAACACCTGCTTTCTTTGGGATTGGAATTATTATATTCTTCTTGAAGTCTGAGGGTATTTCGCCTGTCTCATACATCTTGCTCACCAGATGGTAGAGTTTTGTCAGGACTGGCTCTCCCAAGTCTGTCAGTAGTTTCAATGGAATGTTGTCTACTCCCGGGGCCTTGTTTCAACTCAGATCTTTCAGTGCTCTATCAAACTCTTCACGCAGTATCGTATCTCCCATTTCATCTTCATCTACATCCTCTTCCATTTCCATAATATTGTCCTCAAGTACATCGCCCTTGTATAGACCCTCTATATACTCCTTCCACCTTTCTGCTTTCTCTTCTTTGCTTATAACTGGGTTTCCATCTGAGCTCTTGATATTCATACAAGTGGCTCTCTTTTTTCCAAAGGTCTCTTTAATTTTCCTGGAGGCAGTATGTATCTTAGCCCTAGTGAGATAAGTCTCTACATCCCTACATTTGTCCTCTAGCCATCCCTGCTTAGCCATTTTGCACTTCCTGTCGATCTCATTTTTGAGACGTTTGTATTCCTTTTTGCCTGCTTCATTTACTGCATTTTTATATTTTCTCCTTTCATCAATTAAATTCAATATTTCTTCTGTTACCCAAGGATTTCTACTAGCCCTCGTCTTTTTACCTACTTGATCCTCTGCTGCCTTCACTACTTCATCCCTCAGAACTACCCATTCTTCTTCTACTTTATTTCTTTCCTCCATTCCTGTCAGTTGTTCCCTTATGCTCTCCCTGAAACTCTGTACAACCTCTGGTTTAGTCAGTTTATCCAGGTCCCATCTCCTTAAATTCCCACCTTCCATGAGGAGGTACTGAATGGAATTGCGGAGAAGAGGAATTTGTGGCACAACTTGACTTAGAGAACGTATTGATTAGCAGGATACATTCTGAGGCATTAATTTAGTATTTTTTTAGGGAGGCGTGGAGGGTAAAAATCGTAGAAGGAGAGCAAGAGATGAATACGCTAAGCAGATTGAGAAGGATGTAAGTTGCAGCAGTTATTCGGGGATGAAGACGCTTGCACAGGATGGAGTAGGATGGAGAACTGCATCAAACCAGTCTCTGGACTGAAGACCACAACAACATTTAATTTCCCTCTTCAATTAATAAAAGTGACTGTTAGCATCGCACCCCCATGAACACACGGTAATAATATTTGTCGTTTACGAGCACAAAAATGTGAAATCGGAATTAAAAGGAAAGAAATCATAGACGATAGTTTTAGGGTTGACGTAGGCCTTGTTATGATGTAATATCCTGTAGCGCTGAGATACGTAACAATAATAAGGCAAAATAATAATAATCAAGGGCTCACAAATTAATTCATACAAACTATCGTACTAATCAATCACCAAGCAAAATTGATATCAGTGCAAATGAATATCATCCAGTTAATGAAACCTTCGATCTTACTGCAAAAGTTTTTGAGGTATTATACAAATGAGTTTCGTGGAGCGACTTTATACGGCTTTAGTGCCAAAATAATAGTTATCTCAACACTAGCATCTCCTTTCATGTACTGACTACTGCCTCTTTGCGATGATTAGCTGTAGATTTAAATGATGAGCAAAAAAGTAAGTTCGTTATATTGACTGTTATTTCGCAATTGTTGTTGTACCTACCCAATATTTTGCGGTGGGCGTCGTGAATTCAGTGGCAGGTTGACATTTACTCCATCAGTCTGACCGTGGCAGTTTTTGTGTTAAATATTCCGTTGCGATAATTCTTTTCCTCCAGCGTCTTAACAGAATGCTGCAACACACGTATTAATTCACGTGCTTCTCTTCAAACACCATAACGTATATAACCGTATTCATGCACACTGCTTCACTCACGCTCTATCCTATCGTCAGTCACAGACAGTTACTGCTCTACTCTTTTATCAATAAATTATGTTGTGCCTTTATATTTTGAAAGTGTGTGCCTTAAATGTATGTCAGTGTCTTGATTAACTGTGCCATTACAAACACCATGTATGTTACATAAGAATGGACGTATGAAGGATATTCAATGAAGACTGGCACTCAACGTGTTACATTTTGGCAACGGGGTAGGGAAAAGAGTCGCATGGTGTCATATCCGTTTTGTTAGATAGATAGGTCTTTCCCAGTCAAACATTATCACAGTTTGCAAAGCTTGAGGTCTGCCATCATCCTGATGAAGCTTCCATCGCCAAGAGAATTCGTCCTCCTTTTTTGGAATGTGTTCCCTCACCACTTGGTTCAGAATCACCCGTAGAATAATCAGTGCACGCACAGACGCATTTAAACACTCATTCTTCCCGAGCTTCATACGTGAATAGAACAGGAAGAAACCATAATATCTGCTATAATGGGATGTCTCCTCTCTCACGGGGGTTTGTAGAGTATAGATCTAGATGTAATTTCATATACTTACACGTTCCATGACCTTGGATATTTGCTCCTTAATTTGATCCCACGGAACTTGACGTGTAAATAGAATAAATAAAGCCGGCCGCGGTGGTCTAGCGGTTCTAGGCGCTCAGTTCGGAACCGCGCGACTGCTACGGTCGTTGGTTCGAATCCTGCCTCGGGCATAGATGTGTGTGATGTCCTTAGGTTAGTTAGGTTTAAGTAGCTCTAAGTTCTAGTCCCATAGTGCTCAGAGCCATTTGAACCAAAATGAATAAAACATAGATACTGTGCTACAGTGACTGCAGCACCTCTCTGAGTGTACGCCACGCCTTTGTAATAAAAAGAATATGAAGATCTTGGCCTTATTTGCAGACTTCTGAACATGTGAATATTTTGCGTCTGTTGTTTATTTCTGGGTAATATCAATACTCGCGCTGTTCATATGGCTCTGAGCACCATGGGACTTAACATCAGAGGTCATCAGTCCCATAGAACTTAGAACCATTTAAACCTAACTAACCCAAGGACATCACACACATCCACGCCCGAGGCAGGATTTGAACCTGCGTCCGTAGCGGTCGCGCGGTTCCAGACAAGCGCCTGGAAGCGCTCGGCCACACTGGCGGGCCAACACTCGCACGTTTTCATCGTTGTAAGTGAAGTGGGTGTCTGAAGAGATGACGTGAAAAGAGTCGAAAACACACTATATTAGGGTCGTATCGATAGCTTTTGAGGGCACTGTGTGGATTAACCACAGTCTCGAAGTCGTAGAACCCCCAGAAGTGTGGGTGGTGGTACGGAGATCGACAGGTAATGGATGATCCTGGAAATCTGGAAAATTTTTCACCCAGTCTGAGTTGCCATCTGGAGAAAATACCGAGGGGCTAGGAAACTGCGAGCTCTCGTGGGAAGGGGAATGTGATAACAGAGGACGTTGGGTGAACAGCGAGAATAACTCTGAAACACGACGAGAAATTTCAGTCGAACATAATACACATGTGGCTTGTTATACAGGGTTATTCAAAAGTACGTACGTTGTTTGAAAAGGCAACTGTGCAAAAATTACAAGACACACAGAAAACAGACACACATCAGAGGACAGAACATCTCTCAACAAGCGTTTGTGACATAGCAATGCGTGCAATTCATTGGCAGGAGCCTACTTTATAAAACTGTTTATTGGGTTGACTATCTGCAATCGCGAATAATTCGATGCGACAATATGAAGCTGATGATTCGTCTGTATGTACTGATACGCCTTCCTTTTATTGCTGCACTCTGCAGCTATTCCATGCCAAGGCACGTATTACGAATCGAAATCTAAAGAGATTCTCTATCCACTGACATGTTTGAGTTGCAGGATGTGTTTTAATTTTCGCACAGTCGTTGTCTGAAAGCCAAGAGGTACTTAACGCATAACTCTGTTCAAGGAAAGATTCTGTAGGGCACACGTAGTGACGCTTTTGTGAGGGTGTGTAGATCGGAAAGTGGTGGTGTATACATGATATTTGTAAACTGCCTGCTCTGTCTGTGTGCATTAGATATGGCGATTTGTTATTTTTGGATAATTTACATCATTGTTAAATTGCACTGTACAGCAAACGATCCTGCTCACACAAATTATGAGGATGTATCCCGCCGTTTGGCAGATGTACACAAATGAATGTATTTTGTTTTGATCTGAAGAGAGCTTGCACAACAGTCATTCGGAAAGTAAGGTGTGATCGGTCGCGAAATGTAAACCACAGTGAAAAATCCGATGAAGTTTTGCACAGATATGTTGGGCAGTATATTCAATATGCCCGTTGATAGCTTCACATCGCTCTTTTGAGTTCCGAGCGCATGGTGAGCACGTAAAGATGCCCAGAAAATACTGTACCCGCCAAGTACGGGTACCTGCTGACAAATTTCGACTGATTCCGTGCAGCCCACATAACATAATTGTCATGCATTTCCTACTTCGTGACGATTTTCTGCCGCAAACTGCAGGGGAAATGAGGGCGCTCCTACAGTGTTTTCGATGGGGTGTTTGATCACCCACCATCCAGCTCGGACTTGACTCTCCCTGCTTTTCATTCCTGCCCGCATTAACCGCTGGTTATGAAGATAACACAGATAACGAGCTGCAGGCTAGCGTAGAGAATCGGTGGAAAGCATCAGGCGGCTGCCTTCTATGACGAGGGTATATGAAAACTGGTATATCGCTACCACAAAGGTCTAAGTCGGAACAATGACTATGTAGAGAAGTAGCTGGAAGGTGTAGCTAAATGTTACAAACAAAAAATTTTGATTTTTACTGTGGTTTCCATTTCGCGATCGAGCGGGCCTTGCCGAATAACTCTCGTATGTAAGTCGAAACTAGTAACCAAATAAAATAAAATTGCGATCTCCATTATCAAGGATTCTTCTAAAATTCACAGCTAATTACGAAATTACTTGCTATTGGGAAAAATGCGGAAAGGGACGGCAAATAAGGCACACGCGCACCGGTAAGAGTGTGATGGAGGTGAGACTGGGAAGAAGGTGACACGTAAAAATAATCGAAAAGAATTAATGTTGAGTATGTGGTCTTAGGTATTGCTATGGTGCTTGGTGACAGTGTCGAAAACATTTCATCTGGAGAAGTTCAATGAGGATGAGACTGGAAAATGCCTGACGTAAAAATAAACGTAGTCAACCAGTATTAATATCGACACCATATTATTTGGAGTTTCTGGTGTGATGATAACTGACCCCTTGTGGGCGTGAAGTTGGAAGTGGGAAGACGACGACATATAAAGCGTTAGTGCGGAATCGGGGTGGGGGGTTGGAATTTCGACAAAATGTGATATACAGATTGCTAATTTTTTGGGGGAAACGGAGTGGTTAAGGTTTTCCTAGTACTCCTAAGTTAGAGACAGGGTGTAAGGTAGCAGTATTTTGTACCTTACTGTAATATAATAATTGTTGCAAAGACGAATTAGATATCGGTTATTATGTTATTTATCAGGCAATCAGCCTATTGAAATTAATATAGGAAGTATCAGACGGCATGAGACGCGTATTAACTTTAAGAAATTCGCATGTTGCGTGAAGTCGGGGTTCAGGTGATATTTTCACGGAGTTTGGTTGGAGCGGACGAGCGGCACTGCTCAAAGACATGCGAAAGCGGCCCAGTGGAGGAGACGCGCCGCCGGTGCAGGTAGGCATCCATTGCGTGGACAACAGTGGCAGTCCTTCGAGGGACGGCGCCTCGTTGGCGCTGGGCGTCACGCCGATGCCACTATGTCGCGACGAGCTGGCGCCTAAGGGAGCCTTCCCACAAGTCTTAACGTTTTCTGGGGCTTTCTAAAAAAACGCGGTTAAGCTAGTACAATGACTTTTCTCCGCGCGAGGGCGAACAGAGAGACACGATTGGTGGGTTCAATATTGAACGGAGTTTCAGTTTGTTCCACAACATTCAAGTCGCAGTAAGGCGCGGAATGTTTTATTGGCTGGAAGAAGCCAGGAAATAAGAGTGGGAGCGAACTGTGCTGGTCTAGAGCCACGGGATTGTCCAGCTCGAAAAATAGCGTGGGGGTGGAAATTTTTGCAGAGGGAAGCTTTTGGAGCTGTTATCATGGAAGAAGCGTCTTAGCTCCTGTAGCGGGCGGACCTCGTGCTTTCGGCTCTGCTGTAGAAGAGTAAATTCTTGTCAGTGTACTGTGCAGGACTTTGAATAAGTCTGCCAGCTGTAACTGAAACTAGTATTCAGTTAGGGGAACTGTCGTGTTTTACTGTTAGAGACAGGCTGATTCCGCCAATTACGGTTGGGAATACTGTCTCACAGAAAGCAGACAGGAACAGAGCAATTTCCTAGAGCCACACTATATTAAAGACGTTACTGGATTCCGCCTTTGGGCTGGTGAGTCCCGCCTTAACGAGTGCGAGGCGATTGGAAAGGAAGCAGAATTAGCTTTTGAATAGAAGTTTACGAACAGGAAGCCTGTTCGCGAAAATAAATTCACAATTGAGGCTCCTCGACGACGCAGACGCCAGCGTCAGCGTGCTGACCTGTTCGCGACGCTGCATTTGGTAACGTGATGCTCAGCTTCGGCATTTAATCCGATATTACGCACGTCTGTGTTTACCAGAGCTCAGTTTTACAGCCACGCTCTTATTTAGAATTTGGTAATTGAAGTAGGTTCGTCTGACGTATTTTATGCCGTCTGACAAAGGGAGAGAGTAGAAAATAACAAGTACAGATGCGTTATCCGACCTTAAGAGTTAGTTTCAGAATTTAAGGGCCATTGCCATTACTAGCTTGATTTTATCACTTGTAAATGTATGTCATTGTTCAGTTTGATGTTAAGAAGATTATTGTTCAATAAATGTGTTCAGTGCTATCCTTGTTTGTTTAGTAGTCAACAGTTCCCTGAACACTATTTAGTTATTAAATATTAATCAAAATTAGTAAAGGGGAAGTTTTAATTGACAGGTTGGGTCTCATAACAGGCCTTCAGCCAGAGCCAACGACCCGATCCAGTAGGGAAAATGAACAAGTAAAGGCATTCTTGTTAAAAAACTCCGACATTTGACGGACCCGCCAAGGATCCCTCATCCTCATTTATTGAAATAAACCCTTGCCAAGGGTTTGAATGTAGTGGTACGGTAAAAATCGAAAATGTTTTTATTAGTGATAGACCCGTAGGTGTTTCGGGACGTCGCTTGATTTGTGAAAGTTTCGTTGGCATTTCACTCGTACTGGCGAACAAGGGGTGGGAATCGCTGACATAAGCGCAAGTTACGAGGCAACGTGGGGAGATCAACTGATTTTAATTATTTGTGGGGGGAGCATGGAATGATATTGGCGACGTCAGAAATAGCCCCCATTGCTCGGTGTATCCTGTCCCTCTCCATTGACTTGCACTTTCCAGGTGACGGTAAATTCATTATATGATGTGCTTCGAAACACAATTCCATCTTCAGACACCATCTGCCATGACAGCGCACATCTTTATCGACTGTGTCAGCGGAAAATGAAGTGAACTTCTCACTATTTTTTTCATGTCCGCCATGTTACGTACGAGGCCTATTCGGAAAGTAAGGTCCGATTGGTCACAAAATGGAAACCAACGTGAAAATCAAAAATGTTTTATTTGCAACCGTTATCTACACCTTCCACCTACTCTCTACACAGTCGCCACTCCTATTTAGACATTTGTCACAGTCTTGTATCAACTTTCCAGTATCCTCGTCATAGAAGGAACCCACCTGTGCTTCCTGCCAATTCTCCACGCTGGTCTACAGCTCGTTGTCTGTGCCATAACATTGGCTTCATAACTAGCGGTTCATGTGAGCAGAGATGAAACTCAGGGAGAGCCAATTACAGGCTCTATTGTGGGTGATCAGACATTTCCCATCGGAAACGCTGCAGGAGCATCTTCATTGCCCCTTCAGAGTGCGGCCGAGAATTGTCATGCAGAAGGTTAGGTTAGTGGTGTTTAACGTCCCGTCGACAACGAGGTCATTAGAGACGGAGCGCAAGCTCGGGTTAGGGAAGGATGGGGAAGGAAATCGGCCGTGCCCTTTCAAAGGAACCATCCCGGCATTTGCCTGAAACGATTTAGGGAAATCACGGAAAACCTAAATCAGGATGGCCGGAGACGGGATTGAACCGTCGTCCTCCCGAATGCGAGTCCAGTGTGCTAGCCACTGCGCCACCTCGCTCGGTCATGCAGAAGGAACCGTATGACAGTTATGTTATGTTGACTGCATGACATCAGGCGAACTGTCACTCTAGGCTCTCGTACTTTGCGGGAGACACTATTGTTCTAGGCATCACTGTGCGCTCAGAACTGAAAAGAGGGACGTGACGCGATCGACGGCCATACTAGAGACACTGCCCAACATATCTGTGCAAAGCTTCATCGGATTTTCACTGTAGTTTCCATTTCGCACCCCATCGGACCTTATTTTCCGAATAGCCCTCGTATATATCAGCAGTAACGAGCACACTTTTTAACAAGGATATTTATTACATTTTAAATTCGCAGTAATTTTCTAGTAATTGTTAGTAGTCTTAAAAAAGATAACTAAGAAGAAACTATACTACAGGTAGACATGAAATAGTTCTTTAGAGTCATGTATCATTGTTCAGTATTCCAGTAATTTATTTTATATTAGGTTAATATTACTCCATTCATGTAAACGATCTGCGGCAAATCTAATGTTTCGGAGCACGCCGTTCAGCGCACATTGTTCAATATAGGGGCCTGCAGTAGACAACTCGTACGTGTTCCCATGTTGATCAAATGTCATCGTCATCAACGACTGCAGTTCGCTTTATCTTAACCCACTTGAATACATTTGAGACTTTATCGGACGTCAGTTTCACGCCCACAGACTGTCGACCGGTATATCTACCTCTACTATCTTCCTCTCTCCATAGTTTCTTTTTTTCTTTTTGTTTACAAAACTGACTATTTCTAGATGCCGTAGGAAACGATCCACTAACCTGTCCCTCCTGGCAAGGGTTGAAAGTGTACTGTTATGTCTTTAATACACGTCCTGCAAGAAAAGTCATTAACTAAAAGTATACCTGTCGATTACCTAATATGTTTAAAATAGCTTCCAGCGGGATAGGCTATGTGAAAACTTACTGTTTTATCTAATATTGATCTTGTTCATTTTCAATCTGATCTCGTTACTAAGAAAAGAGGAGCCGAATAGATATTGAAATTAATCTGAGAATTTGTTAATTCTTTATGAATTCTTCTGCACATCAGCTTCCTTGCCTGTCGCTTTGGTAAATATGAGGAATGGTTAAATCTAACGTTGCGCAATGCTAATGACTTCCTGCGCGCAGGTGGCGGAAGGTGATCTGTGGGATACGGTTTGCTTCTCCATCAGTGATGGGAGACTTGTATAAGTTACAAATGATCTTTATTTCTTGAGAAACGATTAACTAATGGAGCACACTTGTAGTACACCAAGACAAGTTCACAAACTACGAATGATTACCAAAACGTTAGACGGCAGGGAAGGGGCGCCCTAACAGAGTTGTACTCAACCTGGTCCCTATCGCCCATTAATGGGCGTTCCAGAATTCATGGTGGGCGGTAGGCGTTAGGGATTTTAAAAACGTTTTGATTAGGTTCTCACAATACTTTGAAATAAATTATTTGCAAGTAATTTTTTATTACAGTATTTGGCCAATTATAGACTGCTTAGAACCTAAAGCAAAGGTACAGTTTTTTTCTTCTTACCTTCCCACAACTTCTTCATGCGGTGGCTGATGGCCTGCCTCTGTTCATCTGACGTCACACTCCAAGGTTATGAATTTTCAAGAATTTTTTTCAGGCGACTGTCAACAGCATCGGTGTACTTGGACAAATGCAAGGTAAACACAGTGCTGTCTTACAGTATATTTATTCACAACCGGTTTCGATCACTAATCATCTTCACAGTGAAAAACTATTGTGACAACTTAACATGTCATACATGGTGTTTAACCAGAAAAGATGCCTTAGCTGACTTGCAACCACCATAAAAAGATACTTCGCGATATAATATCGGCTTAACCGAGCAGGAAACATTGAGAAAAGAAACCATGTAACACAGGAAGTGCACAGCACCATTGCCAATTGCAACTGACAATGCTGCTGTGCACTTACTGGTGTTACATGGCCTCTTTTCTCAATGTTTACTGCTTGCCTGAGCCGGCATCATGGTGCCTGATCAAGTTCAAACTTGTAACTTTTATTATGACATACATCAATATATTCCGACCAACTTTTTCCTTTCTAATTTTATTCAAAAGGTTCAAATGGCTCTAACCACTATGGGACTTAACATCTGACGTCATCTGTCCCCTAGACTAAGAACTACTTAAACCTAACCTCCTAAGGACATCACACACAGCCATGCCCGAGGCAAGATTCGAACCTGCGACCGTAGCAGCAGTGTGGTTCCGGACTGAAGCGCCTAGAACCGCTCGGCCACTAGTTTTATTATTAATCGCCACTTATTTTTTCTTAAAATCGTACATTTTACCTAAAGTACTCATTTGATCATTCTGAGACATAACAATGTTAAGATCAATATGCTTCAGCGTGCACTAACGAAGTTTGGAAAAGTTATTTTCACTTTTAAATTCACTCTTAGATTATGGTGCAGTCCTTTGTATGTTGAGCAAAGGCGGGTTGTGATGACGTAGCGCTGGTAGTTGTGAACTGTGGTAAGTCCCGGCAGATTCTCTCGCCACTGCACAATGGTGTAGTGCTTGTTTTGCCTCATTGTGTTCGTTGCTTTCTCCTCTTATATCTAAATCTACAGTCCCACATAGTTATTGCAGAGGTCTGTCTTTGTGCTCAAGGCTGCAAACATCTTATTCGAACTTTATTGTCGAAAGCTTCCTCTATAACCAAAAATATTAGAAAGTTAATGCGGTTTCCCTCGACTGTTCTTTCAATTAATGCGCGCAGAATCAGAATTGTTCTCAGGTATTTTTTCCTAAAACGAAACTGACGTTTGCGAAGCACCTCTTCATTTTTTCTTCTCTTCTTTTGGGTATTACCCAGGTCTGCAATTTACAAGTATGACATGTCAGACTGATCGTCCATGGATTTTCACATTAATTCCGATTTTGTCTTCTTCGACATTGTGGTAATGTCTGTCCAACATTTTGCCATTTTGTAAATTTTCGGAATATTTATCTTCATGTTAAATTTTTTGAGGGCACAATCCTCGAGTAAGTGCCAGTTATAACAAATTTATCTTAATGAAATTGATACATTTTGTCACCAGTGTTTGTGTTCGGTGCTGGTATTTTAAAAATAAAGTTTCAAATACATTTTTTATCCTCAATTGCGCTTACTCCTATCACTCCAGCATCCTGTGTGCTCTGCAATCACCTTTCAGAAGTAGGCCGCGGATAATCGGTTGTTGTTGTCGTTGCTGCTGCTGTTGCTGCTCTGCTCTTCCGTCCGAAGACTGGTTTGGTGCAGTTCTCCAAGTTACTGCATCCATCCTGTGCAAGCGTCTTCACCTCCGAATAACTGCCGCATCCTTCTGAATCTGTTTACTGTACTTATCTGTTGGTCTCCCTCTACGACCTTTTATGTTCACACTTTCCTCCAGTACTAAACTGGCGATTCGTTGATGTCTCAGAATGTGTCCTATCAACCTATCCCTTCTTTTAGTCACGTTGTCCCACAGATTTCTTGTTTCCCCATTTCTGTTCAGTACCTCCTGATTATGCGATCCACCAATTTAATTTTCAGCATTCTTCTGTAACACCACATTTCAAAAGGTTTGTTCTCTTATTGTCTACACTGTTTATAGACAGTTTTTCACTTCCATACATGGCTAAACTCCATATAAATATCTTCAGAAAAAACCTTCTAATACTTAAAGGCCGGCCGCGGTGGTCTCGCGGTTCTAGGCGCGCAGTCCGGAGCCGTGCGACTGCTACGGTCGCAGATTCGAATCCTGCCTCGGGCATGGATGTGTGTGATGTCCTTAGGTTAGTTAGGTTTAAGTAGTTCTAAGTTCTAGGGGACTGATAACCACAGCACCTGAGTCCCATAGTGCTCAGAGCCATTTGAACCATTTGAACCAATACTTAAAATGGCTCGGAGCACTATGGGACTTAACTTCTGAGGTCATCAGTCCCCTAGAACTTAGAACTATTTAAACCTAACTAACCTAAGGACATCACACACATCCATTTCCGAGGCAGGATTCGAACCTGCGATCGTAGCGGTCGCGCGGTTCTAGACTGTAGCGCCTAGAACCGCTCGGCCACCCCGGCCGGCTCCTAATACTTAAATCCATATTTGATGTTAACGAATTTCTCTTCTTGGGAAACGCTTTTCTTATCACTGCCAGTCTATATTTTACATCTTCTTCACTTAGACTGTCATCAGTCATTCTGCTGCTTAAGTAACAAAACTCATCTGATACTTTAAGTGTCTCGTTTCCTAATCTAATTCCTTCATCATCACTTGATTTAATTCGATTACATTCCATTACCCTTGTTTTTCTTTTGTTGATGTTCATCTTACATCCTCTTTTTAGAACACTGTCCATTCCATTCAACCGCTCTTCTAACTACTTTGCTGTTTCTGACAGAAATAGATTGTTATCAGCAAACCTCGAAGTTTTATTTCTTCTCCCTTCCTCAATATACAGATTAAATAACATAGGGGATAGGATACAACCCTAGAATGTCATCGAATTAAATCAAGTGTTTCTGACAGAATTAGGTAAGAGAATCAGACACTAAAAGGACTGAGTTTTGCTAATGGCCGGAGTAGAAAAGTTATAAAATACAGACTTGCAATAGTCATACAAGTATTGCTAGAGGAGAGACATAGTGACATTTGTTAACATCCAACATAAATTTAAGTCACAAAAGATTTTAAGACATTAGCTATCAGGGGCACTGATTTGTATAAATGAGGCAAGTTGAAAATTTGTGCTCGACTTCATTCGAACCTGGTTCTCTCGATTACTAGGCAGACGTGCCGACCACTACGCCATCCAACACACAGTGGTCAGCACAACAGCACAGACTATCATAGCACGCCTAGCTTCAGGCCCAAATTCTCAACTTATATCACACACTACCCTCATTCATGGGTTTCATAGCTCGAGGCATATCGCCGATTCCCGTAAGAGTTTCAGCTTGCCGTGCATCTGCACTGAAGGGATCATTGGCCGTCATCGCCTTCGTTATAGATATGTGGTGTCTGTGCTTTCGGACATGTCCGAAGGAATCGGCGAGATGCCGCTAGTAATGAGGCTAATGAACAGGGGCACTACATCAGTAGTGTGTGGTATATGGTGACAGTTTGGGTCTGGCAGGAGGCGTGCTATGTAGTCCGAGCAGGTGTGTTGACCAGTGTGTCCGCATGGCGTAGTGGTCACCGAATCTGCCTAATAAACAGGAGACCCAGGCTCGAATCCCAGTGTGGCACAATTGTTCAACTTGCCCCATATACATATATCAATGCCCACTAGCAGTAATATCTTTAATTTCCTTGGTTTTTGCTTCATAGTGGCTGCAGGACCAAAATGGTGTCTGTTCTTTTGGACATTTCAGAAAGAACAGACACCACATATATAAATTTAACTGACAGGAAATATTCTCTGAAGGGATTTGTCCAGACTGTAACTTCATATGGAAGTGAAATGTGGATGATAAACGGTTGAGACAAGGACAGAATAGAAACTTTGAATTATGGTGCTATGGAATAATGTTGAAGACCATGTAATGGGTTTGGTACTGGATGGAATTGAGGAGAAAACAAACTGTGGCACAAATTACTAAAACAAGAGATCTGTTGATAGATTGAGCCGTGCTGCGGCTCGCGTTGGTGCTGTTTGTAGGTTTCAACCCTCTGCTGGAGGCCACACCGTATCGTTTGGTTGGTATGGTTGCGGTTGTTTGTCATTTTTGTCGTGTTGAATGGCGCCACTCGCTTTCGCAAGCGTTGCCTGTCCACTAGTGGCAGCAGCGACGGTTATCGGTATGTAGTAATTGTTGCCCTATCTTTGGGGCGACGTCCTGGCTTTGACGGTTCGTGCGAGTTCGGGTGGGGACTCAGGAGGAGCCAGGTCCGCGCAGTGCGAGGAACACGCCGGGACCGTTGGCAGCGCGCATGGACTGCCAGATGGAAGGGCTGTGGTTACGAGGGTGCACGACTTCGTCGTAAACCGGATCCAGCAAGCTTTAAGATGAGTGCATTTCAGTCCAAGTAGAGAAATCTCCACCATTGTGATATCTCGCGATTATCCATGACTTGGGTTCATGTTGCTGCTCGTAGTGTCGCCGAGGCGAAGAGCAGCGAGTGGAGTGCTTGGGGAAGTCGGACCTGATTAGCTTTCCTCGACTTCTTATTACCATTTATTACGTTCAACTTGTTACAATCTGCTAAGTTCAACCAGCGGTAATTTTTCTTGCCTGGTGGCCGCTAACGCCCCGGTTACCTGCCCTGGGGGTTAGTGTACTCGTATGTAACGGCAGTGTACATTTCCTCGCCTTACCGCTGCTGTCCGGTAAGGCGTGTAGTTTTGACAGCTTTCTTGTTTGTAGGCCGGTTAGCGATTCTTCTACTCTGGTGGTAAGGATTCCTTTCTCGTTTAGACACAGTATTCTGGACGTAGTGCAGACCGCCGGTTCTGGCTTTGGCGTATTGTTCCATCGTTGCATATGGTTTATCGGACGTCAGGTAACTTCAGCAAGATTATCATTAGTCGTTCGTTAGACTGCCACTAGTCTGAGTTACCATCTTGTGAAGTGAATGCAACTCTTGGCTGCCTCTCTCATTGCTCGCGAAAGTGTTTGTTGCCGGACCTTCTCAGAGGTCGATTCCTGGAGCACTGCCTGGATGAGTTGCTTGTTCTTTTAATTAACTTTTTCTATTGTATTTGCTGTTTTACAGAAGATTTCAAAATTTTTATATTATTCCCGTTTCTGGCATGTAAGGCCTTCAGCCGTGATTGTGGTCATTTGCTTTAAAAGTCTAATTTGGTGTTTGTATTTTAATAGTAAGCCTTAAAACCTTATTTATTGCCATTCCTGGCGTCTGATGCCTTCTGCTGTGTTTGTGACGATTTACCTTAATATTTCCATACCTGTAAGTTGTAAATTGCACCGAGCTCTTAAACAATTCTTAATTTATTGCCATTCTTGACGTGTAAGGCCTTCAGCCGTGACTGTGGTCGCTTACCTTAAAATTCTAATTTGGTATTTGTATTTACGCAGTACACCTTTAAAACCTTATTTGCTGCCATTCCTGACGTCTGATGCTGTCTGCTGTCTTTGTGGCGACTTGCCTTTAATAATTCAATACCTGTAATTTGTAAATTGCACCGAGCTCTTAAACAATTCTTAATTTATTGCCATTCTTGACGTGTAAGGCCTTCAGCCGTGACTGTGGTCGCTTACCTCAAAATTATAATTTGGTATTTGTATTTACGCAGTACACCTTTAAAACCTTATTTGCTGCCATTCCTGACGTCTGATGCCGTCTGCTGTCTTTGTGGCGACTTGCCTTTAATAATTCAATACCTGTAATTTGTAAGTTGCAGCGAGTTTTCAACAATTCTTAATTTATTGCCATTACGGGCGGGTAAGGCCTCCTGCCCAGATCACAGTGGCTTGCCTTTAATACATTATCTGATGTGTCTGTATTTAATGATGATTTGCTAAATTGTAACTCACTGAAAACACTATTATTTACACTGTTGTTTATTCCTTCATTAATAACGTGTGGTGTTTTTTTATTTATTGTTGAGTCTGGAATTACTGATTTAAAATAAATTGTGTATAACTGGAAAAGGCAACCAATAATAACTTATTACGGCCCCGTCCACAATCGTAACCGAATCCTGCCTTCCCTTGACAACCAGGTTTCAGATGACATCCTGAGAATCGTCAGTTTAGTGTTGGTAGGTAGTGTGTGGGGTAAAAATTGTAGGGAGAACCAAGGCACGGGTACGGAAAACAGGGTCAAATAGATGTAGGTTGCAGTGGTAATGCAGAGGTGAAGAGGCTTGTAGTTGTCTGCCAAGTCGAACCTCAAGAAATGAAGGGGTAAATAATCAAGTCTACTGCATTTGGATAGTCCGTCTTTCAGGCAAGCTGGGCAAGAACAGACAGATTCGACGAATGAGGATTCGAAGCTCTGTAATTTTTTTATATTTATGGTACGTGAATTTGAGAACTCAGATGTCAAACAGCCAAAGCTATTCGATGCAATTCTGAAAAATTCTCGAGAAAATCGACTTTGAAGTTCTGGGAGTATCGTTAATACCCTACATTGAGATCAGTGTTTCAGAAAAACAGTGGTTCTGGGGTAGAATGTTTGCTTACCAAGTAGGGATCTTCGTTTCGATTACTGGATGGAAATTTTTAAACAAAAGTTCATGTTCTACGGGCATTTCCACGAAACACAAAACAGATTAAGATGAAAAAAGAATAGTAGTGCTAGTGACGTAATTGCTGGATCGCTGGTTCGAGTCTTATTTTGGTCATTATTTTTTTAGTTTGTTTACCATTCAACTCGAATTTAAGTATAAAATTTCTCATATTAATTAACACACACATTTCTCATTTTTTGAAAATCAGATGTATTCTTATTTCAAATTAAACATAGCGCACAAAAATCCAGCCTTCATTGCAGGTATAAATTCTTAATTACCTATCTTTTCTAAAAGATTTTTGATAAAGACCGTTTGATCTTAAAAAGAATTAGAAATTAGATTCTTCATGCTTATGTATTTTACGCTTTACACAAATGCTCATAGAACATACATCTTTGTTCAAAAATTTGCGTTGGGCAGTAATCGAACCCGGGTGTCCTACATGGCAAGCGAGCGTCCTGCCACAGATCTACAGTGCCTGTTTAGAGTATTAAAGATGATCGCAAAACTTCAAAATCGATTTTCTCGAGAAATTTTAAGTGTTGGATCAAACTGCTTTGGGCGATTGACATTTGAGGGTTGGGTTGGGTTGTTTGGTGGAAGAGACCAAACAGCGAGGTCATCGGTCTCATCGGATTAGTGAAGGAAGTCGGCCGTGCCCTTTCGAAGGAACCGTCCCGGCATTTGCCTAGAGCGATTTAGGGAAATCACGGAAAACCTAAATCTGGATGGCCGGACGTGGGACTGAAACGTCGTCCTCCCGAATGCGAGTCCAGTGTGCTGACATTTTAATTTTGAACTTTACGTACCATAAATATATTTAAAAAAATACAAAAATCTGTTTGCCGTATGGTCGTCTTGTATGAGTTTAATAATTGTCTGTAGCATAATTATGCATTTAGTACTTCTTGGATAATAAGTATAGGAGCACTACAGTTGTCAACAAAGACTGTGTGATAAACTATGCAGAAAAGGTTAAACATTTTCTCCAAACCACTGCAAAAGACACAGGAAGCTAGAAACGTACGGCTAATCGTTGCTATCACCGAACTACTAAAACCATAAGTTTACGAATAGAGGTTATACCGCAGGTATATATTCAGTAGAACATGAAGGTTACAAACACATAACGAAAGGAGCAATTATTTACAAAAGCAACTCACGCAAACAGGAAAATACAGGGCGTATCACAAGTGCGCGAGATCTGGTCACATTAATGTAACCACCGCCTATGTTCGACGTCAGCTTGCAATAACCATTCACGAACGGCAGATGGCAACACAAGCATTGGAGGGTATATAAATCATGTCGGGGGAGGCGGGAGACAGCGCAGTCGTTATCTTATCACTTAAATAGAACGATTTCTCTGATGGGGTCATGGTCATTGGCTATCGGGCCAAGGATGGAACATTTCCGAAACGGCGTTTCAAGTATACCGTGCATCGTAAAATGGCGCTATCCAAAACTGGCGCAGAGGCAACTGTATTGCACCACGGGCCATAGATTACGTCAGTCAACGATAGCTGCGGAGATATGTACGGGTGAACAGCTGTGCAGCTGTTGATTAATTGACCACCCAGATGAATCAAGGAGCTACCAACAGTGTCTCCTCAACAACTGTTCAGCGAACGTTGCTGCGCATGAGCCTCCACCTAGTACATGCACCTATGCTGACAAAGGATGAGATTTGCAGGCCAGTACGGCATCTGGACGTCACTGAGTGGCAACAGGTGACCTTTTCGGATGACTTCCATCGGACAAAATAGCGGTTGGCCTTTACGGCGTGGAACGTATGACAGCAAACATCCTGCAACAATCGTCTGAAGCGTCCAGGCAGGAGAGGGGGTAATGGTGTGGGGAATGTTCTCGTGGCATTCCTTGGGTTATCTTGTCATCCTGGAAGGCTCACCGGATCAACGAAAGTATACATTCGTGCTTGGGGACCATGTCGCCCCCTAAAAGTAGTTTGTTTTTTCCTGGCACGGTGGCATCTACCAGTAAGACAACGCAACATGCCACACAGCTCGCAGAGAATGTACGTGTGTGATTCTAAGAGCACCATGATGAGTAAACCGTACTGCCATGGCATCCAAAGTCCGCGGATTTAAACGCATGGCCGAGCGGTTCTAGTCGCTTCAACCCGGAACCGCGCTGCTGCTACGGTCTCAGATTCGAATCCTGCCTCGTGTGTGGATGTGTGTGATGTCCTTAGGTTAGTTAGGTCTAAGTAGTTCTAAGTCTAGCGGACTGATGACCTCAGATGTTAAGTCCCATAGTGCTTAGAGCCATCTGAACCATTTAAACCCAATCGAGACTCTGTGGGAGCACCTCAATCTGAGTTTTCGCGCCGTGGATCCTCAGCTGGGAGACCAAGCGCAGCTGCCCACGGTGCTGGAGTCGGCATCTCCCCATATCCTTGTCGGTACCTTCCAGGACCTCACTGAGTCTCTTCCAGCACGTCAAAAAGTTGGTTACTGAAACTTTTGACAGGTGATCACATTATGTATCTGGACTATGTGTTTTACTTTGCCTGGTAGGAGATAGACAAGGTATTAAAAAGCTCCAGCTCTGTCAGCATCGTATACATAATGTAGGAGATCCCCACGAAAATTATAGCCAATTGCGCAAAGAATACTTCAAATTTGAGTCAACCAAACAAAAAGCTGACCCTAGCGTTGGAGATAGCACAATGAATCATTTGAAAGTCATGAACAGAATCGTAGAATTGAGCAGTAAGTATAAATCACACTTTATCTTGTATTCACAGATTTTGAGAATGCGCTTGACTCGGGCTCAAGAAAATGTGTACTCACAGACACTGAGAAACGAGTCACTGATTTGGCCTATGTTAGCGTGCTGAAGAACGTCGGTACATCTATAAGCCAAAATATTATGAACAATGCCTATCACGAGACAGAATCCAAACTTGTGGAATTATGGGCACGCGTCGCGGTAAGCAAAGTACACAGGGTGAAAATTACACTACTGGCCTTTAAATTGCTACACCAAGAAGAAATGCAGATGATAAACGGGTATTCATTGGGCAAATGTATTATACTAGAACTGATATGTGATTACATTATCACGCAATTTGTGTGCATAGATCCTGAGAAATCAGTACCCAGAACAACCACCTCTGGCCGTAATAACGGCCTTGATACGCCTGGGCATTGAGTCAAACAGAGCTCGGATGGCGTGTACAGGTACAGCTTCCCATGCAGCTTCAACGCGATTCCACAGTTCATCAAGAGTAGTGACTGGCGTATTGCGTCGAGCCAGTTGCTCGGCCACCATTGACCAGACGTTTTCAGTTGGTGAAGGATCTGGAGAATGTGCTGCCCAGGGCAGCAGTCGAACATTTTCTGTATCCAGAAAGGCCCGTACAGGACCTGCAACATGCGGTCGTACATTATCCTGCTGAAATGTAGGGTTTCGCAGGGATCGGATCAAGGGTAGAGCCACGGGTCGTAACACATCTGAAATGTGACGTCCATTGTTCAAAGTGCCGTCAATGCGAACAAGAGGGGACCGAGACGTAGAATCAGTGGCACCCATACCATCACGCCGGGTGATACGCCAGTATGGCGATGACGAATACACGCTTCCAATGTACGTTCAACACGATGTCGCCAAACACGGATGCGACCATCATGATGCTGTAAACAGAACCTGGATTCATCCGAAAAAATGACGTTTTGCCATTCGTGCACCCATGTTCGTCGTTGAGTACACCATCACAGGCGCTCCTATCTGTGATGCAGCCATGGTCTCCGAGCTGATAGTCGATGCTGCTGCAAACGTCGTCGAACTGTTCGTGCAGATGGTTGTTGTCTTGCAAACGTCCCCATCTGTTGACTCAGGGATCGAGACGTGGCTGCACGATCCGTTACAGCCATGCGGAAAAGATGCCTGTCATCTCAACTGATAGTGATACGAGGCCGTTGGGATCCGACACGACGTTCCGTATTACCCTCCTGAACTCACCGATTCCATATTCTACTAACAGTCATTGGATCTCGACCAATTCGAGTAGCAATGTCGCGATACGATAAACCGCAATCGCGATAGGCTACAATCCGACCTTTATCAAAGTCGGAAACGTGATGGTACGCATTTCTCCTCCTCACACAAGGCATCACAACAACGTTTCACCAGGCAACGCCGGTCAACTGCTGTTCGTGTATGGCTTGTTTCACATCTACCCGGCAGCCGACGCCGGCTACCCGGTTGTGGGGGTGAAGAGCTTACGGGACGTTTCACACCTACCTGGCAGACGACGTGGCCGGCTGGACGACAACCGACAGCCAGGCCGATGCCGTAGGATGCCGGCGGCCCCCACTGAGTCAGCCCGGTGCCGGCTGTCGTGGGGAACACCCGGCACATGTAGTGGGGCAGACAACAGTGGGCTTCACATCTACTGTCGTCTGCTGATCAGTTGCGTTTTGCTTTGTTCTGGTGGTTCAGCCTGTTCTGAAGATTTATAGTGTGCCATGGCGGAAATCAATGTCAAATGGTTCAAATGGCTCTGAGCACTATGCGACTTAACTTCTGAGGTCATCAGTCGCCTAGAACTTAGAACTAATTAAACGTAACTAACCTAAGGACATCACACACTTCCATGCCCGGGGCAGGATTCGAACCTGCGACCGGAGCGGTCACTCGGCTCCAGACTGTAGCGGCTAGAACCGCATGGCCACTCAGGCCGGCAAATCGATGTCGAAATTCTGATAACATTAGTGCAGGATCGACCAGTTTTAAGGGACAAGACTTTAAGTAGTTATAAGGACAGAATACAAACCAGGAATGCGTGGATCGAAGTCTGCAAAGAATTGAACGAAAGGTTTGAACGGATGTATGACAAGGATAGAGACAACTATGGTAAGTACATATCTCTATTTTTTATGTTAAACTCACAACATTTTTTATAATCAGTGGTACATTAAATTTTAGATAATTGCCATTTCACAGATCCGTCATTCACAACATTTTTTACAATCAATGGCACATTAAATTTTAGATAATTGCCATTTCACAGATCCTTCATTCACAACATTTTTACAATCAATGGCACATTAAATTTTATATAATTGCAATTCCACAGATCCTTCAGGTGTCATAAAATAGTCCGTCATGATTTTTCGTACATTATTGGCAGAAATTCCCCCACATGCACGTTCACTTCTTGTTATACTTTCACGCTCAGTTATGGACAGAGTACCCTCGGAGTTGTAGCATTCGTTTTAAGAACAAAATTGTGCAAAACAACACATGCCTTAACAATGTCAAGAGCAAAATCGGGTTTTAAATTCATAGCTCTGTGGAAAATCCTTCATTTATTAGTCAGTATCCCACTCTACGTACCTCCGGGCTCTTGACAGACGATAATTGAGAGTTGCTGGATGACGTGCCGCTAGCTACAAGACAGTGCATCTGATTCCAGCATGACGGAGTCAAATTCAAATGGCACCGAGCACTATGGGACTTAACTTCTGAGGTCATCAGTCCCCTAGACTTAGAACAACTTAAACCTAACTAACCTAAGGACATCACACACATCCATGCCCGAGGCAGGATTCGAACCTGAGACCGTAGCGGTCGCGTGGTCCCAGACTGTAGCACCTAGAACCGCTCGGCCAGTCCGGCCGGCATGACGTAGTCGCCGGCATATTTCAGTCATCCTGTGCATTGTTTCCTGAACCAACAGTTTTCAGAAAAGGGGATTGGCAGTGGTGATCTTCTAGCATGACCTATTCAATTTAATGATTTTTTTCTTAAGAAGAGTCTAAGCAAATTATTGTAAATACTACATTTTGTCGATGTATGTACATTGGTGTCCAAAATTAAAGCAACAAATGGAAATGTTGCAAGTTTGCGCTTATTTTGTCACAAACAATATGAACGGGAGATAGTAACGTAGAAACAATATAAGGAATATAGAACGTAAACAGCTGCAATAAGTATGACAGTAGACAAAAGTGTTCTGCTGTTTCTCAAACTTAACGGATTTGCACGCACATTCAGACGACTGATTAATGTGCTCAGTAAGGGATGTGACCACCTCTGGCAACAATACATGCCTGACAACGACGGAGTATGCTCTGAATGACGTCATCAATCTCCTGTTGAGGCAATAACGCCCATTCTTCTTGCAGAGCTGCAAGCAAGTCTTGGAGAGTGGTTGGTGGATGCTGACGTGAAGTATCCCGTCTTCCTACTGCATCCCGGACATACTCTATAATATTCAAAGAGGGAGAGCGAGCAGGTCACTCCATGCGTGCATTATCTTCCATTTCCAAGAAAACATCAACCACCCTTGCTCTATGAGGTTGAGCATTATCGTCCATTTAATAAGAAATCTGGACTCACACCATCTCGCAACAACTACAAATCACGTCTCAAGATATCGTCACGATACCTGACAGCAGTTAAACCTTGGCGATTCACCCGTACAATTACATGAAGAGCTGTTCGAGTGGTCAACATAATCCCTGCCCACATCATTAGGGATACTCCTCGATATCGATCTCATTCCACATTGTTTGGGTCCTGAAATCGTGTTCCACGTTCCATCCAGATGCGAATACGTGAAGAATCACCCTCCAGACCAAATCGGGACTCATCTGTGAAAAGAACCTTGGCCCATTGGTCGACCGTCATGTGGCGTGTTGACGACTCCACTCTAGACGTTCCCTCCTGTGAAGGCCCGTCAGAGGTAAAAATACAGCAAGTCTCCGGCAGTGAAGGTCACTCTGCCTCGCTACAACTCGTTCAGTGAATGCTGCGAGGTCAGATGCCAGTTGCCGTGCAGTACTAAGGTGGTACCGTCGTGCCCTTACAGCCAAATAACGGTCCTCTCTTTCTGATGTGAGATGTGGTCGACCATGCACTGGTTTTCGGGATACAGTTTCGGTCTCTATAAACTGTCGCCACATTGGAGAAACAACGGAACGATTCACATTAAGCCTTCGAGCCATATCAGCAGACCGCGGATTTTAGGTAAAAACCTATTTTGTTCCTGAGTTCCTATTTGCATAAAAATTTGTACTAATGCGTTTCATGACTATTTACACTTAATAGCGTTAATTCTATAGGACCCAAAAAAGCCTATTTCGACGTTAGTGCCTATTTTTGCCTATTTCGGCTTTAATATCCTAAAAAGTGCCTATTTCATCATATAAGACAGTGGCTCCAAGTTTTTCCACACTATACGACGGATGGTAAAAAATATTTTCTGCCCAGCGTGCAGCAAGGTGGCTAGTTGATATGCCCTCATGCTTCGTATTTGCCTAACACTTCGGTCTTTATTTTTTTATAACGCTATCCCTGTTAATACCAAATACTCTTTGTAGGTGTTTTATTATTCATATGTAAAAAATATGATCACGGATCTTTAGGTTAAAACCTATTTTCTTTTCTAAGCTCCAATTTGCATATAAGTTGGTACTTATGCGTTTCATGACTAACTAAACTGAATACCGTTAGTTCTATTGGACCTAAAATTGCGTATTTCGACGTTGACGCCAAATTTCGCCTATTTCGGCGTCAAAATCCTGAAAAGTACCTATTTCGTTAATTTGACATAGAGTTTTTGTGTTTTCAAAGATTAGAAAAAGGAAGTAAACTTAGGGCTTGATGTCTCGTCGAAGGCGAAGGTCGTTAGAGACTGTTTACAATTCCTTTGCTTGCCTTACTACCAACAGCACTCGGCACGGTTGAATGGTCATCCATCCAAGTAGCCGCCGAGCGCGACAGTGCTTAACTTCAGTGAGCGAATGGGAACCGGTCAAAGATTTGAGTTACACATTAGAATCGAACGTGACAGTACTAAATGTTATATTTGAAAATATTTCGTTCGTAGTATTCTGGCCAGCTGTGGATTTTCGCAAAGAAACGGTTTCATAGGCCTTAAGCTGAGCACGGATTAAAAAATCACAATGTTAATCGTAGACGCTCTCTATAGCTAAATTACTGCCATTCGCGCATTTTCTCGCTGCTGTCTACAGGCAGTCCTATCAAACTACTCTGTTTCCTGAAAGGTATTATACGTGAATTTTCCGGTTCGAGAAATAATTTGCCGGTAGTGAGATGTTTTCATCTGAAGCACCAGTAGATTCCATTCGCTTGTTCAGAAGGGGCGGCCATCTGACAGGTGCCATATGTCCAGCAACGAGTACGGTACTTCCCCTACCGCTCCCATGCACCGCAAAAAAAAAAAAAAAAAAAAAAAAAAAAAAAAAAAAAAAAAAAAAAAACAGGTCGTCGTTCACTTTTTCCCAGCGAAAACAAATCAGCACATTTTGTAGCGACCGACGTGTTAAGTGTTACTGACGTTCTAAGTGCAAAATAAATTCTAGTTTCTGTTTGAGAATACTACGCCATGCCGAAAACAGCTAGTTCAAAGTCTACTCATATAAGGCAGTGGCTGCAAGATTTTCCGCATTATACAACAGATGGGAAAATTATTTTCTGCCAAACATGCAACAAGGAGGTTAGTTGATGTTTTTCTTAGACTTCTTATTTTCCTGTCACTGAGGATTCTTTTTTATCGCTATCCTTTAATAATACGAAATACTCTTTATATGCGATTCTAAATTGCATTTCCCTTTTCTCTCGTATTAGGTTTCGAGTGTTAAGAAATCTCACTTAACTCAGCATGCAGATGGAATCGCACATAAAGCTAATGTTGAACGAAAGTCAAACTTGAAGCAAACTCTTTTAACCAATAAATCTGGTGAATCCTCCGAAAAAAAAGAAAAAAAAGCAAGTTCCGCAGTGATTTGTGGCAGCAAACATCCCCTTTCGGAAACTAGAAAACACTATTTTCAGAGGTTTTCTTGAGAAGTACTGCCATCAGTCTATTCCTGCAGAGTCAAATTTTCGTAGGAATTATGTGGATTCAGCTTACAATGCTGCATTGCACCGAATCCGAGATGATGTTGGAGAATCTTGTATATGGATTTCTGTGGATGAAACTACAGACAGTCTTGGCCGTTACATTGCAAACCTGATTATTGACAAGCTAGATCCAGATGCTCCATCCAGGGCTCATTTGATTTACTCAAAACAGCTTCCAAAAACTAACCAACAATCAGTAGCACAGTTTGTGAGCAATGGGCTTAAGGTGCTATACCCAAACGGAGTGGATGAGAATAAGATGCTTCTGGCCGTCACTGATGCTGCTGCATATATGATAGCAGCGTTTCAACTATTAAAAGTATTCTACCCATTGATGCTGCACGTAACTTGTGTAGTGCATGGGATCAACCGCATAGCAGACCAAGTAAGGCTACAATTTCCTAAAGTAAATAAAGTAATATCCATGGCTAAGAAATTTTTTGTTAAGGCACCATCAAGAATACAGGCATTCAAAGAACAGCTTCCAGATGTCCCATTGCCGCCAGAGCCTGTTGTCACCCGCTGGGGCACGTGGCTAATAGCAGCAGAATACTATAGTACGCATCTCTCAGCTGTCCAGAAGGTGATTGAAAATATACCGGAGGATGCTGCATCCGTAACTGCAGCAATGGAGCTACTCAAAGATTCTTCTTCAAAACGGGACTTGTCTTACATTAGGGCCCACTACACATTCATGGCAAGAATAATTTTACAATTAGAAGGCTCAGGGAGACCTATCTACGACAATATTTCTTTGCTTGACGAAGTCAAAATGAAAATTAATGAAGCGCCAGGTGAACTAGGGGAAAAAGTACGGGCAAAAATGCAAATGGTTTTGCAGAAGAACACTGGCCTGAAGGAGCTGTGTGCAGCTGCCGACATACTTAGTGGAAAATCCAGCACTCCTGACTGCAGCATTCCTGTCCAACATGTGCCGAAAATGAAGTACGCCCCTGTCACATCTGTTGATGTAGAACGTTCTTTTTCGGCGTATAAATTGATTCTGACTGACAAGCGCCACAGTTTTTCACTAGAGAAGCTAGAAAAGATTTTGGTTATGTATTGTGAAGCCAACTATGGTCAGAATATGTGAAACTACGAATGTATTAATTAAACCATTGCCACATACTTTTTACGGAGATCTTTATCTTGCAGGAACTCAAAAAATATTTGGAGTTATGTTCAACATTAATGTTGTAGATTGCTGTGCTCTGTAACTGTGTAAATATTCATTCTCCTTGTTAAATGACTAATAAGATGTTCATACTGTCAACACTGTGTATTTTAATTTATTTTTATTTTCTCTGCATCATTTTTATTAGAGCCTATTTTAGGTTTTTTATAGCCTAAATGAACTACTGAAGGAGCCTATTTTAAGTGCCTAAAACACACTTTTTTACGACCTAAAAATCCGTGGTCTACACATCAGTTTTCGTCTGTTCTGCTTTCATTCTTCCCATGGCCCTCCACCATAAAGAGTCTGGTAACCGTGTTCCCTGTGCCATGTTGCGCCGTCTTCGACTGTGTACTCAGCAATTGTGGATGTGGGACTACCCGGCAAACACCATCCCGTTTGGTAGGTGCCCTGACATCATCGTTGGTGTGGTTGTCCGTTGACTGGATTGCCATCTTCCGTACAGAAGATGGTTTTAGGGACGTCTGTTGATAGTCTGTATGATTATGTCGTGAATTGGACACAGGACGGAGAAATAGCAGTTTGTTGTTTTAATTTTCTACACTAGTGTAATTATAGATCTTTGTTACCTTTAGGTTATAAGCTTTTTTGCTTAACCAACAGGTCTGCAAATGACAAATGAACTCTCGAAGCTAGTCATACCCCACATAAACTGTATAATCACGACTGTTTGAGGGCAATTTATATCATGTTTGCAAACGAAGAATATATACCTCATTATTTTGAACTTGGTTGAAGAATATGAAATTAAACTGCGTCAGAAAGGAAGCAAGTCACACATTTACAGCTGTTATGAATCACGTTATTCGCTGTTGTGGATGTGGTCATGAAGGAGATGACTATACCAGTAAAAGAGGGTGGTTCAAAAAGATTCATCCGGCTTCATAAAACTATGTCTTCTACTTAAATGAATATATAAACTCGCAGTAACATTTAACTTACGAATACACCTTCAAAGAATTCATTTTCTAAAGAACGATTCGATTTTGAAAGGTTATCTGTTTTACGTGCATGCACATACAACCTTGGGATACTTTTTACAATTACATTTAGGGTCAAACTTTTCATTTAACGTCCATAGATCTTCAGTGTGCCCTCCACCAGACCCACGACAAACATACAGAAGTTTCACTAGAAACTCTTTCCATACTTTTGTGAGCATGTATGGAGTTACAACTCTCACTGGTGTTGCTACAACGAGTCTCAGTTCACATCAACTTGTTGGAGGGTGAGGCACATAAACGTAATCTTCCACGACCCTTCACAAAGGAGAAGAAAAAGGAAACCAAATAGCATGATATTAGGCGACATTTTGGAGGACAAAGCTGCAATGCGAGATCCGTACGCCACTAGCTGTAAGAGGTGCAGTGCCGTGTTCTCGCCGAAAATAACGCCACACAGCTGTAAGTAGATTACACGTGTTGAAATGGGGAACAGAAACGCCTTTTATTTCTATGATATCGAGGTTTCAGTTTGATGCAGTCTGGGTAATAAGCGAGCGCGCGAGAGGGCTAGGTGGCAGACCAATACTGCGAACCACAAGAACTGGCAACTTACCAGAGGCGGTAAAGTAATCTTTTAGTTTTGACGAGAGAGTTAAATTCTCCTAAGCGTCTGTTTACATTCATGTAGGGGAAACAGTCTTATACAATTGGATCGAGTTTTTTCAAACACTCTGCACTATTTTAGCCACATAGAAGGCTAATTTTCCTCCTTGAATGCTTCCTTAGAAATTTCAGACATCCCAAAACATGTCTCTTAACCAGTGAGCGTAGTATACAACAGTAAAAGATTTTATAACGTACTAGCTGACAAATCCGGCATTTCCCAGGCATTCCTTTTGCCAGTTTTCTATTACAAACGAAAACAAAAAATGAACCGTGTTTGTAGTGTAATATCAAAAAGTTTCATTTTCATGTATTCGTCAAAACTCCTTTGAAATTATGAAGCAGTCGTACAAAGAAAAATGCATAATGCACGAACGTGTACGTACAGTATCCCAGACAGTTTCTATACGCTAGCGCAGTTATTTAGCGTATCTACAACGTGATTTTGCAAACATCTTTATGGCAACGTCTCTTCATAGCTTTATAGACGGATGTTGTTTTCGCTTATAGCTGTTTGCGGTTCGCAGTCAAAAGCTGTCAAAAGCGCTGGCAAGTGTCACTGTGTGGCGAAAAAAATATAAAAAAATTAAATTTATTGAGGTTTGCTGACAGCTAGGATGGGACTGCAGTACGGTGAATGCGAAGGTTCTATCATCTTCCACAGAACCATTCTATCTATTTCTTTGCGAACCGCTTCCTTCTTTGCCCATGGTATCGCATATGATTTATGGTAGTACGTTTTATGGGAGTAGACTTCCATTTTGTATTCATAATTTTTTATTATTGTCGGCTCTTTTCTAAAAAATGTCTCGGTATTCATAAATAAGATCTGCTAGTTTATTTTGTTGAGTTTCTGAAAGACAAGTGGATTTTCCTACGTTCTCGTGGGCGGCCTATTCGTTAATTATTTCCGTGTCTAATTCTTCAGGGAAAGGAATATCTAGCAGTAACACTTGTGGATAAACTAATTTGACTTCAGCTAGTTTCTGTAATTGGCCATTATGAACTTTTGTTGACTTTCAAAGGTTGACCTTCACACTACGACTCCCCACTCGGAAATAGCAAAGTTCACTGCCCATGTCGATGTCTACTTTATACTGTCGGAAAACTTCCATACCTAAAATACAGTTGACGATTAACTTGCCAAGGATTAAGAATGTACAGTTTATTGTGACACCGCTAATGGTAACAAGTACACTCCTGGAAATGGAAAAAAGAACACATTGACACCGGTGTGTCAGACCCACCATACTTGCTACGGACACTGCGAGAGGGCTGTACAAGCAATGATCACACGCACGGCACAGCGGACACACCAGGAACCGCGATGTTGGCCGTCGAATGGCGCTAGCTGCGCAGCATTTGTGCACCGCCGCCGTCAGTGTCAGCCAGTTTGCCGTGGCATACGGAGCTCCATCGCAGTCTTTAACACTGGTAGCATGCCGCGACAGCGTGGACGTGAACCGTATGTGCAGTTGACGGACTTTGAGCGAGGGCGTATAGTGGGCATGCGGGAGGCCGGGTGGACGTACCGCCGAATTGCTCAACACGTGGGGCGTGAGGTCTCCACAGTACATCGATGTTGTCGCCAGTGGTCGGCGGAAGGTGCACGTGCCCGTCGACCTGGGACCGGACCGCAGCGACGCACGGATGCACGCCAAGACCGTAGGATCCTACGCAGTTCCGTAGGGGACCGCACCGCCACTTCCCAGCAAATTAGGGACACTGTTGCTCCTGGGGTATCGGCGAGGACCATTCGCAACCGTCTCCATGAAGCTGGGCTACGGTCCCGCACACCGGTAGGCCGTCTTCCGCTCACGCCCCAACATCGTGCAGCCCGCCTCCAGTGGTGTCGCGACAGGCGTGAATGGAGGGACGAATGGAGATGTGTCGTCTTCAGCGATGAGAGTCGCTTCTGCCTTGGTGCCAATGATGGTCGTATGCGTGTTTGGCGCCGTGCAGGTGAGCGCCACAATCAGGACTGCATACGACCGAGGCACACAGGGCCAACACCCGGCATCATGGTGTGGGGAGCGATCTCCTACACTGGCCGTACACCACTGGTGATCGTCGAGGGGACACTGAATAGTGCACGGTACATCCAAACCGTCATCGAACCCATCGTTCTACCATTCCTAGACCGGCAAGGGAACTTGCTGTACCAACAGGACAATGCACGTCCGCATGTATCCCGTGCCACCCAACGTGCTCTAGAAGGTGTAAGTCAACTATCCTGGCCAGCAAGATCTCCGCATCTGTCCCCCATTGAGCATGTTTGGGACTGGATGAAGCGTCGTCTCACGCGGTCTGCACGTCCAGCACGAACGCTGGTCCAACTGAGGCGCCAGGTGGAAATGGCATGGCAAGCCGTTCCACAGGACTACATCCAGCATCTCTACGATCGTCTCCATGGGAGAATAGCAGCCTGCATTGCTGCGAAAGGTGGATATACACTGTACTAGTGCCGACATTGTGCATGCTCTGTTGCCTGTGTCTATGTGCCTGTGGTTCTGTCAGTGTGATCATGTGATGTATCTGACCCCAGGAATGTGTCAATAAAGTTTCCCCTTCCTGGGACAATGAATTCACGGTGTTCTTATTTCAATTTCCAGGAGTGTATTTGCGTCTGCCACTTAATACTTTTTGACTTGTTACCTACAGCTGTCAAGATTTTACAATTTTCCGTTGGCAACACTGGTACTTTTAATGCTTTGGAAACTTCTTTAAATAAACAATTAGAAATAATGTTCGTAGATGCGCCTGTATCTAAAATTACGTTGGTAATTATAGTCTCTATCTTTGCTGTTATTACAGCCTGCACGAGGTCACTTAGCTTGTTCGGTGCTTTCATCTCTCTTTCACATAGATCTTCTTCAACGGTAGCATCCTGATCATATCTTAAAAATAATTGTTTAAGATGTAATGTGCGCTTGTTTGTGCCCCCTGTTGTCAAATCGGTCGGCCGGTGGGGGCTCATTGCGACCGATTGTTGTTTACCGGAGGTGACACCGGCGTTGCTTGGTTACTGTCCGTTACCTCTACAAAGTCTATTGAGTGGCTATTCTGTCGCCAATTAGTTTCCGGACCGCTGCGTGCAACATCGTCTTGCGGCCGGCCGTCGCTATTTCTCCTTGGTCGGTCATTCCTATTACTGTAACTATTGTAATTTTCATTTGTGTGCCGCCTTCCATCACGCGGGTCTGACCAATCATTCACGCGATTCCTATCATTTCCATACTGGCGTGGACCGTAATCTGTATTATATCTTCGTTCTTCACGTCTCTGTGGCGCCGAATTCCTCCGATTTCCGTAATTCCAGTTTCCATTGTTTGACCTTGTCGCATACGGATGCCAACTGTGTTGGTTTTGTCCACTGCTATTAAAATGATTTCCGTTACCGTTGTTTTGATTGGTTACGGAGTGTTCATTCCGATTACTTATGCTCGGTTCTTCTTCATATATTAGATCAGTTGAGTACAGCACAGAAAGAAAGTATTCAAGGTCGTTCTTCGGTATGGTTACCAATTTTCGCGTAAGTTCACGGGTAGTCTGTTTTTCAGAATTTTGAGAACATCTACGAGCGGTATTGGATTGTTCCAATAGCGTGTCTTATTCAAATACTTTTCGAAATACTTTCTCAACCCGCCGTTTTTTAGGTTGAACGGTTGTGGGTTGAATTCCTCACGCCGCAGTCTTCCTTGGACCCCAGTCTACCAATAATTCTCCAAGAAAGCCCGTTCGAATTGTTCGTAGGTGACGCACTGTTCAGCCATGTCTGTGGCCCACAAAAGTGCATCGCCTTGTGTGAAGCCTACTACATATCTAATCTTCTGTGCCTCAATCCAGTTTCTTGGTAAGACATTTTTGAATGCTCTTGCGAATACGACTGGATGGGCTTTTCTGGATTCTGTGGAGAGGGAAACTGCCTATGTTTTAACAGGCTCTCATCGAGTAGAATCGTCGAGATGCAAGGCGGCATGCCTACTGCCTGTTGCAGCACCGCGTTTGGCTAATAGTCATTGTTTGCCTGCGCCGGTGCGTGTACATACGCCGGACTGGGCGTGTGATGTTCTGCGTTATTGACATCGTAATCTGTAACGGGCGAATGTGTGTCACGCTGCCTGTTGCTTGACGTAGGCAAATCATTTGAAACATTCAGCCTACCCGCAATTTCCTTACGTATTCTGTCCTCGGCTACTTTGATTTCGTTACTTACTTTTTCAAAAAGTTTTATTTCCCGGTCGGTTATTGATTCATTTGCATTACCGGTTTCTAAAGTTTCATTTATTTTGATAATGTCCGCGTTGATATGTCGAGTCTCCTGTTTCATAATACCGACTTCTTCGTTAACTTTATTGACTTGGTCAGGTATTTCTTCACATTCGGACTGTACTCTGGTTAAATTTAATTGGACAGCCTCTACGTTTTCATGTATTTCTTTTTGTACCGTTTGTGTTTGATTGTGTGTTTCTACGATTTCTGACAGTTCCTGTTCCTGTTTGTTTGTAAGATGTGACAATTTCTTTTCTAAATCATTTGCCCCAATACATTGTATACGCTATTGACTGTTTTGATGATTTTGTCTGCGATCTTTTGATTGATTTCATTGGTGAGTTTATTTAAGCGTTGGTCGAAGTGTTTGTGCATATTTTCAAATTGCGTGTTTACACTTGAAAACTGCTGTTGGAATCCAGTTACCATGCTAGACAGTTTTGTGTTTGTCGTGTTGTGGCTGATTTCTAGATTCGACAGTTCTGTGTTCATTGTGTTGTGACTGATCTTTAAATCAGATAACTGCGTGCTCACATTTGACACCAGACTATATAAATCCTCAAGAGTAACTGTCGAATCTTGTATGTTTGTATTTATGCCACTATTTTTAACTATTGTTTCTCTACCACAGTCTGATTGAATCGCAACTGGGCTAGGTTCACTGATTTCACGCGAAATATTTACATCTGATCTGATAATCGATGCTTCATCTATTGTGTACAAAGTTTCATTTGGAAGTGGTTCGTTATTGTTAGTCCCAGTGGAGTGCAATTGAATTGTATTTACTTCTACATTAAGTTGTGCTGAAAAACTAATTGTGTCATCATTTACGTCACTATTGTCAGAATCGGTGATGCGTCCAGGAACATTTGTCAAATTAAAATTCTCTGATTCCATTGTGAAGATGTTATTTTTATCTGGGCTTTTCTGTTAATCTAAATATTTAAATTCTTTCGCGATAATTATTTGGTGCGCGTCGGAAATTTACAAGATGGCGCACTACGTCTTCTAATTCTGCCATTGTTGAACATAAAAAAGTAATTATTAAAGTGTAATTGTGTGTTGCCACAAACACTACCAGGATTTTAATATGGAAAGGAAAAGGTTCTGCTTTAAGTGGAGCTAAGCCAAGGTGCAGTCGCTGCACGCGTTTGCGCTTTCCTACCTTAATACCTGCCGAGCTGCGTCACTCACGATTACGTTAGTTTTGTAAATCCTTGTTCTTGTTCCTTCTGGTTATTGTGCCATCCGTTTATACAATTAATATTGTTTCACCTTATTCGTCATTTTCCATGTGCGCCATGTAACAGAGAAACAGTAATTAGTAAAAGTGCATTTGTTGTACAACAATCAAGTACTTACTCTTTGTTCCACCAGCACTGTCCCTGTCAGCTGTCGCCAGTGTGGCGAAATAAATAAAAAAATTAAATTTATTGATTATTTGAAAAGAGGAAAAGATTATGGATACGGAACTGTAACTTTCGAATTTTTGAAAGGCTTTTCTACGGACTGTATTGACCGGCTTGAATGCGGACCAATTCAGTGCGCGTGCAATTTGCCTGTAATATAATTTACAATTCCGATTGATTACATTTTTGAATTCTACGTCATAGTTGATTTAATCAGAGTTCTCACCTTAGACGTAAAATTAGTCCTTCTGCCACGATATTAATTCATTAGTCGCCATCGATGCTCTTCTCTTTGTTGACCGTGTGTATCTTCCTGAGTCGGCATCGGTTTACTTCACGAATACGGTGGAAACCAAGGAATACAATGCTACCTCGCTTTAAATAATTATCGTAGAACTTAGATACTTCTCACTATTTTTTATTCATTAGACAATAAGACTTGCTGTGCTCGCCGCACAAACCATAAATACTAACAAGTGGCTGCTTTCTGCACACATCAAAAATTACGTCCGTCCCCTACAAGGTAACAATCGAAAGTGTATCTTAACTCCTCCATGGAGTATGAAACAAAAGAGAATCCAATATGAACATTACAAAGATTATATTCTACATGCCCCTTTGGCGCAGCCTTTAAGGTATTGTATGTCTCTGCGTCGGAATGTGTCATTACAACTGCTATCCTTAAGTTGACTCGACTGTAGGAGTGTTTTACAAGGGAACATTCCTAAGTGTCAGCAAACGGCCTTGATGAAACTTTGTGGGTGGTAGAGGGAGCAAAATAATGTCATATTTTTTTTGTCTGCAGTTTCGCTTTTAAGGGGTAAAACACACACTGAAATGTTATTGGGCATATTAGGATTGCAGGGAATATCTTCTAAACGATGATGCAGAAAATGTTTCTCATATGAAAGTCGATGTGTAATTACTGTTCTTCAAAACTGCATAATCGAATTTTGTAATAATTTGAAAGTTTGTAAAATACCCCACCGGCATTAATTAATTTTGAAAAATAAAAACTTATGTTACGACATAAAATAAAGATGCTTTCAAGCTACACACATCGATGTGTAATAAAGTTGGTTTCTGAAATGCCATTTTTGGAAAATAAACTGGACAAACAGTGCTGTCAGAGTATTTTCAACATACCTGATTAAAATATCTAAACATTAATTATTAGTCTAGTTATTTATTTTACTTATTTCTTTTATGTTTGAAATTGTTATTTTACTTTTTACATTAATTTTTCTTTTTGTTTTTTAGTTCACCGTTTCACATACATGTACTTTATTAACTGAGAATAATAAGTATCTCATTATTATGGTACAATATCATTACAGATTATCATAACTGTAATGACAATATGTAAATAAATGCTTAAAACATAACGTTTTATTAAACTATGCACATAAAATGAACAAAATTTTTTAGCAGGGCATACACAACACAGAACACAATACAAAGGCAACCGGATTTCAAATAGTCATGGCTGACCTTCTGTATATCCTGACCCCTATCAAGCATATTTCAGTACACTGGTAATCCTTGGCGAAGAGAATTGATAATGCACTGGTGACTGAAGCTTCATTATATTGTTTTTCAAATTGGAGAGTGACATCATAGTCATTAAACAGAACGAGATCTGAAAATTTTCTCACTAAGTTCTTCCAACATCGAAAACAATATACATCTCACAACTGCAAATGTACTGTCAATCCCTTGTGGATCTCCAAATGAACAAGTTCCTTGTCCTCAGGTATGATGGTCAAAACGGTTTTTTTTCACACGGACTGTCCGCCGTATTATAGTTTTAAAATGGAACTAATGGTGAGTTTGGACCAAGAATTCGAAAATCTCTCTTTAAAACCCCAACTGTCCTTGTTACAGCAGCGAAATATGGAAAAGAAACGTCTGGCTAGGTCAAAAGATCTTTGAAAGATGTTTTCTTTCCCAGTGTGGGAGAAAAGTCTGTGCTATTGTTAAAATCAAACAATGGAAAATCCAGGAACGAATGTAACATTATTATGAGAAGGGAACTTGCTACTCACCGTATAGCGAAGATGCTGACTTGCAGATAGGCACTCTGTTATTATGAGATTCTTGGAGCAGCCAGTGTGACAGTAACGCATATGGCATCGTACCTGAGGACAGGAATCTTGTTCGCATGGTGATCCCAAAGGGCTCTATGGCACAGGTACAGTTGTGAGATGTATACAGCTTTTGATGCTCGAAGAACTTTGTAACATCTTCAGATATTGTCCTGTTGATGATTATGTCGTCAATCTCCACTTCAGAAACAACATAATCAAGCTGCCGTCATTTGTACATAAGTAGTTCTCTTAGTCAAGGCTTACCAGCGTACTTTAATATGCCTAATGATGATCTGGATATTTAGAGAATCACCTGTGGCAATTTGATCTTTTAAGCATTTATTCGTAAATAATCATTACTGTAATGATTTTTTATCCTAATAATGAATTACTTATTATTTTCAGTTAACAAAATACGCATATTTGAAACGGTAAACGAAAAAACAAAAAATTAATGTAAAACTTAAAATAACAATTTAAAACATAAAACAAATATAAGTAAAATGACTAGACTAATAATGAATGTTTAAATATTTTATTAGACCTCTTGAAAATACTCCGACAGCACACTGTGATCCACTATTAGACATGGACGTATACAGAGTGGTCCATTGATCGCGACCGGGCCAAATATCTCACGAAATAAGCGTCAAACGAAAAAACTACAAAGAATGAAACTAGTCTAGCTTGAAGGAGGAAACCAGATGGCGCTATACTTGGCCCGCTAGATGGCGCTGCCATAGGTCAAACGGATATCAACTGCGCTTTTTTAAATAGGAACCCCCATTTTTATAACATATTCGAGTAATACCACTTTTTTCGCTTTGTGATAGATGGCGCTGTAATAGTCACAAACATATGGCTCACAATTTTAGACGAACAGTTGGAAACAGGTAGGTTTTTTAAATTAAAATACAGAACGTGAGTACGTTTGAACATTTTACTTCGGTTGTTAGAATGTGATACATGTACATTTATGAACCTTTCATTTCTGAGAACGGATGCTGTTACAGCGTGATTACCTGTAAATACCATATTAATGCAATAAATGCTCAAAATGATGTCCGTCAACATCAGTGCATTTGGCAGTACGTGTAACGACGTTCCTCTCAACAGCGAGTAGTTCGCCTTCCGTAATATTCGCACTCGCATTGACAATGCGCTGACGCATGTTGTCAGGCGTTGTCGGTGGATCACGATAGCAAATATCCTTCAACTTTCCCCACAGAAAGAAATCAGGGAACGTCAGAACCGTTGAACGTGCGGGTCATGGAATGGTGCTCCGACGACCAATCCACCTGTCATGAAATATGGTATTCAATACCGCTTCAACCGGACGCGAGCTATGTGCCGGACATCCATCATGTTGGAAGTATATCGCCATTCAGTCATGCAGTGAAATATCTTGTAGTAACATCGGTAGAATATTACGTAGGAAATCAGCATACATTGCACCATTTAGATTGCCATCGATAAAATGGGGGCCAATTATCCTTCCTCCCATAATGCCGCACCATACATTAACCCACCAAGGTCGCTGATGTTCTACTTGTCGCAGCCATCGTGTATTTTCCGTTGTCCAATAGTGCATATTATGCCGGTTTACGTTACCGCTGTTGGTGAATGACGCTTCGTCGCTAAATAAAACGCGTGCAAATAATCTGTCATCGTCCCGTAATTTCTCTTGTGCCCAGTGGCAGAACTGTACACGACGTTCAATTCATGGTGCATAGAAATATGGTACGGGTGCAAGCGATGTTGATGTAGCTTTCTCAACACCAACGTTTTCTCGATTCTCACGCAATTTGTCTGCTACTGATGTGCGGATTAGCCGCGACAGCAGCTAAAACACCTACTTGGGCATCATCACTTGTTGCAGGTCGTGGTTGACGTTTCACATGTGCCTGAACACTTGCTGTTTCCTTAAATAACGTAACTATCCGGCGAACGGTCCGGACACTTGGATGATGTCGTCCAGGATACCGAGCAGCATATATAGCACATTTTGATCACAATAACCATACATCAACACGATATCGATCTTTTTCGCAATTGGTAAACGGTCCATTTTAACATGGGTAATGTATCACGAAGCAAATCCGTCCGCACTGGCGGAATGTTACGTGATACCACGTACTTACATGTTTGTGACTATTACAGCGCCATCTATCAAAAAGCGAAAAAAATGGCCCAATTAGAACATTCATATTTCTTTACTTACTACAGGAATATGTAATAAAAATGGGGGTTCCTACTTAAAAAAACGCAGTTGATATCCGTTTCACCTTCGGCAGCTCCGTCTAGCGGGCCAACCATAGCGACATCTGGTTTCCCTCTTCAAGCTAGACGAGTTTCGTTCTTTTGATGTTTATTTCGTGAGATATTTGGCCCGGTCACTATCAATGGACCACCCTGTATAGCTTGAAAGTTTCTTCAACTTATGTTCTATCAAAAGTTTTCATTTATTAATTTTAATTAATGTTGGTGGCGTACTTAGCAAACTTTAAAATTATTATTAAATTTGATTATACAGTTTTCAAGAACATTAGTTACATATGAACTTCTTCATGAGAAAAAGTTTTATATATCATTGTTTAGAAGATATTCCATCCAAACGTAATATGCCAAATTAGCTTTCAGGATGAGGTTTACCCCTTAAAAATGAAACTGGGCACAAACAAAAATTTTGTGTTGCATTATTTTGCCCCCTCTACTCACCCACCAAGTTTCATCAAGATCATTTATTGATATTTAGGAATGTTCCCTCGTTAGTAGTAAAGAACAAATGTATTAAAACTTCATGCAAGATGCGGCATTTAACCAGGTATCTCAGACATATCTCCTGATCTTTGTTTCATACAGTGATATAAATTTGTTGGCACATTCACCGACGTACGTGGATACCATCTGCAAAATATGTTGCGCATGGAGATATTAGCAAAGAAGCAGCAAATTTAGAAATAATGCACAATGCGGCGGATTTTTACTCATATCAGTGTTTATGATCTCCAGAACTATGTGAGTTTAGCTGCATATGTTGATATTGCGTACGAAATATATTGCGAACAGAGTTAGTAGTACAGAAGCAATAAAGTAAAAAGTCATGTATGATGTGGCAGTTCGTTAAGCATCTCATTGATTATGATGTCATATCTTCTGAACTATGATAGACAAGGGGAGGGCACATCGAGATTCTGCTGGTGATTAAGCGAGTACATTGTTCGTTTGTTATATATTTTTGGGAGCTGCCTACAGGAGTACTTATTTTCAGTTATCTGTGTAGTTACTAGTTTATTTTTGTAATTCCTTGCGTGTTTAAGTGCTTACTAGGCACCACCTTTTATTTTAATAACAGTGTAGCGTACAGTACCGCCATTGTTACTGACGCTTGTATCTACCCTCGTATCGTGCAGGTTTTTGTTTGTTTTGGTATTGCTCAGTGTCGGTTAGACCGTCAGTGAGAGAGCACCTCGAGTTCCTGCTGCTAATAAGGCGAGTACATCGTTCGTTTGTTAAATATTTTCACGAGCTTCAAACAGGAGCTACTTCAGTAATGGATAGGAACTGTGATTGCTGTGTACAGATGAGAGCTGAGTTGGTGACCCTTCACTCATAGCTCCAGGGGGTATTGGCTTCCATCACACAGCTTGAGGCTGCTGCCAAGGGGCATCACTGTGGGGTGTCGGACGCGGGGATGCGAGGGCCGTTGAGCACGTCCCACGTGTCCCCCGATCGGTCCACTGCTGTGGCCGCCCCGGGTACTGCCTGCACTGCGGTTGACCCCTCACCCGTGGTCGAGTGGGAGATGATTCCAAAGTCTGGCAGGCGGCGAAAAACTTTCCGAGTGGTCGATCGTAGGGCCTCCCCGGCTCGTTTGACTAACAGGCTTCGGGCGTTATCTGTGGCTGACGAAGTCTCTAAGCCGGATGCAGTCGTCCACCCTGTTCCAGAGTAAGCTTCTCGGCCCGCAGTGTATCGTCATTCACAGAGGGTTGGTTTACTGCTTGTCGGAAGCTCCATCGTTAGGCAGGTAATGGAGACCATTAGGAACATGGCCGCCAAGGAGGGGAAGAAAGCCAGTGTGCACTCCGTGTGCATTCCGGGAGGAGTCATTCCGGATGTGGAAAGGGTGCTTCCAGATGCCATGAAGAGTACAGGGTGCAGCCAACTGCCGGTGGTGGCTAATGTCGGTACCAATGACGTGTGTCGCTCTGGTTTCGGGCGGCTTGCGGAAGTGGTTAAGACTGTCAGTCTTGCTTGCGAGATTAAGGCGGAGCACACCATCTGCAGCATCATCGATAGAATCGACTGTGGTCTTTTGGTGTAGAGCCGAGTGGAGGGCCTGAATCAGAGGCTCAGGTGGTTCTGTGACTGTGTAGACTGCAGATTCCTTGACTTGCGCCATCGAGTGGTGGGTTTCCGGGTTCCGCTTAGTAGGTCAGGAGTCCACTACACACAGGAAGCGGCTACAAGGGTAGTGAGGGCTGTGTGGGACTGGGCGGTTTTTCAGGTTAGAGAATTTCAGGAAACCACAGAAAGGGCGTCTGTCTAAAAGGGGGCTGGTAAAGCACAATAAGGTAGTTGTAGCAACAATCGATATTGCAGTTGTAAATTATCGTAGCTGTGTTGGGAAAGAACCAGAGCTCCAAGCCCTAATATTATGCACTGAAGCTAAAATAGTTATAGGTACGGAAAGCTGGCTAAAGCCAGAAATAAGTTCAGCCGAATTTTATTCAAACCACCAAACAGTTTTCAGAAAGGACAGAAAAAATACAGTTGGTGGTGAAGTATTTATTGCTGTTAGAAGTAGTTTACCTCGTAGTGAAATTGAAGTAGATAGTTCCTGCGAAATAGTATGGGTAGAAGTTATACTTGACAATCGAACTAAACTATTAATTGGATCGTTTTTCAGACCCCCCTCCCCCCATCCGGAAAATATAGTTGCTGAACAGTTCAAAGAAAACTTGAGTCTCATTTCAGATAGGTTCCGCTCATACAATTAGAGTTTGTGGTGACTTCAAACTGCCCTCGATGTACTGGAAAAATTATACGTTTAAAGGAGGCTGCAGGCATAAAAGTCATCCGAAATTGTACTGAATGCTATCTCATAAAATTCTTTTGAACAATTAATTCATGAGCCCACCCGAAGCGTAAATGGTTGCGAAAGCATAATTGACCTCTTAGCAACAAATAATCCTGGACAAACAGGGAGTATCATGACAGATACAGATATTAGCGACCACAAGGCAGTTGCTGCTAGGCTTAATACCGTAACACCCACAAACATTGAAAAGAAACGCAAAGTACATCTATTTTAAAAAGCTGATAAAAATGCTCTTAAGCGTAGAAAAGATGTGGAATGATTTCAGAGCGTTAGTATCGACAGAAATTGAGAGATATATACCACATAAATTAACAAGTGATGGTACTGATTCCCCATGGTACAAAAAACAGGTCAGATCGCTGTTGCCGAAGGAACGAAAAACGCACTCCGAATTTAAAAGGACGCAAAATCCCCAAGATTAGCAAAGTTTTGTAGAAGTTCGAAATATAGCGCTTGCTTCAATGCAAGATGCTTTTAATCATTTCCACGATGAAAGTCTGTCTCGTAATTTGGCACAAAACCCTAAGAGATTCTGGTCATATATAAAGCACACCAGTGGCAAGACGCAATCAATACCTTCACTGTGCGATAACATTGGCGAAGTCGCTGATGACAGTGCCGCTAATGCAATGTTATTAAACATGATTTTCCGAAACTCGTTCGTCAAAGAAGACGAAGTAAATATTCCTGAATTCCAATCAAGAATAACTGCCAAGATGAGAAACATAGAAGTAGATACCCTCGATTTAGCAAAGCAGCTTAAATCACTTGCGAAAGGCAAGGCCTCCGTTCCAGTATACCAGTCAGGTTCCTTTCAGATTATGCTAATACAATGGCTCCATGTTTAGCAATTATGTACAATCGCTCGCTCATAGAAAGATCCGTACCTAAAGACTGGAAATTGCTCAAGTCACACCAATACCCCAAAAGGTAAATAGGAGTAATCCGCTGAATTAGAGGCACATACCGCTAACGTCGATTTGCAGTAGGGTTTTGGTACATATACTGTGTTCGAACATTATGAATTACCTCGAAGAAAACGGTCACATAGTCAGCACGGATTCAGAAAATATCGTTCTTGTGAAATACAACTAGCTCGTTATACTCATCAAGTAATGAGTGCTATCGACAGGGGATGTCAGAGTGATTACATGGTTTTAGATTTCCAGAAGGCTTCCGACAGCGTTCCTCACAAGCGTCTTCTAACCAAACTGCGTGTCTACGGAATATCGCTTCAGTTGTGCCACTGGATTCGTGATTTCCTGTCAGAAAGGTCACAGTTCGTAGTAGCAGACGGAAAGTCATAGAGTAAAACAGAAGTAATATCCGGCGTTCCCCAAGGAAATGTTATAGGCCCTCTATTGTTCCTAAACTATATTTAGTACTTACGAGACAGTCTGAATAGCCGTCTTAGATTGTTTGCAGATGATGCTGTCATTTACCGTCTTGTAAAGTCATCAGATCACCAAAACGAATTACGAAATGATTTAGATAAGATATATGTCTGATGCGAAAAGTGGCAGTTGACCCCGAATAAAGAAAGGTATGAAGTTATTCACATGAGTAGTAAAAGAAATCCGCTAAATTTCGATTACGCGACATGTCACACAAACTTGAAGTCTGTATATTCAACGAAATACTTAGGGGTTACAATTACAAATAACCTAATATGGAACGATCACACATATAATGTTGTGGGTAGAGCAAACCAAAGACTGCGATACATTGGCAGAACAGTTAGAAGGTGCAACCGATCTACTAAAGAGACTGCTTACACCACTCTTGTTCCCCCTATCCTAGAGTGTTGCTGTGGGGTGTGTGGGATACGCAGCAGGTGGGACTGACGGATGACATCAAAAAAGTTTCAAGAGGAGCAGCTCGTTTTGTATTATCGCGAAATAGGGGAGATAGTGCCACAGACATGATACGTGAATTGGAGCGGCAATCATTAAAACAAAGGTGTTTTTCGTTGCGACGGGATCTTCTCACGAAATTTCAATCACCAGTTTTCTCGTCCGATGGCGTAAACATTCTGTTGGCACCCATCCGAGAAATGATCATCACGACAAAATAAGAGATATCAAGGCTCGCACAGAAAAATTTAAGTGATCGCTTTTCTCGCGCGTCTTTCGAGATTGGAACGGTAGAGAAACAGCTTGAAGATGTGATTCTTGAGTTTCTCCCGGCGTATTTGATAATCAAAATATCCACGGGTATGCTGCCGGTCTATAGTGTCCAACGGGCACAACATTTCGGCGATCAAACATGTCGCCATCATCAGGTGAACTGACGGACTGAGCTCCTGTGAACGTGCCGGCACGGAGATCCGTACGCTATGGCTGCTCAGAGGGAACTGGGTTCGGTCGCGGCGGCGGCCGATTTAAATACCCTCCGCCCGCGGCGCGCTCCCTCCGCCGTCCGCGCCCAGCGCCACGGTCGTGCGGTGGAACAGATTGCGAGGGCTTCTGAGATGACGTCGGTGTGATGGCTCTGTCCACCGTGGTCGTCACAACTATACGTCTGCTCCATTTACTCTTGATTAACCCGATCGCTGGTTCCCAAGCCTTGCTAAGATTATAGCCACAGTCACGGTTTATGAGGTCGTCATTGGTGCGAATTTCGATGGCCTCTCTAACAACGCTGTCCCAGTATCTCGACGTCTGTACCAGAATCCTCGTGCGGTCATACTCCATGGCGTGATTTTCCGACAAACAATGTTCAGCGACCGCCGACTTGCTCGGATACATCAGTCGAGTGTGCCTCTGGTGTTCACGGCATCGATCCTCGACGGTACGCATCGTCTGACCAATATACGACTTGCCACATTCACACGGAATCTGGTACACGCCGGCCTTCCTCAAACCGAGGTCATCTTTGGCGCTCCCCACCAGTGCACGAGTTTTATTTGGAGGACAAAACACAGTTCCGACCCGGTGTTTCTTCAGAATGCGGGCGATTTTCCCCGAGAGTGCGCCTGTGTATGGAATAAATGCAGTGCCTACCTCCTCCCTCGTGACTTCATCCATCTCAACAGGTTGTGCTGCAGTGGTTGGGCGGAGAGCACGTTGAATCTGCCACTCTGAGTACCCATTTTTTCGAAATACAGTTCTCAGATGTTCCAATTCCTGGGGTAGACTCTCTGCGTCAGAGATAGTGCGCGCCCTATGTACTAGAGTTTTAAGTACCCCATTCCTCTGTGAAGGGTGGTGGCAGCTGTCTGCATGCAAATACAGATCAGTGTGCGTAGCCTTCCGATACACCCTATGACCTAGGGTGCCGTCAGCCCTTCTCTTGACCAAGACGTCAAGGAAAGGTAATTTACCCTCCGTTTCAGTCTCCATAGTGAATTTGATGTTGTGGTGTATGGAGTTTAGATGTGTAAGGAAGTCAAGGAGTTTATCCATACCATGTGGCCAGATGACGAACGTGTCGTCCACGTAACGGAAAAAGCAAGTAGGTTTCCATACGGATGACGACAAGGCTTCCTCCTCGAAGTTCTCCATGTACAAATTCGCTACCACCGGTGAGAGTGGGCTACCCATGGCGACTCCCTCCGTTTGTTCGTAGTATTCTCCATTAAAAAGAAAATACGTGGAAGTCAAGACATGCCTAAAAAGTTCAGTGGTCTTCTCGTCAAACTTCTGACTAATCAATTCTAGTGACTCTCGCAGGGGTACCCTCGTAAACAAGGAAACGACGTTAAAACTCACCATGATATCTGACTCATCCAACCTGAAGCTATCAAGGCGTTTAACAAAATCCACGGAATTACGGATGTGATGAGGGCATTTACCCACATAAGGACTTAATATTCCCGTCAGGTATTTGGCCAACAAATATGTAGGTGCCCTGATGTTGCTGACAATGGGGCGTAATGGTACCCCCTCTTTGTGAACCTTCGGGAGTCCATATAGTCTAGGCGGTACCGGACCTTGGGGTAACAATTTCTTAGCGTCACCCACCGGTAAATCTGCGTCCTTGAGAAGCGCCCTCGTCTTGTTCTCCACCTTCTTTGTAGGGTCAACGCTGATCTTCCGGTAGGAATCGTCATTTAGCAGGCTCTGCATCTTATCAGTGTAGTCCTTATGGGAGACAACAACTGTAGCATTGCCTTTGTCAGCCGGTAAGACAACAATTTCAGAGCGCTCCCTCAGATCACGAATGGCCGCCCTCTCTTTACTGCTGATATTTGACTTCATCGGCTTGGATTTCGTCAACGCATGACAAGTTTCACGACGTATTTCCTCGGCTGATTCTGGCGGAAGTCGAGCTGCAACCTGCTCAACAGCACTAACAATTTCTGCGACCGGAGTGAACTTGGGGGTGGGAGCGAAGTTGAGACCTTTCTGCAAAACCGAGACCGCATCATCACTCAACACCATGCCACTCAAACTGGTGACAGTCTTGCACGGAACCTGCAAGGATGGTTTGTCAAGGAGACGTGAGAACTTAGCTGTTTGACGTCCTGTAGCCTTCTTATGGGCGGAATCAGCTGACACCCAGGTGACACCATCAATCCAATCCCAGGAACAAGAAGTGAACTTACTAGCCAGTTGCAAATGTAGTTTGAGTAATTCCTGTGAGATAAACTCAAGGCTCCGGCGGGTGAATTGCACTCTCTCACGTACCAATGCGAGGCTGGCTCGTTTCTTGATTCTCTTAGCTGCTGCAGAATCAATGTGATGCATAACCTTAGCAAAATTTGGAACAACATTCTCGGAACGACATCTCTTTAGAAAGGCAAGAGTACTTAGCAAACGACATCTACGGTGGCGCAACTTTTCAAATTTCTTCATGCTACGATACATCTCCTCCCCGTAAAGGTGTATGATGTGATTCTTGAGTTTCTCCCGGCGTATTTGATAATCAAAATATCCACGGGTATGCTGCCGGTCTATAGAGTCCAACGGGCACAATATTTCGGCGATCAAACATGTCGCCATCATCAGGTGAACTGACGGACTGAGCTCCTGTGAACGTGCCGGCACGGAGATCCGTACGCTATGGCTGCTCAGAGGGAACTGGGTTCGGTCGCGGCGGCGGCCGATTTAAATACCCTCCGCCCGCGGCGCGCTCCCTCCGCCGTCCGCGCCCAGCAGGACTACACTGATAAGATGCAGAGCCTGCTAAATGACGATTCCTACCGGAAGATCAGCGTTGACCCTACAAAGAAGGTGGAGAACAAGACGAGGGCGCTTCTCAAGGACGCAGATTTACCGGAGGGTGACGCTAAGAAATTGTTACCCCAAGGTCCGGTACCGCCTAGACTATATGGACTCCCGAAGGTTCACAAAGAGAGGGTACCATTACGCCCCATTGTCAGCAACATCAGGGCACCTACATATTTGTTGGCCAAATACCTGACGGGAATATTAAGTCCTTATGTGGGTAAATGCCCTCATCACATCCGTAATTCCGTGGATTTTGTTAAACGCCTTGATAGCTTCAGGTTGGATGAGTCAGATATCATGGTGAGTTTTGACGTAGTTTCCTTGTTTACGAGGGTACCCCTGCGAGAGTCACTAGAATTGATTAGTCAGAAGTTTGACGAGAAGACCACTGAACTTTTTAGGCATGTCTTGACTTCCACGTATTTTCTTTTTAATGGAGAATACTACGAACAAACGGAGGGAGTCGCCATGGGTAGCCCACTCTCACCGGTGGTAGCGAATTTGTACATGGAGAACTTCGAGGAGGAAGCCCTGTCGTCATCCGTATGGAAAGCTACTTGCTTTTTCCGTTACGTGGACGACACGTTCGTCATCTGGCCACATGGTATGGATAAACTCCTTGACTTCCTTACACATCTAAACTCCATACACCCCAACATCAAATTCACTATGGAGACTGAAACGGAGGGTAAATTACCTTTCCTTGACGTCTTGGTCAAGAGAAGGGCTGACGGCACCCTAGGTCATAGGGTGTATCGGAAGGCTACGCACACTGATCTGTATTTGCATGCAGACAGCTGCCACCACCCTTCACAGAGGAATGGGGTACTTAAAACTCTAGTACATAGGGCGCGCACTATCTCTGACGCAGAGAGTCTACCCCAGGAATTGGAACATCTGAGAACTGTATTTCGGAAAAATGGGTACTCAGAGTGGCAGATTCAACGTGCTCTCCGCCCAACCACTGCAGCACAACCTGTTGAGATGGATGAAGTCACGAGGGAGGAGGTAGGCACTGCATTTATTCCATACACAGGCGCACTCTCGGGGAAAATCGCCCGCATTCTGAAGAAACACCGGGGCGGAACTGTGTTTTGTCCTCCAAATAAAACTCGTGCACTGGTGGGGAGCGCCAAAGATGACCTCGGTTTGAGGAAGGCCGGCGTGTACCAGATTCCGTGTCAATGTGGCAAGTCGTATATTGGTCAGACGATGCGTACCGTCGAGGATCGATGCCGTGAACACCAGAGGCACACTCGACTGATGTATCCGAGCAAGTCGGCGGTCGCTGAACATTGTTTGTCGGAAAATCACGCCATGGAGTATGACCGCACGAGGATTCTGGTACAGACGTCGAGATACTGGGACAGCGTTGTTAGAGAGGCCATCGAAATTCGCACCAATGACGACCTCATAAACCGTGACTGTGGCTATAATCTTAGCAAGGCTTGGGAACCAGCGATCGGGTTAATCAAGAGTAAATGGAGCAGACGTATAGTTGTGACGACTACGGCGGACAGAGCCATCACACCGACGTCATCTCAGACGCCCTCGCAATCTGTTCCACCGCGCGACCGTGGCGCTGGGCGCGGACGGCGGAGGGAGCGCGCCGCGGGCGGAGGGTATTTAAATCGGCCGCCGCCGCGACCGAACCCAGTTCCCTCTGAGCAGCCATAGCGTACGGATCTCCGTGCCGGCACGTTCACAGGAGCTCAGTCCGTCAGTTCACCTGATGATGGCGACATGTTTGATCGCCGAAATATTGTGCCCGTTGGACACTATAGACCGGCAGCATACCCGTGGATATTTTGATTAGCTTGAAAATGGTTCATTGAACCCTCTGCTAGGCACTTTATTGTGAATAACAGAGTAATCACGCAGATGTTGACCACGTAGATGTAGAGGTCGCCCTTATTCCAAGTTAAACGAGCTACACACACACACACACACACACACACACACACACACATTTATATATACACTACCGGTCATTAAAAATGTTACAGAAAGAAGAAATGCAGATGAGAAACGGGTATTCATTGGACAAATATATTATACTACAACTGACATGTGATTACATTTTCACGCAATTTGGGTGCATTGATCCTGAGAAATCAGTACCCAGAACAACCACCTCTGGCCGTAATAACGGCCTGATACGCCTGGGCATTGAGTCAAACAGAGCTTGGATGGCGTGTATAAGTACAGCTGCCCATGTAGCTTCAACACGATACCACATTTCATCAAGAGTAGTGACTGGAGTATTGTGACGAGCCAGTTGCTCGGCCACCATTGACCAGACATTCTCAATTGGTGAGAGATCTGGAGAATATGCTGCCCAGGGCAGCAGTCGAACATTTTCTGTATCCAGAAAGGCTCGTACAGGACCTGCAACATGCGGTCGTGCATTATCCTGCTGAAATGTAGGGTTTCGCAGGGATCGAGTGAAGGGTAGCGCCACGGGTCGTAACGCATCTGAAATGTAACGTCCTCTGTTCAAAGTGCCGTCAGTGCGAACAAGAGGTGACCGAGGCGTGTAACCAATGGCACCCCATACCATCACGCCGGGTGATACGCCATTATGGCGATGACGAATATACGCATCCAATGTGCGTTCACCGCGATGTCGCCAAAGACGGATGCGACAATCATGATGCTGTAAACAGAACCTGGATTCATACGGAAAAATGACGTTTTGCCATTCGTGCACCCAGGTTCGTCGTTGAGTACACCATCGCAGGCGCTCCGGTCTGTGATGCAGCGTCAAGGATAACCGAAGCCATGATTTCCGAGCTGAAAGTCCGTGCTGCTGCAAACGTCGTCGAACTGTTTGTGCAGATGGTTGTTGTCTTGCCAACGTCCCCATCTGTTGACTCAGGGATCGAGACGTGGCTGCACGATGCGTTACAGCCATGCGGATAAGATGACTGTCATCTCGACTGCTAGCGATACGAGACCGTTGGGATCCAGGACGGCGTTCCGTATTACCCTACGTAATTCGGTGCTCTCCGATACACACGATCGAACAGTGGAGGAGTGGTACTCAAGCGTCAACTTTAGGTTACGATATCTCCGGACGAAATTAACATTTTACAATGCAACAAACGGCACTGATTACGTATTTGTTTATATGTTCAGATGTGCTAACAAAACTAACGGGGTTCCATTTAAAAAAACGTAGGTTTGTGTTAAAAAACATACTTCCGTGCATTTTTTTATGGTTTGTATTAACCAATTACACTAGCCCCTCTCCTCACGTTCGGTCTGTGAAATCGATTCGTCAGTATTTGATGTGGTTTACGAAATATATCCAGCGATAACGTTAGGTGACTCACCCTGTGTATATATATATATATATATATATATATATATATATATATATATATATATATATATATATATATATATATCAGGTAAACTAACTCTTTCCACATAATTTCAATAAGCCAAACGTTCAAATGATCTATGGAACATGTAACTAACTAACCAACTCTTCAGTCCTTATGCTAAAACCGCCGGCCGAAGTGGCCGTGCGGTTCTAGGCGCTGCAGTCTGGAACCGCGAGACCACTACGGTCGCAGGTTCGAATCCTGCCTCGGGCATGGATGTGTGTGATGTCCTTAGGTTAGTTAGGTTTAACTAGTTCTAAGTTCTAGGGGACTAATGACCTCAGAAGTTGAGTCCCATAGTGCTCAGAGCCATTTGGACCATTTTTTGCTAAAACCAATGTTTATTTTTTCTAGTTCAAAGAGTAAACTGAACTTTCTGTGTCTGTTTGTGGCGTATGCTTTACACCACGTGCTTTCTGTGTGTCACTTGTTTACGTTCCTGCATGTTCCCAGAAAATGGAAGAATCTGTTAGAAGAAAGCTGTTTGACAGGGTCAGCATGGCTTCGAGCGATACAAGCAATTTCTGTTGGTTTTTAGTAATTTTGAACTAGAATTTGTTATTTTAAGCTACGACATGCTAATATTCCCTACACTATCCAATAAGTTATTGTTTATTTCATCACAGCAAGGCAGTGCTTCTTACCTGCTACACTGGGTCTGCATTCGACAACCATTTATACATTAATATTCCAGTGTCACTATTTTCATAATTTTTTAGGTGTTTAATACTCTCAGTATTACATACATTTCAGTTATTTTCCAAGATAAATAGTATTAACTTTGAGCAAGTTCTAATATTTTGGTGAGTGACGCCAAGATTTTAAGTGGAATACATATGCTGAAATTGGTCAAAAAGTGACATTTTACGATTATTGATTGTTAATAATACAGGGTGGAGCACGGTAAATTGGGTGTTTATAATTCACGTTGTGGCAGCACTGTTGGTCGAATAGAGGGGAGAGTGGGCGTGGTTTACAGTGATCGATGGGAGGTTTGTACTAAATTGTTGTGCAATTGTGATAATGCAGTGGACACCTGAAGAGCTCTCATTTTGTGCTGAAGTGTATCTCTCCAATTCCCACTCGATCATTGCAGTGCAGCGTGCTGAAGCGTATCTCTCGAATTCCCACTCGATCATTGCAGTGCAGCGTGCTTTTCGTTTCCGATTTGCAGTACCCCCACCCGGACGTGTTCCTGGACGGCAACCAATTTTAAATTGGGTAAATACATTCAGGACAACAGGGAATCTATCATCTGTACGAAGAGGACCTGAGAGAAGCGTAATGACACCGCAAAATGTCGAACGAGTTAGAGCAGCAGTACAGCAAACTCCGAAATGCTCAGTTCGGAAACACGCACTTGCCCTTGGCATTTCAAGACGTTCTCTCCGCCGGTTTCTTCATAATGAACTGAATTTTCACCTGTATAGAATATGTGTGGTCCAGAATTTGCCAGTACGGGATTATGTAACACGTTTGCGACCATACCCCGTGACGCGAATGGGTTCTTTTCTGATTAGGCACATTTTCACCACAGTAGGTGTGTAAAGAAACAAAATTGCGGTACTGGAGCGACAGGAACCCCTGGAAAATTCACCAGAGACCCCTGCACTCAGACCGCGTCACTGTGTGGTGCGCCATACCACGAGTAAGCATCATTGGCCCTTACTTTTTCCAGGGAAATCGTCGTGCTGTGACTGAATTCGGATCGTTACTCAACTATGCTGCAAGAGTTTTTCCCGCCGGCTTTGGAGGCAACGCAATTTCAGGATACCTGGTTTCAACAAGATGGTGCCACTGCACACACAGAGGGCATTACCATGAATTTTTTGAGGCAAACGTTTCCTCGGAGGCTTATCTCTCGGTTGGTGTATGTCCGCTAGCCCGCACGATCACCGTATTTAGCGATTTTTTTATTTGGGGTTACGTGAAGTCAAAGGTTTACTGCAACCGTTCCAACATCCTGGAAGACCTACAGAACGATACTGAGTCTGAAATTGCAAGATACCAGAAGATATGCTTGAAAGAGGGCAAGAGAATTTCAGAAAACGACTGCGGCGTTGTGTTGATTGTGAAGATAGACATTTGCAAGATATACTGTTTAAACCATGTAATTAGAAACTTCCATTATTCTCGAATTTGAGAAAAATAGAAATGAAAGTTTCTAAGTGTACATTATTTTTTTTATTTCATTCCCAAATAAGCACTTTACCGAGCTCCTGAATAATTTGATGCATCATTTGTCGATTAATTCGAAATGGAAATGTAGCTTTTATTGTTTCAAAGTTAATAGTGCAAGTGTAAAAAAATCAAGTCATTCTGCACTGACTTCCTTTAGTACCTCCATCTCCAGAACTATTCAGCCTAGAAGGCGGTGGTTTTCAGCTATTTATTCCTCGAATTCAAGTTAATGTGCGTGTTAAGAGGTTGGATGCACTGTGTAAACAGAAGCGGCGGTGTTGCACATGCATTTTGCGGAGACTTTAATTGGTAAAGGTGACTTACAGACAAAAACATTGGTGAACTCCAACAATATTACGGAATGGCAATAAGGAACAATATACATGACCTACAAGCGATGAAAAGAGCAGTGTGAGCTTCATTCTTCCACATATCGAAGGATGATACACTTGTACATGGCCTTTGCCCGCCTGGTGCTGACTCACGGCGCAAGTACAGCAGAGCTCAGGGAGCGGGTACAGAGGAACAATTTAGGCACAAAAACAGCATACCAACTGTAATGATGGAAGGTATTCAACCAATATATATATATGTAGTTAGCTCATCCTGATCTTCTTTCCAAATCTCTCCATGGTCGAACGCAAGACCCGAATGAGTTTTGAATAATGTCATTTGGACCCGCATAGCCGGCCGTGGTGGCCGAGCGGTTCTAGGCGCTTCAGTCTGGAACCGTGCGACCGCTACGGTCGCAGGTTCGAATCCTGCCTCGGGCATGGATGTGTCTGATGTCCTCAGGTTAGTTAGGTTTAAGTAGTTCTAAGTTCTAGGGGACTGATGACCTCAGCTGTTAAGTCTCATAGTGCTCAGAGCCATTTGAACAATTTTTTGGACCCGCATACCAAAAAAATGTCTTCGTAGGAATGAAAACTCTTGCTGCATGTTCAATGATGGTAATACGGGAAAAAGTAGGATACAAGAGCAACTTGGTATCACGCCAGGAGCCAACACACTGCAGACCTTCCAGCCAGTGGATCGACTTAGGATCATGAATTCCCAGCGTGCAGCAGAGAAAATGACTAAAGAAGCAAGAGCCAGGAAAAGAAAGAAGCTTTTGTGTTTCCAGGATGATCAAAAACAGGGTCCAGATAATGCTGATTGTGGGCCTAGCTGTTTCTAGGAGATGGTGTACGTTAATGAGTTAATAACAAATGAAACGTTTAAACTTGATTTGCTGAAAATTACTTTTTTTATGTTTGACTCATTATTTGAGGACTATTACAGGTAGGTACATTTAGTTTAACACTAAGTTACCCCATAGTATACTGCTGCTGGACCACCAAAACAATTCTACTTACAATTGTTTTTTACTTACAGACGCAAAAGTGGATTTAAAAAAATTCAACATAAGTCTTTAAAAAACGATAACTAACTAATTATTTGTCTGTAATTTATGATTCTGGCTCAGTAATGAGAAATGGAGTGAAACTATACTTCCCAAAAATTTCAACTCACTATTTTTCAATGGTTCTGAGATAATGGGTCATCAATATTGCAAATCTAACACTGTAATTATAGGGTGTACATACTCCCCTTAAATTTTGCGTTTTAGTCATATCTCATCCCATAATAATGCTCCGACCATCAATATAAACTTTTCACCCATAAACTACAGGATGCTCCAGAAGGAATGGTCAATATTCAGAGAAATGACAGGAACGAACATTCCAAGCAAAAAAGTCTAGTAAATATGGACTCTAAAATGCATACCTTAATGGCTATAAGCACTTGCTCATCTTCACTACTGTGAAACACATCGCATACACTGAACAAGTGCTCATAGCTCCTAAGGTATGCATGTTAGAGGTCATGTTACAAGACAGTTTTTTCTTATTTTAGTTCTTACTACCTCCTTCCGAAACATGGAAACCAAAGAGCTTGCAGTAGAAGAGATTTGTTTCGCAATATCGAAGATGTAGTGCTCCTGCTCTTAAGGTGTGTATTTTTGATAATTGATGTTTACTAACTTTTTATTTTTTACTTATTTATTTATTTTTTGCTTCTAACAATTGTTCCTGTCATATTCCTGAATACTGTCCATTCCTCCTGGGACATCCTCTATAAGCTCAGGATATGGAAAAGCATTTTTATTATTGAGCATAGCTGTACGTTCAATTTCGGAATTGAGATGAAGTAACTTTTACTCTCCTTTGTTACATGTATATTTAATGTGCAAAGTAATAAAATGCAATGCAATAATTTAAAATTTACCGCACAACAATCATCACAAATGCTTATTTTCACAAGAGGCCACACATTGCGGCTATCGCTGCGACTAAACGGTAAAATAAACTTTGCCACTCCAGCAGAACAGATAAGTCCGAGCATGGAAGTGGCCGTGAAAACTTGTTTGTTTCTCAAACAAACCCTGACCCTTGCCTGAAGTGGTATCGGGAAAAGCATTGCTGGCGAACACGGTTTCGGTGTCCGAACTGTTACGTCAGTCAGTCCGTTCGATCCTTTGTTTTGAACGGCGCTGCGCCGTCCCAGCGGGGCAGCGGCTGACGTCATACGCCGTGATATATTATCCAGCGCGGGCGTCGATCTGGCGGGCGCGGCAGAGCCAGCCGTTGCCGTGACAACAGGATATTGAGCTTCCTGAGGCGGCGGCGCTGGCGCTGGCCCGGCTGTTATCTGCTCAGAGCCGGCGTCGGGCCAGCTGTGGCCAAAGGTCAGAGGTCCCCAGGCGACGTCGGCGTGTCCGCGAATGCGGGCAGCGCCGCCGGCCACATGTCACACGCCACGCGCATCCACACAGTCGGGCGGTGAGGCGGCTTCTATTGTCATCGGGTCGCACGTCGCGTCATGTGATGTCACCAGCCAGTGGACGGCGACCTCCTTTGTCCTCCTTCCGCACGTGCTCAGCATCCCAGCAGCACTTGTCGGCACGTGAATAGAGTTCAGAGGTACAAGATGATTGGAAGGACTGCAACAATTCGTAGTTTTTTGGCCGGCTGCATTATATATGCATTTTAAGGACATTATGTAATTACGATTCGATAAATGTTGCTAAGTCTGATCGTTTTATTCGGTACAACAGGCCATACATCGTCAGATTATCTGTTACTGTTGTTGTTGTTGTTGTGGTCTTCAGTCCTGAGACTGGTTTGATTCAGCTCTCCATGCTAATTATCCTGTGCAAGCTTCTTCATCTCCCAATACGAACTGCAGCCTACATCCTTCTGAATCTGCTTAGTGTGTTCATCTCTTGGTCTCCCTCTTCGATTTTTACCCTCCACTGTGCCCTCCAATACTAAATTGGTGATCACTTGATGCCTCAGAACATGTCCTACCAACCGATCCCTTCTTCTAGTTAAGCTGAGCCACAAACTTTTCTTCTCCACAATCCTATTGAATACCTCCTCATTAGTTATATGATCTACTCATCTAATCTTCAGCATTCTTCTGTAGCACCACATTTCGGAAGCTTATATTCTCTTCTTGTCCAAATTATTTATCGTCCATGTTTCACTTCCATACATGGCTACACTCCATACAAATACTTTCAGAAACGACTTCCTGACACTTAAATCTATATTTGATGTTAACAAATTTCTCTTCTTCAGAAACAATTTCCTTGCCATTGCCAGTCTACATTTTATATCCTCTCTACTTCGACCATCATCAGTTATTTTGCTCCCCAAATAGCAAAACTCCTTTACTACTTTAAGTGTCTCATTTCCCAATCTAATTCCCTCAGCATCACCCGACTTAATTCGACTACATGCCATTATCCTCGTTTTGCTTTTGTTGATGTTCATCTTATACCTTCCTTTCAAGACACTGTCCATTCCGTTCAACTGTTCTTCCAAGTCCTTTGCTGTCTGTGACAGAATTACAATGTCATCGGCGAACCTTAAAGTCTTTATTTCTTCTCCATGGATTTTAATACCAACTCCAAATTTTTCTTTTGTTTCCTTTACAGCTTGCTCAATATACAGATTGAACAACATCGGGGAGAGGCTACAACCCTGTCTCACTCCTTTCCCAACCACTGCTTCCCTTTCATGCCCCTCGACTCATATAACTGCTATCTGGTTTCTGTACAAATTGTAAATAGCCTTTCGCTCCCTGTATTTTACACCTGCCACCTTCAGAATTTGAAAGAGAGTATTCCAGTCAACGTCAAGCTTTCTCTAAGTCTACAAATGTTAGAAATGTAGGTCTGCCTTTTCTTAATCTAGCTTCTAAATTAAGTCGTAGGGTAGTATTGCCTCACGTTTCCCGATATTTCTACGGAATCCAAACTGATCTTCCCCGAGGTCGGCTTCTATCAGTTTTTCCATTCGTCTGTAAAGAACTCGCGTTAGTATTTTGGAGCCGTGACTTATTAATCTGTTACTAATAGTACATAATTTCGCTACAATATTTCTAACTTTTATGAAAGAAAAGTCTCTGTTGCAAAATCGTTATTATTATTATTAGTTACTGCTACTCGGGAGCTTGCTGAAATTTATAAATCTTAACTAATTGCCCAGCTGTTTTCTCCTTAATTTTGACCAAACAAGCCCCTAGCTGTAGAAAATTCTCTCAGTGGTTGCAGTACTGACAGGGCAACCAATGAATCGCTAACACAGTAAATGTAACAATGAGGTAGTGTTTTAAATAAGTGAATTATAGTATTTGAAAATGAACTATTTAATCGTCAATGCGAAAGAATTTTTAAAAAAAACAATAAAACCTATAAAACCCAATTTTACCCACTACGTTGGTTTTTTTAAAAAAATAGCAGAGTTTTCCCAACCCCAATTGCATATGACGGGTATTTCGTCAAAGACGATATATCTGTAATTTTTCTGTATTATATAACTTGTATCATAATAAATTATTAAAGTTTTCATTTGAATCACTGTCATATCTGCAACAAAAACTCTCTAACACTTTTGAGAACATTACGTATTTACGAGTCGAAAAACGTTGTTAAGTCAGATCGCTATATTCGTTAAACAGGCCATCGTCAGACTATCTGTCAGTAATCGTAGGCCGGCCGCTGTGGCCGAGCGGTTCTAGGCGCTTCAGTCCGGAACCGCGTTGCTGCTACGATCGCAGGTTCGAATCCTGCCTCGGGCATTGATGTGTCTGTTGTCCTTAGGTTAGTTAGGTTTAAGTAGTTCTAAGTCTAGGGGAATGATGACCTCAGATGCTAAGTCCCATAGTGCTCAGAGCCATTTGAACCGTTAATCGTACACAGTTTCGCTACAATATTTCTAATATTATAAGTAAATATTAACTACAAAATATTATTCTATAATTTGTTAATAGTCAGATGGGTCTGACGTCAATACCTTATCGTGGTTCTGACGTCTGTTTTAACTGCACTCCATTAGCGTTCTTCGAATAATAACGGTTTGTTTATACTGGATATGACTTCTTATGCGATATAATTTTCAGATTGCCTCCGTCTTCTGTAGAGCAATAATTATATGACTGCTTATTTGAAAGAAGCACCAGCGAGACAGTTTCGTTCATTGTGCTGTAATTTCGGTAATCTTTGCTAGTGGTATCGTTTGTGGTCTTGCGTAATCTCTGGTTGTTTCGTATTATTTGTGTCTTTATCCCTTTTTTAATTATAATTTCAATAAATTTTTCGATTTATTAATCGTGTTTTAGGTCGATTTTCTCATTAAGTATTTTTAGTGGGTAGTTGTGTGTATGTAAATAGATTTCCACCTCTCAAAATTTTCATTGGTGGTCCTCTGTACGTTACGCGCTGAATCCACGTAGCTTGTTGTAAATTGTCTGCTGTGTTGTTCAGTTTTTAAGTAGTGAGAAAAAGTAGATGGATTGCTTTAGCTGTATCTAATGTGTTAGCGGTATGTAATACTGAAGTTTCACCCCTCTCACCTAAGCAGAATATACTGCAGTCTTTGCATTGAATTACGTGTATGCCTGGCTTTGAGTAAATTGGTAATTTCGTTTTATCCGATTCATTTTGTAAACTAAGATTTTGTCGTGTTTTAGTAGCTACTAAAAAATACTAATATAAGATTTGCTTATCAAATACGAAACAATCATAATTCACTAAATGTATCGGATAAAACGAAATTACCAATTTACTCAAACCCAGACAAATGCAATATTCAATGCAAAGACTGCGATAAGTTCCACATAGGTCAGACAGGTGGAAACTTCAGTACTAGATACTGCGAACACTGAAAGGAATCTACTGGGGCAAATTTGTGTGTGGCACCCGAATATGATTTTATAAACGATGTATGTTTTTGATAGGCTGACTGTGTAAGACCTCATACCCAGAGATAACTGCTTCTGGTCTGAGATTATTATAGTGTCGGAGAAAGAGAGCGCTTGGCGCACAGTTGTAGGTTGCTGTCTGTGAGCGAAAGACAATGGAGCAGGCAGTTTTTGTGGTGTGGTGACATCACCTACAACCATGGACGACTCGATTTTTGCATTATCTGCACAATTACCGTTATTGAAATCTGACGGATTTTTAAAAACAGACTGAGTACTTTACACTATTGTTTCCTCTGACATACTATTGGCAATCTAATTAACTTTATGAAAAGTAGGTAAATAACTGATCTTATTCGGTAAACGATCAAGTTTTGTACTGTGCACATCATCCATGTGCAGATCAGCCGCAATACCGGAATCTACCGTCTGATTACTAGTCAAATTAGCGTGGTGCCTTGCAACTGTTGCACCGCACAGTGGTCACTATCATTCTCAATATTGCTATCAAAAATCGGAGGATCTTTGATTGTGAGATTACGCGCAGGACATTTTTGCGCGGCATCGTAAATCACATCCAGGGTGCCAATCCAAAGACAAAAAATATTGAACAACCAAATCAATTAAAAAAAAACAAGGCAGAGCATAAGAATGCCGATGAACGGTGGAAAAATTTTGTATAAGTAAACTGCAAAAAAAAAAAAAAACCTCCTATTATCGCTACAGAGTGGTTGAGAGAACAGAATATATACTCCTGAATACTCCTAACTATTTTAATATCAAAGATTTCTCCAAAAGAACGAGTGGCAGAGCTGTTGCCAAGTACAACGTTCTTTGAAAAATGAAAAATTTACGATTACGTTGAATGAATGTATGAACTGTGGAATGGATACAAAACACAAAATGTCGTGTGGCGTGTTGTACGTGCAAGTGGTGTGCTTACTCTGTGTTATTGCTAGCAAAATTTTATACAAACCGATTGGGCGATGCAAGTCCCAACACTAATAAAGAAATTCAGCCCCTGATAAATACATTCAGCCCCTTAGGCACTGAATCAACTGGCCCTTTTCAATACTGATAGCTTTGGTCCCTGTGAACGTAACAAATACATTAACTTATCTTACTTCTAAAGCAGCAACGGAGTAATGCGATATATTCTGGTCTCTCTTAAAAAACAGGCACAGCAGTGTACTATGCTGCCCATAAGACTTTGAAATGCACATGAAATTCTTTTGGCTGATAAATGAGAACATTTAAGAAAATCCAACTTCTTTAAAAAATATATGAATTACTAACAGTGCGTCTTTTTTATGGCAAAATTATATTGCAAGTTAAGTTTGTCTTTTCAAAAACACTGACAACTGAAGTTACATTACACACAATTGATTCACAAACAATGAGATTCAAAAAGCTAGTATTAACTAACCTTACTAATACAGTATAAACGCAAATCATCAAATTACATATAGCTCTGTTAACAAATCTTAAAAACATTACAAAAGTGAAATATCTAACTAGCCTTTTTATCAAAACGGCTTACGTACATTCTGGGGTTACTCAACAATTACAAATTATCAGCCAACTCATCTATACTAAAGCACTGGCAAAACAAAAAAAAGTCATAATTATTTAACATCTTTACCTTGCTTTCATAAAGACTTCTGCTTCCATTTTCAACAATATTGACATACGTACATTAATCTAACACTTGGTGGCTTCACACAGCACACCACAAAAACTGCCTACTCCAACGTCTTTCGCTCAGAGGCAACTGTGTGCCCATCTCTTTCTTACTCCAACACTACAATAATCTCAGACCAGAAGCAGTATCTCTGTGTCTATGGTCTTACAAAGTCAGTGATATAAGGCCTATCAAAGACATACATCGTTTATAAAATCAGACTCAGAGATACTGCTTCTGGTCTGAGATTGTTATAGTGTTGCAGTAAGAGAACGTTTGGAGCACAGTTGCAGATTGCTGTCTGTGAGCGAAAGACGTTGGAGTAGGCCGTTTTTGTGGTGTGCTGTGTGAAGCCACCAATTGTTAGATTAATGCAGGAATTACGAGAACATCTAAGCAGAAGTCGTCATGCAAGCAAGGTAAAGTTGTTAAATAATTACGATTTTCGTTCTGCCAGCGAGTTAGTATAGATGAGTGGGCTGATAATTATCAATTGTTAAGTTACTCCAGAATGTACGTAAACTGACTTGATAAAAAAGGCTATTTAGGTATTTCACTTTTGTAATGTTTCTAAGATTTGTTAACAGAACTATATGCAATGTTATGACTTGCATTTATACTGGATTAGTGAGTATAGGTAATATTTGCTGTATAAATCTCACTGTTTGTGAATCAGCTAGTAAATATGATATATTATTCTAAGCAATGTAACTTCAGTTGCAGATGTTTTTGAAAAGCCAAACTTAACTTGCAATACAATTTTGCTAATAAAGTCAGTGTTAGTAATTCACCACAATCAGTACCGCCTCCCTATCCAGGACACATGTTTTTCAAAGAAGTTGGATTTTTCATAAATGTTTTCATTTATCGGCCGAAACAATTTCTTGATCATTTCAAGGAATTACGGCCAGCACTGCACACCGCTGAGCCTGTAGCTAACGTATTTTTTGTGAGAGACCAGAATATATCGCGTTCCATCGTTGCTGTTTTAGAGGTAAGACAATTTAATTTACTTGTTATGTGCATAGTCACCAAAGTTATAATTTTTAAAAGAACTTTACCACACGTTAGGTAGAGCGACAACAATCCGTCTACTTTTATCCACCTCTTAAAAACCGAACAACGCACAGCAGATAATTTAGAATAAGCTACCCATATTCTACACGTAAAGTCCAAAAGACCACCAATGAACTTTTTGGAAGAGATGGAAATCTATTTACCTACACACAACTATCCACTAAAACTACTTAATGAGTAAATCGATCAAAAAAAAACACAAAAAATACATCGAAAACTTTATTGAAATTATAATTAAGAAAGGGATAAAGACACAAAATATTACGAAGCAATCAGACATTAGCAAAGTTTACCGAAATTACAACTCAATAAACAACACTTACTTTAACCATACAGTATCTTTGGTAAATCTGTCAAATAAGCACTCATAAAATCATTGCTCTACCGGAAAGGGAGACAATGTGAAAATCATATCACCTAAGAATTCATTTCTAGTATAACAAACCGTTATTACTCCAAGAACACTAATGGAGTGCAACTGGAACAGACGACAGAACCACGATAACAGATTGATGTCGACCTATATGACGTATGTAACAAATTTTATAGTAATGTTTTGTATTTAATAATTACTTATAATGTTAGAAATATTGTAGCAAAATTCTGAACCATTTAATAATAGATAAGCTTACGATGTTTAGGCCTATTGTAACAAATATAGTGATCTGACTTAGCAGCGATTTTCGCATCGTAATTAAGTAATGTCCCTCAAAAGTCTTAGATAGTTTTTGTTACAGAAGTGACGGTCATTCATTCATTTCACTGTTCGGTCTGCATTTCCAAAAAACAGCAGCTGCAATAGGTTTGTCATTTCCTTCGTAAACATCTTGTATTGTGCACGGGTTGTCCAGGAGGGGGATGCAGGTAGATGGTTTGGATCTTCTTCAGATCCGCAGTCGCAAGAGGTGTCTGCGCTCGCTGGAAGGATTCCCCATTTCTTCTGGTTTGTCTTGCATTGAGGGACGCCCACTCTTAGGCGGTTGCAGGTTTGCGCCAGGAGGTAGTTCTTCTTTTAGTGAGACGTCTACGGGCAGGGAGCTCTTCTATGTTGCAAGACGAATTGCCTCCGGCGCTCCCTCCAGTGACGCGGTCCTAGCAGGGAAACTCTTGCGCGATTTAAGGCGGGAACTTGCTGCCTGCGGGCCATACAGAGGATGTCGGCGGTCATTCTCCTGCTTTGTTCTCTCATTGTCTGCAGCAGTGGCCCTCCGGGTATTGGGTGGGGCTATTTCAACAGTCGAATATAATTTCTGCAGTGGTGTTGGCTTCAAGCATCCTGAGACGATCCTAGCAGTATCGTTGAACGCAATATCGACTTGCTAAGCACAATGTAGTGGCGACTCAAATGAAAACATTAATAACTTATTATCATTAAAGTTATATAATGCATAAAAATTGCAGATATATCGTCTTTGATGAAATACTCATCATGTGTAATTGGAGTTGGAAAAACCCTGGTATTTAAAAAAAAAAAAAAACTTTGTGGGTAAAATTGAGTTTCATAGGTTTTATTAGTTTTTTTTAATTTCTTTCGTAATGACGATTAGACAGTACAGTTTCAGATACTATGAATCACTCATTCAAAACACTAACCCATTGTTACAGTTACTTTGTTAGTGGCTCTTTTGTTGCCCTGCCAATACTGTATCCATTAAGCGAATCTTATCCACCTAAGGGCTTGTTTGATCACAATTAAGGAATAGTTTGGAGGAGAAAATTAAGGAATAGTTTGGGATAAAAAAGGACTGAGAAATTAATTAAGATCTATGAATTTCTGCATGCTTTCGAATAGCAGTAAATAACAATAATAGCTGACCGGAGTGGCCGTGCGGTTCTAGGCGCTACAGTCAGGAACCGAGCGACCGCTACGGTCGCAGGTTCGAATCCAGCCTCGGGCACGGATGTGTGTGATGTCCTTAGGTTAGTTAGGTTTAATTAGTTCTAAGTTCTAGGCGACTGATGACCTCAGAAGTTAAGTCGGATAGTGCTCAGAGCCATTTGAACCATTTAATAATAATAACAATTTTGCAACAGAGACTTTTCTTCCAAAAAAGTAGTAATCTGTACTTTTCAGTCATTACGATTCTACATAAAGTCATTTCTTTTCTGGAAGTGTGATTTAGCCGTGTTTCCTTTAGTCAAGAAAAGTTAAAACACAATATTAATGAAATAAATTCACTGGAGGAAAAAAATCACAACATCCAAAAATAATTGATGCAGAGTAACACTGCAAGATCACAGATTAATGTGAGGGCGAGATCCGCCGTTGCAAATGTGAAATGCTCGTACATTAATAACCAACTTAACTGCCAGAATTCTGAATGGAACCATGCAAACGTGCCTGAATTGTGTTTTACAGATGCCAGATGTCAGTTTGTGTGATGGAGTCCATGTCTGTTGCACTTGGCCGGTCAATACAGGGACGGTCGATGCTGTTTGTGGACGACGATGGAGTTGTCGTCCGATGATGTCCCATATGTGCTCGATTGGAGGCAGATCTGGCGGTCGAGCAGGCCAAGGTGGCATGTCCACACTCTGTAGGACACGTTAGGTTGCCACAGCGGTATGTGGACGAGAGTTATTCTGCTGGCCGCCAACTCCTGGAATGCTACTCGTGGATCGCAGACCAGCAGTTCAGATCAACATAATGACCTACAAATTTGCAGTCAGGGTGCGTGGGATACCCCCGAGACTACTCCTGGTGACATACGAAATCGCACCCCAGACCATAACTCCAGGTGTAAGTCCAGTGTGTGAAGCATGCAGTCAGGTTGGTTGCAGGCCTTCAACCGGCCTCCTTGTAATCAACACACTGGTACCGTAGCGGAACCAGCTTTCATCAGAATACGCTACAGGCACCCACCGTGCCCTCCAATCAGCTCTCGCTTAACGCTACTGAAGTCGCAAATGGCGTTGGTATGGGGTCAGTGGAATGCGCGCTACAGGTCGTCTAGCTCGGAGCTGTCGTAGAAACAATAAACAATTTTTTCAGCCTTCAGTTGTAAGGTAATTTTTACTCGTTTACCTAGGTTTCGATTCCAGTAATGGAATCTTCTTCAGAACCTACAAATTAAACCACATACGGACATGTATTACTCACTGAAATGCATCATCAGTCTAATAATTGAATAATAAAGAATCGTGATACTTACAAAAAATTAAATTATTTTGAGAGCCAAACACAGGCCATGTCACAGATTAAAAATTAAAACAATAATGTCACATAATCATAAGATTATGTCTGTCAAAATTAAAACCATTAAGGCGAACGTAGACGGAGCTACGCCGGCCAGAAATAAGGACCACACGTGAGCGGCACGGAAACTAGGCGTCGCGAGCAGTTCCGCGGCGAGGCTCGGCCGCGGCCAAGCGCATGCGCGAGCGCAAGCGCAAGCGCAGGCGCAAGAGACAAACTGCCTCAGAATTACTTAGAGCAAATATACATATAAACAAATTGTGACTGAAAGCCGTCCTACAAATGGACAAACCTATCTATTGGTATAGCAACATTAAACAATTTACCTGAGAACAGACTACAAAGCCATTTTATGGGCCTGAGGATGGGTGGAATCAGCTGGGATGACGATGTCCGAATAGGTAATATTTAAACGTAAAAAAAAAAATTTTTTTATACCTTGGCTTTGTAGTTTGTTCTCAGGTAAATTGTTTAATGTTGCTATACCAATAGATAGGTTTGTTCATTTGTAGGACGGCTTCCAGTCACAATTTGTTTATATCTATATTTGCTTTAACAAGGGAACCTCCCCATCGCACCCCCCTCAGATTTAGTTATAAGTTGACACAGTGGATAGGCCTTGAAAAACGGAACACAGATCAATCGAGAAAACAGGAACAAGTTTTGTGGAACTACGAACAAATAAGCAAAATATACAAACTCAGTAGTCCATGCGCAAGATAGGCAACATTGAGGATAATGTGAGGTCAGGAGCACCGTGGTCCCGTGGTTAGCGTGAGCAGCTGCGGAATGAGAGGTCTTTGGTTCAAGTCTTCCCTCGACTGAAAAGTTTAACTTTTTATTTTCAGACAATTATCAGTGTTCAGGCACTCACACATAATCAGCTTCGCTCTACAAAATACCAGGACACGTTCAGATTTGCTTGGACATATGCAGGATTTGACGGTCTACACGCGGAAAAATTTGAAAACGTTAAAAACATAGGTTTTGACAGAGCACAGAGAAAACTGTGCGACTGTGAAATTGTTGCATTCATTTGTTGCAGTTTATGTGACAAACTCTTATGTTTTCATCACATTTTTGGAAGTGATTATCACATCCACAAGAAAACCTAAATCGGGCAAGGTAGAAGAATCTTTTTACCCATTCGCCAAGTGCACAAGTTAGGTGGGTCGGCAACATATTCCTGTCATGTGACGCACATGTAGTCACCAGTGTCGCATAGAATATATCAGACGTGTTTTCCTGTGGAGGAATCGGTTGACCTATGACGTTGCGATCAAATGTTTTCGGTTCCCATTGGAGAGGCACGTCCTTTCGCCTACTAATCGCACGGTTTTGCGGCGCAGGCGCAACACACAGACACTAAACTTATTACAGTGAACAGAAACGTCAATGAACGAACGGACAGATCATAACTTTGCAAAAATAAAGTAAGTAAAGTTCTCGCTCGTGGGAAGACTTGAACCAAAGACCTCTCGCTCGGCAGCTGCTCACGCTAACCACGGGTCCACGGCGCTTCTGTGCTCATACTATCCATGATGTGGCCTATGTTACCCATGGGCTACTCAGTTTGTATATTTTGCTTATTTTTTCATAGTTCCCCACAACTTCTTCCTGTTTTCTCGATTGATCTGTGTTCAGTTTTTCAAGGCCTATCAACTGTGCCAAATTATAACTAAATCTGAGGGAGGTGCGGTGGGGAGGTTCCCTTGTAAGTAATTCTGAGGCAGTTTGTCTCTTGCGCTCGCGCATGCGCTTGGCCGCGGCCGAGCCCCGCCGCGGAACTGCTCGCGACGCCTAGTTTATTATTCAATCATTAGACTGATGATGCATTTCAGTGAGTAATACATGTCCGTATGTGGTTTAATTTGTAGGTTCTGAAGAAGATTCCATTACTGGAATCGAAACCTAGGTAAACGAGTAAAAATTACCTTGCAACTGAAGGCTGAAAAAATTGTTTATTTTCTGTACATTTCACGGTTGCTGACACGCTGTACTATGTTAAAGATTTGTAAAGCTGTCGTAGAAGTAACCGATTTGTAACAGGTCTTTGTGTTACTGTGGTGCCACCCGCTGCTCAGATTGCTGCTCCAGATTCAGTAAGTATGATACGCCAGACCCATCTGAGGAACACGATGGTCTTCCCTCTCGGTAGTGTCACATGGCCGTCCAGAGCCCGGTCTTCTTGCTACCGTATTCTCACGTGACCACCGCTCCCAGCAATCATGTACAGTGGCTACATTCCAGCCAACTACTTTTGCAGTATTGCATAAGAAACTTTCGGCCTCTAGTAACCCTGTTACACGACTCCATTCAAACTCAGTGAGTTGCTGGTAATAGCGTCTTTGTCGCCTTTAAGGAGTTATTAACTAATAACATCACACGAAGTCCAGTCTCAAAGTTAACTAATGCCCACGAACGTTACAGTATGTACTTAAAGCAAACCTGCACTGATTTGCATCATTACAGTGGCGCCACTTGCGCAACTCTTATACGACTGGCGCGAAACATGAATAGACATCATCTTCCAGATGTAGAATCACGCCTACCAACTTTCGTTTTTGTCGCCCGATTCCTCCTTAGTGCTGCGATTTTTGTCGGTCAGTGTAGCTGCGGCCAATAAATATGATGGCTCTTTTAAACTGTATAAGTCTAATAATGATTTAACATTCTGTATGTTAATTAAATTTTCATAATTACACAGCTGGCTATTAAAATTGCTACACCACGAAGATGACATGCTACAGACGCGAAATTTAACCGACAGGAAGAAGATGCTGTGACATGCAAATGATTAGCTTTTCAGAGCATTCACACAAAGTTGGTGCAGGTGGCGACACCTACAATGTGCTGACATGAGGAAACTTTCCAACCGATTTCTCATACACAGACAGCAGATGACCGGTGTTGTCTGGTGAAACGTTGTTGTGATGCCTTGTGTAAGGAGGAGAAATGCGTACCATCACGTTTACGACTTTGATAAAGGTCGGATTGTAGCCTATCGCTATTGCAGTTTATCGTATCGCGACATTGCTGCTCGCGTTGGTCGAGATCCAATGACTGTTAGCAGAATATGGAATCGGTTGGTTCAGGAGGGTAATACGAAACGCCGTGCTGGATCCCAACAGCCTCGTATCACTAGCAGTCGAGATGACAGCCATCTTATCCGCATGGCTGTAACGGATCGTGCAGCCACGTCTCGATCACTGAGTCAACAGATGGGGACGTTTGCAAGACAACAACCATCTGCACGAACAGTTCGACGACGTTTGCAGCAGCACGGACTTTCAGCTCGGAAATCATGGCTGCGGTTATCCTTGACGCTGCATCACAGACAGGAGCGCCTGCGATGGTGTACTCAACGACGATCCTGGGTGCACGAATGGAAAAACGTCATTTTTTCGTATGAATCCAGGTTCTATTTACAGCATCATGATGGTCGCATCCGTCTTTGGCGACATCGCGGTGAACGCACATTGGATGCGTGTATTCGTCATCGCCATACTGGCGTACCACCCGGCGTGATGGTATGGGGTGCCATTGGTTACACGTCTCGGTCACCTCTTGTTCGCATCGACGGCAGTTTGAACAGTGGACGTTACATTTCAGATGTGTTACGACCCGTGGCTCTACCCTGCGAAACCCTACATTTCAGCAGGATAATCCACGACCGCATGTTGCAGGTCCTGTGCGAGCCTTTCTGGATACAGAAAATGTTCGACTGCTGCCCTGGCCAGCATATTCTCCAGATCTCTCACCAACTGAAAATATCTGGTCAATGGTGGTCGAGCAACTGGCTAGTCACAATACTCCAATCACTACTCTTGATGAAATGTGGTATCGTGTTGAAGCTGCATGGGCAGCTGTACTTATACACGCCATCCAAGCTCTGTTTGACTCAATGCCCAGGCGTATCAAGGCCGTTATTACGGCCAGAGGTGGTTGTTCTGGGTACTGCTTTCTACCAGGACTACAGTTGGTCTGCTCTGTGATGACCTACCTACCAATATCCTTCAACTTCGACTGACTCTGCTGTGGGTTTGCTCTGTTGTGGCCCATTACCTGTCTGCATGTCAAGAGTCAGCACTGTCTTTCTGTTGGAAGGACAACACTACTTCTTCAAGACTGCATGGAAATCCACTACTTCCGTGTGCATTTTCTTTACTGCTCAGACATTGAGAAAAACACTGCTATTTTACTGTGATGAACTATCAGGACTGTCTTTATGGACTGAGAGAAAATTTAAGCTTTTGACTAACATTGTATCAATAAGTGTGTGCATTTGATTTCTTTGTTATTGTAATTATAATTATAAAAAATTTTTTCAAATCTGTATTGGCCAGTGCCCAAAACAATTTGTAAAATTTTTTGTGGGGAGCATGGGGGCTATGTAAGTAGGCTGTTTAGGTTTTTGTATTGGTAACGCCACCTCTGTATGAAAATCACTGGCTGTGCTGTGTGTAGTCTGTGGCTGGGTGGCATTATTGTAATACTCGCCATTGTAGCGTTGGGCAGTTGGCTGTTAACAGCGCGTGGCGTTGCGCAGTTGGAGGTGAGCCGCCATCAGTGGTGGATGTGGGGAGACAAATGGCGGAGTTTTGAAATTTGTAAGAATGGATGTCATCAACTGCTATATATATTATGACTATTGAGGTAAATACATTGTTTGCTCTCTATTAAAATCTTTAGTTTGCTAACTATGCCTATCAGTAGTTAGTGCCTTCTGTAGTTTGAATCTTTTATTTAGCTGGCAGTAGTGGCGCTTGCTGTATTGCAGTAGTTCGAGTAACGAAGATTTTTGTGAGGCAAGTAATTTGTGAAACGTTTAGGTTAATTTAGTCAGGGCCATTCTCTTGTAGGGATTACTGAAAGTCAGATTGCGTTGCGCTTAAAATATTGTGTGTCAGTTTAAGCACAGTCACGTACAAATTTTTGTAAGGGGGCGTTTCATATGTCGACACTTAGCCTAGGATACCTCACTGGAATCTTCAGATTTTTTCTTGTAGTTTTTGTAATTAGTGTAGATTTTGTTTATTGCTAGCGCGTAATGGTAGAGAGAATCTCCTTTGTAGTTGCAGTATTTCATTGTTGTACAGTAAAACAGTTGTGGCACGCATGTAAATTTGCACCAAGTATTTCGCAGCTGCGCTTGCAATTAACTAGATATTATTTGCAGTGCTATGTTAATGTGTTCTCTTATTTTTGCTCTTCAAATTGTGTTTTTATGTGTTGTCGTGTGAAATATTGTGACAATAATGGCGTGTGAAAAACGTAATACTAGGCTCCAAAGTAAACTGAGAAATGACAGTGAAGACGAAAGCCGTGTGTTAGCGCCACCATGTAATGAATTAACTAATGTTCAAAGTAGTAATTTGGTAATTGTGCATAGGGAAATGGAGCGGGCTGCAAATAATGGTGTAGGCAGCGAAACAATTTGTGAACAGGGAAGCATTATCGATCGATCGGTCGGCAACAGCTCGCCTCAGGATTCCGAAATGACAGGACACAATCTTGCAAATACTGTAGATTCAGGTTTTGCGTCCTCATCGTTTTCTCAAATAAATCAAGACACATTTTCTGCTTTTCAAAATTCGAATGTACTGCCGAATAGCACTGAGGAACATGTTTCGGACACCAGTGCACTGTTATTACAGTTAATGCAACAAATGGGACAAAGGCTACAAAAGTTAGACACAATGCTTGAACAAAATCAGAAACAAATGGGACAAAATCTTCAAAAGTTAGACACAATGGAACAACACCAGAGACAAACACAGCAACAGTTAGACACAATGGAACAAAATCAGAGACAAACACAGCAAAAGCTTCAAAAGTTAGACACCACACTTGAACAAACACGTGAAGATTTAACTAACATTGAAGATTTACATAACATTGAATCGAAATGCCAAAAAGCCTGTAATGACGTAAAAACACAAATTTGTGAGCATTTCCAACCTATTTTTTCGCGTCATGAAAATGCATTACAGAATCACGAAGCAGCCATAAAAGAACTGCAAACTATTGTTCATGAAAATCATGAGACCTTGCAAGCTAAAATTGACTCAATTGCATCTACCGATTCGGTTCCACAACTTGCAAAAACTCAGGAAAACTTAAAGGACACAGTAGATACGATTTCAACACAAATGGACACTCTGAAACTTGGTTCAGAAAAACACACAGAGGAAATAATTTCACTATCGGATAAAGTAGCTGAACTTTCAGATCAGTTCACTAACTTATCGCCGGCCGCGGTGGTCTCGCGGTTCTAAGCGCTCAGTCCGGAGCCGCGCAACTGCTACGGTCGCAGGTTCGAATCCTGCCTCGGGCATGGATGTGTGTGTTGTCCGTAGGTTAGTTAGGTTTAAGTAGTTCTAAGTTCTAGGGGACTGATGACCACAGATGTTAAGTCCCATAGTGCTCAGAGCCAACTAACTGATCTACAAAGGTAGATGATGATCTGAATGACACAAGACCTGTAGCCTTCACGGACACTGAAGAGTATGAACAAATTAGAAAGTTCAAACAAAATCAAAATCAAATCAATACACAGCACAAAAGAGAAATCCGGGAAGTACAAGATCAGTTGGCACAAGTAATACAAGTATTACATATTTCAGAGGACACTCTCGCTCCAGTACGGGAAGAGGGACATAGAAATACGGACCTACCACAAAATAATAACACAGGACACTTCGGAAATTATGATAGAAATTGGCAAGGCGCATTGGATTTTGAGATGGAACCGCTGTATCGAAGTAACAATGAGCGATGTGCGACTCGCCGACACGATGATTTTGATTATAAGCTGTTCATTACTACAAGTAAATTCAAAACATTTAAGAACTCTAGCAACGACATTCATCCACAAGCGTGGCTCCATCAATTCTCTCATTGTTTTCCTCCCAACTGGTCATTAGAGCACAGATTAGAATTTATGTGTGGCTAACTTAGAGAATGAACCAGCTGAAAGAATGCGATCGGTCATTCACGATTGTCACAGTCAAGGAGAATTTTATCATGCCTTCCTCTCAGCATATTCGTCTCAAGCTACACAAGACCGAGTAAAACATAGCATCATAATGATGAAACATTTCGAACAATCTGAATTTTCCAGTCTTGTGAAATATTTTGAAGACATGTTGCACAAGAATCAGTACCTGTCAAACCCATACAGCCCCTCAGAACTCATCCGCATTTGCTTAATCAAACTACCTGAACATTTATGACATATTATTTTGGAAGGAGGTTGCAAAGACGACATTGAAGCTTTTCAGGGACTCTTACAATAATTGGAAATTGACACTGACAATCGCGGAACGCGAAAACAGGGACACAACAATTACAGGTCACATCCGTCGCAATTCCGCGATGAAAGAAATAATAACTGGACACGACAATGCTATTCTCACAACACAAATCGTGACCAAAACAGACACCACCCGTATGACAACCACTGGCAGAGTAATAGTTACAGAGAAAGATCGCATTTCCGTAGAAATGATATAACAGACACAATCATAGAAACAGACAATATGGCAACCAGAACTATTATTATCATGGGAGACAGAATAACTTCAGACGCAATGGTCCACCGTGCAGTGATAATTCATGGAGAAATTCTCCACCACATGACCGACAAGAAAGAAACTATGGAATCTACCGACGTGACGACAGACGATATGATCGTAACGACAGAACTGAATTGCATCAGAACTGGCGGGATTTAAACAAGGCAGGGCCCTCTCCACAAGGTGAATTTGTAGAAGTTAGGTCTCCAAATCCCAATAACGACGCGCGCCAACAAAGACACAATAGGCAATGACTCATACCGCTGGCAGCCACAAAACGTACTTACGAAACTGACGACGCAGCTGCTGTAGCTAGTAATTACGTAAAAATGAAAGACATTAGGGACATCTTACTCCAGGAACACGACGTAAAACATAACAACATTGCATATCCTGTGATTCACATTACTGTAAATGACGTAAAATTTACGTCAGTACTTGACTCTGGCAGTCCCATTTCAGTAATTAGTGAAACATCCTTTAGCAAATGCAACAAATCGAACGATTGCCCCACACTTTCGTTACGTAAGATTAAATTACAAGGTGCAATCGCTGAAAAAAGTCTAGATGTACGCCTACAAACCAACTTAGAATTCTTTTGCCAAAGCCACAGTTTCTCTATGAACTTTCTTATTGTTCCATTATTCTCGACGGAAATTATATTGAGAGTAGACTTTTTGATTGAATACAAAGCAATCTTAAGCTTTCACGATGCTGAAATAAGTTTAGAGAAAGAAGGTAAGTCAGTAGCTTTGAAATTTGAAGATTGGTTCTCAAACCATGACGAAGAAATTAATCGGCTTTACCTTCTGTTACACAACAGTTCGGAATTTTCGACGGAACTTGACACTAACAATCACTCTGCAAGTACTGACAGGGATGATATCGACGGTGCATTTCATACTAATGAGTTAATTCAGAATAAAATTCAAACAATTGAGAATTGTAATGATAGGGCCGGCCGAAGTGGCCGTGCGGTTAAAGGCGCTGCAGTCTGGAACCGCAAGACCGCTACGGTCGCAGGTTCGAATCCTGCCTCGGGCATGGATGTTTGTGATGTCCTTAGGTTAGTTAGGTTGAACTAGTTCTAAGTTCTAGGGGACTAATGACCTCAGCAGTTGAGTCCCATAGTGCTCAGAGCCATTTGAACCATTGTAATGATACTGATAGGCAAGACCTTTTTGAGATTTTACAAGCACATTCCACAGTTTTTACTCACAAAACAGGAACAATCAAGGGATTTCAATACCAATTTCGTGTTCGTGAGCATACTAAATTTTGTGTTAGACCGTACGTAATTGCAGCACATTATAGGGACTGTGTTAGAACAAAAATACAATCTATGCTTGATGAGGGCATTATTGAGCCTGCATTAAGCTCATACAACAATCCATTACATGTTGTTGAGGAGAAAAATGGATCGATCAGGCTTGTCTTAGATTCGAGACAAATCAATACTATCATTATTCTTGATCAGACAGGCTGCAAACGTTGGAAGAACTTCTTCAAAATTTTAATGGTGTAAAAGTGTTGTCTTCCGTTGATCTCAGATACAGCTTTTATCAGATCGAACTTCATCCAGAATGTAGAAACTACACAGCTTTCCTTTGTTTCGGCGTTTGTTATCAGTTGCGGAAACTTCCTTTTGGTTTGAACATTTCTTCGGCAGCATTCATTCACGGGCTAAATTCCATATTACCTGAGTTCTTAAAACGTCACATCACCTTATATGTGGACGATATTCTAATAGCAGAAGCTTCATGGGAACAACATAATCGCATCCTCAACAGTTTGTTACGTATTTTTGCAGAATCTGGAATTACAGTTAACTTGGAAAAGTCTGAATTCGGTAGGTCAAAGGTGAGGTTTTTGGGTCATATTATTTCTTCTGAAGGCATTCAGCCAGATCCTGGAAAGTTCGAAGCAATCAGAGCCATTCTAGTTCCATCCACAAAAAAACAAGTCCGCAGTTTTCTAGGTCTCGTAAATTTTTACCGTCGTTTTCTGAATATGCAAATTCTTGTTACACCAAAACTTTGTTCTCTCACTGGAAATAATACTATTTGGAACTGGGACGAACAAGCACAGTTGGAATTCAATTTTTTGAAAGAAGTGTTACTTAATGCGCCAATACTAGCTCATCCAGATCTGTCACAAGATTTCTTCCTTAGCACGGATTCTTCTAAAGTCGGTCTTGGTGCCCATTTATTTCAAGAAGCCATAAAAATGATACTACCGTTCAGAAAACCATTGCTTTTGCTAGCCGAGTGCTAATAAAATCTGAAAAAAATTATTCCGTTACTGAATTAGAAGCTTTAGCTATCGTTTGGGCATTTAACAAATTCCGTGTCTTTCTTTCTGATAAGCACGTGAAAGTATACAGTGATCATCGTGCATTACAATTTCTTATGTCTTCAAAATTAAATAATGACAGGTTAAAACGTGGGGCATTGTTTCTGCAAGAATTCCACTTCACAATAGTCTACATTCCTGGCAAGGAGAACATTGTTGCGGACGCACTGTCACGCGCACCGGCTGGGCTTGAGAAAAGTAACACAGAAGGCAACCTCGAGAAAAATTTCAGTATTCTTTACATTCAGAAAGTCGCCTTTGAAAACTTCATCACCACATCTTTAAAGGACATTGGTCATGAACAAGATAAAGATCCGATTTGGAAAGAAATCAAAAGCAAATGGCATGAAAAGACACACACACAGATTCGGCATTATTATCTGGTTAGAAACAACATACTGTTCAAATGCTGCACTGTTGATGGCAAGCTATGGGTACTTTGCATTCCTGAAGATTTTGTTAATAAGCTCATTTGGTACATTCATGTTAGCTATGCACATTTTGGCCCACGAAAATGTTATCATATTCTTCGAACGACTTGTTATTTTAACAATGTGGAAAAGAGAATCCGAAGAGTCTTGTCTATTTGTAAACTTTCTCAAAAGGCGAAACCATCTACTATCTCCCATCGTGCTCCGCTGTTTCCTATCATTCCTTCTAAATTAAAAGAATTTACTGCTGTTGTTCTCTTGGGACCACTTGTCAGAACATCTAATGGATTTTCTTACGTTCTAGTCGCTGTTGAACTTACTTCAAAATTTGTTTATTTCACACCGTTACGTAAAGCCACTGGACGGTCTGTATCCAACGCCTTTGTTAAAAATTTCTTACGTGAAGTTGGACACGTTAGTAAAGTAATTTCAGATAACGGACCGCAATTCAGATCTGCTGTTTGGTCACGCATGCTTCAGAATCATAAAATCAAACCTGTTTTTATTTCATTGTACTCACCACATTGTAACCCCTCCGAACGGATTATGAAAGAAATCAATAAGCTTTGCAGACTTTATTGTCACAGAAAGCATCAGCATTGGGACAGATATTTACACTTATTTCAAAACGTGCTGAATGAAATGCCTCATAACTCCACCGCTTTACCACCTACTCTTGTACTGAAGAATGAAGAACCACCGAACAGAATCAGAGAGCTTGTACCTTTCCCGAATACACCTAAACTTCGACGCAAAGACATAATTGATTTGGCTATTATAAATATAAAATCTGCAGCAGACAAAAGGAGAAAACTACACGGTAAAGCAAATGCAAAGAAATTATATATTGGTCAGAAAGTTCTCATTAAAGCTCATTCATTGTCACATAAGAAGAAACACTTGAGTCACAAATTCTTTCTAGTTTACAATGGACCTTACAGAATCTGACGTATACCACATGATAATTGCGTTGAAGTTGAAACTCTGCATACTAGGAAGAGTAAAGGTTTACAACACATTTCACATGTAAAACCGTTTATTGAAAGATAATCTGCTTTTTAACTTTGTCTTTGCCATATAACTTTTCACAACAATGTTTGAAGTTAAATATCTAGTCAAGAACCAAGAGAACTTATTTAAACAGAAATTACGAATGCATTGTTATTGTGAACAGAAGACACAGTGTTATTGTGTGTGTACATTCTTGCTTGTTAGTTGCACGATTACGTAACGACTATAAGGCTCACATACTTAGAACATTTGCCAGTACTGCTAATGAGATTTTAATGCAACATTTTGGTTTACTTGAAAATATATTCTGGATTTAAAGTACTTTCTGTGAGATACCAGATGACACAGTGGTTAGTTTATTTGACAGCTACACAATTATATCACGACGCTACTAATGAGTGACACAATTTATAGTATTGCTTTTGCGCTGTATCTGTTTTATATCTGCACAGTTTTTCTGAATTATTCTGGAAAGCAATACATGTTTTAGTAGTAACTTTTGTGGTATAGCTACAATGAGACAGCCTTTTCCATACCACAACAATACGTTACAGCACAGTACTTTCTTCATCACGGCAATAAGCGTAATAACTAAGATATCTATACGCAAAGCATTTCACTTTTGTTTATCATGAGGTAAGTACATTAACTTCTGCAGAACTTAGCTTTCGGAGGACGATAACTACGACACTTCCACAAAGAATATCTTACAACAAGATGCACAGTTTAGCGCTACAGTACACGTATTTGTTTGATTAATTTTGTACTTAAAACATTTATTTTTAAAGATATTTGAAGTACAATGATACGAAGGTTTTCCGTGATACATTTCATTCCATTGTTGTAATCTGTAACACCTCAGGGTATAATTACATTAATGCTCAAGGGGGTACACACTTACTTTGTGTACCATGTGTTTCGCAAGCACAAGGAGTCCTAGCTAATGTGGTATTTGCTTATACAACTTTACACATCGGTACCATTTTTCTCTAACACATAAATTACACAGCTATCTGATCATTTAACTGAGAGAGACAAACAAATTTTTTACTACATCAGTGATATGTTTACGCAATTACACAGTTGGATAACTTCACACTTATGAAACAGTATTTTGTCTGTACTTTGTGAACTCTTCATATATTTTCATAACCATTGTGATACTATGAGGGCTTTGAATGATGTATTTGGTATGAGATCATGATTTTTAAAGTACGTTCGAGGTAGATGACACTATTGAAATGAGCAGAGAATATTTTTTATGGTTTGAAATTATTGCAGAAAGCTATGACGATTTTAAGATTTGACTGAGTTTTTATGATGTTATTATTACGATGACAATGTGTATTATGCTGCTGAGGTATGTTTATGATCAATAAGCTGATGCTATATGGGGAATGTGATTACGTGTTTATATGTATATGAATAATGAATAGAAGTTAGGGACTCTGGTTTGTGAAAAAGGATGTTGGAAACCGAGAATCGTACTTTAAGAGTTATGAAATGTGTGTATATGCGTAAATGTATCACTATGCTGGCGAAAATTTTTTGGACACTGTTATATTTACAGGATTTTGTTTCAACAGATTTGAAACGCAAATTCTCGACCTGTGAAATTTTTATATGAGACTGTCACTCTAGTGCAAACTGGTGTCATAAATATTTCGGTAAGAAAGTTAAGTGACCACCTGCACGTAATGCGTTGTGGGCACCCAGCTGCGCGACAGTCGCCTGGAAAAAAAGCCATTAGTGTGTGTCTTTCAGAGGCACAGGTGGAGAGCAAAAAAAGGGTGCCATTATCCTCGCTATTGACATTCCTTTGTAGAAAGCATCGCAAATACGACATACTCAAACTTGAAAACATATGATTATACTGTGGAGCTCTTAATTTATGATATTTACTAAAATGCCTAATGAAACGATGAGAAACATTTCACGGCTATTGTCTAGTTGGTTGAGAGAAATGCCATATGGCTTGCTTTATGTATTTATTTACTCATTTTGTTTAATATCTAGTTTCTAGCTGCACTGCAGCATTGGTTAAAATAAAATTTAATAGATGTACTAATATAGTTATTTTATGCCTACAGATCCAGTCAATAATAACTTTATAATCTATTCCAAAAAAAAACGAGGGAGCAAAAAAAGAGATTTCCCTTCACAGGAATTGCGTACATAATTGTTGTCAATGACTGGGTAACTTATTTAGTAGTGTAAGTTAAGGTGATGCATCACCATAGAGTTAAGATGTGACATGGGTATTAAACATGGCCATTTTTACTGTAAAATTTTTTTCTGCTTGAGCTTTGTCATGTTTAGATATAAATTATTGCATTTGCTGCTGCTGTTTGCCAGGCATAATTTTACTGAATTTGACTTTGTATTACTCTGTTAATCCAGTTTTACTACGGATTTATTTTTCTTGTTTGCTGCGCATTAGTTGTAATATTGCATTTGCTTTGCTAATTTATGCTGCTTGTTTTGCCAATTTCCATTTTTTTTCTGTCATTGCCATTTGTGTTAATTGTTTTGTGCTACTGCATTGCCTCATCCCTTAGTTTAGCATCTGAGCTCAGTAGATTTAAGTTAGCTTAAGAGGGGATAGACTATATAAGAGAATGAGTTGCGATGAATTGGAAGAAATGCATTGAGAAGTTATACGAAAAAAGTACAGAAAGCAGGTATAGGTAGGATCTTCTTGGAAATAAATGATGAGGTAAGATAATGGAAAATAAATAATGACGTAAGAAAAATGTGAACATATAAATACAGAAAGCATGCTTGGATAGGTTTTTTTGGTGGAAACAAATGTTGAAATAAGAGGAAAGATCTATGAAATGAAGCTTTGGGTTGGACTGCAGTACCAAATGTTACACTGAACACGATCCCTGTCTTTCCATTAGTATTATTCCGCTATGTGTTTATGTACTCTTGTGTATTTGTCTTCTTCCTGAGACATGGTTGTAGCCTCTCCCCGATGTTATTCAATCTGTATATTGAGCAAGCAGTGAAGGAAACAAAAGAAAAATTCGGAGTAGGTATTAAAATTCATGTAGAAGAAGTAAAAACTTTGAGGTTCGCCGATGACATTGTAATTCTGTCAGAGACAGCAAAGGACTTGGAAGAGCAGTTGAATGGAATGGACAGTGTCTTGAAAGGAGGATATAAGATGAACATCAACAAAAGCAAAACGAGGTTAATGGAATGTCGTCGAATTAAGTCGGGTGATGCTGAGGGAATCAGATTAGGAAATGAGACACTTAAAGTAGTAAAGAAGTTTTGCTATTTAGGGAGTAAAATAACTGATGATGGTCGAAGTAGAGAGGATATAAAATGTAGACTGGCAATGGCAAGGAAAGCGTTTCTGAAGAAGACAAATTTGTTAACATCGAGTATAGATTTAAGTGTCAGGAAGCCGATTCTGAAAGTATTTATATGGAGTGTAGTCATGTATGGAAGTGAAACATGGACGATAACTAGTTTGGACAAGAAGAGAATAGAAGCCTTCGAAATGTGGTGCTACAGAAGAATGCTGAAGATAAGGTGGGTAGAACGCGTAACTAATGAGGAGGTATTGAATAGGATAGGGGAGAAGAGAAGTTTGTGGCACAACTTGACTAGAAGAAGGGATCGGTTGGTAGGACATGTTTTGAGGCATCAAGGGATCACAAATTTAGCATTGGAGGGCACCGTGGAGGGTAAAAATCGTAGAGGGACACCAAGAGATGAATACACTAAACAGATTCAGAAGGATGTAGGTTGCAGTAAGTACTGGGAGATGAAGAAGCTTGCACAGGATAGAGTAGCATGGAGAGCTGCATCAAACCAGTCTCAGGACTGAAGACCACAACAACAACTGTCTTTATGTGTTTAGCTAATAAGATTTACGTTGTAGAATTTTTCTGATAATATGTTATTTACCTTGTAAAGATGCTTAGACATTATTTATTCTGTTTTCTTTTAATGCTCATGTGTAAAGTTGATGTTTCAAAACTTATTCTGATATTTTATGTATTTACTTATGTCATAATTCCTATAACACTGATGTAAATGTTAGTTCGATTCTTTTGTAAAGCCCATATTACTACAAATGTTATCTGTATTGTTATGTTCTTTAATGATATATTTTGTACCTTTGTCGTTGTATTCTCATGTTATAATATTGTAATTGACACCAGTTCAGCAAATTAAGTAACTTGTAAGCATTCATTTCACTGCACACATTTCTGTTGGTCATAGTATAGGGACAATATGTGAGAAGTAGGGACTAATAGTGTTTGCATGTGTGTTGATAATTCAGCAAGGGACTGGTTAACAGCATTGCTGGTTCTAAGGATATTCCAAAAACTTTTGTGGGTACACAAGTGGTGGTTTATGGACTCGCTATATTCTCTGCAAGACTCTTCGATGGTGGTTGTGTACATGCACAGTCGCAACAGATGGCTGCTGGCCATCTCTACATGGACTACAGTGGATCTGCATCTTTAATGGACCACCAATACCATTATTTCTACAAGGACTGCACTGGGTCTGCACCTCTGGTGGCCCACCAATACCGTAGTCTCTACCAGGACTACAGTTGGTCTGCTCTGTAATGACCTACCTACCAATATCCTTCAATTTCGACTGACTCTGCTGTGGGTTTGCTCTGTTGTGGCCCATTACCTGTCTGCATGTCAAGAGTCAGCACTGTCTTTCTGTTGGAAGGACAACACTACTTCTTCAAGACTGCATGGAAATCCACTACTTCCGTGTGCATTTTCTTTTACTGCTCAGACATTGAGAAAAACACTGCTATTTTACAGTGATGAACTATCAGGACTGTCTTTATGGACTGTGAGAAAATTTAAGCTTTTGACTAACATTGTATCAATAAGTGTGTGCATTTGTTATTGTAATTATAATTATAAAAAAATTTTTCAAATCTGTATTGGCCAGTGCCCAAAACAATTTGTAAAATTTTTTGTGGGGAGCATGGGGGCTATGTAAGTAGGCTGTTTAGGTTTTTGTATTGGTAACGCCACCTCTGTATGAAAATCACTGGCTGTGCTGTGTGCAGTCTGTGGCTGGTTGGCATTGTTGTAATACTCACCATTGTAGCGTTGGGCAGTTGGCTGTTAACAGGGAAGTAATATATTGCCTGACCTTTCCTGGAACGCACGCTCTTGGAATGTCATCATCTCGCGTCTGCCTGAGGCTCAACGGTTCTCTTGTATAGTCTTAAACTGGTGTTCTTCCCTGTTTTCCGTAAGCTCCTAGCCAGATGAGCAAGCTATATTGCTAACGAGTGGACCAGGCCTAGTTGTCATCACCGATTTCTTCCAAATATGTATCTATGTGCAGGGCTTGGCGAGAAATGAAATTGACTTAAGTGGGAGCTGGCCAAGCGTTTAGAAAAAATAGCATTTTTGAGGTGGATCGGACGAGACATGAACCACATACTTTAGCGTAGTCTGCAGGCAGTGCTTTGCGCATGAGAAAGAATCCCGAATGGTAATCCGAGGGTCGTGGGATCGTGTCCGTATACAGAAACATCTTTCAATTTTTACATTACTGCAAATAAACCGATATATGAACAAAATAACTCACATTTATACAGCACAGTATGTTATAACCCTTTCTGGAAGGTTATTACCAATCGTCTATGTATGCCTACAACGCTAATGGCCCTTTTGGAGCGAGGATTCGAAAAACGGTGGATGAAAACTTGATAAAACATAGTAATGCCGTCATTACTTCGACAAAATGTGAAAAAATTACAACAGCCTTATACAAAATTTTTTGACTCACGTGGTAAATCTTGACATGCAGGAGCAAAAGTTTCTTCTGTTAACTGACTCGTGGGGATGACAAACAAATCCATTATTGTATGTCGACATTTCTCATGATAAAAAATAATTTCAGTCGTACAATATTAGTGATTCCTCCCCAAAATCACTTCGCTAGTGCAACCCTGTGATGCTTATTTTTATTGTCAGCTAAATAATTTGATGAAAACGCATCAAAACAGGTCTTATCTCATCTAGAGAGAAAAAGAAATCACATCCCGAGAAGACTGCATCAAAATACATTCCATTGCACATCACCACCAGCTAGCGTCGTCAGTGCCTGGCGAAATGATGCGTTACACGTGGTTTGCTGTCAAACTACGTGATGAGAGTGAACCTTTCATGAATGTAAACAAAGTTTCTTTTCCCATGGAAAATTTAAAACAACCACGAAATTGCAAGAATACGACATTTACAACGTGTGCAAGGCACCGGGAAATTACTGCTTCCCCTGTTTTTACGATGAATATCACTCCAGGCCAAGTAAATCATTAACTTTAAATTGGTGAAAGTATCCAATTTTATATACAAAGATCTCGTGTGCGCCTTATAACCCCTTCCTGGAAATTTACTCCCAATCCCAAATTTACGTTCAAATGGTTCAAATGGTTCTGAGCACTATGGGTCTTAACATCTGAGATCATCAGTCCCCTAGAACTTAGAACTACTTAAACCTAACTAACCTAAGGACATCACACACATCCATGCCCGAGGCAGGATTCGAACCTGCGACCGTAGCGGTCGCGCGGTTCCAGACTGTAGCGCCTAGAACCGCCTAGTGGCCACATACAGCACTGAATATATCTGCAAAATTACATCACTGTTCAGGTTATATGACGACGTAAATATTGAGATGCATGAAAAACTGGTTTCTGATTAAAACGGAACGCAGATTACCAGAATATACTTACTCAATGTTTGATAAAGAGTGCAGTTAGCGACTTCCAACAAACTTCAAACATAATTTCAAACGTTTTCTGAACTTTTCCTCGCTGACATGGTTAACGTCAAATATATAACTTTAAAAACTCCCGCATCACGGTACCGTGGGTAATGGCAGACCTGCACGACGCAAGTATTGAGAGTGTTTCCCGGAATACCTCTATCTGTCACGTACAGTTTTGTCTGACTACAACGAAGATAGTGAGGAACTGGTATGTTCGTAACTACAGGATGCGTAAGAAGTTGCTCCCTAGTTTTAAATGCCCCAAAAAATTTTATTAATTGATACTTGCAATTAGAACAAGCTAGAGTTGGTTCTCAGGACCATGGGAATATGTGTACTACGTGTGCTATACTACAATTCTACATATGTTCCTGCGTTGTCGACCAAACGACGTAAACGTATAGGAATGTCATCAAAGAGACGATCCGTGCTCATACCTGTTAATTTTGGTGGACTTTGAGATTTTTCAGTTGTTATTCCTGGAATTTTTCTGCCTAAAACTGACTGTTGGGTCGATTGACGAATCCCTCAACGTGAAACACCGCCTCATCGCACCAAGTAATGTTGTTGAACAGATCGGGCCAATCGTTATCCCATGACAGCATAGTTTTGCCATATTCCATCTGCCTGTCACAGTCCTTCACAGGTAACTCCTGAACATAATGGGGTTTCGATGGTTTCCACATGAGGTCTTTCTCTAACACAACATGCAACCTTTGTCTACTGATTCCACTTTCGCGAGCTGCCTGGCGTGTTGATTTACCAGGACTGCGCACTGAGACATCCCTTAGTGCCGCAACGTTTTCTGGAGATCGCGTCGCTGAGGGTCGTCCTCCTCATCGTTTATCTACAATTGACGCAGTTTTAATTACCTTTGTGTGATAATTCCTAATTTTTTAACATCAAGTGTGGCGAGATGGCCACGAAACCACTCCAACATCGCTGAGCAAGGACTACAGATCGCCACACTTAAAACCGCGCAGCGACCTGAGCGCGCTCTTGTAAGGTCAACTTTCCTGCTTAAGAAGACGCAACGGACGCTCATGGTATTCTCAAGGATCCTGTAACAAAACACAACAACGTTCATTAGTAAACCACTACGATTACAAATCTTATGGATATTTGAAACTAGGGAGCGACTTCTCCCCCACCCTGTAGGAGGGTTGACTGTGGTGCTCCACGGATGTGCGCGAGAGTTTATGGACAGTGCGTGTGGAAGAAAGCGTCACGTATACAGCTTTAGAGACGAACAGTAGGCCGCCATAAGGAACTCCTCTAGAACACAGAACTCAGAACTCATTGTCGCCACTGTGTGCATACCGTGAAGCGGGAGATGCGAAAGTGATCCCATCATTTAAGTTTATTTTACATCCAAACGGACACGGGTTCTTTATCATGCCCCTCTACAACTCCTACACGAATATAACAGGAATTGTGAAACACCCTGTATGTAAGATCAGAATCAATTGCCAGCCCTGCGCCAATACCCACAAATGAAGGCAATAACTCAGTCCTATCTGATTTGTTACAACGTTTTCTTTAATTACCTAAAGGGGCAAAAGAATTACTCACCAGGCCATGCGTTTGCCAACCCTGAGACGACTGTTAGCACAAATTACTGACATTTTTTTGACAGCTTACTCTGTGCAAACCCGTAACCTTACTGAAAGTCCAAAACGCAGAAATTAAAAAAATGTATATATATTATCCAAGATTGGGCTCTGAGAGAAACACTAGGAGGATAACAGTAAGTCCTACAAAGCCCTTTATGCTCTGCTTAACTCACAGAAACACTCGAAATGGCTTGGCATAGCATCCACTAGCGAACATAGAATACCAATATTTGCAACACTGCCTTCTCGTTTAGCGTAGCTTGCTTGAGTTCGAGGCGCTGTCCCGCTATATATAGTATTTATACACTACTGGCTATTAAAATTGCTACACCAAGAAGAAATGCAGATGATAAACGGGTATTCATTGGACAAATATATTATACTAGGACATATGATTACATTTTCACGCAATTTAGGTGCATAGGTCTTGAGAAAGCAGTACCCAGAACAACCACCTCTGGCCGTAATAACGGCCTTGATACGCCTGGGCAGTGAGTCAAACAGAGTTTAGATGGAGTGTACAGGTACAGCTGCCCATGCAGCTTCAACACGATACCACAGTTCATCAAGAGTAGTGACTGGCGTATTGTGACGAGCCAGTTGCTCGGCCACCATTGACCTGACGTTCTCAATTGATGAGAATGTGCTGGCCAGGGCAGCAGTCGAACATTTTCTGTATCCAGAAAGGCCCGTACAGGACCTCAACATGCGGTCGTGCATTATCCTGCTGAAATGTAGGGTTTCGCAGGGATCGAATCAAGGGAGAGCCACGGGTCGTAACACATCTGAAATGTAACGCCCACTGTTCAAAGTGCCGTCAATGCGAACAAGAGGTGACCGAGACGTGTAACCAATGGCACCCTATACCATCACGCCGGGTGATACGCCAGTATGGCGATGACGAATACACGCTTCCAATGTGCGTTAACCGCGCTGTCGCCAAACACGGATGTGACCATCATGATGCTGTGAACAGAACCTGGATTCATCTGAAAAAATGACGGTTTGCTATTCGTGCACCCAGGTTCGTCGTTGAGTACACCATCGCAGGTGCTCCTGTCTGTGATGCAGCGTTAAGGGTCACCGCAGCCACGGTTTCCGAGCTGATAGTCCATGCTGCTGCAAACGTCGTCGAACTGTTCGTGCAGATGGTTGTTGTCTTGCAAACGTCCCCATCTGTTGACTCAGTGATCGAGACGTGGCTGCACGATCCGTTACAGCCATGCGGATAAGTTGCCTGTCATCTCGACTGCTAGTGATACGAGGCCGTTGGGATCCAGCACGGCGTTCCGTATAACCCTCCTGAACCCACCGATTCCATATTCTGCTAACAGTCATTGGCTCGACCAACGCGAGCAGCAATGTCGCGATACGATAAGCAGCAATCGCGATAGGCTACAATTTGACCTTTATCAAAGTCGTAAACGTGATGGTACGCATTTCTCCTCCTTACACGAGGCATCACAACAACGTTTCACCAGGCAACGCCGGTCAACTGCTGTTTGTGTATGAGAAATCGGTTGGAAACTTTCCTCATGTCAGCAGATTGTAGGTGTCGCCACCGGCGCCAACCTTGTGTTAATTCTCTGAAAAGCTAATCTTTTGCACATCACAGCATCTTCTTCCTGTCGGTTAAATTTGGCGTCTGTAGCACGTCATCTTCGTGGTGTAGCAATTTTAATGGCCAGTAATGTATCATCAGCCTTCGAATTCCATCGTATGAAAACTATTACACCATATCTCATAGAAACAGGCCAGTGTTAGAAATAAAAAATGGCTCTGAGCACTATGGGACTTAACTTCTTAGGTCATCAGTCTCCTAGAACTTAGAACTAATTAAACCTAGCTAACCTAAGGACATCACACACATCCATGCCCGAGGCAGGATTCGAACCTGCGACCGTAGCAGTCGCGCATTTCCGGAATGTAGCGCCTAGAACAGCTCTTTCACAGCGGCCGGCTCCGATGATGTCCCATACGTGCTCGATTGGAGACAGATCTGGTGATCGAGCAGGCCAAGGCAACGTATTGACACTGTGCACAACATCTTCGGTTACAACAGCGGTATGTAGGCGAGCGTTAACCTGCTGGAAAACAACACCTGGAACGCTGTTCATGAATGGCAGCACAACAGGTCGAATCTCTAGATTGACGTACAAATTTGCATTCAGGGTGCATACGAAATCGCATCCCACACCGTAACTCCAGGTGTAGGTGCAGTGTGTCTAGCATGCAGACAGATTGGTTGCAGGCGCTCAACTGACCTGCTACTGACCAACACTCGGCCCTCACTGGCAACGAGACAGAACCAGCTTTCATCAGAAAACACTCCAGACCTCCACCCTGCCCTCCGATGAGCTCTCGCTTGACAACTGAAGTCGCAAATGGTGGAGGTTTTGGATCATTAGAATCCACGCTACAGGGGGCATGGCTCGGAGCTGCCCTTGAAATAACCCATTTTTAACAGTTCGTTGTGTCACTGTGGTGGCAGATGCTGTTCGAGTTGCTGCTGCAGATATAGTACGATGTGCCAGAGCCATACGACGAACAAGATTGCCATCCGGAGTCCGGTCTTCCTGCGATCTCGTGACAATCACTGTCAGATATCATGTGCAGTGGCTACATTCCTGCCAAGTCTTTTTGCAGTATCGCAGAATGGGCATCCGGCTTGTCGTAGCCCTATTACACGACCACGTTCAAACTTAGCGAGACGCTACTAGCACCACTCGTACGCGACTGACACGAAATTTGAATATACATCATCTTTCAGATGTGGAAACATGCCTACGAACTTTCGCTTGTGTCGCACAACTCCTTCTTGGTGCTGCGATTTTTTTCCGTCAGTTTATATACGAAGAGTTTTGTGAGTAAATAACAGTACACCATAAGAATGGAAAATCATGAAATGGTGACAGAATCATCAGTACACAGTATCTGACGAATCAGTGTCTGACATAGTCGTGACATACAATTGTTATGCTTCCCGCTTGTTCACATTCGGTAAGCGCACAGTGCGTTCGTGAAAAGCATACACAATGGCAGCCCTCCGATCGACAGACAACAGTCCCATCCGATAAACATACCGTCTGTCCGTGTCGGACGTTCCCAGTCGGCGACAACTTCCTGCTTACTCGGGCTACTGATTCCAATTACGCGCTTCTGTCACTCCCTTTCCGCGGTGCGCTCGCGCAGGTAGGCCCTTCTGTCTGCCAGAGAGATAACAAGCAGTGTAGATAGGAAGTATGGCGAACCCAGAATAACAGTTTGGCTGTTGCCACTCTAGTCCATAGTGCCAAACACCAGTTAACATGAAAAATCAGTAGTAAGACAAATTAGACTCGCTGAATGGGATCGTGAGAAAGTGCAGCACATATGTTAAGGAAACAGCATGTGCGAAATGGTAGTGCGACCAGTTCCACAGAAAGTTTTGACTATCTGGAATCCTTATCTAATAGTACTTACAGCGGGTGTCCAATAATTCAGTGCTGGGTTGTTAAGAGTGGCAGAGGTCTGTACCACCGGCTATCATAGTGAATCAGAGATAGCCAGCGAGTATAAATAGAATTGCCGGCCGCTGTCGTCGAGCTGTTGGCGCTTCAGTCCGGAACCGCGCTGCTGTTACGGTCTCAGGTTCGAATCGTGCCTCGGGCATGGATGTGTGTGATGTCCTTAGGTAACTTAGGTTTAGGTAGTCCTAAGAGTAAAGGACTAATGACCTCAGATGTTAAGTCCCATTTGAACCATTTTTGTAAATAGAATTAGGGGAGACTGTGAGACAGTGGGCACATTTTTTGTTTTAGAATATTTTGTTATGAAATTTGATAATTTTTGCGGATTATTTCGTGTCACGTGGGTGGCCTATACCATCTCGCATGTACCGGGTGATCAAAAAGTCTGCATACATTTGAAAACTCAATAAATCACGGTATAATGTAGATACAGAGGTACAAATTGACATACATGCTTGGAATGACATGGGGTTTTATTAGAACCAAAAAACTACAAAGGTTCAAACAATGTCCGACAGATGGCGCTTCATCTGATCACAATAGCAATAATTAGCATAACAAAGTAAGACAAAGCAAAGATGATGTTCTTTACAGGAAATCCTCAATATGTCCACCATCATTCCTCAACAATAGCTGTAGTCGAGGAATAATGTTGTGAACAGCACTGTAAAGCATGTCCGGAGTTATGGTGAGGCATTGGCGTCGGATGTTATCTTTCACCATCCCTAGAGATGTCGGTCGATCACGATACATTTGCGACTTAAGGTAACCCCAAAGCCAATAATCGCGCGGACTGAGGTCTGGGGACCTAGGAGGCCAAGCATGACGAAAGTGGCGGCAAAGCACACGATAATCACCAAACGACGCGCGCAAGACATCTTTCACACGTCTAGCAATATGGGGTGTTTTTTTTTGTTCTAATGAAACCCCATGTCATTCCAAGCATGTGTGTCAATTTTTACCTCTCTATCTACATTATTCCGTGGTTTATTAAGTTTTCAAATTTATATTGACTTTTTGATCACCCGGTATATTATTTACGTGTTTTGTTCTGATACAAACTTTACAAACAGAGTAACTGACAGCAAAGTGATGCGAAAATGCCCACTCTACTCCTATTATGGGGAACCCTTAGCATTAACCTGGGTCACAGAGTGCAGCGGCAGACTGGAAACATTTATTTTTCTTAATAAACATTGTATCATACATTGAATCTCCACACAATAAAATCACTGGACATTGTAAGTACCCATGTCAATAGGAAATACAAATATTGCTGGGGGACTGATGACCTTCGCTGTTTAGTCCCCCTTAAACTTCCCAACAACCACCACCACCACCAAATATTGCTCCAGGTCGTTTTGTGCCGTCGACTGAGGAAGGCTTTGGTAGTCTACAAACGACATCTGTGAAGCTAATTTCACATGTTTCTGCATCTGGAGCAAGCAAAACTTGTCTGTCAGACTTGCCCGACTTCTATAGATAAGTCACACTAGCACTGCTTTCATTTTTATTAACTGAATTAATATACGCCACGAAATCGTATTTCTATTCCTTTTGCTCCCACTTTCACAATAACATAGTCATTTTCTTCGCGCTCAGCTTCTGTTTTAAATTTTTCTTCAACGTAAAAACTCGAATTATCATCACTGTCAGTCATCAGAAGAATAGCAGAGTCTTCATATGCTGCTCTCTGCCTGAAGTTGCCTTCTGACATTTTTAGAAATGGGCCTGTTGGTTGTTTGATTTCGAGAGCTTGGCCACTTCGTTTGCTTTCCATTTTCACATTCTAGAATCTCCTGCTTCTCCGGGGTATCAGTAAGAATTCTTCCTTCTAATGTGAGCTGTTGTCTTACAGATGGTTCCTTTTGGAAAACGTAGAAATTCCCTTTACGATACCACGTGTCTTGAACTGTTTAAACACACTTCCAATTACTACACCTTTTTTACAGTCACATTACAAAGGTAACTAACCTTTCTAGGGTCTGTCTAGGGATTTTTTATTGTTTTGCTGCTGTCAGAAATTTTGTGCCATCTTGAATTACACAACTCACACCCTTCGTCATTTCTTCAGCAGATGTTAAGCCAAAAGTAGTTTTTCTTTCTCTGTAGGGAACCATTTTTGTTTTCTGTATATATCCTCACTGTACCCCAGGAAAAAGTTGCTAACTCTGCCCCGTATCCCATCAGCACAACTGAACGTATTTATTGGGTCACATTCACATGTTATAACTCTATATTTAATGGTATGAAGACACAATACCTATGATAACTGCTTACCTTCTCAATATTTGGTTTCTACAAAATGAGCAAGTACAAGTCATTGCTGCAGGCTTGGCAAACTTTGCAGAGGAAGACAGTAAAACACACGAGTAACAATTTCAATACTCCAGCACCATTCAGTCATCTAGTTTTTAACAGTGTTCTAAATGCTCAAAGAGTGTAGGGTATGTGTGAAAAACTATGAAGGTATCCTGGCAGTCATATATTTTATACAATCGATTGCTCACTCTGCCCCAGTTTCCTCTAATCTTTTCAAGCGACGTGCCGTTAATGCCGCGAAACCCTTTTGACTAGCTTTCGAGAATTGTCATTTCGAGAAACACTCTACACTACAACAATCCTTCTACCTCTATCGTGTATCACGCCAACAGATCTCGACAATGTAATAAGTGAGATGCGCGTGCCCGAGCGTAGAGGGAGTCATTTTCCCTTTTGCTGCCCACGCATGGCTAAGATTGCTGCAATCTTCCCCATGACATACACTGTAAAGTATGTCTCGGAGTTTGTATATTGATGTAGACCTTTACAGTACACAAAATCTCAAGTCGTCGTGAAAGGTATCTCGCATAATTATATCCATTACAACTGGTACCAGAATCGTGGTTGTTCTAATGCAAAGTAAGGAAGATTAAGCTTTAACATCCCACTGACTACGACGTCATTGTAACCGGTACCCAGGCCGGGAATTGGGGAAAGAGCGGGACAGTAATCAGTCATGCCCTTTCGAAGGAACCATCCGAGAATTCACTTTATGCGATTTATGGAAATCACGAAAAATCTGAAGCTGCATCGGCGGATCGGTATTCGATCCCTGGCCTACCGAATGCGAGTCTGTTGTCTAACCACTGCACCAAGTCGCCCAATTCTTCTAATGTTGAAGATGGCATCACTTGACACGATATCATCCTTGCGTACGCAACGCTGAAAAACTGTTGTGGATTTGAGGGTTAGTCATAGCTCTAGTTGTAACATAGAAACAATGAAGCTACGTAATTAATATCTGCTTGTTTGCAGGCACAAGTCAGTAGTCTTAGTGCACAGTTACTGCAGCGTCGCTGTTGTATCCACCACCATTAAAGCTCCGCACCGAACAGTGGCACGCTGCATTACGCGCGGCCTGCAAACGCATCGTTAGCCGCACTTCTCCGTGCGCGGACCGCTGTCAACAACGCAGACCTTCGCGCAAGCGCGCTTCAAACCCCTGCGATTGGCCACCCATAAAACTCAGCGATTGGCCGCCCAGGATACACAGCGATCCCAGCCGCCAGCTCCACCAACAATGGAGCCTTATTTAACGACGCTACTGACGTCCACAAGCCAGTCTTGGGGGCTGCACCACCGTCCGATCTTAACAAAAAAAAAATGGTTCCAATGGCTCTGAGCGCTATGGGACTTAACATCTATGGTCATCAGTCCCCTAGAACTTAGAACTACTTAAACCTAACTAACCTAAGGACATCACACAAGACCCAGTCATCACGAGGCAGAGAAAATCCCTGACCCCACCGGGAATCGAACCCGGGAACCCGGGCGCGGGAAGCGAGAACGCTACCACACGACTACGAGCTGCGGACGATCTTAACACCCTCATCGTCACACAAGACATCATCACCACACTCCGCGCCAAACACAACATGGCTCCCAGTTACGATCGTACTACATACCACCATCTCCTTCCTTACAGTCCTAGCCACCCTCCGTAATGTTATTCTCTCCACCAGCTTCTACACCAACCTGTGGAAGACTTCCCAGATCCTTATGTTTCCCAAACCTGCTAAACCCCCTTCCAACACCTCCTCCTATCGCCGTACCAGTCTCACGTCGGTCTTCAGCAAGGTCCTGGAGTCCATCCTTACCTGCCGCATTCACCACCACCGCCACCTGCATCACCTCCTTCCCTTGACCCAATGTGGCTTCCGACCTTCCTTCTCTGTCAATGAGCTCCTCCTCCACCTGACACACCTCCTTTCCACTCACCTCAATTCCCATCGCTCCGCCATCTTTGTGTCCCTTGACCTTGAACGCATCTATGACTGTGCATGGCATCCTGGCCTCCTCTTCAAACTCCAGACTTACGCCCTCCCCATCAACTATGTTCGCCTGATAGCCTCCTTCCTCTCTCCCCACCCCTCCTATGTTACCATCAACAACTCCAACTCTTACACCTTCTACCCCTCCGCAGGCATGCCCCAAGACTCCATCCCTTCCCCTCTCCTCTACTTCTTATACACGGCAGACATGCCACAGCCCCACCTACCGTCCATCTTCCGGCAATAAGCCAATGTCACCGCCTTCCTTGGTCTTGCCCCCTCCCTCCAACGTTCCCAGCGCCTCCTCCAGTCCCACCGTGACCTGTTCACCACATGGTGCAACCAATGTCTCCTTAAGATCAATCCCTCCAAGACCCAGGCAATCATCATAGCCCACACCACCCCCTCCTTCAGCCTCCTGGATTTCTACCTTACCATCTATGGCCACCTCATTGCCCTCACTCCCACCCTCAAGTATCTTGGCATCACCCTCGACCGCTGCCTTTCCTGGACGCTCCATCTCCTCACTGTCCAAGCCAAGGCGCATAACTGTATCTGTCTCCTCAAACTCCTCTCTGATCGAACATGGGGATTAGACCCTTCTACTATCCTACATACCTATAAGTCCCTCATCCACCCCATCCTATGGTATGCCCACCCCTCTTGGATCACCACGCCCCCCCCCCCCACACACACCTACTACAAATGCACTCCTACTCACTTATCGCATCCATCTCCCATCCCCCACGCAGACCCTTTATGATCTGATTCCCTTCCCCCATCTACTCCTGTTCCTTGAACGAATATGGATCCTCTACACCTCCCGCAAACTGGATCCTTCCCATCCTTTGGTTTCCCCCATCCTCTCCCACCCTAGGCCGCTGCCACGCCTGTACCACAGTGTCCCACCTGGTCTCCATCTCCACACGCTCCATACCCTCGCCCAAGGTGGCTTCTGCCATGGTATACCAGCAGTATACCATGTTATTTCCTTTCAGTAGCATTTTACTAACGCAGGAAACAGCCAAACCAGATTCATAGAAAGTGGGCCGCAGGGTTGCAAGGTTTAGGGCGAAAATGTCATTTTGTTATTCCCATAGGTCAGCAGTCCCATGCAGAAGAAATGATCAGGGACATGATCATCTGGGGTATTTCAGCAGGGATTTCCAGCACGAGGCACTTCAACTTGAAGACCCTCATCAGGCGAAGTTTTGGGCTTAGCACAAAGCTTCGCAGTGACCCCAGCAGCAGCTAAGAAAGTCGTGAATCGACATGGCAACCATTAATGTAAACACAGCCGAGCCAGCAGCCAGTGGCCACACTTATGGCGATTTGGACATTTGGACGTAGCAACGGTACAGGTGGACGCCATACTACACTCCTGGAAATTGAAATAAGAACACCGTGAATTCATTGTCCCAGGAAGGGGAAACTTTATTGACACATTCCTGGGGTCAGATACATCACATGATCACACTGACAGAACCACAGGCACATAGACACAGGCAACAGAGCATGCACAATGTCGGCACTAGTACAGTGTATATCCACCTTTCGCAGCAATGCAGGCTGCTATTCTCCCATGGAGACGATCGTAGAGATGCTGGATGTAGTCCTGTGGAACGGCTTGCCATGCCATTTCCACCTGGCGCCTCAGTTGGACCAGCGTTCGTGCTGGACGTGCAGACCGCGTGAGACGACGCTTCATCCAGTCCCAAACATGCTCAATGGGGGACAGATCCGGAGATCTTGCTGGCCAGGGTAGTTGACTTACACCTTCTAGAGCACGTTGGGTGGCACGGGATACATGCGGACGTGCATTGTCCTGTTGGAAAAGCAAGTTCCCTTGCCGGTCTAGGAATGGTAGAACGATGGGTTCGATGACGGTTTGGATGTACCGTGCACTATTCAGTGTCCCCTCGACGATCACCAGTGGTGTACGGCCAGTGTAGGAGATCGCTCCCCACACCATGATGCCGGGTGTTGGCCCTGTGTGCTTCGGTCGTATGCAGTCCTGATTGTGGCGCTCACCTGCACGGCGCCAAACACGCATACGACCATCATTGGCACCAAGGCAGAAGCGACTCTCATCGCTGAAGACGACACGTCTCCATTCGTCCCTCCATTCACGCCTGTCGCGACACCACTGGAGGCGGGCTGCACGATGTTGGGGCGTGAGCGGAAGACGGCCTAACGGTGTGCGGGACCGTAGCCCAGCTTCATGGAGACGGTTGCGAATGGTCCTCGCCGATACCCCAGGAGCAACAATGTCCCTAATTTGCTGGGAAGTGGCGGTGCGGTCCCCTACGGCACTGCGTAGGATCCTACGGTCTTGGCGTGCATCCGTGCGTTGCTGCGGTCCGGTCCCAGGTCGACGGGCACGTGCACCTTCCGCCGACCACTGGCGACAACATCGATGTACTGTGGAGACCTCACGCCCCACGTGTTGAGCAATTCGGCGGTACGTCCACCCGGCCTCCCGCATGCCCACTATACGCCCTCGCTCAAAGTCCGTCAACTGCACATACGGTTTACGTCCACGCTGTCGCGGCATGCAACCAGTGTTAAAGACTGCGATGGAGCTCCGTATGCCACGGCAAACTGGCTGACACTGACGGCGGCGGTGCACGAATGCTGCGCAGCTAGCGCCATTCGACGGCCAACACCGCGGTTCCTGGTGTGTCCGCTGTGCCGTGCGTGTGATCATTGCTTGTACAGCCCTCTCGCAGTGTCCGGAGCAAGTATGGTGGGTCTGACACACCGGTGTCAATGTGTTCTTTTTTCCATTTCCAGGAGTGTATTAACCAACATCGTCCTCCACTCTGCTCGAGGCGATAAAACCCGTCTTGGGTACCGAAACGATTACAGTCATGTCCGGATTGTTTTAAAAAACATCAATGCGTCCTGACAGATGGGAATATTGCCAAAACTGATCCGCTAATGACCATCTAGCTTTAGTACGTCGGAAGTCCTGTCGGGTAGGGCTGCCTCCTGCCCAACAGATTGATATTAATACGGTAGTCGCTAAATACCATCAAGAGACTGCAATAAGGTTTTCATAGAAGTGGAAATTGCAGAGAAATCAGTTCAATTACAAATAGACGCCGGCGCCGCTGTGAGCATAGTGTCACCTGCCCATAACCTTCATAGTCGTTAACAGTGACTCCGCTAAGAACTTGTTTGGACTTGACTCTTTTCATAAATTTGGATTTTCAATAAACGATTCTGTGAATCTGGTATCTGAAGATGTTTCGTATTTGGACCTAGAGGGCCAGGCAATTGGAGTTCTAGAGGCTATTCCTTCTAGCCAGTGGGCTACCCCATTAATCATAGTGCGAAAGCCCTCAGGGAAGATCCACCTATGCGGCGATTTTAGAGTAACTGTCAACGCTCAAGATTGAGATACATCCTATCTGAACCTGGAATTAAATCATAATACTTTTTCTCTAAAATAGACCTAGTGGATGTGTACCTCCAACTTCTCCTTGAAGCAGAATCTCAACAGTTTCTTACACTTAACACGCTTCACTAACTTTATCATTTGAAATGCCTAATGATTGGTACAGCAAGTGACCCCGCCGTTTTTCAACGGTTTTTGGAACAATTAGTGTTCAAAGTGGATGGATGCATTAACCATTTATACGACATCATTGTTATAGGGAGAACCACGGAGGAGCACCTTTGTAATCTGAAATCTTTATTCAGCGTCTTAAGGGAGGATGACCTAAAAAGCAAAAATAAAAATGTTGTTTCTTCCAGCCTGAGACTGAATACCTCAAGCACATCATTTCCAGCTCGAGCATTCATCCTCTGGATAAACTGTCGAATCCATAATCAATCTTCCCAGACCAGCAAAGCTTAAGCAACTTCGTCCCTTTCTGGGGAAGAGATCGTATTTCTGAAAGTTTTACCCGCAGCGACAGAAACTGCCCCCCTGTCCCACTGATGCAAAAATGGGGTGCCTTTTCAGCAGACACCAGACTGCGAGCGCTCCTTCCACAGGTTGAAAACCCAGTTGTTGATGGCGACGTGCCTCACACGTTTTGACCCAACTTAACATTGATGTTGTCAAAATTCAAGAAACACATACCAAAGACGAGCAAGATCTTCAGCGTAGAGGACAAATACCTGGTTATACACTGGTCAAAGCTATCCACCATCCACAAAATGGAATAGCCACTTACGTGAAGTCAACCCTAAGTGGAGTGCATGTAATTGATTCTACAGACGTTAACCACATCTACACAATAGTAATACAGATAAACGACTTAAAAACTGTCAACCTGTACAAGCCTCCAAGTGTGAATTGGATCTCCACATTTCTGCCAGCTTTCGATCACCCTTGTATTGTAAAATGGCAAGAACTATGCCTCTTACATGAAGTCATCAAAGATCACCTAACTCACGTTGAGCGAACAGTAAGGCTGAACAAAATGACTGACAAGGCACAATGCATCTTGTAGAGGGTATAGTATGGATGTAGTGGAATAATTAATGTTGGGTGATGGTTTTAAAGTAATTCACATGACATGAAAACTTTGTGGAAACGAGTCGCTTTACTGGGCGCTAGTTTACCCCAGGGAAGTATTTAGAATTGACCGTAGCCGGCCGGGGGAGCGGCGAAGGGAAGCGACAATAGGCAGCTTAGGGCGGCTCAAGCTCTGAGAAAGTGGTAACGGTGCGTGGCCTCCAGACGCCTTAAGATGAGTGACAGTGAGTGGGTTGTTGGCCCCGACTCCAAGCTGGTGTACCAGGAAACAGACGGAGAATTTGTACACCTGTTGATAAATGTCCGTCGTCCCGTTTTCTGTGAAACATGCGACAAAGCCATGCAAGCTACAGTGGAGTGGTCAACAGAGGTCAAAATATGCGTGTTCGTGACTATAGCAACTTCACGCTGAATTCATGATCCGCAGAGCCTGAAGTAAATCAGGTGAAGAGCGACAGCCTGAAATATGCTGGCCTCCAATGGGAACATAGGACCAACGAATTTGAAGTACTCTCCTGGGAGTCAGAAATCTGGAAAACTTGGTGTTTGTGCAGGCGCTAACCTTGATGGGTGGCCTTGGGGGAGCTAAGCAAAAGAAGTTGAGAGGAAGGGAAATTTTGTGGGAATTTGTTCATTTCCCAGAGCAGGCATTGGTCGGCGCTGGGAAGTGACGCATAATTAACACGACTTGTGCTGCAATTGGCGTAAGTGATTTTGCTGGAGGGGAAACTGAGGCGAAGAGTGGACTGGCAGAAGTCTCAGTCGAGGTCTTCCGTTCCCAGCTTGCCTAGAGTGCAGACGTGGCGTACTTTACTCAGCTTGCCTGAGAAAGAGTGAGCATCTCTGCAGTTTAGGACTTAGCAAATGGAACAATTGAGCTTGGAGATATAAAGTTTTGGTTCAGCTATGTACTGAGCAAGATGGCTAGGAGTGAATAGATGAGTGCAGTCTTGCAGCACCACGAGGTCGGCCGACATCCACACAACGACGCCGCTCCGCCACGCTGTATTCGATGATATTGTGCCCGCTCCGGCCACTGATTAATTTGTTGGATCATGCTGGCTTAGTTTCCACGAGGGTTTCATGGGCCATGTACTGTAGAATTCTTCTCGCACTTCGCATTATGCCTGGGTCAGTCGATAGGAATTACTTTTGAGTTATCGAGCTTTACTCCACGCAAACGCAATTTATTACCACTGCCTGGTAGGAGAGTCATGTAATGTGATGATTGAAGGTCGTGAGTTAAAATAAATCTGTGCTAATCGACTGCATCTGTTTTCAATCAAGTAGTTGAAATCCCAAGTCACTTTCTTAATTAATTTTATGTTCAACATTTGCATCTGGTGTTCGATAGCTGCATATAACATCAATGTGCACCCCTTTTTAATTAAAAGTGATCAATTCTGAATCAATTAATGTCAACACTGCCACCGCAGTTCAATCAGGAGTCATAGGGCCTTATCACTTTCTTTGTGTTATCCGATATTGCGGCAGTTTTGCACTCGTTGCTGATCTGTTAGTCAATTAGCTGGGGTGAACACACGCCAAAACCAGATAAGTGACGAGTGGGGTGTTACAGTATATACACTGGAGACTTTAACAGCCATCACACGGATTGGCGGTACGACACTGTCGATGTCAATGGGGAGTTACTAGCACAATGGGCAGAAACTACCAGCATGCACTTGGTCTTTGATGTGAAAGACAAGGGAACCTTCCACTCTTCACGATGGAATAAGGATTACAACCCAGACTTGGTATTTGTGTCCAAAGATCAGCTAGGTCAACCACTTAACGCCACTCATACTGTTCTGTCTAACTTCCCAAACTGCCAACACCGTCCTGTTATGACAGAAATTGGTTTAAAAATTCCCCTTGTAAACTCAATGCCCCTACCCAGATGGAATTTTCAACGAGCTAACTGGGATGGATTCTGAAAAGACCTTGACTCCAACTTAACTGCGAAGAACTTACAGACAACAGCAAACAACTATGATGAATTCGTTAGACTAGTTATCAAAGCTGCTAAGTCAAACATTCCTAGGAGTTACAGAAAGGAATATGTGCCTGGCTGGAACCAAGAAAGTGAGACTTTATATCAAGAATACCAAAGTTCTAGAAATCAAACAGTGGGCTCACAGCTACTCCACTCTTTAAACAAGAACAGAACAGAGAAGTGGGAAGCAACACTCTAAGAAATGAACTTTGCCAAGTCAACTAGGAAAGCATGCAGAGTCTTGAATGGGCTAACTGGCAAGCAACACCTCAAAAATCCATATCCTAAATTGAGTCCGACCTCATTGCTAACAGGATCAGAGACCTCACAGGGGCAAAGAGAGACAAGAATCATACCAGAGCAGTAAAATGTAAACTCTCTAACCTCAAGCGCAGTACCTCAAGAAACGAGCCACTTTCCAGGCCCTTCTCTGGAAGTAGAAAGTGCTGTCAAGCAACTGAAAGTCGGTAAGGCTTCTGGCCCCGACAACATCTATAATGAATTTACTGGTATTAAGTACATGGCCCACACTGCATACGCTGGCTCACTTCGCTCTTCACTTACTTACTCAAATAGAACAAACTTCCCAGACAATTCAAACTGTCAAAAGTTATAGCCACTCTCAAACTTGGCAAGCCTGAAGACAGCCCTGAAAACTACTGCCCTATAGCACTGCTCATTTGTACATTCAAACTTTTGGAACAAGTCCTCCTAACCAGAATAGCACCGTTCATCGGGGCTGCTACCCCTCCTGAACAAGCTGGCTTCAGAGAAGGACATCGATCAAGTTCTTGCTATAACTACCCATACTCAAGCAGGTTTTCAAGGCCATCTGAAATCAACAGCTGTTTTCATCGATCTGACAGCCACGTATGACACTGTCTGGCGACAGGGACTGATCTACAAGCTACTGCAAGTTGTACCAAGTCGAGAAATTGTGGATCTAATATCCAGCATGCTTAGTGAAAGGCAATTTGAAGTGTTTCTAGGCAGCTCTAAAAGCCGCAAACAGAAACTAAATAATGGACTACCACAGGGATCTGTTTTAGCCCCATCACTATTCAATTTATACATTAGTGATTTACCAACCACAATATCAACTAAATTCGTCTATGCTGACGACATCATACTGGTAGCACAGAGCAGTAATTTCGAAGATGGTGAACGAATTCTTATGGAGGATCTGGAGAAGATGTCAACTTTCTTTAAGACCTGGAGATGGATCCCAAGCACATCAAAAACTGAAGTCTCTTGTTTCCATCTAGCGAATCGTGCTGCGAACTACAAACCAAGAGTTCTGCTCAATGGACAAATGTTGAGGTACAATCCTTTCCCAAAATATCTCAGAATCACTCTAGATAGAACCCTGAACCACAAAGAGCACATCACCAAGCTTTCTCATAAATTTACTGCAAGGAACAACATACTACATAAGCTCAGTGGTACCACCTGGGGAACCCCTGCTGACTGCGTTTAACTGGCATCAGTCTTGTGTACTCTGCTGCCGAGTACTGTGCATCTGTCTGGCTGGAAAGTGTACATGTGAAGAAGGTAGACACAAAACTTAACGACACCATGCGCTGCACTACTGGTTCCATCAAATCAACCCCATGCCACTGGTTACCTGTTCTGAGTCACATCCCTCCACCTCACTTAAGGCGAAACCCTCTCTACCACTGCACCAGGAATTCTGTCATCCGCCACAGCAACGATTGCGATCAAGAAGACCAGCAAGTGTTACTGCAGGACAGCTTATCGCGGATGGTTTTGATCTAAATGAATGCTGGAAGCATGAGTGGTCAACAAAAACATTGGGAACAAGAGCCCATCACCTTGATCTCACAAAGAAGCCAAACGTTTTGACCTACCAAGGAGCCTTTGGTGCCACCTCAACAGGTTAAGGTCTGGACATGGTTGTTGTAGGTACTTCAGGTACAAATGGGGCTGGATCAGTTCACCAATGTGTGAATGTAACCAAGAAGAGCAGACAATTGAACATTTAGTCCAATGCTGTACACTTCATTCATACCCTGGCCTGAAGACTTGTTCACCCCCACACCGAGCTTAATTAACTGGTTGAAAAACACGGACTTTAAGGATTAATCTTGTCCAAGATCATATGTATAGTGTATAAAACCATTTGCCTTATATCAACTGTACATTGTATAAAATCACCATACGATTAAATAGAATACCCAACAAAGCCGTTAGTTGCTGCGACAGACACATCTGATACAGTCGTTTGAGCGGTCCTGGCACACAGGTAGGCGGATGACTCTGAGCACCCTGTGGCCTATGCATCGAAAACATTAACAGACACCCAACGCAGGTACTCCCAAATAGAAAAAGAAGCTCTGGCCATCATCTTCGCATTAAAGAAATTCCACGTTTTTGTTTATGGCACAAAGTTTCACCTCGTCACAGACCATAAACCGCTGATCTCTTTATTCAATCCAGAAGCAAAGATTCCACACAGGACTTCCTAACGCCTCCAGCGCTGGGCTTTATTTATGGCGCGCTGCCAGTATGAGATTCATTTTCGTAACACGACTGAGTATGCCAACGTTGATGCCCTCTCCCATCTTCTGTGGGGACCCGATCCAGATTTCGACAAAATAAATTCTCTGTTTTCACATCGATGAAGAAGCAGAAGCAGCCATAGATTCTTTTCCCATTGTCAGCTCCCGGATCGCAGCGGTAACGTTGATGTACTCCAATAAGTCTGGAGTAACATACTTCATAGATGGCCAGAACGACAACCTCCGTCAGTTCTTAAATGCCTGCCATCAGCTCATGTTGATCAAAAATGGTTCAAATGGCTCTGAGCACTATGGGACTCAACTTCTGAGGTCGTCAGTCCCCTAGAACTTAGAACTACGTAAACCTAACTAACCAAAGGACATCACACACATCCATGCCCGAGGTAGGATTAAAACTTGCGACCGTAGCGGTCTCGCGGTTCCAGACTGTAACGCCTAGAACCGCATGGCCACTTCAGCCGGCCTCATGTTGAACGATGGAGTAATTCTACTCTTTTCCGACGATGGACACCCACAATCAGACATTCCTCATTCTTTACGTCAGCAAGTCCTGCAACTATTGCACCAAGGTCACTGGAGGATATCCTGAACCAAACTCCTGGTCGCAGGTTCACTTACTGGCCAGGCATGAACTAGGCGATTGAACAACTCACTCAAACATGTTCATCTAACCAAAGCCAGCAGGCAGTCCCAAGACATTCCTTTGCTTCTTGGCCACCACGTGCTCGGCCATGGTAGTGGGCGCACATTTATTTTGCAAGGCCAGTGCTTAACGCCATGAACCTGATAGTGCTTGGTGCTTATTCCCGATTCCCCGACACTGTTCGCTAGAATCCCACATCAACCACCAACACTATCATAACCTTAGAGAAAACTTTTGGGATTGAAGGTCTGCTGGAAGTGCTCGTAACTGACAGCGGCCCGCAGTTTGGTAGCGACGAGTTTCGTGGTTTCTATGCCCAGCGTGATATTCGCCACATTCCAACGCCTCCCTTCCATACACAACCTAATGGACAAGTCGAGAAGTTGGTCCGCATTTTCAAACCTCAGATGAAGAAATACCTCCAGAATCACTCCACCGATGCACCACTAACTTTTTTTTGAGCAGTTACAGGTCCACACACCTCAGAGACAAATGTTATATGGAACTTCTCCATGGACGGCAGCCCCGGACCCTCTCGAGCCTGCTCATGCCGACGCCACAATCAGCAGCACCATTGCTTGCTTCCAAGTTCCGCCATGGGACCTTGGTGTGGGCAGAAGGATTTGGCTGGCAACCAGCCTGGGTTCTGGGAACAAGGGTCCAGCACCCAAGCCAAAAGGTTTTCCATGTGCAGCTTCCGGACATGCCAATCAACTTTGTCCCCGCCCGGTTTCCCCCGCTCTGCGCCACCGGTACCACTCACCTAGTTCCCTTCCTACCCGAAGCCACCCAACCAGTGTAACATCAGACTTGTACATGCCTTTTGCTCACAGCTAGCTGACCAACACCACATCCCAACCAGAGCAACTTACCCCAGACGTCGCCCAGCCCTAGAAGCTGACCTTCCCAGACTACGAGATGTCGTCCAGTCACCAACTACGAGTAATTCCGGAAAAAGTTGTAGGCATGCCACTGGCTGCTCCTATTCCACCTGCTCCTCAGCCTAGATCAGAACTGTACAAACTTTGCTCCTGTGCCCCAAGTCACTAACGCCGCTGAGGACTCAGTGGAGGATCCCATGGATGTGGCGTTCGTTCGCAGCAGATGTTTCCCTGCTTCCCAAAGGGAGAACGGGTGTGGTATCCACCACTCCTAAAGCTCCTCACCGAGCAGCGACGCGATGCATTACGCGCGGCCGAGAAACGCATCGTTGGTCGCACTTCGTGCGCGGCATGCTATTAACATCGCAGCCCGCCTACGCGCGCGCGCTTCAGACCACAGCGATTGGCCACCCATAACACTCAGTGATTGGCCGCCCAGAATATACAGCGACCCCAGCCACCGGCTCCATTAACTATGGAGCCTTATTTAGCACCACTACTGACGTCTACGAGCCAGTTCTCATCGTGCTAGCCTATGTTTTACTCCACAACTCGGGCGTGCTACGATGCTGTGGAGCTGCTGTTCGATGTTGATTTGGTTGCGTTCTAGACTTAGAATCCGAACGCTATACTGGAACTTGGACTTCAACGTTCACTAAGCTTAGTATGTCAACGGACGTGGGATTCCGCCGGGAATTCTGCATCAATTTATATAATTCTCCGTAAAGTGTCCATCTACAACTTGGCGCTTGTGATCAGAATTATTTGTATCAGTTTTCTGGTACCACGCGCCGCGGAATTTGAATCCACGCCAGACAATATGGACGTCGAAGACCCCCAGAGGTCTCTGCACCATCGCGCCGTAAGCCGTGGCAGCGCGCGCCTCCTGGCACGCATTTAGTATGAGGGCGCCACAGTGGAACACGTGGTCCCAGCGGCGTCCTTATCATGGATTTAAGCGCCTGCCTCTCGCTCAGCCAGTCAGTCTAATCTTGCGTTCGTCTCTGGACATATCACCTCGCCTTAGACAGTGTATTTACTTTCGTGTTCTGTTTATGAGTGGACGTGGTTGTCTAATTAGGTTTTCTTGTGACTCTGTTGTTTCGTTCTTGTTGTCGTCGTAAGGTCCTTCGTTGGTCGTGTCCGTCCTCTCCCGTTTGTGTTGTTGTTCGTGGGCCAATCCGTGGGTCCTACCGCGGTTTCCGTCACGTCAGCCCCGCGACCGTTCCGGTCGCAGTTACAACAAGTGCTGTGTCAATAAACCGTAGAACGGTGATATATTTTATTGTATATTCCTGGTTATAACAATCACAAACGAGGTGACAGTGTAAGTAGTGAAAGTCCGTCACGGATCATGAATCTCCTTTTTTCGCGGTATCAACATGAGTTAGTGTGGCTAGAGGTTATACTTGACAATGGAAATAAATTAATAATGGGTTTCTTTCGCCTATTTCCCCCATCCCCACCTCCCCACCTCCCCGACTCAGAACAGAAGATACAGTTGCCGAGATGTTCAAAGAAACTTTTACCATCTCAAATAGGTATTCCACTCATACAATTATAGTTGGCGCTGATTTCAATCTACTCTTCATGTATTGTCGAAAAGCTTGCTCCAAAATCTTACTGAATGCTTTCTCCGAAAATTATGTTGAACAAGTAGTACACGTGCCCAGTCAAAGTCTAAATGGTTGCGGAAACATTCTTGACCTCTTGGTGACAAATAGCCCTGATCAAATAGGAGCATCTTGATGGAAACAGGGATTAGTGGCCACAAGATCACTGTAGCGAGAATGAGTACTACACTCCTGGAAATTGAAATAAGAACACCGTGAATTCATTGTCCCAGGTAGGGGAAACTTTATTGACACATTCCTGGGGTCAGATACATCACATGATCACACTGACAGAACCACAGGCACATAGACACAGGCAACAGAGCATGCACAATGTCGGCACTAGTACAGTGTATATCCACCTTTCGCAGCAATGCAGGCTGCTATTCTCCCATGGAGACGATCGTAGAGATGCTGGATGTAGTCCTGTGGAACGGCTTGCCATGCCATTTCCACCTGGCGCCTCAGTTGGACCAGCGTTCGTGCTGGACGTGCAGACCGCGTGAGACGACGCTTCATCCAGTCCCAAACATGCTCAATGGGGGACAGATCCGGAGATCTTGCTGGCCAGGGTAGTTGACTTACACCTTCTAGAGCACGTTGGGTGGCACGAGATACATGCGGACGTGCATTGTCCTGTTGGAGCAGCAAGTTCCCTTGCCGTTCTAGGAATGGTAGAACGATGGGTTCGATGACGGTTTGGATGTACCGTGCACTATTCAGTGTCCCCTCGACGATCACCAGTGGTGTACGGCCAGTGTAGGAGATCGCTCCCCACACCATGATGCCGGGTGTTGGCCCTGTGTGCCTCGGTCGTATGCAGTCCTGATTGTGGAGCTCACCTGCACGGCGCCAAACACGCATACGACCATCATTGGCACCAAGGCAGAAGCGACTCTCATCGCTGAAGACTACACGTCTCCATTCGTCCCTCCATTCACGCCTGTCGCGACACCACTGGAGGCGGGCCGCACGATGTTGGGGCGTGAGCGGAAGACGGCCTAACGGTGTGCGGGACCGTAGCCCAGCTTCATGGAGACGGTTGCGAATGGTCCTCGCCGATACCCCAGGAGCAACAGTGTCCCTAATTTGCTGGGAAGTGGCGGTGCAGACCCCTACGGCACTGCGCAGGATCCTACGGTCTTGGCGTGCATCCGTGCGTCGCTGCGGTCCGGTCCCAGGTCGACGGTCACGTGCACCTTCCGCCGACCACTGGCGACAACATCGATGTACTGTGGAGACCTCACGCCCCACGTGTTGAGCAATTCGGCGGTACGTCCACCCTGCCTCCCGCATGCCCACTATACGCCCTCGCTCAAAGTCCGTCAACTGCACATACGGTTCACGTCCACGCTGTCGCGGCATGCTACCAGTGTTAAAGACTGCGATGGAGCTCCGTATGCCACGGCAAACTGGCTGACACTGACGGCGGCGGTGCAAAAATGCTGCGCAGCTAGCGCCATTCGACGGCCAACACCGCGGTTCCTGGTGTGTCCGCTGTGCCGTGTGTGTGATCATTACTTGTACAGCCCTCTCGCAGTGTCCGGAGCAAGTATGGTGGGTCGGACACACCGGTGTCAATGTGTTCTTTTTTCCATTTCCAGGAGTGTATAACATACAAATCTACCAAAAATAAACATAAACTATGTCTATGTTTAGAAACCAGATAAAAATTCGCTTGACGCCTTCCTAAGAAGCAGCCTCCAACCCTCCCAAACTAACTATGTAAGTGTAAACCCGATGTGGCTTAAATTCAAAGAAATAGTATCAATGGCGACAGAGACGAAAAAAACGGCTCTGAGCACCATAGGACTCAACATCTGAGGTCATCAGTCCCCTAGACTTAGAACTACTTAAACCTAAGGACATCACACACATCCATGCCCGAGGTAGGATTCGAACCTGCAACCGTAGCGCCGGCCGCGGTGGTCTAGCGGTTCTAGGCGCTCAGTCCGGAACCGCGCGACTGCTACGGCCGCAGGTTCGAATCCTGCCTCGGGCATGGATGTGTGTGCTGTCCTTAGGCTAGTTAGGTTTAAGTAGTTCTGAGTTCTAGGGGACTGATGACCACAGATGTTAAGTCCCGTAGTGCTCAGAGCCATTTGAACCATTTTTGCAACCGTAGCAGCAGTGCGGCTCCAGACTGGAGCGCCTAGAACCACTCCAACTGAGAGATGTACTGTCTACCAAATAAATTACTAAGAGATGGCTGTGTTCATCCATGATGCACAAAACAGGACAGAACACTATTGCAGAAGCTACGAACGAAGCATGCCAAATTTAGAAGAACACAAAAATCTCCAGACTGACTGTGCTCGAAATTTAGTGCCAACTGCAATGCGAGATGCTTTTTAATAGTTTCCACGACGAAATTCTTTCGAAAGCTAACGATAACGATGGTAATATTGCCGATAACAGTGCCACTAAAGCGGAATTACTAAACACGGTTTTCCCAAACTCCTTCACCAAAAAAGACGATGTAAATATTCCAGAATCCGAATCAAGAAGAACTGCCAACTTGAGTAACTTTGAAGTTGATATCCTCCATGTAGCGAAGGACCTTGAAGCACTTAATGAAGGCAGGTCTTCCAGTCTGAATTGTACTGTACATCAATTACGATCCTTTCGGAGTGTGCTGATACAGTAGCTTCATACTTACCAACCATACACAACCGATCGCTTGACGAAAAATCCTCACCCATAGACTGGATAGTTTCACGGGTCACAACGACAGTCGAGAAAGGAAATAGAAGCAATTTTATGAATTACAGACGAACAGTAGGGAAAAAACTTGAATGTGGTTCCGTGAACCCTCTGCCAGTCACTGCAGTGTGAATTTCAGAGTAGTTACGTAGATGTAGAAAGATGTCGCCGTCCGATGCGTTCCCTGACTGTTCACGTCCATTCAAAAAGACCAGCGAACTGAGGCAGCAACGAAAATTTTGCAGTTCTGTCAGGCCACTCCAGATGACTTATGGCCCAGAGACAAACCAGCAAAACCAAGCAATAGAAATATGTTGATGTAATAGCGACGACCCAACTATTATGGATGATGGTCGATGATGGCTGACTTGACGGAGATCTTGGTTGTCGAAGTATGAATTCCAGCCGTTCAGCAGAAATTCCAGCTGTACTATCACGTCGCCGTCATTCTGGATTGCCTGCCACGGAATTGTTTCTTCATCCAACGGAAGAGGAGAAATTATGGGGTGGAGGGCAATGCAAAATATGACTGCCCAATGAAACCGCGCTTTTGATTGCGTTCCGAATGAACTGCAGTTTGGAGAGTAAAAACAACCCCATGGACAGTATCCCATGCGGCAGTCTCGCGTAACCTGATCAGAATATTTCGGTAGTGTGCTCGTATGACATTTTATCCCTTAGGAGCATAATCTGTTAACACCATAACATGGCAGTTACAACAAAAACACACACACACACACACACACACACACACACACAGACAGAGAGAGAGAGAGAGAGAGAGAGAGAGAGAGAGAGAGAGAGAGAGGAATAGCAGACGGCCGGCCGCTGTGACCGAACAGTCCTGGCGCTTCAGTCCGAAACCGCGCTGCTGCTACGGTCGCAGGTTCGAATCCTGCCTCGGGCTTGGATGTGTGTGATGTCCTTAGGTTAGTTAGGTTTAAGTAGTTCTAAGTCTAGGGGACTGATGACGTCAGATGTTAAGCCCCATAGTGCTTAGAGCCATTTGAACCAACCACAGAAAACAAAACAAAAGGCGATCGCAGCTCACAACGTTAAAACGAAGTACGTAAGGTGTAAGTGCAGCTACACATTATGCAAACAAAATTATATCATGTGTCATTGAAGTGGAATGTTCTAAAAATAGAGCATTTATGCGTGGAGGAACATTATGAATGAAGTATGGGGCAAAAAGTCATGAGTAAGAAGTGTAATTTAATACCCTTTAATAGTAACAATGTAAAACATGAGAAATCACTTTCAAATGATAGTGCACAGCAATCAGTCGTTCTTTTCTTGCAGGTGTCATTCGACAAATCTAGATTTCGGCTTAGGGCTAGCCATTATCAATGCACTATTTCGTAGTGTCAATGCATGTTCTAGTACGTCTGCCCCCGTTGTTTGGTCTTCTGCCACAGTTCATTCAAGACTACTGTTTAATGAACTGTGACAAAAGACCGCACAACATTGATAATGGCTAGGCACTAGCCGAAATCTAGATTTGCCGAATAACCTGCAAGAAAAGGACGACTGATTGGTGTGATCTATCATTTGAAAGTCATGTCACAGTCGTTGAGTGCATCCACGTTCGTAATGGATGGTAACTTGACGAACATGAAAAATGTTTACGATCTTGACAAACAAATCTCTAAGAAAGCGAAACTGTTACACTGACCACTGAAGATGCTTTGAATTTAATCTAAAGACGTATGGTCTAAATAAGACTTTTATTACAGTCTCAGAAACGGCGTTAACCTAAATTACGTTTTAATTTTGGTTATACTTATCGACTCGGTTATATTGAAGCAGGTTCCCCTTTGTCAAGTTGGTACATTTACCTTTCTCTATTATTGCCGAAAACCCCTTACGTATCTAATAATTCTCATTATCTCGAACGTTAAATACCCACAAGCATGAAAGAAGAAGAACAAAAGAATGGCGGCAGCGTTTATTAGTTACTCTCGCAGATGACAGCAGGTTCCACGATAAAACTACCCCAAATATCCAACTAATGACGTCATTTTCGCACATTATGGCCGGACGTATGGCGGCCCGAAATGCTTTAAGTTGAAACGCCCCATAAAGATAAAAGGAACGGAAAGGCTTCCATAACTCTCTCACAAAGTTTAAATTGCGTCGAGCCTGCGAGCCGGGAGTCGCAGTTAAGCGCTCCGTTTTCCACTTTCTTTTGTCTTCCGCGCCATTTCCATCACATCTGCTCCGCGTTATTCACGACGCAAATTCGGATCGTACGTTAGCGAAACGGGTAATTCCGATAATGATGCATCAGCTTAGATAACTAGCTTTCGCTCTGGATACCCTCCCGTGAGTTTCAACGGCCCTATAATCTTACTATCGGCGTTGAATTAAAAGCTTTTCGCGATGTTATCATGTCTCAGCAACTTATTTAAAACATTCTGACGAAAGTGGTTAAACATTAAAAATTTTCAGTTTAGCATAGCAATATTGTGAAAAAAAAATTCACTTCGTATATAGCGTAATTCTAAAAAAACTGAAGTGTAAAGCTAATTTGCTAAAAGCAAATGCAACGTATTTTTAGTGTAAAAGCTGTATTCCGAACAATAACATGTTTGGTTTCAACTTACAGTTGTATTAAAGGAAAGAACTGTCGCAGAAAAGTGATCTATGTTTGTCCTTAAAATGGGCACCATTGTCGGTGTCTTCCAGTCGGCAAATGTCAGACCTGGCAGTCCAGTAGACAAGCGCATACCTGGAAATGGAAGGGTCGGAGGATCAAATCTGAGACGGACATCGGAAATTTTCAGTCTGTCTGTAGCCTAGCCTCACCTCTCAACGATGTGTGGAATTGGCAGGAACGACACTTAATTCGGATTCCACGTTAAACTTCAGACCCCTTTCCTCAGTTGGCTAACTGATGTGGATTAGGGTCAAGCAAGCCGCTGAAGTGCCCTGATCATTGACCCACACAGAATTGTTATTTTTGAGGCAGTGACTGAATTTTTTGTGGTGGAATCATTTGCTACTCTCCGAGCTGGAATCATGTTATTTTGTGAGAAGTGCAATTTACATGTCTTTTATAATTTCATGAATGCTGCTATACAAGTGTGTTTTGTTGGGTAAGCAATCATCCGTAGGATGTTTAAGAATGTACACCATGTTTTACTATTATTGTGTGTTTTTGCACATTAAGGTTTTTCGTCGGATTGTAGTGCTGCAATATGACACTGTTGCATTTGTCATTGAAGTGTGGTACTACGTGACTCAATTGGTGTGACAGACGCTTCACTAAAAACAAAACTGAAACACGGAATAAAACGGTTACTGAGCTACAGTCTTTAAGAATATCTATAATACATGACCGACTATGCTCTTATTTATCTAATTATACGCTGAAGAGCCAAAGAAACTGGTACACCTACCTAATATCGTATATTAGGGACCCGCGAGCACGCGGAAATACCGCAACGCAGTGTGCCATGGACTCGACTAACGTCTGAAGTAGTGCTGTAAAGACACAATGGATCCTGCCAGGTTGTCCATAAATGCGAAATAGTACCAGGAAGTGGAGACCTCGTCTGAACAGCACGCTGAAAGGCATCCCTGATAAGCTCAATAATGTTCATGCCTGGAGAATTTGGTGGCCAGTGGAAGTGTTTGAACTCAGAAGAGTGTTCTTGGAACCACTATGTAGTAATTATGGATGTGTGGGGTGTCGCATTGCCCTGCTGGAATTGCCCAAGTCCGTCGGAATCCACAATGGACATGAATGGATACAGGTGATCAGACTGGATGCTTACGGACATGTCACCTGTCAGAGTCGTATCTAGTCGTATCAGGATTCCCATATCATATAACTGCACAAGCTCTGCACCATTATAGAGCCTCCAGCAATTTGAACAATCCCCTACTGACATACAGGGTCCATGGATTCATGAGGTTGTCTCCATACCCGTACACGTCCATCCGCTTGATAAAATTTGAAACGAGACTCGTCCGACTAGCCAACATGTTTCCAGTCATCAACAGTCCAATGTGAGTACTGACGGGCCCAGGCGAGGCGTAAAGCTTTGTGTCGTGCAGTCATCAACGGTAAACGATTGGGCCTTCGACTCCGAAAGCCCATATCGAGAATGTTTCGTTGAATGGTTCGCAGTCTGACACTTGTTGATGGTCCAGCACTGAAATCTGCTGCAAATTTGCGGAAGGGTTGTATTTCTGTCACGCTGAACGATTCTCTTGAGTCTTCGTTGGTCCCGTTCTTGCAGGGTCTTTTTCTGGCCGCAGCGATGTCGGAGATTTGATGTTTTACCGGATTCCTCATATTCACGATACACTCGTGAAATGGTCGTACGGGAAAATCCCCACTTCATCGTTACCTCGGAGTCGCTGTGTCCCATCTTTCGTGCACCACTATAACACCACGTTCAGACTTGCTTAAATCTTGATAACCCGCCATTGTGTCAGCAGTAACCGATCTAACAACTGCGCCAGACACTTGTTGTCTTATATAGGCGTTGCCGACCGCAAGGCCATATTCTGTCCGTTTACATATTTCCGTATTTGGATATGCATATCTACATAAATTTCTTTGGCGCTTCAGTGTAAGGCCACTCAGAATCTTGTACATTCTGTGGGCATTCGTCCGTGGTCTAAGAGATGTTTCTGTGCTTAATTTTTCGTCTTCTAATGTTGCTGACATCCTTCCAGACAAGACATCGTTAACTGATTTTCTATCTCAGACAAATCCAGCAAGTCGATATGTAACAACACAACAGCTTTAGTGTGACATCATCACACCGCTGCCAGAAATTGAAGAGTCGTAGCTGTGTGTGTTATGGATCTTGTATTGAAAAAGAGTTGCTGCTTTTTGCTTTACTCATAACTTAGGCCCACAACTTGTCTAATTTCAACCCTTCTTTTCCGTTAAAGTTATTTTTAGTCGTTTTAATTGAAAGTTCTTTCAAAACTTGTTTTCGTTTGATTTTGATCTCGTACTGGTTTTGTGACTTTGTGCATTTCCAACTGCGAGAGAACCCAAATATATCTGCCTGCGAGAGGACAACACGATTTGTTCCTGTTTTATAATCTTTCTAAAAATGTACAAACTGATTTATTCCTGAACTTCACAATTAATCTCTTTAATTAAACAAAGTCGTCCTTGTGCGTTAATGATCTGCCTAAAAATGCTGTTCGTGAATTGGTCCCTGTGCGTTGATAATTTTCATGGGAAACTGATCCTAAAATGAAAATATCTTACATCAAAATGTGACTGCTTGGAAACGCGTTGCTTGCTGCTCTCTGTGCGCCGGCTGCAGATTTCTGACCACAGTTGCTGAGAACTCAGTGCAGTGCTCCAGACAACAAGTAAACTATTTTATGCACATCACTGAGTGAGACACTCTTGAAATAAAAATGATTTGGACCGAGGATGTGGGCAGTGCTCTTATATGCCATATTTCTTTAACAAACTGTTTTTAAATTACCCAATTTATTATTAATCGTATGAAATTTATGTTACAACAATCATTAACATTGACAAAGGGCAACATTGATGTCAAACTCTTACTCTCACAAATGTTAGACATAATTAATAAACATAAAAAACAGTACAGGAAAATTACTCAGTCTTTAACGAAAACTCTAAAGTTCCCAGATATGGACGTCTCATTCAACAATGATTCCAGACTATTCGCGACAGCAATGCAACTAAATCATAGATATTACCTTCTTTCCTCCTCATATACATTTCTAATCTCATTACATCTCATTTCATTCTGAATCACTAATCGAATCTTTCTCCTCTTTTTCACAATATTCAAACACAAATCATCTTACTTAAATACAGTTGCACTTTAGGTCTTCATTGCCACGAGTCTCTGCTCGGCGTCTGACTCAATGCTCTTTTAACGATAGAACTCCCGCGCTCCTCGTTGCCAAGCAGCGATGAGAAAAACAGGCACATCTTGCAGCGACACAGCTATCTGACCAAAGCCTGCGTGCAAATAATTAGCGATTCAAAGTTTTCGCTTAGCGCTTGAGACATCCAGAGTATATACAAATTCCAGGAATGCAAATAACGAACTCCCAATGAGCCTGTTTCACCCAAATACAGAAAAGATAATAACTATAGTATCACAGAATCAAATCTGGTAGTCGCAGTATATGACCCGACACTCTCGACTTATCCTTCTTGCCCAAACGTCAATTGCTCTTGTGTTCATTGAGCTACGTGCTGAAGCATAAACAGCCCTTCAGAGAGGAAATGGTTTCCAGTGTTCGAAGTTTGTAGAACTTACGACACTTGAGTGTGAGATTATTGAACTCTTTAAACCTTTTATTGGTTTGCCGGGACCGTGGCGTTATTGCGAAATTTGCAGGGTTAGTACATTTTGTAAAGTCTACTTCCAAGAATAAAATTTTACAAAAGGCTGGTTCTGCTGTTGTTAGGGAGAGGCTCAGGTATATCCATTTAAAATAGGACTTGGTTTCTGACGAGCTATATCGCCTGCACCTTAGAGATGTCTCTGGAGTAATCCAAAAACTCATGAAACTGGGGCGATGGTACGACAAGGGCTAGATCTGCTTGGGTTTTAAGGTGGCAACAGTCAGACTACAAGGCTTAACAACCGACTTGAGTTGTCAAGACAGCAAGAAACTGTTTCGATGTTCAGTCATTAACGTGATGTGTACAGGCCATACACCAAAGAACTGATAAAGATCACGCTAACCAGGTGGTAAGGAAGACAACTGTGTTTCTCAATGCCACCCCTTTCCCTCTGGAAATTGTGCAAGGACTCAAACCGAATGGCGCGGCACCTCTGAGTATTCATAGGCTCCAGAAAATCCATAACGAAGATGTTTCTGTGCGACAAATACACTGAAGCGCCAAAGAAATTGGTGTAGGCATGCGTATTCTAATAGAGAGATACGTAAACAGGCAGAATACGGCCTTGCGGTCGGCAACGCCTATATAAGAGAACAAGTGTCTGGCGCAGTTTTTAGACCGGGTACTGCTGCTAAAATCGCAGGTTATCAAGATTCAAGTGAGTATGAACGTGGTGTTGTAGTCGGCGTACGGGCGATAGGACACGACGTATCCGAGATAGCGATGAAGTGGGGATTTTCCCGTACGACCATTTCACGAGTGTACGGTGAATATCAGGAATTCGGTAAAACATCAAGTCTCCGACATCGCTGCGGCCGGAAAAAGACCCTGCAAGAACGGGACCAACGATGACTGCAGAGAATCGTTCAGCGTGACTGAAGTGTAGCCCTTCCGCAAATTGCTGAAGATTTGAATGCTGAGCGACCAAAAAATGTTAGCGTGCGAACCATTCAGCGAAACACCATCGATATGGGCTTTCGCAGGCGAAAGCCCACTCATGTACCCTTGATGACTGCACGGCACGAAGCTTTACGCCACGCATGTGCCGGTCAACATCGACATTGGACTGTTGATGACTGGAAACATGTTGCCTTGTCTGACGAGTCTCCTTTCAAATTGTATCGAGCGATGGACGTGTACCATTATGGAGACAACCCCATGAATCCATGGACCCTGCATGTCAGCAGGGGACTGTTCAAGCTGTGGAGCCTCAGTAATGCTGTGAGGCGTGTGCAGATGGAGTGTATGGTACCCCTCATACGTCTAGATACTACTCTGATAGGTAACACATATGTAAGCATCCTGTATGATCACCTGCATCCATCAATGTCCATAGAGCATTCCGACGGACTTGGGCAATCCCAGGTAGGACAATCCGACACCCCACACGTCCAGAATTGCTACAGAGTGGCTTCAGGAATGTTCTTCTGTGGCGGTAAGACGTCTTCTGAGAAAATGTACTCATAATATACGTAACTCTACACACTTCATTGAGAAATTTAATCACTCAGACTGAACGGTTTTGATTCATTCGATAGCTCTGATGTGGTTTCGCTATTCACCAAGGTTACTCTTACAGCATTTTTATTTCTCATTGGCTTTACAGCTTTGTCAAACACTTCTTGATCTTAATTTTTTTAATAATTAATTTTTGGAACTGACTGACAATGTTGCCATGGGTTGTCCTTTGTTGGCCTTGGTGGCTTTTTTGTTTATGGAGGACTTCGAGGAAAAGGCGCTTGGATTTGTTGAAACCCACAGTTTTTTTGAGATACGATGGTGACGAGGTTGTAGTGTGGCCCCATTATGAAGACATTACAGGAATTTTTAATTGGGCGGTCGCTGTGGTCGAGAGGTTCTAGGCGCTTCAGCCCGGAACCTCGCGGCTGCTACGGTCGCAGGTTCGAATCCTGCTTCTGACATGGATGTGTGCGATGCCCTTAGGTTAGTTAGCTTTAAGTAGTTCTAAGTCTAGGGGCTGATGACCGCAGATGTTAAGTCCCATAGTGCTTAGAGCCATATGAACCATTTCAATTTTTAATCCGTCTAAATTCCATCTACGGAAATAGTTTACAATGAAAATTGAGAAGAAATGACGTCTTCCTTCTCGGATGCTTTAGTTCGTCGCAGAGCTGATGACAGTTTACGGGAAAATATTGGATTTGTATATCGGGTTTGTACCTACATGAAAATAGCTACGACTACCTTTCCCGGACCATGACTGTTCTCAGAACTTTGGTGCACAACGCATATAGTATTGCTCATGAAAGCAGTCTGCAGCATGATCTTCTACACATAAAAACAGTTTTTGAAATAAATTCTCTCTATAACATATTCGTAAAATGTAACGTGAACTTGGGGAATTAAGAAAACGACATCGAGAGATTTGCATCTATGGATTTCCTGCCGTACGTGGGAAGCCTGTCGCCCAAAATAGTTCGGATCGCATCCAACCACGAAGCAAAAATGATTTTTCGCTCTCCACCGAACATATTAGCACTCTAAGGCTCTATCAAATATGACTTGATGCCACGCAAGGTTGAAGTATATATGATACCCTGCGAGTGTGGCCTTTAATACATCTGGAAGATGATGGATACGTGGAAGATGCACAGAATATATAAGGTACGCCCTACAACTGGCTGTTACAGCCAAACAAATCGTCTGTGGCGATGCACTGCACCGAGATCCGTCACTCTATGCTGTATGACAATGTCGAGACTCTAACGTCGACGTCATCCTTTTCGGACTCGCTAGTGAAGGGAACAGCGAAAATTCGTTTGGCAAAGAACTTATTTAATATAGTGATTTCAGCCTGTACAAAGCCTGATGCGCGAAAAGTATACGGCCGAACTATCAAGTGAAGAAATAGCGTTTCTTGGTATAAGGTCGAAATCTAAGGGATCAAGCTGTAATTAAGTTCGCCACTTTATGTGGTTTCTTAGCTGCTTCTACATTCATCACAACTAAATGAGAGGCTGTTTGTTTTGTGCTACATGCGTTTCGCTTCTTTTATTTGTGAAGTATCTTCTGGTTTGTCTTATGTATAATAATTGCGATACATAACAATTACGAATATGTTACTGCGTTACTAATTACTTGTTTTCCTCCTGTTTTTTTTAGGTGTGTCGTCCAGGGCTCGTAGTTGGTCTGCATATTCCACATGGGCGATTTTCGGCGGTTTTTCCAGCACATCTAGTTGAACACCTCGTATCACATTTCGCTGTGCGCTGATTGTGTGTTTACAGCGTGTAGTGCTTCCAACTGTTGCTGTGTGTTTATCATCCGTCTTTTGTTTGTGTTCCGGTGTCTAATTGTAGTTCGATATTTTTTTGTTTGTTCGCTGTGTGTGCGTGTGCGTGTGTGCGAGAGAGAGAGAGAGGACACGAAAAATTGAGATATAACTGGATTCGAAAATCATTAGACTGAACAATTACAACAGAAATCTGCTAATACTATAGGAAAACTTTCACATGCAAGGAGGACTTGCAATGAACAAGAAAGTAACAAATCACCAAATCAATATAAGCAATAACTCACTATAACTCACTGATCATATTAATCACTAAAGCAATAACAGATTGGAATGTATAACATAAACAATCTAAATAATAAATTAACCTCTCTGTCTCTTTCTCTCTCTCTCTCTCTCTCTCTCTCTCTCTCTCTCTCTCTCTCTCATACGCACACACACACACACACACACACACACACACACACACACACACACACACGCACACACAGAGCAACACATTCAGATACATAAATATGAAACTACATATAAACACCACAACACAAAGAAAAGACGAATGATGAAGACACAGCGACTATTGAAATACTACACATTGTAAACAGACACACAAGACAAAGTGAAAGCAAAGTGTTCCAATAACTGTGTTCAGAAAAACGCCGAAAAGCGGCAATCTGTAGTACGCAGACCAAGTAAATACAATTCCAGGACGACACACGTAGTTTAATAATATGATAAAATTATAAATAACACCAAACGGCAATTTAACTTCATGAAATTTGTGCATCAAAAGTTGTTTCTCACCTAAAAAACAAGTTAAGAACAAGAAAAATGTAATATATTTTTAACTGCTACAATCACAATTATTATATACATAAAAAACATATATTACAGGCCACTAAAAAAGATACTTCACAAATAAAAGAAGCGAAATGCGTGTAGCACAAAATAAACTCCCTTTCACCTACTTGCAAAGACAAAATCTATCGCCATGAATACATTCATGTTATCCCACATTTACGGCAATTGGCTATATTCCACAAAATTTTTCTTGTTACACAGAAAATATGTATTTCACATAAGGAACTTTTCCGGCTTTCCATAGCAAAGCTAGCAATATTCCTGTTATGCAGAAGCGAACAGTCTTGGTTTCGAGGTTGTAATTATTATTTATTTACCGATGACGCGTTTCGCCTTATTCAGCCATCTTCAGATTGGTCTACACAAAAAATAGGAATTTCGTTAGAAGTGGCATGACCCCATTTTGCAAAACTGAAGTTACTAGCTGGAAATTGTAACAAGGCTTACTGATATTAGATAGTGTTGGGCACATGGGATACCGATCGTACAAAATGTCACAGCAGATAACTGTCTCCAGGAAGGCTATTCGGAAATCAAGGTCCAATCGAACCCGAAATGAAACCACAATGAAAGTCCAATGACATTTCGCATTGCTGTGTTGGGCAGTTCTCTAGTATGCCCGTCGATCGCGTCACGTAACACTTTTCAGTTGTGAGCGCACAGTGAGCACGTAAAGAGGTCTAGGAAATAGTGTCTCCCGCCAAGTACACTGATGTCCAAAGTTAAAGCAACAAAAGGAAATTTTGCAAGGTTGCGTTGTTTTTGCCACAAAACAGTGTAAACACATAATACTAAAGTAAAAACAATGTAAACAATACAGAACGCAAATAACTGCAACATGCACAATGGTAGACAAAAACGTGCTTTTTTTCCAACTTTGGATTTGCACACACATCCTGACAACTTGTTAATGTGTTCAGTCAGGGTGTGACCACTTCTGGCAGCAGTACAGGACAGACAATGACGGGAGGTGCTGTGAATGATGTCATCAGTCTCATGTTGAGGCAATAACGCCCAGTCTTCCTGCAGAGCTGCTCGCAGTCTTGGAGAGTGGTTGGTGGATGCTGACGTGATGCAAGCCGTCTCCCTCTTGCATCCCATACATGCTCTATGGGATTCAAATCGGGAGAGCGAGCAGGTCACGCCATACTTGCAATATATTCCGTTTCCAAGAAAACATCAAACACCCATGCTCTTTGAGGTCGAGCATTATCGTCCGTCAATACGGCGTCTGGGCCCACAGAACCTCTCAACAACCGCAAATGAGGCACCAAGATCTCGACACGATACCTGACAGCAGTTAAACTTTGCCGACTCACCCGCAAAATTTATGAAGAGGGTACACATAATCCTTGCCCACATCATTAGGGATACTCCTAGATACTGGTCTCTTTCCACAATGTCTGGGTCCCGAAATCGTATTCTACATTCCCTCCAGATGCAAATCCGACGGGAATCACTCTCCACGCTAAATAAGGACTCATCTGTGAAAACAACGTTGGCCCTGTGTTCGACTGTCCTGGTGGCATGTTGATGACTCCATTCTAGACGTTCTCTTCTGTGAAGATGCATGAGAGGTACACAAACAGCAGGCCCCCGACTGCCGAAGCCTTCTGCACAGCGTTTATCTTGATACAAGTCCAGTGGATGCTGCGAAGTCACATACCAGTTGCCTTGCAGTACTAGACGGTAGTGACGTGCCAAAGATCGTTCCTCTTTTTCTGAAGTTACACGTGGTCGGCCCTGCCTAGGTCTTCGGGATACAGTTTCGGTCTCTATACACTGTCGTCACTTCCGAGAAACAACAGAATGATTCGCATTAAGCCATCGGGCCAAATAAGTTTGCGACTGTCCTGCTTCCTTTCTTTCAACGGCCTTCCACTGCAGAGGGTCTGGTAGGCATCTTCCTTGTGCCATACTGCACTGTCTGTGACTGTGAACACAGCGACAGTGAATGTGAGGCTATCTGGGAAACACTACCTCGTTTCATAGGTGCCCTGACGTCATCGTTGGCATGACTGTCCGTTCACCGGAATGCCATCTTCCGTGAAGAACACGATCGTATGGCTATCTGGTTGACAGTTTGTATGATTATATCGTGAATTAGACGCAGGACGGGGAAATAGCGGTTTGTTGCTTTAATTTTGGACACCAGTGTTTCAGTATCTGTGTGAGATTTCGCCTGATTGCATGGAGCCCACACAACGTAACTGTCATGCATTTCCTTCTAGGCCGCACACTGCAGGGGTAATGAGGACGCTCCTACAGCGTTTCCGATGGAAAGTGTTTGTTCGCCCACCATACAGCCCGGACTTAGATCCTTGTGATTCTCGTCTCTGCTCACATTAACAGCTGGCTATGAAGACAAAATTTTGCACAGACAATAAGCTGCAGATCAGCGCAGGGGATTGGCAGAAAGCACAAGCGGCTCCCTTCTATGGGGACAGTATTGGAAAGTTAGTACAATTCTACGACATTTGTCTTCGTTGGAGCGGCGAGTATGTAGAGGAGCAATTGGAAGGTGTAGATAACTCTACATCTACATATATAATCCGATAGCCACCAAACGGTGTATGACGAAGGGCACAATTCGCTCCAAAGTCATATTCCCCCCCCTCCCCCCCCCCCCCCCTGTTCCCCTCGCGGATCGCGCGAGGGAAAATCGACTGTCTGAATACCTCAGTACGAGCTCTAATTTCCCTTATCTTTCAATGGTGATCATTGCGCGATTTGAAAGTTGGTGGTAATAATATATGCTCTACAACCTCGGCGAAGATCGGATTTCGGAATTTAGTGACCAGCCCCTTCCGCTTAGAGCGTCGTCTATCTGCTAGTGTGTCCTACTACAAACTTTCTATGAGATTTGTAACGCTCTCGCGATGGATAAATGTACCAGTCACGAATCCTGCAGTTCTTCTTTGGACCTTCTCAATCTCTTGTATCAGACCCAATTGGTAAGGGTCCCATACAGACGAACAATACTCTAAGACCGGACGAACTAACGTATTGTAAGCAATTTCTTTTGTTGAAGGACTGCATCGCTTTAGGATTCTACCAATAAATGTTCCAAATAACACATTTTTTTTATTTTCACTGCGTTTTCCATTTCACAACCGATCGGACCTTACTTTCCGAATAGCCCTCGTCCAATAAATAAATGGAACTGAATGTAGTCGAAAAAAATAGTCAAACCCGATGACTCGTTTTGTCATGAAAATGTCATAACCAGCATGAGAAAAGGAAAAAAGAAAGAAAAACAACAGATTATCTTACTGAGGCATGCAGCGTAGTCCAATGAGAACAAAACAGGATCAGACCTATACAAATCTGTCATTGTTTAATATGTTGGATGTGCAGTTGCTCATATGCGGACTACGTAAATAGTATTGGGCACGTGAACACAGAGAAGCGCGCGCCTAGTGTCGGCAGCTCACAGCAGATGGTGTCACTGAACTGTGAGTTACGAGACACGTTATTGACAAATACAGGCAAGGGCTAGACAGCAAAACATGAGAGCAATTACGATTCATGTATAAAACTGAAAAGAAATTAATCATATTAAAAAGTGTGACTAATCTATTTACAGATGTGGACCAAAATAACAATAGTAAGAAAAATAATAAATTGTTAGCTATAGTACAGAGAGGAGTAAACGCAAATAGGACCCCCAAATGGTAACGAAAATCGTCAAAGGTGGATAAAAAGGAATGCTACAGAGCATATTTTAAGAAAAAAAAATCAAAAAATCGATTTGTGGCCACTTATTCACGTACTAGTCTGCCTAAGTAACTCTTGGTGTTACCTAAGGAATGAATAAGTCTCTAATATTGTTAAGCAAATAAGTAAACACTTAAAAATTAATTCATGAATACTCTGAAAAGAGTGCCAAAAACCTGATTTCTCCACTTGCACACTATTGATCATTGCCGGCGTGGAAGTCCCGTCCTATTGTTCTATTGGTCCATATGTTTATTTAATGAGATATTGGTAAAACACTGACGAGTGGAAGAAAATGGTACGCCTGCCTAATATCGTGTAGGACCCCTGCGAGCACGGAGAAGTGCCGCATCCAAGTGGCATGCACTCGAATAATGTCGGAAGTAGTACTGGAGGGAATTGACACCACAAATCTGGCAGAGCAGTCCATAAATGCGTACGAACACGAGCGGTTGCAGATCTCTTCTGAACAGCAAATAGCAGAGCATCCCAGATAAGCTCAATAATGTTCATGTCTCAGGCGTCTGGCGTTCAGCGGAAATGTTTAAACTCAGACGAGTATTCCTGCAGCCACTCTGTAGCAATTCTGGACATGTGAGGTGTCGCATTGTCCTGCTGGAATTGCCCAAGTCCGTAAGAATGCACAATGGACATGAATGGATGCAGGTGATCAGACCAGATGCTTAAGTACGTGTCATATGTCAGAGTCGTATCTCACGTATCAGGGGTGCCACATCACTCCAATTGCACACGCCCCACACCATTACAGAGCCTCCATCAGCTTCAACAGTCCCTTCGGACATGCAGGGTCCATGGATTCATGAGGTTGTCTCCAGACCTGTACAAGCTCGATACAATTTGAAACAAGACTCGTCCGACCAGGCAACATCTTTCCAGTCATCAACAGTCCAATTTCGGTGTTGACGGGGCCATGGGAGCCGTAATGCTCTGTGTCGTGCAGTCATCAAGGCTACACGAGTGGGCTTTCGGCTACGAAAGCCCACACCTACTGCCCGTAATTGAAAACACAATGCCCGCACACGTGGACTAAAGAACGATGAATTAACCACTTACGCACGAGGACGCACACAGACACACAAGGCAAAACACACTAGCAAAGAAACCAAGAGATCACAACAGTCCCAACAATACTAACCACTAGACAACTCTGAACACACCCTCCCAGTGATCGACAGGAAAGAGAAAAAGAAGAGACGCAGCACCACCTACAATACCAAAACGACTGTAACAAAACATACTACAATGTTACTATGCTCACAACCGCCATATTGTATTAGACAGACAAAACTTGTGTAATACACCAAAAACTACTTTTCTGTAACTTTATCACATCGTAATTCTATTATATTCTGTAACTTGTTAGCTTTTCTACCACTAAAAATTTCTCCCTTTTATACCCCCAACTACTAATTACTCTGCTGTAAATGTATTACCTTTTAAGTTCTACTATTACCTTTTGTAACTATTCCGTCAATGAAAATTTACTATTTTCTATCAATATGTACCTCCAACTATCATTTATACATATCTTTCTTCTCATCTAAAATGTTTATATTGTAACGAATTTATAAAATGTATATTAATTTCTAGTTCCTACAAGAAATATAAATTGTAATAAAAATAAATAAAAAGTTAAAACCCTATTTCTTATCAATATGTATATCCAAATATTATTTATACATATCTTTCTACTCATCTAAAAATGTTTAAATTAAAACGAATTTATAAAATGTATATAAATTTTTAGCACCTACAAGAAATATAAATTGTAATAAAAATAAGTAAAAAATTAAAAACCTATGGCTGAAAAGGGACGCCAGCTTTCCCTCAAAGAGTCCGTGCTCTTCGCTCAGAGGTGGGAATGAGAAGTGAAAAAAAAAAAAGCAGCGCAAATCCCAAACCATCTCAATAGACCAAGATACAAATACCCATACCCATACCCACCACACATCACAGACATAGCAACTGAAATCATACATCTAGGAATACACGAAGAAATCAAGACAATTACCCAAGACAGACAATTACCACAACATCTAAAAATGCATTAAATTATAAAATAGAAGACTAGAATAATAAAGGAATGCTACCCAACGCCAGCTGTTTTAGCGGGTTTCCCGCAGCCGTAAGGAACATGCCGGAGTTATGTATATCGCTCCAACAACAAAAAGAAAAAATTAACAAAACGAAAATAATACAAAAATATCAAAAGAAAACTTGAAAAATGAGTGATGCCAAAACAGCAAAACGTAAGTCTAAGCTAATGCTTTCAAAGTGGCACTGTGCACTCCACGAGCCCGCCCACCCTTTCTGTTGTTAAAAAAAAATCATGATGGACCGCTTGAAGATGGCAATGTGTCTGTTTACTGAAATAACGTGGAGGAATTACGACGTGACCCGGACGGTCGCTCGAGAATTCTATAAATATAGCGTAATTCAGCACTACAAATCACTCGTTTCTACTCATTCTTTTTGCAGTGGCGCCGCGCCTCACTTCACCTCGAACACTGCTTACCACTTACTTCTGAAATGTGTGGCTTATCAGGTGCTGGTCGACCGTTGATCCACATTCTTTCTAACGCACTACGCCCAGTCTTTGTGCTAGATGGACATCTGGTGGCACTTTGAACTCACGAGTGATTCCATCTGCGATTTTTTACAGTCATCCCTCCGCAATGATCGACGGTCCCTGTAGGTGTGCCCGGTCTTGGTTTAGCTATGACTGTTGCGTTGTGTTTCGGCTTGTCAATCGCATCACAAACAGTTGGATTTGTTACTCAGTTGGCATGCAGTGTGTAGCGCACTTTCGAAGTGACTTAGCTCTCCTGACCGACCTGAAAGATTAGAAAGCAAATAAATCACGAGGTCCGGATGGAATTCCAGTTCGGTTTCACAAAGAGTACTCTACAGTATTGGCCCCCTACTTACCTTGCATTTATGGTAAATCTCTCGTCCAGAACGAAGTTTCAAGAGACTGGAAAAAAGCGCAGATGGCTCCTGTATACAAGAAGGGTAAAGGAACGGACCCACGAAATTACAGACCAATATCTCTAACTTCGATTTCTGCAGAATTCTTCGACATATTCTCAGTTCGAATATAATAAACTTTTTTGAGACTGAGAAGCTTTATGTCCACGAATCAGGATGACCTTAGAACGCATCGCTTGTGCGAAACTTTGCTTGCCCTTTTTTCACGTGAAATGCTGCGAACTGTGGATAGAGGGGAACAGGCTGATTCCATATTTCTAGATATCCGGGAAGCATTCGATACGGTGCCCCATTGAGGGCTGCTAACGAAGGTACGAGCATATGGAGTGAGTTCACAGATATGTGAGTGGCTCTAAACTTCTTAAGTAAAAGAATCCAGTATGTTGTCCTCGACGGCGAATGTTCATCAGAGACAATGGTATCGACAGAAATGCCCCAGTTCTCCATATATATAAATGATTTGGTGGACAGGGCGGGCAGCAATCTGCGGCTGTTTGCTGGTGATGCTGTATGGTAAGGCGTCGAAGCTGAGTGACTGTAGGAATATAAAAGACGTCTTAGACAAAATTTCTAGTTGGTACGATGAATGGCAGCTAGCTCTAAATGTGGAGAAACGTAAGCTGATACGGATTGGTAGGAATGACAAACCTGTCCTGTTTGACAGAGGGAAGTCGTTTAAATATCTGGGCCTAACATTATCAATCGATGTGAAATGGAATGATCATGAGAGAACTGTGGTAGGGAAGGCGAATGGTCGACTTCAGTTTATTGGGAAAATTTTTGGGAAAGAGTGGTTCACCTGTAAAGGAGACCGCATACAGAACGCTGGTACGACCTATTCTTGAGTACTGCTCGATTGTTTGGGATCCGTACCAAGGTGAATTGAAGGAAGACATCTAAGCAATTCAGAAGCGAGCTGCTAGATTTGTTACCGATAGGTTCGAACTACACGTAAGTGTTACGTAGATGATTTGGGAATCCAGATGGGAATCCCTGGAGGCAAGGCGACGCTATTGAGAAAATTTAGAGAACCGGCATTTGAAGCTGACTGCCGAACGATTCTACTGCCGTCAGCACACATTGCGCCTAAGGACCGCAAAGATAAGATACGAGAAATTACTGCCTATACGAAGGCACATACAGGGTGTATCATAATTAATGGCGTAAACGCATGCCGTTGAGAGTACGCGATAATAGAAGCAAAAACGTCTCAGTAAACACAGGGTCGAAAATGCATACCTGAAGAGCTATGACGAATTTTTCTTCTTCTATACTGTGAAACAAATCTGTTCTACTGCAAGCTCTTTGCTTTCCATATTTTTGGAAGTGGCAATGTGGACGAAAATAAGAGAAAAAAAATATCCAGTAAACATGTGCTCTAAAATGCATACCTTAAAAGTTATGTGCATTTGTTCATTAGAAGAGTTATGTTTCAAAGTTGCGAAGATGAAAAAGTGCTCATAGCTCTTAACGTATGCATAAATTTTTAGACAACATAGTTGTATGGAGATGAACAGCGATTAATTTACTTATAATCAATTATTCAAAATGACAGTCACAATCGCATTATTTATTTTGCCGCCAACCGGTTTCAACTTCAGGGCAATTTACACCATTTGGTCGCTCGCTGGAGTTGTCACCCCGCCTGAGCACGGTTGGTAACTATGTTACATAGTAACATAGTTGGCGGCAAAATAAATAATGCGATTGTGACTGCCATTTTGAATAATTGATCTTAACGTATGCATTTTTGACCCTATGTTTACTGAGACTTTTATGCTCCTATGCGTTGACGCCATAAATTATGATATACCCTGTAGATTGTCGTTTATCGCTCGCTCTGTTTGCGAGTGGAGCAAGGGATGTAATAACCAGTAGTGGCACATGGTGCCCCCTGGTGCACACCGTACGGTGGCTTGCAGAGTATCTATGTGGATGGATGCGGATGGACCTGTTCTGCTGTTACTAAATCTCTGCTGACAACACAATACTCTCCGCCTTCTTTTGTAATAGTGGCTCCGCCCCTCGTGACATCTAGTGGTCGATTCCGCATTACGTGGAGGTGTCGGGATACTTACGATCACGTAGTGTACAAGAAACAAGAGAGAAAAATAAAAACGAAAGTCCAAGAGAGATGGGCTAGGGCTGAAAATGGCATAAGTCAATAATGCAGTCTTTATCGCCTACTGTTCAACCTGTACATCGAAGAAGCGACGCCGGAAATAAAGTTTCAGGAGCGCCAGTATAATTCAGGGTGACAGAATTTCAATGACTAGGTGTGGTGATGTAGATACACTCAGTGAAGGAAGAATTACGGGATCTTTTGAATGGAATGATCAACCTAATGACCGCAGAATTTGGACGGAGAGTAACCCGAAGAAAGACGAAAATAAAAATTGTAGAAGAGAGATTAGCTTTTAATGGGATTGGTCCGTGAATACCAGGGGAAACCGTTAAAAAATTGCCAGTTTTCCAAACAGCGTAACTCAAAGAATAAGATTTGTAAGCCCATATAATACTTACCCTCTTTAAATACATCTTTTGGGAACATTTTTATGTATGAACCACACCTTTAGCTCTCAAACTTTTTTAAATTGTATTTTTTGTTGCAAGTGAAATAAACCATGCTAATTACTTACGTGCATCATAGGTACACATAACTCAAAATACAAATAAATTAGAAGGTTTTTTCTGTAAGTTCTCTACACTATTATCTTTAAAGCAGGCCACTGGAAAGATAGTGCTGTCATAAATTGTGGTGCAAAAAATTTTAAGTATGGTTATCAAAAATTTTGGAAATGAATTCAGCACTTTTCTTCAAAAAAAGCATTTCATTTTCGAAGTCACAAGAGCACTCTATCTTTTTAGTTAAGTATGTTTTAAGAAAGTACACAAAATTTAAGCTCTCTATCTTTAATAGTTTTAGCCAAAATGTACCAGAACACGAAATAATTTAACTTTCGGGAAATCCAAGTTAAAGTTAAAACGTGCTTTTTCTATTAAACTTGCGTGGCACTAATGCATCCCAAGACCATATTCATCTAGTTCCATACGCTGGTCTTGTTCCCTTTTCTTTTTCACACTTCTTCTTCTTATTCTTGTTTCTTTGGTGGCTTCTAACACTGATTTTTCTGCTTCGAAGAGTCTTCTTCGGTCAATGGCTATCAGAGCGCTATGCATATTTACTCCATCGGGCACTCCCATCAGTTCCATAACATTGAACTTTGACACTGCACCGTCATTGAAACATAGAGCAGCATCTAGCATACTTATTTTCAAGGTATTCAGTCGTACTAGAACGGTTTTTGGTATCCGTACCCGTATACTTTCATTTGGGCCGGCCGAAGTGGCCGTGCGGTTAAAGGCGCTGCAGTCTGGAACCGCAAGACCGCTACGGTCGCAGGTTCGAAGCCTGCCTCGGGCATGGATGTTTGTGATGTCCTTAGGTTAGTTAGGTTTAACTAGTTCTAAGTACTAGGGGACTAATGACCGCAGCAGTTGAGTCCCATAGTGCTCAGAGCCATTTGAACCTTTCATTTGGATCTTGAGTCCTACCACGTAAACATTTCTCTAATAATCTGTAAAGCTTACGCAGGTTAGCCAACTTAAGTGACTAAAAAGTCACAAAAACGAAACAAATGAGAGCAAAACTTTATTTTTAATAGAGCTAACTGTGTGCCATGGGGATGTCGTGGTGCGTGCAGCCACTTTTAAATTCCTATAATTTTGGTACTTTCTGTGGTCCATTTTCCTGGAAGTAAATTTTTTCTCATTCAGAAAACTACAGAGATTTTTTTAAAATGAAAATTAAAAAATCGATTTTTTGAAAATTATTCACGTCGAGCCCCCTTAACTTAATACCAAAACTTACGGCCATCTAGTAAACGAAATAAGGTAATTCTTCTACCTTGGAAGCAGAGTAATGCATGACGGGCGAAGCATTGTCGATGCAAGAAGTAGACTGTTACAGGAAAAAGGACGTTTCTCGCTAAAAGAAGACCAGCAGTATGGACATGTGAATTAATTTGAAGAAGTAATTTCTAAGAAAGTAAGTCTGGAGCACGCCATTGTAAGCAAGTGAATCATGGGCTGTGGGGAAATTCAGATTTACGAGAATCGAAGCATTTTACATGTAAACCCATAGAAGGATAGAAGGACGTTGAAAATTATGTGAACTGATCAGGTAAGAAATGTGGAGTTTCTTCATAGAATCGACAGGGAAAGGGACGTGTGAGAAACTCCGACTAGAAGAAAGTATAGAATGAGAGAACCCGTATTAAGAAATCAGGGAATAACTTCCAAAGACATTATGTGGAACTGTTATTATGAGATGATGATGAGGTTGTCGCAGGAGTGGAAACCATGGGAGGGCGCATCAAACCAATCACTCAGAGGATTGATGAAAAAAAGGGGGGTAAATCTTACGGAGGGTTCCACTGTCTCGGAATCAGTCTGTGAAAACTGGAAAAAGGTACGGAGAGTTTAGATGGGATGTGTTGGCACAGGCGCGGCTGTGTACCAGTACTGCAAGTGAGAGGGGAAACGAAGGGGTTGCTACAGTCGAGTTTCCGGAATGTTTAGCAAATGCGGAGATGTTCAATGTATGTGAAAAAGATGAAGAAAATGACGACCTGGTGAAGGAGTGGCGCACTGTTAATCTGCACTAATTTAGGTATTTCCTGCATTTATCGCCAAAGACGTTGATGATTGGCTGTTGAATAAGGTTGTCGTAACAGGTGATCGGAGGGCGTAACTGTGCGAATTTTCTTCGTATTTGTGAATGCCTACGCCGATAAGATCTTCCTAGCGCTGGGGTCAGCTGAACATTCAGACGGTATTTTAAAGTCGTGCTCTCGATTAAAATTGTTCGGGTGCTTCGATAAACGGTATACAGCGTATTCCGCTAGGCACAGAGGCTCTACGCGATACAGCAGTGTTATTTGGGTTGTCTGCCCAGTAGGCGTTAAGCAGTGACACTACGTACGGCTAAGAAACAGCTGTAGTTCCGGTATGGTCTAACAAGGCCGCACAATTGCCGCCGCCCTGGGCTGCATGGCATGCCACGTGGGTGTAGCTGGGAAGGTGCTCAGTAACTTTCCACACACGGGTATTTTTGTGAGCTGCGCGGCCCCGCTAGCTGAATCGACTGGAGAGCCAATCGACGGCTCCTCTTTGCACGAATCGCCCCACTAAACCTCCAGAAACGTCTGAATTTAGCCGGTGAGTCCATAGTTGGTGGTATAAGGGTCGTGCAGCATAATTGGCTTTCGCACCCGAGTTTTGCGAGAATGAAGCCAGTCCATCCTCGAGCCAACTTAGTGAGGCGTCGTGTAGCAATTCTTCCTACATGCTATGAGGAGATGTTCTCTTTGTTTTATGTCCCTTTGCGGAACCGTAGCAACGACGTCGGATTCTGAAAGTGCAATATTACTATGTTTTACGTAATAAAGAGAGAAGAAATTTTTTGTGCAAATAATTTTTACACGGAATGCCATTATGGTGCATTTATTTAAGAAACACCGAAAAATGAACTCTTCACACTGATTATAACAATTTTATTTTATTATTTATTTATTTAGCGTATGGCTAATACAGACATATCATGAAATTACATATACATATGTACATATTGACACACAAGAAACTTAAGTTTGTCTTTACAACTGAATATCCAGTCCTTCAATCCAGCGCACTGCATCTTGAGTTGCTAGCAGGAAGTCCTCTTTGGCGCCGTGATAGGCTCGAATCCTGCATTCACTGACAATGTGGTGAACAGTCTGGTATGGAGCCCCGCAGTCACAAGCTGGATCAGGCAGCTTCTTCCACTTAAAGAGAGCATCCCTGCATCGCCCATGGCTGGTACGGATTCTGTTGAGAGTAGACCACGTCTTGCGTGGTAAGTCGAATCCACTTGGAAGTTTAGCACCTGAGAAGATGTTACGCAGGTGCACATCTGTCACTGCTTCCCACCGACCTTTCCATTCTTCAAGAGGTTTGAAATTCTTTGCAACCATGTCAGCAGCATCGCACAGAGTTGGATGGCGTGGTTTCAGTCTCTTGCGATTTAAAAGTGGCAGGTAGCAATGCACGGGTAGGTTAGAATTCCTGGAGATCTTGTGGAATTCTCTCATAAGGGCAGTACATCTGCGTAGATCAGGAGGCATTATACCGGTTAACAGTGGAAGCCAATAAACTGGAGTAGATTCAGCTGGGTATCAACATACAAGGCTTGTTGATACCCAGCTGAATACGACAATGCGCATAATATCTGGCACAATCAAATCTACTCCAGTTTATTGGCTTCCACTGTTAACCGGTATAATGCCTACTGATCTACGCAGATGTACTGCCCCTATGAGAGAATTCCACAAGATCTCCAGGAATTCTAACCTACCCGTGCATTGCGACCTGCAACAGTGATTACAGGCAGCCAGACTATCCATAGGATCTCCTGGTAATGACATATCAACTAAATAGCAGAAACAGTTCTTTTCAGAGCTCATTAACAAGAAAAATTATAACAATTAACGGTTACGAGAGCATGGTCTACCGCATGACAAGATGGAAAAGCATCCTATCGACGACTGCTGTCTACGGCGCACAGTCTAACTTGAGCATACAATCGGTATAGCTCGTACAAGGTCGTACATCTTCGGTTATGCCAAAGTTACTCATTATTTATTAATATCAACGATTCCTGAGATTGTAAAATTACTGAAAGGTAGTATTTATGATCTGTAGACTCCTCCTAATGTCTGAGTGGTAAAAGGCAAGGTTTATCACCTAATATTTATTAACAACAATTACTTGATTCACGCCAGAATAAATGCACTTTCCCCACATATCTCTTTGCTGACGTCACGAGAGCTTTCTGCATCTGCACCTCATCCCACTGGCTCTGAAAGCGCCAGATGATCAACCGCCTCTGCGAATCAGTGTGGGAACCTACCGGTTGCTCCTTACTCCGTACGTGCCGATACATTCACTTCACGTATACTGGAGATTAGGTAAAACGGGCATAGAAGGGGTATAGAATGGCTCTTATAGGCACAGAAGGGGTACCTTACAACTTCAGAGGCCGACGCCCAAACCCAAAAATTTAAGTCTAACTTAGACAGTCAAAGTCTCGCCTGCCCATCTCTCTCCCTCTTAGTAGCAGATTTAACTTTTCACAGCGAATGTCATATTCAGAATTTTGAGGTTCTGGATCCTACTTATACATCAGAGTCTCTTTTAAAACAAGGATATCGTTAATCAAAGTCAACAACAATTGACGAAATACGTATTTCTTGTGGTGATCATAAAGTACCCCCCCACCCCCCGCCTGCCCCAGTTGGTAGTATACGTTATTGAAAATGTGTTGGTATTGCTACGATTAATCCCTTCGCTGTTGGAACAATGTCTCCAGGACTTTCTTCTGACCCATATCCCGGTTGTACACCTTGTTCGCTTGAAATGTGCGATAGGCAATCACGTCTCTACTACTATAACCCTCCAGACCTGCAACGGCTGTCACTGTATCAGCAGGGTGCCGCACAATTGCAGCAGTGATCCTACCATTACCATAATAAGCTGTATCATTCTTCATAACTGCAAAGTTCGGTACATACCCGCAAAACAGGCATGGGCCCTGCCGAATCACTTGTGCTCTGACTTTACTACTCGTAACAACTTCTGTATGGCTTTACACACCGTCGGCCGAGAACGCGTAAATCTCCTTCACACGTCTCAAGTGAACGAGGTCTACAAATGGGACACTGGTAAGTCGCATTTTACGTCTACGATGCCAGAAATTTATTGAGCTGTCTACTACCCAGATCAGGATTAAGATTCACAGTGATTCTTGTCAAATATCATTCCTGCTGGCGGTTCTCTTCCAAGCGAGTGTTAACTACTTTGTATATGTCCATGAGATGGACAAAAAGTATGGAGGCACCAAAAACAAGACATTACTATGCCCAATACGACGCGGGAAATCAGCTGAAATTAAAAAATGCTTCCAGTCGTCCTGTATGGTTTTGAAGATAAATTTATACCACTTTTCCTGCAACATAGTGCCAATTTGAGGGAACGATGATGGAAGTGGATAGCGATTACGCGCCCTTCTCTCCAAAGTAGGCCACCGAGGCACGATTATTTGAGATCTGGCAACTGCTTGGGAATCAACATTGTACCATGGGATTGACCTGATCGAACAAAATACTCACATTACCCTTCGTAGAAATTCGATCTTGCAGAGTAATCATGGGACCCATGAAATACCACGATACGCCTACTCAGATCATCAGCAAATTCCTGTTTCACTCATGGGACGTAAAGTCGGCAACAAACTGGACACAGTGTAAAATAAGATTTATCTGTCCAAACAATATTCTTCCGTTGCTCCATAGTCCACGTTTTATGACTTCAACATCACGTTTTCCTTTTACGAACATTTGCATCATCGATGAGTTGTTTTGGAATACCACATAGCCCTAAATTTCTGCTTCTGGAGCTTCCTTTGTGTTGTTATGGTGCTTACAGGGTTCGCAAGTGCAACATTTAATTCTCCAGTGACTTTTGCACCTGTCTTCTTCTTATTCTTCTTTTGCTACTGGTTTGTCCCGCATCGCACGCAGGGTCGTCTGGGTTAAGTACGGTTTTTACTTGGTTAATTTTAAGGGGTGGCCGGATCTCCTTCCTGCCGCCACTCCATACCCCCTGAGATGGAATTAGTGTACCCTAGATGTCTGCATCGAGTGTAAATCATGAAATAGTGCGAATGTGTTTCAAATGCCTGCGAATCGTGTAACTGAGGCGGGACGTGGGGACCAGCCCGGTATTCACCTAGTGGAATGTGGAAAACCGCCGAAAAACCACATCCAGGCTGATCGGCACACCGGCCCTCGTCGTTAATCTGCAGGGCGGATTCGATCCGGGGCCTGCCCGTCTACCCGAGTCCAGGAAGCAACGCATTAGCCCTCTCGGCTAACCTGGCGGGTACTTTTGCACCTGTCGTCCCATTATTTTTCGTCACAATCCTCTTCAGTAACTGTTCGTTACGGTCACCCGACACACACTTCAGCCCCCGTTGTGACTTAGCGGATGGCGTTTTCCGCTTTCCCCGTACGCGGTATAAATCTTCGCTACGGACCGTCTTGAAACTACTCCCTTGCTTACTGAAGCACCCGCCACAGCAGCGCCAACAATTTGCCCTCGTCCGAATGCACTGAGCTTCGACATACTACACTCAGAACTACACAGAACGCTGTTTAACGGCGCTGCAGTCTGGAACCGCAAGACCGCTACGGTCGCAGGTTTGAATCCTGCCTCGGGCATGGATGTTTGTGATGTCCTTAGGTTAGTTAGGTTTAACTAGTTCTAAGTTCTAGGAGACTAATGACCTCAGCAGTTGAGTCCCATAGTGCTCAGAGCCAACACTGTTTAACCACGATTGACACTTGCAGTGTATTGAGGACACTACACAGACGCAGTTCGTGGTCAAGCACAACAGTGCATCTGGAAGCTTATCAAGTTCTGCATTTATCTTCAAGAATGAATTTTCACGGTGTTTCGATACTTTTGTTCACACTCTGTAATTGGGTCCGTGATAAATATTGTGAATTTTGACTCAACACTCAGTAGTTGTGTTAGTCATAGGCACCATGGTAGAACCAACACACTGAAGCGCCAAAGAAACTGGTACAGGCATGCGTATTCGAATACACAGATACGTAAACAGGCAGAATGCGGCGCTTCGGTCGGCAACGTCTATATACGACAAGTGCCTGGCGCAGTTGTTAGACTGGTTACTACTCGTACAACAGCATGTTATCAAGATTTAAGTGAGTTTGAACGTGGTGCTATAGTCGGCACACGAGCGATGGGACAGAGCACCTCAGAGATAGCGATGAAGTGGGGTTTCTCCCGTACGACCATGTCACGAGTGTACCGTGAATATCAGGAATCCGGTAAAACATGAAGTCTCTGACATCGCTGCGGTGGAAAAAGATCCTGCAAGAACAGGACGAATGACGACTGAAGAGAATCGTTCAACGTGACTGAAGTGTAGCCCTTCCCCAAATTACTGCAGATTTCAATGCTGGGCGACCAAAATGTGTTAGCGTGCGAACCATTCAACGAAACATCATCGATAAGGGCTTCCGGAGATGAAGGCCCACTCTTGTACCCTTGATGACTGCACGACACAAAGCATTACGCCTCACCTGGGCCCGTCAACACCAACATTGGACTGCTGATGACTGGAAACATGTTGGCTGGTCGGACGAGTCTCGTTTCAAATTGTATAAAGTGGATGGACGTGTACGGGTATGGAGAGAACTTGAAGAATCCATGGACCGTGCATGTAAGCAGGTGACTGTTCAAGCTGGTGGAGCCTCAGTAATGGTGTGAGGCGTGTGCAGATGGAGTGATACGGTACTCCTGATACGTCTAGATAAGACTCTGATACGTGACACATACGTAAGCATCCTGTCTGACCACCTGCATCCATTCACGTCCATTCTGCATTCCGACGGACTTGGGTAATTCCAGTAGGACAATCCGACACCCCACACGTCCATAATTGTTACAGAGTGCCTCCAGGAATATTCGTCTGAGTTTAAACACTTCCGCTAAGCACTAACTCCCCAGACGTGAACATTATTGAGAATATCTGGGATGTCTCGCAACGTGCTGTTCAGAAGAGACCTACACCTCTTCGTACTCTTACGTCGTGTCAGTTCCCTCCAGCATTACTTCAGACGTTAGTCGAGTCCATGCCATGTCGTGTTGCGGCACTCCTGCGTACTCCCGGGGGTCCTACACGATATTATGCAGGTATATTAGTTTCTTTGGCTACTGAGTCTATAATCACTTTTGTGCATGGTAGGCGTCGTAGTACCCTGAGATCTAGCAAATCTCGCCGCTAAGGTGTACATGTTGGATGTTAATACGAGTACTACTTCTCAGAGTTTTGAAATTGTTAACAACGTTGTAAATAATTTTTAAGGAAACTGTTTTTACTGTCAGTTTGGAGTAATAAGTGTTCGGCGACGGTAGTAGTCATCATTTGCATGCTTCTGATTATTCTGATCAAATTGTATCCCATGAATATTGCGATTGATTCGAAACGTGAAGCACCCTTGTACCACTCACACACAAACGCTGCCGAAGCGTGGGCGTCCTCTCGTTTAATGGGAGCGTTTTAATTTATTTAGAGTGCCACGGACCTCGGGCCCTTGAGCTGACAGACTGTGCAGCGTTCTATTTTCGCACGATCTGAATGGGCCCATTCGCCAGTAAAATTTGTTTTCCTTACAATGCAGTACTGAATATTGTTTCAAACTATATTTTAATGAAAGTATTTATCTCTTGAGCAACTGCAATATGCAATATTCATGATCTGCATTTCAAAGCCTGACGTACTTTGTCCTGGAAGTGTGCTGTAAACATTTTTGAGGTTTGCTTCTAGTAGTGTACAAACTTTTTTTTTTAATACGTTCGCCCTGCTTTAAAAGAAGTCATTCCGACATGCCATTCACGCTTTTGTCGTGGTTGTACCTTTTCCCCTCTATTTCACAGGATAATTACGAGTAACCAAGGCATCAGTCTATACTAATATTATAAATGCGAAATTAACTCTGTCTGTTACGTTTTCACGACTAAACCGCTGACCTGATTTTTATAAAATTTGGTACGGAGATAGCTTGAACGCTGAGGAATAACATAGGCAACTTAGTAAAATGTGTAGCACAACACATTTATTGATCTGAAGAACATTACGTGAAATATGGGACAATAATTGCTTTTTGAAAAAGCTATTTACGTTTGGCTTTTGATCTTCATCACATTAATTATGGAAACGCTTTCAGTGTTTCATATGTTTTACATAATACGATTCAGCGTAATGAACTCAACGCTTATACATTCCTCTACGTTTTTAATCCACGCCAATCCATAATTTCATATTTCGTACTAATATCGTAAATGCGAAAGTAACTTTGTCTGTTACGTTTTCATACTGTACCACAGAACCGATTCCGATGAAATTTCGTCTAGAAATAGCTTGAACCATGATGAAGTTGTATCTTTCTGGGTATTATTAATATTTTTAAATATGGTATACCTGCTTTTAAGTATGGTATACGGGAGTGTGATGCAGACGACACAGGCGCGATGGTCAGCGAGTCTTGGTGTCTATAGATTATTCCGTCACAGTGCAGATTCAATGTTATTGTGTGCATGGTTTATGATATTGAGATGCTACACCACTTGGCACTGCAAGAGAGTTTTGGTGGAGATACAACAATAAAAATCAGACGGTAAACCAGAGAACCATATTCAAAACTATTACAGTAAGCCTCGCAATCATGTCTGATTTAGCACATGATTCTAAGAAACGCTCAAGCTGCGATAATTAGTCGAATCTAGTGAACCGAGCTACACATAGTCACAAGCCCATAGCATCTTAGACGTTGAGCGTCACGCGTCCCTTACAGCTGCCAAGACGCTTGAGACTCTTAACTATGGCTTCATTTAGAAGCTGTACGACAAACGGAGGGTCGTACCTTTATATGCGCACTGTGGAAGGCTTTTGGTGAGGTTGCATTTGATTATGGTCTATTAATTGACAGTGTTAATCACAAATTACTCATCATATGGAGAAGGATAAAAAATGTGAGCACTATAATAAGTTAGAATGGAAGAAGAAATGGTTAGTATGTGTTACTGCAGAGCAACTCCTACAAAGTCTACTCTTGCACTAATCCAATGAATCGACGCTTTTTTTTAATTTAATTAGAGAATGTAAAGCGTGCATTCAGATTCAACATAAAGAAAAATAATAGAAACATACCAGCACTGCATACATTTTTATATACACGATGGTCCATCGATAGTGACCGGGCCAAATATCTCACGAAATAAGCATCAAACGAAATAACTACAAAAAACGAAACTTGTCTAGCTAGAAGGGGGAAACCAGATGGCGCTATCGTTGGCACACTAGATGGCGCTGCCATAGGTCAAACGGATATCAACTGCCATTTTTTTAAAAACAGGAACCCACATTTTTATTACATATTCGTGTAGTACGTAAAGATATATGAATGTTATAGTTAGACCACTTTTTTCGCTTTGTGATGGATGGCGCTGTAATTGTCACAAACGTATAAGTACGTGGTATCACGTAACATTCCGCCAGTGCGGTCAGTATTTGCTTCGTGATACATTACCCGTGTTAAAATGGACCTTTTACCAATTGCGGAAAAGGTCGATATCGTGTTGATGCATGGCTACTGTGATCAAAATGCCCAACGGGCGTGTGCTATGTATGCTGCTCGGTATCCTGGACGACATCATCCAAGTGTCCGGACCGTTCGCCGGATAGTTACGTTATTTAAGGAAACAGCAAGTGTTCAGCCACGTGTGAAACGTCAACCACGACCTGCAACAAATTATGATGCCCAAGTAGGTGTTTTAGCTGCTGTCGCGGCTAATCCGCACATCAGTAGCAGACAAATTGCGCGAGAGTCGGGAATCTCAAAAAGGTCGGTGTTGAGAATGCTACATCAACATCGATTGCACCCGTACCATATTTCTATGAACCAAGAATTGCATGGCGACGACTTTGAACCTCGTGTACAGTTCTGCCACTGAGCACAAGAGAAATTACGGGACGATGACAGATTTTTTGCACGCGTTCAGTTTATCGATGAAGCATCATTCACCAACAGCGGTAACGTAAACCGGCATAATATGCACTATCGGGCAACAGAAAATCCACGATGGCAGCGACAAGTGGAACATCAGCGACTTTGGCTGGTTAATGTATGGTGCGGCATTATGGGAGGAAGGATAATTGGCCTCCATTTTATCGATGGGAATCTAAATGGTACAATGTATGCTGATTTCCTACGCAATGTTCTACCGATGTTACTACAAGATGTTTCACTGCATGAAAGAATGGCGATGTAGTTCCAACATGATGGATGTCCGATACGTAGCTCGCGTGCGGTTGAAGCGGTATTGAATAGCAATTTCATGACAGATGGATTGGTCGTCGAAGCACCACACCATTTACCGCACGTTCACCGGATCTGATGTCCCAGGACTTCTTTCGGTGGGTAAAGTTGAAGGACATTTGCTATCGTGATCCACCGACAACGCCTGACAACATGCGTCAGCGCATTCTCAATGCATGCGCGAACATTACGGAAGGCGAACTACTCTCTGTTGAGAGGGATGTCGTTACACGTGTTGCCAAATGCATTGAGGTTGACGGACATCATTTTGAGCACTTATTACATTAATGTGGTATTTACAGGTAATCACTCTGTAACAGCATGCGTTCTCAGGAATGATAAGTTCATAAATGTACATGTATCACATTCTAACAACCGAAGTAAAATGTTCAAACGTACTTACGTTCTGTATTTTAATTTAAAAAACCTACCTGTTACCAACTGCTCGTCTAAAATTGTGAGCCATATGTTTGTGACTATTACAGTGCCATCTATCACAAAGCCAAAAAAGTGGTCTAACTAAAACATTCATATTTCTTGACGTACTACACGAATATGTAATAAAAAATGGGGGTTACTATTTTTAAAAAAACGCAGTTGATATCCGTTTGACCTACGGCAGCGCCATCTAGCGGCCCAACCATAGCGCCATCTGGTTTCCCCCTCAAAGCTAGACAAGTTTCGTACTTTGTAGTTTTTTCGTTTGACGCTTATTTCGTGAGATATTTGGCCCGGTCACGATCAATGGACCACCCTGTATACGCCTCTACACCACTATGTACACAGACATCTCGTAAAATTACTAGTTTGCTTACTCACCATCACTCACCGTAACGAAACTACTGATGTGCGAGCGAAGCAGCGGGTGACAAATAGTATCTTGTAAATGCTCCATTCCGCAAACCACTGTACTGTGTGTGGCTAAAGGTGCTTCGTGTGCCACTGTTATGTCCACACTCGCAAAAGTTGCGAGTTTTAAAAGTGGTCCGTTCATAAAAGTTATTTTATTTTATTGAACGGTACGTAGGCGGACACATTTTGCTTATCAAAACTTCATCTACTACGTCCCCTCTACAGGGTGTTACCAAACTCAAGGCCTGATTTCATTTATACAGGGTGTTACAAAAAGGTACGGCCAAACTTTCAGGAAACTTTCCTCACACACAAAGAAAGAAAATATGTTATGTGAGCATGTGTCCGGAAACGCTTACTTTCCATGTTAGAGCTCATTTTATTACTTCTCTACAAATCACATTAATCATGGAATGGAGACACACAGCAACAGAACGTACCAGCGTGACTTCAAACACTTTGTTACAGGAAATGTTCAAAATCTCCTCCGTTAGCGAGGATACATGCATCCACCCTCCGTCGCATGGAATCCCTGATGCGCTGATGCAGCCCTGGAGAATCGCGTATTGTATCACAGCCGTCCACAATACGAGCACGAAGAGTCTCTACATTTGGTACCGGGGTTCCGTAGACAAGAGCTTTCAAATGCCCCCATAAATGAAAGTCAAGAGGGTTGAGGTCAGGAGAGCGTGGAGGCCATGGAATTGGTCCGCCTCTACCAATCCATCGGTCACCGAATCTGTTGTTGAGAAGCGTACGAACACTTCGACTGAAATATGCAGGAGCTCCATCGTGCATGAACCACGTGTTGTGTCGTACTTGTAAAGGCACATGTTCTAGCAGCACAGGTAGAGTATCCCGTATGAAATCATGATAACGTGCGTAGGTGGAAGAACATGGGGCCCGATCAAGACATCACCAACAATGCCTGCCCAAATGTTCACAGAAAATCTGTGTTGATGACGTGATTGCACAATTGCGTGCGGATTCTCGTCAGCCCACACATGTTGATTGTGAAAATTTACAATTTGATCAAATTGGAATGAAGCCTCATCCGTAAAGAGAACATTTGCACTGAATTGAGGATTGACACATTGTTGGATGAACCATTCGCAGAAGTGTACCCGCGGAGGCCAATCAGCTGCTGATAGTGCCTGTACACGCTGTACATGGTACGGAAACAACTGGTTCTCCCGTAGAACTCTCCATACAGTGACGTGGTCAACGTTACAATGTACAGCATCAACTTCTCTGACGCTGACATTAGGGTTATCATCAACTGCACGAAGAATTGCCTCGTCCATTGCAGGTGTCCTCGTCGTTCTAGGTCTTCCCCAGTCGCGAGTCATAGGCTGGAATGTTCCGTGCTCCCTAAGACACCGATCAATTGCTTCGAACGTCTTCCCGTCGGGACACCTTCGTTCTGGAAATCTGTGTCGATACAAACGTACCGCGCCACGGCTATTGCCCCGTGCTAATCCATACATCAAATGGGCATCTGTCAACTTCACATTCGTAAACATTGCACTGACTGCAAAACCACGTTCGTGATGAACACTAACCTGTTGATGCTATGTACTGATGTGCTTGATGCTAGTACTGTAGAGCAATGAGTCGCATGTCAACACAAGCACCGAAGTCAACATTACCTTCCTTCAATTGGGCCAACTGGCGGTGGATCGAGGAAGTACAGTACATACTGACGAAACTAAAATGAGCTCTAACATGATAATTAAGCGTTTCCGGACACATGTCCACATAACATCTTTTCTTTATTTGTGTGTGAGGAATGTTTCCTGAAAGTTTGGCCGTACCTTTTTGTAACGCCTTGTATAACCGCTGTTGTGGAAAGTCCTGTACACAGAACGTCGTCAGGCGCATTTTCTCTGACTTTTCGAAGGATATTTGCAATTTCGTTTTTACATCGCGTAGCTACAGTCAGCCCAAACAAATGCTGCTCACCATGTCTGTCATGTGACGCCCAGCGTCGGTTTGTTTCCCATTACAGAGAAAATGAATTTTAAGTCGTAATTTTTGTTGTCGATACGGCAGAGCGGTCCAAAATTAGTCCAGCAGGATATTCGTTTTATCGATGTGTATCAACAGGGACAGTAAAACAGGAACAATAAACAGCACGCCGGCAGCGACCGCACCGTCCTGGCCCTCGGTGACTGCCACCACCATGCAGAAGGGCGCTGATTATTTTTCGTGTTTTATTGTTTCTGTTAATACGTACCGATAAAAGGAATAACGCGCTGGACTAATTGGAGTCCTCTCTATCGAACTGATAATTGAAATTATGATTTAAAAATCATTTTCTTTGTAAGTGGAAAAAAAAGCGTTTGCGACCAACGCTGGACGTCGCATGAATGACGCGATGTGTATGATTTGTCTGAGGTGACTCCAGCTACACGTTGAAAAAAAAAAAGGGACTGCAAACATCTGCCCGAACAGCAGAGAATATGCGCCTGACGACCCATAGGAAAAATGGGAATGAGCGTTTGGCGTCATTGGCCGGGAGGCCCCTTACGTGCAGGTCCGGCCGCCTTGGTGCATGTCTTGTTACATTCAACGCCACATTGGGCCGCCGAATGGGGATGAAATGGTAATGAAGACCACACAATACCCAGTCCCTGAGCGGAGAAAATCCCGGACCCAGTCGGGAATCGAACCCGGACCCCTTAGGACGGCAGTCCGTCCGCTGACCGTTCAGCTATCGGGCGGACGACCCATAGGAGAGATACCCGGTATACAACCCCATCATTCGCAATAGAGGACCTGTACAGGGCGTTCCAGTAGGAATGGTCAGTATTGGGGATATGAAAAAAGTATCCAGTAACCATGGGCTCCTACGTGCATACCTTAAGAGCTACGAACACTTGTTCATCTTCGTTACTACGAAACACATCTCTTCTGCTGAAGAAGTACTCATACCTCTCATGTTATGCACTTCAGACTCCATGGTTACTAGACTTTTTACTTCGAATGATCCTTCCTGTCGTATCACTGAAAATTAATCATTCCTTCTGAGACAATCTGTATATGCCTTCTTCAACAATTTTTATAACGCTTTCAACTCTTTTTACAATACACTACTCAAACCATGTACTTTTTCCCTTCTTTTAACACCAGTAATGCTCCACTAACATTATAAGAAGTTGTTGAAATAAATGGCACTTACCTCTTATATTCATTCTACATCTATACAAATACTCCGCAGACCGCTTTATAATGGATTACAGTGGTACTTCATACCAATCTTAATTGAATCCTTAGAATCTCTTGTCCAGTTTGATGAGGATCGCTAACGCTCATTCACTAGTCCACGATACGATCTTCCAAGAAAGTGCCTCCTTCGCACCTACAGTATACTTTCCCAGAATTCTTCTAATTACCCAAACTCGTGAGTCAGCACTCCCCATAGTTGATTTCATGGCTTCCTATCACTGCACAGCGGTCCTTCATATCACCACTAGATATTCAACGGCGATGACTGGTGTAAAGTATGGAAACGGGCCTTCCGCAGAAGGCTACCATTAGCATTCGCAAGTTTCGCCAGACCAGCTGTTGGCCGAGGCAGTATTCCAGGCAAGCGACCAGACCAAGTCTTTTACGGCACCGGCGATTGATGCGCTCAGGTGAACATACACTACTGGCCATTAAAATTGCTACACCACGAAGATGACGTGCTACAGACGCGAAATTTAACCGACAGGAAGAAAATGCTGTGATATGCAAATGATTAGCTTTTCAGAGCATTCACACAAAGTTGACGCTGGTGGCGACACCTACAACGTGCTAACACGAGGAACGTTACCAAACCGATTTCTCATACACAAACAGCAGTTGGACGGCGTTGCCTGGTGAAACGTTGTTGTGATGCCTCGTGTAAGGAGAAGAAATGCGTACCATCACGTTTCCGACTTTGATAAAGGTAGGATTGTAAGCTATCGCGATTGCGGTTTATCGTATCTCGACATTACTGCTCGCGTTGGTCGAGATCCAATGACTGATATAGAATCGGTGGATTCAGGAGGGTAATACGGAACGCCGTGCTGGATCCCAACGGCCTCGTATCACTAGCAGTCGAGATGACAGGCATCTTATCCGCATGGCTGTAACGGATCGTGCAGCCACGTCTCGATCCCTGAGTCAACAGATGGGGACGTTTGCAACAAAACAACCATCTGCACGAACGGTTCGATGACGTTTGCAGCAGCATGGACTATCAGCTCGGAGACCATGGCCGCGGTTACCCTTGACGCTGCATCACAGACAGGAGCGCCTGCGATTGTGCACTCAACGACGAACCTGGGTGCACGAAAGGCAAAACGTCATTTTTTCAGATGAATCCAGGTTCTGTTTACAGCATCATGATGGTCGCATCCGTGTTTTGCGACATCGCGGTCAACGCACATTGGAAGCGTGTATTCGTCATCGCCATACTAGAGTATCACCCGGCGTGATGGTATGGGGTGCCATTGGTTACACGTCTCGGTCACCTCTTGTTCGCATTGACGGCGCTTTGAACAGTGGACGTTACATTTCAGATGTGTTACGACCCGTGGCTCTACCCTTCATTCGATCTCTGCGAAATCCTACGTACGAGCCTTTCTGGATACATAAAATGTTCGACTGCTGCCCTGGCCAGCACGTTCTCTAGATCTCTCACCAAATGAAAACGTCTGGTCAATGGTGGCCGAGCAACTGGCTCGTCACAATACGCCAGTCACTGCTCTTGATGAACTGTGGTATCGTGTTGAAGCTGCATGGGCAGCTGTACCTGTAAACACCATCCAAGCTCTGTTTGACTCAATGCCCAGGCGTATCAAGGCCGTTATTACGGCCAGAGATGGTTGTTATGGGTACTGATTTCTCAGGATCTATCCACCCAAATTGCGTGTAAATGTAGTCACATGTCAGTTCTAATATAATATATTTGTCCAATGAATACCCGCTTATCATCTGCACTTCTTCTTGGTGTAGCAATTTTAATGGCCAGTAGTGTAGTATGGGAAGCATGCTAAGTTCTCCGTGGTTACTGTTTAGTGTATTCGCGTACAATTTCAAGTAAACAGTACTGTGCTATGTGCACAGAATGATGAACTGGTACCTGCACAATTCGTTTCGCTTGCAACTGGAGACTCTGGGAAGAAAGGTAGTTTTGAAGCACATGGAATGTGAGACGTACTCACGGCGTGTTGGCGGCAAAAACCAACAGGAAAATTAGTAAAGAAAAGGGGAAAGAGAGACCCTCGTGTTATAGTGCCAGGGATTGGCCAATAGAAATCATAAGCTCAGCCAATCATGATTGATACTAATCAAATGCCTGGCCCTCGTGCGGAGAGGGAAGAGGAACGAAGTTTTTATATGGATAAGATTTGGGGATATTCTGCGATAAATCGTGAGATGGAGGAGTCTTATCATCTGCGACCTCGAAGCCAAGCTGCGGGCATCAGCTGACAGCCGTCTCCGGAGCAAAATGGTCACACGCCAGACGCCAGCCACTGAACTCGGCAGACTGCAGGTACTCTATAACGTTTGGACAGACGATCCGGTCGGCAGCCGCTGCAACAGCAGCATTCCTCACGCACGTGAAGCAACGCAATCCACTGCTCTTGATGTGACCTGGATCAAGCGACTCAGAGCACCGTGGATTGTGTCTGCATAACCTTTTCTTGGTAGTATCCTGAGGTTTGCTGCCGGATACTAAAAATCAACAAGACTAGATATTTCGGGGATCCGTCTGTCCGCCATCCTCAGGTGATACGCTGCTGCTGCTGAAATACACCGAAAACCGATGCCGTCGTCGTGCTGTATAAGACCCTGTATCGCATACGAGTGACCACGGTTGCTGGCTCCCGTAAGGCTGTGCTTCTTGTGCCACCCACAGTAGAGCACCGGAGCCTGCAACCTGCCGAGGTACTTAACATCCGTTCTTGCTCATCTGCTGGCCAGTATGAACACTGTATATGCATTTTCAACTTCTCGCGGCATAATGAATAGTCCTTTAAATTTCGGGCTTGCAGCCACGTAAATAAAATTTCATCCACTGATATTTCGGCCTCGTATCGTCCGGCCATCCTCAGAGTGAGTCACAACACTGATGACATGATGCCATGCGCGGCCTTATATGCTCCACCGCGGCGGTACTGCCCATGCGGTTCACAGATGCTGGTCGGCGGCAGAGGAATACACTTACACACGCGCCGCCTGTAGCGAAGGCGTACAGACATTCGATTCACTTATCGATGTATGATCGGCGGCGGTGACACCATAACGACTTCACGGCAGTTTAATTACCACAAGAGCCGGATTCCATGCTTTGTCCAAATTAAAACCAGTATCTCTATTTATTAAATTATTAGCAAATCTAATCTCTATAGCTTCTTTGAAGACAGATTCCCAAAAGGAAGAGGTGGATGTTAAAATCTTCACATCACTGCAATTCATGGAATGCCCCATATCAATACAATGTTCGGCCACAGCTGACTTGTCTGGCTGTAATAAGCGTGTGTATCTTCGGTGCTCCACACATCTCTCATGAACGGTGCGTGTAGTTTGACCTATATACGACTTCTCACAATTTCCGCAAGGAATCTGATACACAACCGCATTACCCAGCTGTAAATTATCCTTCAGAGAGCCAAGTAATGCTGCAATCTTCGTGAGGGGCCGGAAGATCACTTAAACACAGTGTTTCTCAAAAATACGGCCTATCTTCGAGGAAAGAGCACCCACATAGGGCAAAAACGCACTAGATCTGAAGGAATTACTATCCTCTTCCCCATCACATACCAGCATTCTAGGTTTTGCATTGAATGCTCTACGAATTTGTTGCGGAGAAAATTCATTCGATTTGAAAATGCTCTTGAGGTATGTCAGCTCTTCTTGCAAATTGTCTTTATCGGATATACAGTGCACTCTATGCACTAGTGTCTTAAGGACACCTATGGTCTGTGAAGGGTAATGGCAGCTACTGGCATGAAGATACAGATTTGTGTGTGTTGGTTTCCGATGTACAACATGTCCTAATATGCCATCAACTTTACGGCGAACAACATCCAAAAAGGGGAGGCAGCCGTCTTTTTCTATTTCCATAGTAAATTTTGTGCTAGCATGGACGGAAATCAAATGCTCAAGGAATCAATGTAATTCATCCACCCCGTGCGGCCATACCACAAATGTGTCGTCCACGTACCTCCAGAAGACAGTTTGTTTAAAACTTGCTGAGTCCAGTGCCTTGTCCTCGAAGTCTTCCATGAATAAATTAGTTACCAGAGAGGAGAGGGGGCTTCACGTAGCAACACCATCAATCTGCTCATAAAATTCACCATCGATCGAGTCCAGTATTTATGCCTGGAAGGAGCTGGGCGTCCCGTCTGGACTCGATCGACCCAAGGACCAGTCTCAGGTAGCACCTGAAGTAGACAGCAAGGCACGCTGTTGAAATATCATGCGAGAACGACGCGAATATCCGGCTGGATTCCCGAATATCCAAGATGTCAACAGATAACCGGGAAAGCATGTAGAATTACATTAAATATATATGTTTAAATATGTGCAGATAAAACACCTTCTGCACCATCCAAAATTTTCGTCGTTTAATATTCGTTGATAACTTGCACTGTACTTTTGATTCTGAAGGCGTAAGCTGCACTTCAGAAGCCATATTTAATTCGTAATCGATGTACTAGTGTATTTAATTTTGACTGTATATAACTGATTGTAATTATAATGAAAATATTGTAAATTGGTGGGTAATAGCCAAGGGAACTTTATTGAAATGTATCGATAGCAACGACAAAATGGTAGTAGCTGTGCCGTTGTTTATCTTTGGGTGTGGAGAGTCTCTGTTGCTTTTCGAGCAGAAAGGAAGCAGAGCAGCTTGAGTTACGAAAGAGTGTAGAAGTGTTTGTTGGGCGCTCCCACCGACGTGGTGTGTGCAGCTATGCTTGCGTCAGTGCAGACACGCCTGATTCGATAACCTGCGAGTATTGAGAGCACGGTAGGAGTGGACAGGCGGAGGAAGTTGCAATTCCAACTGTTGCCTGTTCCTTAACTATCCGTGGCTCTGAAGACGTCTCGGGGTTCTTCTCATCGAGCAGCAGCACCAGCAGCGCAAGTGTCAGCTCAGCATTGTCGTCGGCTACATTCTTAGTCGTCCGCACAAATACAACACCGTAAGCCTGTTAACTGACAAACACAGTAATATAGAGGCTTTGCCCAGCAATATTCCTTTCACTAAGTATGAATAACTTGAATAATAACTTGCAATAGTTAAAACTTGTGGGGCACCTGGGTTGTCATTGTCCTCAGACATTATTACCAAGCAGGGTCCATTTCCTTTCCATGCAACCACCGAGTGTCGTACGAACATCAAAAATTAGCTGTTTACTGCCAATTTCAATCTAAAATTTTTGCTTCAGTAACATTTCATTCTTGTATTGCATGACAGAGGCTACTTAAAGTAAAGTAAAATTTCACTGGCACAACTAATAACTAAAGATACAGCACAAATTAAGAGTGCGTAATTGCATTTATTCTGTATTTAGCTTAGCGAGTGACTTCTGCTGGCTTGGTATGTATTTCACTGTTGTTATTTTACAAGTAAAACCAATTGCCCATTTGCTTAAAGTAAATTCAGTTCCATCTTTCAATAATCGTAAGTAAATCGCTTCTCTTTTTCTAAATTTTGCATTATGTTACACAGAGGTTACTTAAAGTTTTTTTTTTTTTTTTTACGTAACAATTTTCAAGTTAAGCCAGTCATTTATTTAACCACTAATTTCATTTGACGTTACTTTCATAATGTAGTACATATCAGAAAAAGTAACTGCAAGCTCAGTGCTTTCTGATTCATTTATTTTATCGTTAACTGTTGTGCTGCGGAAAAGAGTGAACCCCTTCTGTTGCCACGCCAGTGATTATTTGCTTAATTTTCTTTGCCATTACCTTTGTCATGATTCTGAAGATTCATTGCCCTAGCGGGCTACCGACCGTTTAATTATCCTTTCCTTTTAGCTAATCAGTGTATTCTTTGTGTCATCAGTGATTTTTGTTGTAAATATTGCGTAGGGCCCTTATTCCCCTGTACGAGTCGTGAGCGATTGCACTCTACTCCACCCATTTCAAAATTGTCATCAGTATTTAGCTTAAATTTAGTATAGATTCTTGCTTCAGAAGGGTCTGTTGTACACTTTCCTCCAACTAACCGATGTTATTTTCCTTCGGTAACGATAGCCTTATTCACTGTAAATTTTCATTAGGCATATGCGATCACGGTCAGTTATATCGCAATCCAGTAGGCCGATTAGGAAGGGGGAGGTTACAAATGGATACTCCGACTAGCAGATTGGTTGGACTATGGACTTTAGAGCATCCACGGAGATGCATTAAGAAGATCATAGATCTGCAGCATTTAGCCTTTAAGTTGAAGCCTGTCCTTGAATGAATACTGAGGTGATTTGATATTAGGAGTGTCTTCCGTCCACTTGCCAAGATTACGGCATTCCTCGGCACTGCCAAGGATTGTTTGGGGTTCAAGTAGCATTGCTTATACAAAATTCCGTCTGAGTGTGGGAAGTTTAAATCAGTGGTTGAGGAGAGGGGCGTGGATCATCGTCGTCACCCGGGACTACAACAGCCTGAAAAATCAGCGGCAGTACAACATTGTTTAAACTATGGACACAGGATGAAATCTGACAAGACACAGATAGCTGTCGGTACATCCGGTCTGAGGCAGTGCTTATAAGCATGCAGCTGAAATTAGGTTGACAGAGATCTTCATTCATAGAGGCAAGGGTTTCTTGGGAACCTGTACTATTTCGCATCAAAAAAAAACGTTATTTGGTTCCGTCGGCCTAAGTGTTTGAGGATAGTCTTTGATTGTGATACTTCGTTGGCGACGATGGTCTTCGACTGGTGGCACCGCAAGCCCAGTGTTAGGGAGAGCCCCGGCGTATACGCCGTGGACGGTAATAGGGCCTATATAGAACGACAGTTTCCAACCATGACATCAGTTTTCAGCTGGACTCAGCAGTTGCGTTTCTCCTGAAGATGGTTGACAGGTGGATAGCCGAAATATCGAGACATGTAGATTTTGGGGTTTGGCAGCAAACTCGTGGAGCCTACCAAGCATTTGGGATTCTTATTCATTTGTGTAATTAACTGTTGATCAAGTTATACAGAATAAAAGTTATGTCATTTATGTCTAAATATAAATTTTCTGCATAACTCTGTCCAAAATCCCAGTAAAAATGTATACCAGCATTAAATATACACTTCCTAACATCGTATCGGATCTCCTTTTGTCCAGCGTAGTGCAGCAGCTCGACGTGGCATGGACTCAAAAAGTCGTTGGAAGTCCACTACAGAAATACTGGACCTTACTGTCTTTATAGCCGTCTATAATTGCCAAAACGTTGCCGGTGCAGGACTTTGAGCACAAATTGACCTCTCGATCATGTCTCATAAATGTCCGATGGGATTCATGCTCGGCTATCTACGTGACCACATCATTCGATCGAACAGTCCAGAATGTTCTGACATGGCGCATTGTCACCTATGAAAATTCCACCGTTGTTTGGGAACCTGAAGTCCATGAATGGCAACAAATGGTCTCCAGTCAGACAAAAATAGCCATTTCCTGTCAGTGATCGGTTCAGTTCAATCAGTGGACCCAGTGCATTCCTTTTAAACAGGGCACACACCATTATGGGGCCACCACCAGCTTGTAAAGTGCCTTCTTGTTAACTTGGGACCAGGACTCCATGGGGTGTGCGCCATGCTCGAACCCTAGTATCAGCTCTTACCAACTGGATCGGGACTCGTCTAACCACGCCACGGTTTTCCAGTCGTCTAGGGTCCAACTGATATGGTCATGATCCCAGGAGAGACGCTGCAGGCGATGTCGTGCTGTTAGCAAAGGCAATCGCGTCGGTCGTCTGCTGCCATAGCCCGTTAGCGCCAGATTTCGCCGCACTGTCCTAACAGATACGTTTTTCTTACTTTCTACGTTGATTTCTCCTGTTATTTCCCGCAGTGTTGCTTGTCTGTTAGCACTGACAACACTACGCAAACGGCTCTTCTCTTGGCCATAAAGTGAAGGCCGTCGGCCACTGCATTGTCCGTGGTGAAAGGTAATGCTTGAAATTTGGTGTTCTCGGCATACTCACGTAACAGTGAATTTCCTAACGATTTCCGAAATGGAATGTCACATGCGTCTAACTCCAGCTGTCATTCCACGTTCAAATTCTGTTAATTCCCGTCGTGTGGCCATAATCACGTCGAACACCATTTCACATGAATCAACTGAGTAAAAATGACAGCTCCGCTAATGCACTACCCTTTTATACTTTGTGCACGCAATACTACCGACATTTGTATACGTGGATATCGCTATCCCATGGCTTCTGTCACTTCAGTGTAGGTCTGCTGTCCATAGCCGGATGTGACACGAAAAGACGGAGTGATTGTAATCAGCGTCGGTTAATGTCTATGTTATTTCCTTTATATAACCAGAAAATATTAGACACAATACACCGGCAGATTTCTAAATCTGTACACATAGTGTTTTGGATCTTTTTGTCATACTCGTTTACGTTATCTTGTAGCCTTTTTCATATTTCAAGCAATCTGCTAATTTTAGTAATACTTGGATATTTTAGCTACATATTTGTTTACAAATACAACAGTATACATGTGATGTGTTATGACAGCGAAAGGAACCTGTGACCACTGGTAACAGGGCCACAAGTCCCTCCAAAATATCATAACACAACACACACATAAATGTCATACTAACTAATGTAAATCCACTCGATGATGGAGGTTTAAACCTTTGAAACGCGTCGTGGAAATAAATAAAACGGTGACTCGTATCAGCAAACTTGTTGTTTCATTTAGTTACCTACATCACCTTGGCTTTCACTCTAGTCGTAAGAAAACGGTTTTTTCCTATAGACACTACATCGTCAGCAAACGGTATGTATGTCGTACTCAGGATGCCCACAATTAATACTTAACTGACAATAAGCGCGCTTATACCACGCTTTCTTTCGCACGTCAGAAGTTATCTTTGAAAAACAGTATAGCCACATTGAATTAACAAAATCGCCATTTACTGAAGTCATCGGAAGCAGCTGTAAGGTCTCTGACACCATAAAGTATCGGGAGAGGCAAGTTTGTATTAAGAAGTATGCCTTACCTCTCGAGCCGTTCCTGTTGATCTGAAACTTAAACTGTTGCCTACCCTAAAATTTGCTTTCTGTGACCCCGTCTGCCGCCGGGAAGTGATGCCCATGATATTTGGAAGCTTGTGCTGAAATTTCTTAAGAAAATAAGTTCCCGGCGTCTGAAGGTAAATAAATAGCAAGAGTAACGACGGTTGTGAAGTGGGAGAAACTGACATTTCATTTTTGCTAGGGCTGCACGAGCGCTCTACAACGAGATGTGCAAAAATATCTTAGAAATCGAACAAGTGAACTCTTTATTCGTCGTTTCGCACAACAGCAGAACCTATGCGCTGTGCAGAGATTAATTTTACCAAAGCTATTGTCTTATTAATTACTGTGGACGTCAGCGTATATAACAAGTGCGACGTCATGCGTGAAAATCATACTCAAAATAAAGCGAAGCCAAAAGGTGTGAATTTACACATGTAAATCTGAGTTGCAACTTAAGACCGTTCCTGTTTAAAACATATATCAAAGAAGCAATGAAAAAAAGCGCAAATAAAACTCTGAAAGGGATAACAGTGAAATAGGTTAAGGTTCCTAATTGCTGTCCATTGTAGAAGTAGTAAAGCCATAAAATAGTTGTTGAATGGACTGTACTGTACTGTACAGTGTACAGTCAACTTGGCAACGAATCTAAGCTGAAGATCAACGCAACAGGGACACAAATGAGTAGTACCGGGTAGTTATAATTAAAGTGCGGCATCCCACGGAGGTTCAGTGTGGGCTTTAATTATCATATGACAGCCAAACTTCTTAGATACGATAGTGCGTTAATGCGGAACCCATGTACACTGGAAAATAAATTAGCTCCGATTGGGGCAACTAGGTGCAAATCTTACGCTGTACACCGTTTGTATGACGGCAAGGCACACACGTCGTCATTTGACAAGCCATAATTTGCGTGAACAGTATAGTTGTCGAGAAGAGAGGGCGTGCTCTGTTAGTGAAACTGTTTTATGTGAACGACAGCAAATGCAGCGCTGTGTTGAGAGAGTATCGTCGATTGTAAGGTCTGATGAAAGATCCAGTTATCATTAAATGATTTTAAGAAGATGATAATTAAATTCGAAAGCACAGGAGAGCTGGATGTGGCACCTTGGAGAGGTTGTCGCCGTATACCGTTGGAAGTTATTGACCAGGTAACTAACGATGCAGCACGTGTCCTGGGTGGTGCTACTTCTCGTGCTGTGTCACGAGAGTTGTCCATCCCATGGACAACAGTGCAGGACGTTTTGCGGTCGGTTTTACACTGGTAGCCGTACAAGATCCAGACGGTGCAGTAACAGAAAACTCATGATCGTTAGTAACGTTCTGCACTTGCCCTTCAGTTTCTGACACGTATGTAGGTTGATGACATGTTCTATGTACTGAAGACGCACATTTTACACTATGAGTGCAGTGATTACACAGAACTGCTGAATTTTGGGTTGTGTTAAACCGCGTATTGTTCACGCGTGTTGCTCCACCCACCGTATCTGACTGTGTGGTGTGGACTCAAAAGTACCTTTATTCTCAGCCCGGTCTACTTTCAAGAGAAAACGCCCAGCGGGCGTATCAGTCTACCGTGACGCCTACACGCTATCGACACCTCCACGTCTTCCTGCTTTGGAAGAGAGCATCTGTGTGGAAACCACTGTTTGCATGCAAGATAAGGCAACTCATTGTGTTACTCGCACAGTGAAAGACCTGCTTAATCCAACCTTCCACGAATGTGTTATCCCCAGACATCTTACAGATGCACGGCTTGCGAGACCACCTGAACCTAATCCTCGCCGGCCGGAGTGGCCGGGCGGTTCTAGGCGCTACAGTCTGGAGCCGAGCGACCGCTACGGTCGCAGGTTAGAATCCTGCCTCGGGCATGGATGTGTGTGATGTCTTTAGGTTAGTTAGGTTTAATTAGTTCTAAGTTCTATGCGACTGATGACCTCAGAAATTAAGTCCCATAGTGCTCAGAGCCATTTGAACCGAATCCCATGTGACTATGTTCTCAGTGTATCTTAAAGAACGCGCATTCGGTCTCTACCTCGTTTGAAGGCCAGTATACAGGAATACGTTCCTCACATTCCATCGGAAATGCTGCGATTAGCTATCGGTCATTCAGTTTTACGGATGTAGCACCTTGTCGTCGTCTCCGATGCTCAAACTGAACAAACGGCGAAAGTGTTTTTTTTTTTTTTTTTTTTTTTTTTTTTTTTTTTTTTTTTTTTTTTTTTTTTTGCCCATACAAGTGCAAGTGCTGGTTAATAATAAAATACACATTATGTTTTTCCCACTTGTTTGATCTTTTTGACCAAGTCCGTTCTTAATCTGTTACATATCTACACGTCTTTCTTGCATTCAATGCGCCAGATATGCACCTGGTGACCAAAATTTGAACTATACGTTGTATATTTATCTCGGGCACCTCCAGCGCTGGTCTAGGTTCGCGTGCTGTGTGTGTCCTAAGAGACCAAACCGCTGAGGTCATCGGTCCCTAGACTTACACACTACTTAAACTAACTGAAATTAACTTATGCTAAGAACAACACACACCCACCCATGCCCGAGGGAGGACTCGAACCTCCGACGGGAGGGGCAGCATAATCCGTGACACGGTGCTTCAAAACGCGCGGACATACCGCGCATCTAGGTTAGCATCCTCTAATGTTTCCTAGGTTTATCAGCAGCGGTGGCGAGAAGACGGAAAGCTGTTAAACAGGCAGAGTCCAGCGAAACAGACTTGTCCCACAATGAGGAGCAGGGAGGAATCTTTACGACAGCTAAACACTAACAATATGGCATCATCCAAGGTTGGCAGCATACTCGGAAATTGAGAGTAGCCCATAGGTCAGAGAACTCAACGAAAAAGAAACAGAGGACAACGAATATCAACACAATCAAACACAAAATATCTGATAGGTGTCAACTAACAAGTCAAAAATACGAGTCAGTATGGATTAGGCAGACGTGCAGATTTTTCAGCATTAGACGCGCAGAGCACGGTAATAGCACTAACAAGTGACAGCTGTCGTTCCTTATTTGATGTGGACAACATGGCAGTAGACATTAATACTGACCTTCAAAATTCCTTATAGCCCGCTACAGAAATTAAAACCGAAAAAAGTACCACAAATATAAAGCTGTAGTGAAAGGAATCGAAGTTATAAATGAATACACAGCTCTCTGTAATGGAACTCTGTTCTCTGCTTTGAAAGAACTGTCAGAAGACCTGAATTGAAACAAAACTGAACCTACCGGCACCCCCCTCTGCCTCTCTCTCTCTCTCTCTCTCACTCTCTCTCTCTCTCTCTCTCTCTCTCTCTCTCGCAAGTGCATACGCACACAGCGCGTATGCACGCCCCTTTCAAAGTTCGCTGTCAATACAAACATCGAAATAATACACGCACAAAATGAAAAACAATTTACAGAACAGTTGATTGTATCGTGAACAGTGACACATTGCGCGCTGCAAATGCAGTTCATAAAGTTTTGAGAGTGCGGGAACAACAAAAGGTAGGTTAACAAATTACCAACGTCTCTCTCATTCACGAATCTTAAAAAGTGTCGTATGATTAACTTGTCCTCTAAACTAACACACGGACAAATCTTTTTCTCACAGAGTTATAGTAATTTAGTTCACAAACGAATTGCATGATTAGCACAGCTGTGTTCACAGCAGAAAGACGAATAAATAGTGGGTGTAAGGAAACTAATGTTAACAAAGGTCAAAAAACTCGAACACCAACAGTTTTCATTTCAGACCTTGAATTTCTTCGTTTCATGCAAAGCACAAAACTTTAGAGAAATCATTATTACTAGCATATGACACATTGTACTGGAATTCCAGCTGTTCCACTGAAAACGTATAGGAAGATGAACAACAGGTGCTGTTAACGTGTACATTTTTGTTATAGCTTTAAGTGTGATGACTACATTTACAAATTACATGTGTTCTCTTGCAATATTCACTTATTAATAGATCGAAAAATGAAGTGAAACATCGTGACCTGAGGTACGTTAAAGTGAGCTGAAGTGATTTGAGTCTGGTCAGGCGCGACATTTGAATGACAATATTACGCATCCTCTGGCGTCGAGGCCAGTCTGCCATGGCTCTGACGACTCACTGGAGAGCGTGGTGGCCGAGAAGTAGGATTGCCTGGAACCACGTGGTACTGTTAGATCTGTGCGCTACCTCGATGTGACGTAATGTCAACCCTTCTGCGATCGCGAGGGCATGAATAGCATTATACACATATGCAGTACAACCTACTGCAAGTGCAGTGAAGCTCGATACACCGTTTTAAAGAGGAGAAAATGGCAAATCAACAGATTTATACACTAAACCGCCAAAGAAACTGGTAGAGGCGCGCGTATTCAAGTACAGATATATATAAACAGGCCGAATACGGTGCTGCGGCGGCAACGCCTATATAAGACAAGTGTCTGGCGCAGTTGTTAGATCGATTACTGTTGCTGCAATGGCGGGTTATCAAGAGTTACGTGAATTTGAACGTGGTGATATAGTCGGCGGTCGAGCGATGGGACACAGCATCTCCGAGGTAGCGATGAAGTGGGGATTATCCCGTAAGACCATTTCACCGTGAATACCAGGAATCTGGTGAAACAAATCTCCGACATCGCTGCGGCTGGAAAAAGATCCTGCAAGAACAGGACCAACAATGATTAAAGAAAATCGTTCTACGTGACAGAAGTGCGACATCTCGCAAATTGCTGCAGGTTTCAATGCTGGGCCACCAACAAGTGTCAGCTTGCAAACCATTCAACGAAACATCATCGATATGGGCTTTCGGAGATGGAGCCCCACTCGTGTACCCTTGATGACTGCACTACACGAAGCTTGACGCCTCACCTCTGCCCGACAACACTTATATTGGACTATTGATGACTGGAAACACGTTGCCCGGTCGGACGAGTCTCGTTTCAAATTGTATCGAGCAACTGAACGAGTATGGGTATGAAGACACCCTCATGAATCCATGGACCCTGCATGTCAGCGGGAGACTGTTCAAGCTGGTGGAGGTTTTGAAATGGTGTGGGGCGTTTGCAGTTGGAGTGGTTGGAATGATATTGGACCTCTGATAAGTCTAGATACGACTGACAGGTGACACGAACGTAAGCATCCTGTCTGATCGCCTGCATCCCTCCTTGTCCATTGTGCATTCTGACGAGCTTGGGTAATTCCCGCAGACAATGCGACACTCCACAAGTCCAGAAATGCTACAGAGTGACTCCAGGTTCACTCTTCTGAGTTTAAACACTCCCACTGGCCACCAGACTCCTCAGACATGAACATTATTGAGGATATCTTGGATGCCTTGCAACGTGCTGTTTAGAAGAGATCTCCACACCCTCGTACTCTTACGGATTTATGGAGAACCCTGCAGGATTCATGGAGTCAATTCCCTCCATCACTACTTCAGACAATAGTCAAGTCCATGCCACGTCGTGTTGCGGTACTTCTTCGTGCTCGCGGGGCCCTACACGATATTAGGCAACTGTACCAGATTCTTTGGCTCTTCAGTGCAGATGTATTATAGGTATGGTGTGTATGAGAAGTCACAGAGGCGAGAATGTTACCTTAAAGAAAATTTAATATATGATCTATTGATTTGATTGACTTACATTTTAAAGGTTTTTGAAACATTTTATCTTCTTTCTACTGTAAAGTCAGCATCTGTGTTATAATTTTTTTCTAATTAGAACAGTCCCAGATTCATAAAGGTGTTTATTTATTTACTGGTTTGACTGGTTTCGCCCACTGTTCTGGTCATCATCAGAGTACTTATTCTGTGCAAAGAGTTACATGAAACTACTTTGATTTCAAACACGTACCCGACTCATACGATTGTAGTTGGTGGTGACTTTAATTTACTCTCGACATGTTAGCGAAATTACATGTTTAATTTCGGAGGTACGCATAAAACATCATCCGAAATTGTGCTAAACTCATTCTCTGAAGGTTATTTCGAGCAGTTAGTTCATGAGCCCACGCGAATAATAAACGTTTGTCAAAACACACTTCATCTCTTAGAAACAAATAATCCTGAGTTAATAACGAGCATCAAAACTGATTCAGGAATTAGTGGACACAGGATTGTCGTGGCGAGATTGAATATTGTAACCCCCAAATATTCCAAAAATAAACGAAAAATATACCTATTCAAAAAGCAGATAAAAATCCACTTGACGCCTTCCTGAGAGACAATCTCCAGTCCTTCCAAATTAATGGTATAAGTGTAGACCAGATGTGGCTTGAATTCAGAGTAATAGTATCGGCATCAATTGAGAGATTTATACCAAATAAATTAACAAACGACAGAGCTGGTCCTCTTTGGTACACAAAACGGGTCAGAACACTGTTGCAGAAACAACGAAACAAACATGCTAAATTTAAAGAAACACAAAATCCCCAAGATTGTCGATCTTTTACAGAAGCTTGAAATTTAGTGCGGACTTCAATGTGAGGTGCTTATAACAGTTTCCACAACGAAACTTTGTGTCGAAACCTGGCAGAAAGTCCAAAGAGATTCTGGTAGTATGTGAAATACATTAGCAGCAAGAAACAACCAATGTCTTCTCTGCGCGATAGCAATGGAGATACTATCGAAGACAGTGCTGCCAAAGCAGAGTTACTAAACACAGCCTTCCGAAATGCCTTCACAAAAGAAGACGAAGTAAATATTCCAGAATTCGAATCAAGAACAGCTGCCAACATGAGTAAATTAGAAGTAAATATCCTTGGAGTAGTGAAGCAACTTAAATCACTTAATAAAAGCAAGTCTTCTGGTCCAGACTGTATACCAATTAGGTTCGTTTCGGAGTATGCTGATGCATTAGCTCCATACTTGACAATCATATACAACCGTTCGCTCGACGAACGATCCGTATCCAAAGACTGGAAAGTTGCACAGGTCACACCAGTATTCAAGAAAGACAATAGGAGTAATCCACTTAATTACAGGCCCGTACCATTAACGTCGATATGCAGCAGGACTGTGGAGCATATATTGTGTTGGAACGTTAAGAATTATCTCGAAGAAAACGATCTATTGACACACAGTCAACATGGGTTTAGAAAACATCGTTCTTGTGAAAGACAACTAGCTCTTTATTCGCATGAAGTGTTGAGTGCTATTGACAAGGGATTTCAGATCGATTCCGTATTTCTGTATTTCTGTATTCCCAGAAGGCTTCTGACACTGTACCACACAAGCGGCTTATAGTGACATTGCGTGCTTATGGAATATCGTCTCAGTTATGGATTTGCGACTTCCTGTCAGAGAGGTCACAGTTCGTAGTAATTGAAGGAAAGTCATCGAGAAAAACGTAAGTGATTTCTGGCTTTTCCCAAGGTAGTGTTATAGGCCCTGGACTGTCCTTATATATATAAACGATTTGGGAGAAAATCTGAGCAGCCATCTTAGGTTATTTGCAGATGACGCTGTCATTTATCGACCAATAAAGTTATCAGAACGATTTAGAAAAGATATCTGAATGGTGTGAAAATTGGCAGTTGACCATAAATAACGAAAAGTGTGAGTTCATCCACATGGGTGCTAAAAGGAATCCGTTAAACTTCGGTTACGCGATAAATCAGTCAAATATAAAGGCCCTAAATTCTACTAAATACCTAGGAATTACAATTACGAACAACTTAAATTTGAAGTAACACATAGAAAACGTTGTTGGGAAGGCTAACCAAAGACTGCTTTTTATTGACAAGACACTTAGAAAATGAAACAGATCTACTAAGGAGGCTGCCTACACTACGCTTGTCCGTCCTCTTTTAGAATACTGCTGCGCTGTGTGGGATCATTACCAGATAGGACTGACGGAGTGCATCTAAAAAGTTCAAAGAAGGGCAGGGGGTTTGTATTATCGCGAAATATGGGAGAGAGTGTCAGTGAAATGATACAGGATTTGGGCTCGACATCATTAAAAGAAGGTGTTTTTCGTTGCGACGGAATCTTCTCACGAAATTCCAATCACCAACTTTCTCCTCCGAATGCGAAAATATTTTGTTGACACCGACCTACATAGGGAGAAACGATCACCACGATAAAATAAGGGAAACCAGAGCTCGTACGGAAAGATGTAGGTGTTCGTTCTTTCCGCGCGCTTTACGAGATTGGAATAATAGAGAATTGTGAAGCTAATTCGATGAACCTTCTGCCAGGCACTTAAATGTGATTTGCAGAGTATCCATGTAGATGTAGATGGAGAAGAACGTAAACTGCAGGCACAAAAATGAACATAACCCATCAACAAACACGTAAAAGAAAGAAAGAAAGCTATATCTGTGGGAGTCTGCCGAAAGTTGCGAGGAGCAGGCGCCACTCTAGGAGGCACATAACCACTGCTGCATGACGTTCAATTTACGTCGCTTAAATAGCTGCAGCTCCACCCACCGTCTCCAACATTACATCGTCATGCAATAGGCGTAAAACACGTCAAATAAAGTCTAAATAAAATTATTTGTGTACAATATTTACGTCCGAAAACTAGGTACATCAAAAATACAAATAAGCTTTATCAAACCATAATATAAAACTTAAAATTAAGTAAAAAGAAAAAAATAAGCTATTTACGTACAAGAATACGCACGGTACCCTCTATAGGGCCCTGTGTGTAATAACTGTCAGGCAAAGATGTTTAGCAGGGACGCCACCAGTAACACTGGTAACGCTCTGAAGATAGATGTATTACGATTCCACATCAAAGATAAATTAGTATTGGCCAACAATATTTGGGTCGTCAGTAATCAAGGTAGCATCATAAAGATGGATATATTATTACTACCTATCAGGAAACAAAATAGTTATTATACGTTGAAAATTATTATTGTCACAATTATAATCAAAATTAATGTGGCCTTTAACTACTAAATGCAGCTGCAAAGCAAACAACATTAAGAAATAAAACATTAGTGCTCTTCTTTAGCGACAAGTGAATAGCATATGACAGGTGTAGATGGTAAGAAAATATTACCTATAATCATGGTACCCGTATGAAGAGCAATATGTTCCTATTCTTAATATTACGTACAACATTAGATGTGAGGCGTTAATTATCCCCATTGTTTACAATTACGATTAAAACATTACGAACATTAGAGTACCTTAACGGACTAATATATTGAAATAAACCTTTGTCATTAACATCAAATGTCCACAGTGGGTGAGCCTCGGCAACACTGAGAAGCGGAGAATAGGCTGAAGGCGCGAAATGAAGTTTGTGTTAGGCAGGGCATTGGACTATGGTTGTCTGTACAGGTCTGTATCCCATGCTGCTACTGCGGTGTGATGGTCAGCACATCTCCCGAATAAGCAGGAGCCTTGGGGTCAAGTCCTGGCAGTGGCACAAATTTAAATTCATTTCCTCACATTCTATCATTATCGAAGGAAATTTAGTAAATAATTAACAACTGTTGCAATTTTGATTGCACAAAAAAATCGACGTATCAGCTAAGAGTACTTGTACTTAAATCCTTAACCTGTGAGATAAATTTTCATTGGACATTTGATTAAAATCAGCATATACTATAGAGCAAAGCAGTTAAACTACCAGCAAGACAGTACACGTTAGCTGAAGTATAAATACATCTCCTGTGTTTAAATGTTATTTTAATTAATTGTTTTTTATTTTGCCTACCTTTGCGCTTAATTTAAAAATGGTTTGTGTTACATTATATGCAGTTGCAGCCAAGTGCAGAGGAAGCTGAGATGTAAGCATCTAGGTTTGTCAGGAAAGTTCTGAAAAAAATATCATAACCAGTCGACTTTATGTTACTACTGAAGTTTACTGGCTCCAAACGTTACTGCTAGTGGATACAGCACTTCTGGAATAAAGTAAGTGCTAGTTCCCCCCCCCCCCCCCCCAAGTTTCAGAGTAGATCTTCCGTGAAGTTTGCAAGGTAGTAAAAGAGGTACCAACGGAAGTACAGCTGTAAGGACGGGTTGTGAATCGTACTTGGGTAGCTCAGTCGGTAGAGCACTTGCCCACAATAGACAAAGGTTCTGAGTTCGAATCTCAGGCCGGCACACAGTTATAATCCGTCAGGAAGTTTCATCAGTGTGTTGGCTCTTTTCTCTCTACGTCGACCAGTCTTCCCACAAATATGTCACAAACTTTACGACTGATGTTTTCTGCACAGTCGTAACGCACCACTAAGTGGACTGCACCTGTATGTGTAGAGTAACCATTTTGCATCCATGCGTCCGTATTTCAACACTTGATCTGCTTCCCAGGGGAAACGAGCGTTAATAGCTTTCTCTTGCCACATATACTTGGAGGTACTAACCAATCTAAAAACATTGTACTTCTGATACAGGTAATTATTAGTCTGCAAATGATGTAATACTGATGTAATTCTGTGCAGTACACTGTCCTCAGTCACCAATAAAAATATCTCACAACCGTTACAAGCTGTATATTCTGTGAACCACTGCACACTATTGGATGAGCGTACATCATACTTGCTTTCGTTGTACCTCTCGTGTCCTGTTCATGGTTACTTATTAACATGTGCTGTCGATCAAATTTGCATCAACTTGCTAAGATGTGGAACGTGTCAGTACTTTTATGAATAAGGTACACTTGCCCTTTGAAAACATGGCTATTATTTCACTGCATTTTACTTTAAATCTACAACAAGAGTAACAAAAATAAGTAAATCACCTATTGATACCACCTACTCACAAATTCATCTATAGATGAGGAGTTGCCAAGCAAAAACGATTTCAGTGTGCGTTTTTTTTAACTTTCATTATCTGCTAGTATCTTTACTTCATGGTCAAAATACTGCCTGACAAAGAAAATGACGTACCTTTTGTGCTGGCATAAGCTGTTGCCAGCACACCAGGCGGCGAAGAGGTTGCGAGAAGATCGATAGTAGGCGCAAGCAATGCACCTATCAGGGGAGAGGCAAAAACAGACTTGCAGGCAATGCGCTGCCAACGCCATCTCGACCGCCAGTATTTAGATCGCTGCTGTGGGCCGGAGGCCAAGTCAGTTGCAGTTACTTCCAGTAAGTCAACGAGACGAGTCGAGTCATCAGCTGCAGCCCATTGGCATTCGCAGTCCTAGCGACCAGAGTAGTGTACGTAGCAGGACTTGTACTTCACCAGCAGTGAGTCTAACATGGACTATTTTGGAAGAGCGTGTACCACAACACCCGGACTATCTTAAGTAACTTCTTGTTCTTATGAATAAAGAACCCTATCAATACATGGTATGCAGTTGTGTTATAGATAGAGAATACAGTCCACCAAACAACGTCCTCTCCTTGCTTCCCACGGTACAAGCCTACAGTGGCACTGAGACGACACAAAATCTTTAAAGGGAGGAGTTAACGAAGGGAAACTTCAGTGGTTGAAAGCGTATATGGTGTTATTGCAGCGATTACAAAATCGAGTCAAATCAACGTAGAGCTTACTAGTATGAGCTCATTTCTCAGTATGATGTTGCACCCCACTGGACTGGGTGCTTGCACTGATTTTGTTGCGAAGGATTTCACAAAGCCGTTTTATCGTCTCCTGGAGCATTCTGGCCCACAACCGTTGTAACTGGCCTCTGATATCCTGGACACTGGCAGTTGGATGGAGCTGACGTCCGAGTTGGTCCCATACATGCCTGCTAGAGACAGATTTGGGGATCCTTCTGTCCATGGGAGTACCTAGGCATCAAGCAGATAGTTCATAGTGTCATGTGCCGTGTGTGGACGAGCATTGTCCTTTGAAAAACTGGCACCACGATACTGTCGCATTGGAGGTAATATGTGAGGACACAGGATATCCATGATACAGCGTTGTACGTCAGAGTTCCCACAGCAACTACCAGCTGTAGTCTGAATTCACACCCAGCGCCAGAAGTAAAACCACAGTGCCTCTCTGAAACATTAGAAGACTGGGAGCCGTCCCCAGATCGTCGAGTATGGTCATCAGAGTAGTGAAGAACCGCGCTTCATTACTGAACACAATGCGACACCATCCACCAGCAATCCATGCTTCCCGGACATGGAACCACTTCAAACGCAACCATCATGGTTTTATCAGCAGCCCATGCATGGGACAGTAATTCTCTATACTCCATACGGGGAGAGAAGAGCTCTGACAGTTCACGCGGCCTTGGCGCACGTGCTTCGCGCATCCACGATGGCCAATCAGATCGTGAGCTATCGTTTACGTTACCATGGCAACGCCCCAGTGTTGCCGTAGTGCTGGACGACCGCTGCTTTCAGTCAGTTGCGCCACGTTTTACGTTCAGGTTTGTGTATATACGTGTGTGTTTCGCTAATTCTGTGAGTTTCTTGCGGTTTGTAAAAGTGCAAAAGTTTGTGTAATTGTCTATAAGTGGAAAATTGCTGCCTGTAGTGCAGAGAAGAGGGCTTTTGGAAAAGCAGCTACGCTGAAATCCCAAGCACGCGAATTTATATACCGATTGCGTGGTTACTTTGAAACGGAAAGGGACAATGGTACGCCTTTGATATCAGTGAGTAAAGTGTTTGACAGTGTGGCAGAAGCACTGAACATCTCTACAGCGGCAGTGAAGGAAAGTCACAAATGACAAAGGGGCTGCCAATTCAGCTGTGAGTCCTGTTATTGTGACGCCTGGAAAGTCAAGAAAGAGATCGTGTCGTGTGACTAAAAGAGACAACTTTGACGAAAGTGCTATAAGGCAACACGTTTAAGCGTAGTATAGCAGGAACGAGTATCCGACATTTAAAAAGTTGATGGCATCACTGTCGGACAGTGGTTTGTTCACAGACAGAACGCCAAGACTCTCCATTGTTTTGAAAAAAATTGGCTTCCATTGGAAAAAAGTTGTCGGGACGAAAGGCGTTAATGGTACGCAGAGACATTGTAGCACGGAGAAGTCGTTTCCTGCGCGATTGCTAGCAGTTGATGTGTGGTTTGAGAGGCGCTCAATTGCGCGGTCATCAGCGCCCGGTTGTTAGCAGTGAATCCGGAAAATGTTATAAGGATTGATGAAACGTGTGTCATGCACGCTGACACGCGCCACGGAACTATGACTATGCGAACTGGTAAGGGAGGGAGACTAATTATAGTTCATACTGGCTCTATGAACGGTTTTATGCCCGGTGCTATGATGATGTTTCAGTAAAAAAAAAAACTGTCGACTACCATGAGGAGATGAATGCAAAAACATTCAAAGACTGGTTCGTTACTCGTCTGCTACCAAATGTCAGTTCTGGTACTGTTTTTGTAATGGACAATGCGCTGTACCACTCTGTACAATTAAATAAGGCACCAACGGCTGCTGCAAGGAGGGACGAAATAGTCAGCTGGTTGAAAGATAATAAAATAGACTTTGAACAGAATATGCGGAGAGCAGAACTTCTGGAATTAGTGAAACGATACAAGCCACAGAAGACACATTATGTGATTGATTCATTAGCAGAAGACCACGGCCACAAAGTTATACTTCCACCGTACCACTGCTATTACAACGCAACTAAACTTACCTGGGCTCCAATAAAAACAGGTGTTGCGGAGCAAAACAAAACCTTTACGTTCCGAGACACAGAGAGGCTGGTAAAGGACGCTCCCATACGAATAACGCCAGAAAACTGGAAGAACGTCGTGAACCACGTGTGGAAAGAGATTACAACGTCAAACACAGAAGAAAGTGTAAGAGTAAAATCCGTTCATAATATAGTAGTTTCTTTATCAGACGATGAGGACAGCAGTAGCGAAGATACCAAAGACTATGTGGTCGTGACGAGAGATGACGATGATCTTGGGGTTTACGTTCTCCTGCACGAAAAACAGAAGTAACGTCCTTATTAGATATTTTACACGTAACGTTTGTGCAATTTGCTTTACCTTATTAATGTTGAAAATCTGATTTTTATTTTGGCTGGAACCATAGTCATAGTAATTTTTTTTTTACTGAAGTTACCGCCGTTTGACGGTAATAACTTTTATTTTGTTGCTATACGATCCACAGATCAGCCATAGGCCATTTTCAAGTACAGTAACTTATTTATATGTCAAGAGATATCAGACTGATATGAAATCTGACCCGTATAACCATAACAATAAAATAAAAATTGTTGCAGCCAATACTTATGTTTGTGTTAGTGTAAGGTAACAAACACTGCCGGCCGGGGTGGCCGAGCGGTTCTATGCGCCACAGTCTGGAACCACGCGACCGCTACGGTCACAGGTTCGAATCCTGCCTCGGGCATGGATGTGTGTGATGTCCTTAGGTTAGTTAGGTTTAAGTAGTCCTAAGTTCTAGGGGACTGATGACATCAGAAGTTAAGTCCCATAGTGCTCAGAGCCATTTGAACCATTTTTAACAAACACTGGTAGCGCATGTGAAAAAAAGAATCCATCAACGAACACATCGATCAGCGGAATACTGACCCTACAGGCATGCTGCAATGAATGAAGCAGCATTGTTAGGTTCTGAAGGAGCCGAGTGTTGCCGCGGGCAGAAGGGTGGGACGGTCTCCCCCCACCACTGCTCGCTGCCCGTCCGTGTCGAATACTGGCAACTGCCCTGTCAGCTGTCAGAGCTCTTCTCTCGACGTATGGAGTATACCCCGACTGCTGCTGATCTCCGACCAATAGAAACGGATGACACAGAATGTTGCAGGGAGTCCATTAGTTGTTCTCTTACGCAGTGGCAGATGTGTAGAAGTTGCGATTTGCTTGGTGCACAATGCAAACGGTTCTCTCTTGTGGTGCTACGTATACATTTCAGCAGCAGTCACATCCGAATGCACCTCAAATTTGCATATTGCATTCGACAGGCTGTCCCTGTGGCGACCCACAACAGAGCAGCTTTCAAACTCTACGGTGCTGATAACGCTTTCTCAAACATGCACACGACATATCCACGTCCTTCACAATGATCACTCAACATCTGACGCTGTTCACGCCATTTACATACCCTACCAGGCTTGTTAAGAACACGAAGCATCAACAACACTAATGCTCTTTTGAGGCTGTTCTACATGTCATGGAGAATTGCAGCTCTAATCGTTTACATATCCGGCAGTGGTGTACACGTGCACGTAGTTAAATTGACATCCGGCCTTGTCCTATGAGTCCCTCACTTTTTTTGTCAGACACTATTTTTATATGCCTGTATAACTCATTAGTTTTTGTGTAATAGTAAGCTTACATTGTGGACAATGGAGGCTATATTTGTTCCTAGCCCGCCTCCATAGCCAAGGTCTCTCGACCTGAAAGTAGGCTGGTTCTAGTCACCATGCTGTAAAATGTTCACTGCCGGTATTTGGGCAGGGGAGGAGAGGTCATAGTGTAAGGCTGCTCATTGCCTATCTGTGCTCCAGTGTGCGATTAAACTCCAAACGTCTCCACAGTGTACCATGAAGTGAGAGCACGCGATACTGTTGGTGGTGATCCGTCCATCGGAATGGGACGTTAAGCTCGGCGACATCTTGGTGCTATTCGAAAGGAGTAGACTATGTGCCGGTACCGGGTTTCACCCTCTACCTTCCCTTCATCCATAAGAACACAAACCCAACAGCACACTGTACAGGCAACCATCACACTCATCCACGCGGCACATACACACACTGGATACTTCACAACAGCAGAGGTTGAAAATATCGCTTCAGTTTGCGAAGTGCCAGAGTGGAGAAGAGTTTGTACCTCTTTCATTCTGACGAATTTTGCATTAGAACAAGACGTGCACTCAACTCCCTCCTTACCTGCCACCTAATTAATTATGCACACAACGGTAATGATAGGAAATGATGATGGACTCTGCTAGTTGGTAAAATAAGGAGTGCACACTCACAATAATTTAATAAAAATCGTAATCTACTCAGGGAAAAGAAAAGAGAACTTTATAATAATAAACAAGAGGAAATGGGATTCTGCTTATATCTACAAAATAATATGCGGATTAAATATTACAATGAGATTTATTACACATCAGAACATAAAGGCACATGATTATCGTCACAAACAGTAGGTTAAAGGATAAGGTATACTGAACTACTCTGAGAATAAGAATTGGCTTGAGAACAAGGGTTCCTACTCGCTGTGATGCAATAGATTGACGATAATGACTGGAGGTCATAATGAATCTAATATTACTCTCCCGACTATATTGCAGTATCGCGATTAGTACTGAGCGCTCAAATGGGATCACATGGAGAACCAAGCAAGGTGGATTTGAAGCAAAGCGAGCGCGCGTTCTGCTGAGGGATTCAGAATAAAAATGTTAGGTCCTACAAAGCCGAAGCCGCAAAATACTGTACCAGACCTGAATTCTGCAGCGCATCGTCGGTACGCAGCGTTCTGATGATGTAGGCGCCGACTTCTGCTGTGCAACAACTGTGTTTCAACCTCTGGCCTCGAAGGCTGTCCGAGAATTCTAAGTTCTACCTTAAAAGGCCGACAAAGTCGCAAGACCATCCGACTCCGAGGAAGATCAGATCCCGAATCCCTGCGCCCGCGCAACGCAAGAGCGAAGCCAACATTGCTCAACTCCCTACTATCCTCGAAAACGGCGAATCAGCATTTTGTGCTGATTCCAAAATTTCCCCATGCTGTCTTAGAACATCATTCGCTCAAATATCAACCGTTCCCTCCAATTTCGAGCAGCGCTTTATGACGTCAACTAGCCTCAGTTTAAGTTGACCTATCATGCCTCTGCTATTTAGCTGAGGGCACTAAACTTGCCGTCTGACCGGCTAAGGAAACAACCTGGCTAGACCACCGGCCATCCAGCGCCAGACAGTCGCGTCCAGCAGGGCACGGTCCACAAGTATTCTCTGAATCATGACGACAATGCAGTCAGTCGTCGCCAGCAGTCTTGATTCCGGACGCACCGGAATGGTAAACACATAAACTGCAGCGACACTCAGACGTCTCGCAGGTCGTTTCGCCCTACATACAATAGGTCGGTCAGTCGATCCGCCAGGCGCTCAAGCCTATTGATGTACAACCCTCTCAGTATTCGGGGAAGTGCAGCCCCCAACCGGAAACGCAGAGTGCCGTCCTCCTATACTCGCCTCGCACAAGCCACCCAGGGAAGTAACCCAACATGCATAGGAATCAAGTGAAAAATATTTTGAGCTCTCAGTACAAATACTCTCATTACAATAACCTTATTCGAACTGTTACCACCGTGCAATGACATAAAAGGAACCTCTGAAGTTGTAACGTTCTTTTTATTTAAAACACGAGCAGTTTCTGGCGCTTATATGCCCATCATCAGGTGTCATAAATCTGTGCTCTGCACTCGCTGGTGATACACCGCATTCTGTACTCGCCCACCGCCGCGCTCGAGATCATAGCACAAAGTTATAACACCTGATGATGGGCATATAAGCGCCCGAAACTGGTCGTGTTTTAAATAGAAAGAACTTGACAACTGGAGCGGTATTTTCTACCTCTGCTATAATGCTCAAATGCTCAAATGCTGATGTTCCTCCAACAGGGTTGTTTGTACTTCATAACAGATTGGAGGAAGGCAACAACAAATTCTCTCGCCTAGGATCTTGCCTGTAACAGCGATGCAGGACTCCTGCATTTGGTACCCTACACTCATTCACTGTGTGTGGAAGTAATTTTAATTTGTTCCTAGTGCTATTTATTAATTCAGTCATTATTTATTAATTTATTTCTTCATAACTAACTTCATAAGAGAGCGAATGCATTGTGAAGCTATTGTTGGCATACATGTTTTCCCTCAAAAAGTTGCTGAATGGTGTTCGAGGATCAATACCAGATCGTATCCTTACAGTATGTTTCTCTGCAGTGAATACTTTGTGTCTCTGTTCAGAACTGCCTTAGAAAATTATTCCATATTACATTAATGACTAGACGTTGTTGTTGTTGTGGTCTTCAGTCCTGAGACTGGTTTGATGCAGCTCTCCATGCTACTCTATCCTGTGCAAGCTTTTTCATCTCCCAGTACCTACTGCAACCTACATCCTTCTGAATCTGCTTAGTGTATTCATCTCTTGGTCTCCCTCTACGATTTTTACCCTCCACGCTGCCCTCCAATACTAAATTGGTGATCCCTTGATGCCTCAGAACATGTCCTACCAACCGATCCCTTCTTCTGGTCAAGTTGTGCCACAAACTTCTCTTCTCCCCAATCCTATTCAATACTTCCTCATTAGTTATGTGATCTACCCATCTAATCTTCAGCATTCTTCTGTAGCACCACATTTCGAAAACTTCTATTCTCTTCTTGTCCAAACTATTTATCGTCCATGTTTCACTTCCATACATGGCTACACTCCATACGAATACTTTCAGAAATGACTTCCTGACACTAGACGTATGCAGTGTAAACCACCTTTCTGATGTTTTAACCATCGAAATTTACAATTACACGTAGAGTAAATGATGCTGAACAGAAGGATTCAAGAATATCTATAATACATGACTGTCAGTTGAGATCATAAACACCATATACAACGTAAGTGTTCATTCATTCTGTGTTATATAGTATCTCTGTCCTGTTCATTGCGCTGTTCCCCCCTTAGGAGGTCCTCCCTCTGGCATATATATATATATATATATATATATATATATATATATATATGTGTGTGGTGTGTGTGTGTGTGTGTGTGTGTGTGTGTGTGTGTTGTCCTTAGCGTGAGTTAGTTAGTTAGTTAGTTTAAGTTAGATTACGTAGTGTGTAAGCCTAGGGACCGATGACCTCAGCATTTTGGTCCCATGTGAACTTATCACAAATTTAAAAAAAAAAATTTCCTATTCATTATTTACTCGTATCTGCCATATTATTGGCAGATAGCATCAGCGAGTTCATTACGTTTAACAGTATATTTCCGTCAGAGGCTCACGTACAATGTTTATACCGGTTCTGATTATACCGGTATCGACCGACTTGATATTATCTATATCGCGTATATAATTATTGACTCATGAGTACGTCATAATGCGCTAGGAATCAAAATTTCCGTGAGAATTCTAGCAGGAGCATCTCGTAAATCTTGACTTCTAACCTGTTATGATGTAGCTATCACTCAATAATTGTTTCTGTGGCATTAATTATGGCAAGTCAGTCAGAACAGGTAATGGCATTAAAGGTTCTGTTGGTAATTCTGAAAGGTTGCTGTTTATTCATTACTTTCATTTACCTCACGATGTATCTTGTTCTCTGTTGCTCATGATACTTATGTTTGCTATACTCCTTGAGAAAATGAGTTTATAAATTTCGACCAGTCGATACAACTCTGTAACAACCTCTCTGCTTATTCTCTGTGACAGGTTTAAGTCTTTGGCCAGTCGGAAAAATTTGAAATTTGTGGTAAGGTCTTATGAGACCAAACTGCTGAGATCATCGGTGCCTAAGCATACGCACTACTTAATCTAACTAAAACTAACTTACGCCTTGGACGACACACACACCCACGCCCAAGGGAGGACTCGAACCTCCGACGGGGGGAACCGCGTAGACCGTGACAAGGCGAACGAGACGGCACGGCTACCCCGCGCGGTTGGCCAGTCGATTTGCTCTCGTCAAACAGCAATTCGTTTGCCGCTGCTAGCCATCTGGGCTTTCTTGTTTGAAGAGATTCAATTATTCTGTCTGTTCTGTTCGCTTACTTATCTGGCTCTGTATGGGGTAGTCGAAGAGATTTTATGATGTGGGCCTTTGTCGATAGTGTTGAACAGATATTACAAGGCATTCGGAATTGAGTGAGATTATTACAATGTATCTACTTTGAGGAAGTTTAGTTTTCTTGGTGAAGTTAGCTCTGCAGTACTTAATGAAGTTTATTCTTCGAGTGTGTATCAGGTCGGATGATTGGACACAATGAAATTGGGGCTAGTAGGTTGCTATTATACAGGGTGGTCCTTTGATCGTGACCGGGCCAAATGTCTCACGAAATAAGCGGCAACGAAAAAACTACAAAGAACAAAACTCGACTAGCTTGAAGGGGGAAACCAGATGGCGCTATGGTTGGCCCGCTACATGACGCTGCCTTAGGTCAAACGGATATCAGCTGCGTTTTTTTTTTAATGGGAACTCCCATATTTTATTATATATTCGTGTAGTACGTAAAGAAATATGAATGTTTTAGTGGACCACTTTTTTCGCTTTGTGATAGATGGCACTGTAATAGTCACAAACATATGATTCACAATCTTAGGCGAACAGTTGGTAACAGGTAGGTTTTTTAAATTAAAATACAGAACGTACGTACGTTTGAACATTTTATTTCGGTTGTTCCAATGCGATACATGTACCTTTGTGAACTTATCATTCCTGAGAACGCATGCTCTTACCCGTAAATACCACATTAATGCAATAAATGCTCAAAATGATGTCCGTCAACCTCAATGCGTTTGGCAATACGTGTCACGACATTACTGTCAACAGCGAGTAGTTCGCATTCCGCAATTTTCGCACATGCATTGACAATGTTGTCAGGCGTTGTCGGTGGAACACGATAGCAAATATCCTTCAATTTCCACACAGAAAGAAATCCGGGGACATCAGATCCTGTGAACGTGCGGGCCATGGTATGGTGCTTCGACGACCAATCCACCTGTCATGAAATATGCTATTTAATACCGCTTCAACCGCTCGCGAGCTATGTGCCGGACATCCGTCATGTTGGAAGTACATCGTCATTCTGTCATGCAGTGGAAGGAACATCTTGTAGTAGCATCGGTAGAACATTACGTAGGAAATCAGCATACATTGCACCATTCAGATTGCCATCGATAAAATGGGGGCCAATTATCTTTCCTCCCATAATGCCGCACCATACATTAACCCGCCAAGGTCGCTGATGTTCCACTTGTCGCAGCCATCGTGGCTTTTCCGTGGCCCAATAGTGCATATTATGCCGGTTTACGTTACCGCTGTTGGTGAATGACGCTTCATCGATAAACAGAAACGTGTGCAAAAAATTCTGTTATCATCCCGTAATTTCTCTTGTGCCCAGTGGCAGAACTGTACACGGCGTTCAAAGTCGTCGCCATGCAATTCTTGGTTCATAGAAATATGGTAGGGGTGCAATCGATGTTGTTATAACATTCTCAACACCGACCTTTTTGAGATTCCCGATTCTCGCGCAGTTTGTCTGCTACTGATGTGCGGATTAGCCGCGACAGCAGCTAAAACACCTACTTGGGCATCATCACTTGTTGCAGTCGTGGTTGACGTTTCACATGTGCTGAACACTTCCTGTTTTTCTTAAATAACGTAAATATCCGGCGAACGGTCCGGACACTTGGATGATGTCGTCCAGGATATCGAGCAGCATACATAGCACACGCCCGTTGGGCATTTTTGATCACAATAGCCATACATCAACACCATATCGACCTTTTCCACAATTGGTAAACCGGTCCATTTTAACAGGGGTGCTGTATCACGAAGCAAATACCGTCCGCCTTGGCGAATGTTACGTGATACCACGTACTTATACGTTTGTGACTATTACAGCGCCATCTATCACAAAGCGAAAAAAGTGGTCCAACTAAAACATTCATATATCTTTACGTACTACAAGAATATGCAATCAAAAATGGGGGTTCCTATTTTTAAAAAAACGCAGTTGATATCCGTTTGAACTGTGGCAGCGACATCTAGTGTGCCAACCACAGCGCCATCTGGTTTCCCCCTCCAAGCTAGACAAGTTTCGTTCTTTGTAGTGTTTTTTCGTTTGATGCTTATTTCGTGAGATATTTGGCCCGATCATTATCAGTTGATCACCCATATAACTGTTTGGAAGCTGTTTATCGCATCTCTCATACATTATTTTGCTTCGTGATGCAAATTTAAGCACACTATCCTCTTCTGGAGTAATGAGATTGCTTTTCTTAATCGGGGTAAATTTTATTTTGCAGAGACGATTTTCTTCTGCTTGTACATTCAGAGTTCGAAATTGTAGTTGAAATATTCCTACGGGCTGTAAGTTATCCATTTTTCGTTTACTGACCGGATACTGCGTTTTGACTCAGTTCCCTTGTATCGTTTGAAAATCAAACCTTACTGTACGATGTAAGCCCTACCCGACTTACTAAGAATAATTACAAAATTGCGAATAAGGCATGATGGGTAACACCGGTGGGAGGAGAAGGGCCGCTTTGTTATCATTTCCTCTTATTTCGACCCCTTGAGTGTGCGCTGCTGAGTCGCGAATTGTTATGTTACGCGAGCGAACTTCACGACTCACAAACATTCTGACGAACAGGAGCGCATTGTTGAGCTACCGCTGGACAGTATTAGTAATAAGCAATCCTACCCTACAGATTATTAGGTTACAAGACTGCGAAAGGTAGATCGACGTGTGCTGCATTGTTGACTATTGTTTATGAAGTATTAGCTACGTGAATTCATGATTTCGATGTTATGTAACAATGTAAGACAAAAAAAGAAAGCGACTCTCCAGGTAGGAATTATCCAAATGGGACGGAAATCAGTAGACGCCGTGTCATGCACGAACAAACAAATGATTACCATTTCATAAAAATTGGATGGATTATCCAAGAGAAAGAGTCACTATTAGACAAGTCAATGACTCGTTGGTCCACCTCTAACCCTTATAAAAGCAGTTATTCAGCTTCTTTTGGGAGGGGGGGGGGGGTGGGTGGCTTGGGCGCAAAACATCGAAGGTCATAAGCGCCCAGTATAGAACCATAGAATGCTGGGACCTCGATGGTAAAAAACCTTTTCGAGGCCCAACACAGAAGGGAAGAAGAAACAAAATAAAACGATAAGATGTTACGGAAGAGTATCTAAAAGAAGTCGACAGGACACCAAAGTCACCAGGTAGAAATCAAATCTCCTTTGTCATACTATTGCTTTTAAAAAACAAAACGCGAGCCACAGCTCGGACGTCATCCGCTAAAATGTCTAGCAAAGCGGGTGGCAGTCCGACCCTGAGACATAAGTGGCTAAAATAGGGGCAGAGGATTAGGAAATGTCTGACTGTTAATGGCTGGCTGGGTGCAGGGTCGCCACTCATCAAGTTGCGGTGACTAAAGTGGCAGTGCCCTATTCGCAACCGAGCTAACATAACTCCCTCACAGCGAGACGGCTGGAAGGAAGTCGTCCAGGCTGTTGGGAGAGATTTGACTTCTCTGAGTTTGTTCCCATGAAGGGAGCACCAGTGGCCACGCCAAAGTGACGTGCTACGCCGAAAGAGAAAAGTACGAATATCTTGCGAGGGAACAGAGTAAGAAGCCGACCGATCGAGATGGACTGAGGCCTTGGCTGCAGCATCAGCAGCAACATTCCCAGGCACACCAACATGGCCAGGAACCCACATGAACATCAATTGGGTTCCCCCATCCGGGAACAAATGGAGGCAGTTCTAGATCCGTCGAACGATGGGGTGGACTGGATCTGGATCATCCAGGCTCTGAAGGGCACTGAGGGAGTCAGAGCAGATCACACAGCGAGGAAGCTGGTACCTCAGGACGTAGTGAACAGCCTGATAGAGGGCAAAAAGCTCCGCGGTAAAAATTGTGCACTGGTCGAGAAGCCGGTATTGAAACTTATCATCCCCGACGACAAAAGCACAGCCAACACCGTGGGCGGTCTTGGAACCATCAGTGTACAAAAATATGCTATCGGCAAGTTGTGAGCGAAGTTCGAGAAATTTGCAGCGATAGGTCATCTCGGGAGATGAATCATTTGGGAACGAGCTGAGGTCAAAATGAACACAAATCTGTGCCTGAAGCCAAGGTGGTGAAGGGCTCGGAAAGTGACAGGAAGCGTGAACTGCAGCTGCTGAAGCAGGTGACGAGAGTGGACGCGGGGAGGCCGCAGAGGAAAAACGTACACCTTGTATTGGTGGTCAAGAACGTCATCAAAAATAGGGTCAAAGGTTGGGTGGCCTGGCATGGAAGAAAGCCGACACGCATACCTACTGAGTAGGATGTCGCGCCGGTATGACAGTGGTAGTTCACCGGCTTCTGCGTAGAGACTCTCAACTGGGCTAGTAAGGAAGGCACCAGTGGCGAGACGGATCACCAAATGGTGTATTGTATTTAGTTATTCAGCTTGACATTGATTCATAGAGCTGTTGGAAGTTCTCTTGTGGGATACTGTGACAAATTCTCACCAATTGATAGCTTACATTATCAAAATCTTGTGCTGCTTTGAGGGCCCTGCCCATTATGGTCCAAAAGTTGTCAATTGGAGAGAGATTCAATAACCTTGCTGGCCAACCCCGAAGATAAGCAGCAGAAACTCTCCCCGTGTACTGGGCGTCGAATATCGGCGACGTACCTCTTTGCAGTAAGTGTGCCGCAGATGACAACCAAATATGTCTAGCTATGAAAAAAGTGGCACCCCAGACCATCACTCCTGGTTGTCGGGCCGTATGGCAGGCGACAGTCAGATTGGTATCCCACCGCTGTGAGGGGCGTCTTCAGAAAGGTCTTCGACCTGGGTACTCATTGACTGGAGTATGAACTGTATTCAGTGACGAGTCCCGTTTCGAACTGAGCCTTGAGGTGCCCTGGGCAACGGTGGAATACCAACCCGCCGTGTGGCCCGATAACTAGAGTGATGATCTGGGTTACCATTTCAGTTCATAGCAGGACCCCTTCAGTTGTCATCCACGGCACCCCTACAGCGCAGTGGTACGTCGACGATATTCTACGTCCCATTCTGTTACCCTTCATGACAAGCCATCCTGTGCTTACATTTCAGCAAGATAATGCCCGCCCCGCACATGGCGAGAGTTTCTGCTGCTTGTTTCCGTGGTTGCCAAACCCTACCTTGATCAGCAAGGTGGCCGGGTCTCTCTCCAGTTGACAACGTTTCGAGTATTATGGGCAGAGACCTCCAACCACCTCGGGATTTTGATAATCCAACGGCCCAATTGGACAGAATTCGGAACGATATACCTCATGAGGACATCCAACAGCTCTATCAATCTATGCCAGTCCGAATAACTGCTTTCGTAACGGCCAGAGTTGGACAATGCTTTAGTGACTTGCTCAGTTTGTGAATCTCTCTCTCTTTAGTAAATCATCTACTTTCTTTGAAATTGTAATCATTTGACTGTCTGTACATCTACATCCTATCTACCGATTTCCGTCCCATTCAGATAATTCCTTCGTGATGCCTTCTTTTTCCCTTTGAGTGTATAATGAAGAACAAGGCTCAGCCCCATTGCGCACCTGGACGTTGTAAGCCAAAGGCTAGCACATATTCAGTGTAATCCATTGCCTTATCGAACTAACATCTTCACTGTCTAATACGCAGGTATTAGATATGTAGGCACATTTCTTTCCGTTGCGCTAAACTTATGAAAGTATCGTGGTGTGTGACTATTTTCTATCCAATTCACAAGCCAAATCGCGTTTACACTTTATTTCTGGGACATTAAAATTATATAAGCGGCAGACCAATGAAAAAGAGACAGATGGAAAATTGTAAGTACACCATTTATTATTTCAAAAGTAATTGACATATCTACTAATACATTAATACCATTGTGAGACTAAACAGGCATTGTCTTCTTGGAAAAATGCCTATGAAACTGTGATTGTCCCCTGGCGCGCACCTCTTTGTCCGAAGTAAATCGAAGGCCACGAATGTGTTTATTCTGGGCTCCAAAATTATAGACATCGTATAGGCAGATACCGAGGCTGTGTGGAGGATGTATAAGGGCTTCCCAGCGAAACTTCTGCAGTATAGTCGAAACAACCGTGGTAACATGTGAGCAGACCTTACACATCCTCTATACGTTCCTGATCCCTCCCATGCGATTTCCATATTTTCGGAGCCCAGAAGAAAGACATTCGTGATCGTCGATTAGCTTCGGACGATGACGTGCAAGTACGGGTACAATCTTGATTCTATAGGCATCCGGGACCGTTTTTTTCATGAAGGCATTGATGTCTTGTTTCACAGTAACATAAATATATTAACCGTTATGTCAATTACTTTTGAAATAATAAACAGTTTACTTACAAAATACTGCGAATGATAGGAAACTTAAGTGAATTATTTATCGCATCAAGAATGTGTGTTCCAATGACGATGTGGTGCCACTAAGTTGATAATGTGAAGATTCACATTCATTAACTTTTTGTGTGCCGTCAACAATCAGATTAAAAAAAATGGGACCGTATAAGGCCAGCGAGCATGTTGGATGACGTCATTGTTAGATGATGCGTGACCTATCATTGGAGAAGAATTCTAACGCAGAAAGATATGTAAGATAAAGAAAACCAACGACAAAATAATCTCAGGGAGGTCCAGTCTTCGAAAACGAAAGAACACGAACAGTGTCCGGTAGTTTCATCATCGAACAATTCGTTTGCTGCTTCTCGTACTCCTCTGCTGCAACAGATCAAATTATTATCAAAATTATCTTAATTACGAGGAGATAAGGAAAGTATGTGATTTTTAAATAGTTATACACAATTATGTATAATCAACAGCTCACTTATTGCCAGCAAACAGTAGTACACTAAAACTTACCCTCGCTCTCTCGGAGTCCACACAGAAAAAGGTACAAATGCGGTAATAAGATAATTGAAGGTCAGTCTATTAATTTTTTTATCAAGGATATAACGTAAATGTTCTCTGACGTTTCAGAGGCTTCTCTGTTATTAACATAAGTTTATTCTGATTATGAAAAAAAAGATTTTATGAATAATGCTAATGTCATTTCATAAACAGTATGTTCACATACATTCACATAATAATGCGGTATCATATTGTTACGCAGAGTTCATTATACGTCACATTCTGCCATTCTGCATGTCTTGAAAGTGGTAGGGGTAAATTTCACTACTTTAGCAGTATTCTACTCTTTTCTGCACGCAGACACACAGCTTTCAATATCTTAGCTAGGTCCAAGCGAAACTGAATAAAATAAATTTTATCACACGCTTTTTGCCGTTATTTTTTGAAAGGTATCATCGGTGGCAAGGTTTGTAGTTGCTGCTCTACATGAGTGCTCGGACTGCTGGTTTTGAATCTGCTGTTTCGCATGCAGTCTTTCGAATTATCACTAGCACAGCACTGAGAACACGAGTACACGTTTTCTTCACGTTTTGCCGAAAGACAAACGCGAAACGCGTTATGGCACGAAAGTTGGTTTTATTCAGTTTCACGCTGGTAGACTTAACGTAACGATGAGAAAATGAAATGATCGTGTGGCATTGATGACCGGGAGGTCCCATCCGGGGAAGTTGGGGCTACGGGTGCGCGTCTTGTTTCAGGTGACGTCGCATGGAGCGAGTTGCTTGTCAGTGATGATGAGGACATCACACCACCCTGTCCACGAGCGGAGAAAATATCCAAACCAGTCGGGAATCGAACCCGGGCCCGCTGCAGGGTACGCAAACACGTTACCACTCAGCTAAGTAGGAGTACAACGTAAGAACTGTCAACGCTATGAGGACGACAGGAGAATAATGGCCATTAATGATTTTACTTGATAATTTGACTGAAATAAAATGTATTCGCCTGTGCCTTATTCTTGATTGATTAAGCAAATTTATTAATTATCTCAAAATCGTACTTATCAGTAACAAAAAAGCTACGGCCATCTCTCTGTTGATTACTAAGATAACCGTGAAAGAGTTCTGCTCCTCATCCCTGCTATTTGGAAATCAACTATATTATCGTATCAGTTTAACTACAGTGAAAAGCGTACTTGATTTTCTGCAGCAGAACATCTCGCACATAGAAGACACAATATAACCTTTCCTTTTGCCCATCATGCATGTTGCTGCACAAACTCCGCAGAATTATTCACTAAGAACAGTTACGTGAGAGATGCCTTCCGCGTAATGCTGACAGTGCAGCCATCAAAACACGTCGTAAATCATATTTTAAAAAATGAATATTCGCGACTGACGCAGATATTGTAATATTTTTGCAAATAAAGTAATATACCATATAACTTCCGAAATTAGGAACTCTTAACAGCATTGTACAGTTGTTTCTTTTTGATACAACGAAAGATGCCCATGCCAGCGGTGCAAAGCATATTTGCCTAACGAATAAAGTCATTTGGAAACGCTTTTAGAATAGAAAGAATAATTTCAACACTTCAACCACGAAACTTGAAATAATACAAAGAGAAGCTGTTTCAGAGGATTATTGTACTGATGTTACGGTATACAACGTTTTGCGCCTTAACAGGTGCAGAAAATGAGACAGGAAAAACTATGCACTTGTTAGGAATGATTGAAAAACCGGAATAAAAAGTAATACTGTTGTTGGATGTGCCAGTCCTTTAGTAGAACCTTATGTTACTGATACGAAACTCTTAATTAGAAACACTGTACCCGTGTACCGTATATAAAAGATGGTACTCTGTAAGCTGCTTCATTAATTTCGTCCTGGAACACAAAGAACGCGTAATCAGATTATGTCTGAGTGTTTCCTGACAAGAAGGCGCCTTTGCTCCCTCGTGGCCATGTTCCCGTGAGTTTACTGCAAGTCAGTGATTTATTTTCGCGAGCTTGTAGCTGTGATTAACGACCCTGCGGTCTCTTGCGTAATCCCGTGGGCGATATTAAGGGAGCCCGGAGGTAAAGGGACTTTGCGGAGGCCATCAGCAGCAAGCGAGTTACAGCCACGTGAAGATGTTTTTCATGTAGATGTAGTTAGGTGAAGAGTGCTAAGATTCCTCGCAAAAATCGAGGAATGAGTGGGGGGGGGGGGGGGGGGGGTGGCGGCTGTAGAACACATATCACCCAGTAAAATGCTCCCTGTGTCAGCCTGACCATACCTACTCACAACAACATATCGACACGATTCGTTAGTCCATGGGTAGTGCTGGCAACCAGGTCACAGTAGTTTAGCAGCTGTATGTAGGCAACTACGAGAAATAGGATTCTTCTGTTTCAGAATGCAAGATACTGACCGGGTATGACAGGGTTTTTCACTGTTCACTGTGCAGGCATTTTCACAGAAAAAAGGTAGTTGGAGTAATTAACCGAATAAATCGTAATTACCCTGTCTCTCTGTAACGATCCACCAGAGAATATGGGTCCTCCATACCAAAATACTGCACTTGGAAAATATCCCTGAAGAACCTCTCGAAAATTTGTCAGCGGAGTTCTGGTTCACTTGGTATACACGATGTTGTGCGTATAAGGTGCAGATATTGTCAGTATTGGTATCTTAATGTGTCCCTACTGTCGTGTGTTACTTAATTTTTCTCCGAATCTAACAGTCTCCCGCGAACACCTTACGTAATTTACTATCTGATATTTTCTGCACTGTCATAACTGTACCTCTACGTGGACTACGCCTGCCAGTATAGACAAACCGTTTTGCATCAACTTATCCACACTTCAAGATCTGACCTGCTGCCCAGGGGAAAATAAGTATTAATGGTCTGCTATTGGCACATGTACTTGGAGGTAGTAGCCAACATGAAAACATACTATTCCTGATAGCTGTAATCAGTAATCCGCCAATGAAGTAAATACTGGTTGTTGTTCTCAATCATCAATAAAAATATCTGCACTTATACCCCTACACCATGTATATTACTCCAATATACTCGAAATTTAGTACACAGAACTACATTGTCTGGCACTAACAACGGCTGTAACCCATTTGTGGCTTTGCATTGAACTGAACTTGGATGACAGAATATGGATACACCAAACCATGCAACCTAAACTCTGTTCCTCAATTGCAGTGTCTGCTGAGGGGTGGTCTGCCAGTCTCACAGCACCCATAATCAGATGTCTGCAATGTATGAGAGAGCGAGGGAACATACTGCTTACGACAACAGATGAACAATCTCTTTATCAACAAAGGTCAAGACAGCACGAGCTAGAACCTGTGCAGAACACTGTGGTCAGTAGATGTACAGACGGCAGGGCACACGTGGGAAGGGCAGTAGTGGTTGGGTTATGGGCTGGCGCTGTAGGAGAAATGCCGAACACTGGAGGGCAGATGCTGTTCTAAACTGTGAAGCCTACACTCACTTTTTGTTGTTGTAAATATTAAGTGGAGCATCTCCACACCCACATCTGCTTGGTGGCCATTCGAAAAAATCTGTCACCTCTGCTTTGGTTAGTATCTAAAAAAATTCCGCAAAAATGCAGCGGTTTATTGTTAACCATTTGCAACTTTCGGAAAAGCGATATTTGAGTAAGACTTACACATTTTTCTTGCTGTTATATTAAACTCTTCTTTTGCCAAATCACAGCGGAGTTTACACAGTCCCTCCTAAGTAACATGTTGTGCAGACACAGTTGCGAGATAATTCTGAAACAGTGAGTTATTCAGTTTATTGAGCCAGGAACTGAGGAAAAGTAAGACCAGTAGCTTATAAAAGAAGCTCATTCTTGGTACAAAATAAACGTGTAATGACTTCACTCATGTTGTTCCAAAACCCATAGCATTCCTCGTTTGACCAGCTGTCGATGGCCCTTAAAAATTACATTGTTTCAATGAAAAAATCTGTAGTTAGAGGACTAACACCGCAGAGAATGAAGTTTTGCATAATAATCGTATGGAAAAATACTCTATTCTTTCCGTGCTACCATTTGCCAAAATCTCACTGTGATATCTCAAACCGTGTATGAAATATGAGGAATGTTGTGGATGTTTCACTCTGGCATATCCACTGTCTTAACAACATATATGTTGTGGCGTAACAAGCTAGTTACGCCACACTGAGAAGGGAGCCGAAAGGCACGCGTACACACACGCCGACTGGCGTCAAGTCTGGAACAGGATACGTTATGACTGCTATCAAGAAAATACGTAGCTTTGGAATATACTTAACTTTATTCTTTGTTGGTTTACAACGTTCTTCTTGAGACATTTATACGATAACTCTCAAACTAGGTAAGGCTAATGGCGCCTTGCTAGGTCGTAGCCATGGACTTAGCAGAAGGCTATTCTAACTGTCTCTCGGCAAATGAGAGGAAGGCTTCGTCCGTATTGTCGCTAGCAATGTCGTCCGTACAACTGGGGCGAGTGCTCGTCCGTATCTCGAGACCTGCCTTGTGGTGGCGCTCGGTCTGCGATCACACAGTGGCGACACGCAGGTCCGACATGTACTAAATGGACCGCGGCCGATTTAAGCTACCACCTAGCAAGTGTGGTGTCTGGCGGTGACACCACAATATAGTCTATCTGAAACCCCCAGTGTCGCCAGGCCTCTTCCACGTATATGACCTCCTTTCATGATTCTTAAACCAAGTGTTAGATATGTTAAAGTTATGCTCTGTGCAAAATTCTGCTAGGCGGCTTCCCCTTTCATTCCTTACCCTCAGTCCATATTCACCTACTACTTTTCCTTCTCCTCCTTTTCCTACAGTCGCATTCCATTCCTCCATCACTACTAGATTTTCGTCTCACTTCACTATTAGAATAATTTCTTTTATCGCATCATACATTTCTTCAATTTCTTCATCTGCGGAGCTACCTGGCATACAAACTTGTACTACTGTGGTAGGTGTGGGATTCGTTCACTATGCTGTTCGTAATAGCTTATCCGCGTTCCTATTTCTTTATTCACTGTTAAACCCACTCCTGCATTACCGTTATTTGACTTCGTATTATAACCCTATAACCCTGTATTCACTTCACGAGAAGTCTTGTTCCTCCTGCCACCGAACTTCACTAATTCCCATTATATCTAATTTTAACCTATCCATTTCCCTTTTAAAGTTCTAGGGGACTGATGACTTCAGAGGGTAAGTCCCATAGTGTTCAGAGCCATTTGAACCATTTTTAAATTTTGTAACCTATCTGTCCGATTAAGGGATCTGACATTCCACGCTCCGATCCGTAGAACGCCAGTTTTGTTTCTCCTGATAACGACATACTCCTGAGTAGTCCCCGACGAGAAATCCGAATGGGGGACTATTTTACCTCCGGAACATTTTACCCAAGTGGACGCCATCATCATTTAACGATACAGTAAAGCTGCATGCCATCGGGAAAAATTACGGCTGTAGTTTTCCCTTGCTTTCAGCAGTTCGCAGTACCATCACAGTAAGTCAGTTTTGGTTAGTGTTACAAAGTCAGATCAGTCAGTCATCCAGACTGTTGCCCGTGCAGCTACTGAGAAGGCTGCTGCCCCTCTTCAGGATCCACGCGTTTGTCTGGCCTCTCAACAGATATCCCTCCGTTGTTGTTGCACCCACGGTACGGCTGTCTGTATCGCTGAGGCACTCAAGCCTCCCCACAACGGCAACGTCCATGGTTCATGGGGAGGATAAGGCTATAAGTAAAGAAAAAAAACGAGTTTTTTACCGAAGATTTTCTGCAAAATCGTTTGAGAAAGATTGTAGGGCGTGCGATTCTGTTATCGCCCAAAGGTGGCAAACACTGTCGGATTCCCCTTCCGAACAAACGAATGAATTCGCCCAGTGCTCTGGACGAAAATTGGCCACAGCACATCGGCCACCGTATCTTAAACGGACGCTAAATGTGGTGTTATCTTGTTGAAAGATACCATCACGGGAAACTCGAAAGATACGCCACAGAAACCGGCCTTATCACGTTATAAATGTTATTTCTGATGTGCAGTTTACATGATATGCCAATCAGAGATGCCCATTTGTCCACCAATTGGTACCTCATACCATTATGCCAGATACTCGGCAAATACAATATAACAATGACAAATGCAGTGTGATACACATGCAGATATGTCCGTCCTTACTTGTCTGGAACGGCGACCTGCCGCCACTCACGTGTGTAGTGTTGTCTTAGGGTACATCATTACAGGCGTGCCTCTCTGCTACCGCATCAAGGGAAGCCGCTACGAAGGTCGCCGTTTTGGTAGTCTGTGCTGCTACAGACATTATGTCCAATGGTTACATGTGTTCTATTAAAAAACAGGTCCGAACACTGTTGCAAAAGCAGCGAAAAATGCATGCCAGATTTAAAAGAGTGCAAAATCCTCAATATTATTGATGTTTTAGAGAACCTGGAAATGTAGCGCGAACTTTAGTATGAGATGCTTCTAATAATTCACACAACAAAACTGTCTCTAAATCCGGCAGTAAATCCAATGCGATTATCGTTGTATGTAAACCCTTAGTTCCCAGACCATTTTTTGGCCACACACTGTCCCAGGTGGAGTCTGAAGGACTGCTATATTTAATTAGCCATAAAAATTGCATTCAGCAATTTCATTGAGAACATTCAGCTTCTTATGTTAAAGGTTACTTTAATATCACACAAGAGATATATTCAAATAAATTTTAAAGTTTATTTTTACCAAAAAAAAAGCATTTAAATAGGAAACAGCACCAAATGAACGTAATATTATACGATAATGGCATGGAAACTCAGATACCCTGCATTCTGAATTTTACTTTTTGTTATATTTTTATTGCTTATTATGCATGTAATAATAACAAAAATAACTCCCATAAAATGGTCAAGAAAATGAAAATTATACTAGTACCTTTTAGCTTTTTGGTTCCCTTCTTTGAGATTTTCTTTACACCAGCTGCAAATTATTGTAGAACGAAATTAGAATTATATTAATATCGTCATCTGTTCACGAGCGTTGATATATATCCACGGGGACAGGTGAAAATGTGTGCCCCAACCGGGACCCGAATCCGGGATCTCCTGATGAAGGTTTCTCGGGTCTCCATCCGGGTGGTAGCGTTGATATCTCGCGACGTTTCGGGAAGTGTCATACTACCCATCTTCTGGCCAGAAGATGGGTAGTATGACACTTCCCGAAACGTCGCGATATATCAACGCTACCACCCGGCTGGAGACCCGAGAAACCTTCATCAATAGTTTACGCCGGGAAAGCCTACAGTCACATATACGACACCTCTACCGGGATCTCCTGCTTACATGGCAGACGCTCTATCCATCTGAGCCACCGAGGGCACAGAGGATAGTGCGGACTGCAGGGACTATCTCGCGGACGCCTCCCGCGAGACTCACATTCTCACCTTGTGTGTCCACGCACTATATTCGTTGTGTCCTAACTCTTACGGGACTTGGTAAGAATGTCTTCAACGAATAATGAGTGTGTTGGGGTGGGACACTACGAATGTAGTGTGTGGACATACAAGGTGGGAATGTGAGTCTTGCGGGAGGCTGCGCGAGATAGTCCCTGCAGTCGCACACTCCTCTGTGCCCTGGGTGGCTCAGATGGATAGAACGTCTGCCATGTAAGAAGGAGATCCCGGGTTCGAGTCCCGATCGGGACACACATTTTCACCTGTCCCCGTTGATATATATCAACGCCCGTGAGCAGCTGACGGTATTGATATAATTCTGATTTTGTTCTAGACAGCTGCAGGTTATCAGTGATGTCTGTTCTTACGGACATGTCCGAAAGAACAGACACCATATCCATATAAGTATATTATTGCAGAAAGTTCAAGTTGGCTTGGCTTCTTGCAACAATGGCAAATATAAGGCATTTTCTTCTTCTTTTTTGGTCACAGGTGGAGCATGTTTTGCGTTTTTCCAGTCGTTCTACAACGACTTCTACTCCGGTTCAGCTACACCCAAAACACAGTGAATCAATGCACGAAGTTCATGCGGTATGTGGCAGTTACTAGCTCGCTTTATTATCTGTAGTGTCACCAACGAATTCGCAAGCTTCTTCAAAAACTTAAAGCGGCTCACCTGAGCATTGTCTCTGCAGGAATTGTCAAGGACAAACGCATTCACCCCACTCACGTTCAACATACGGAAAAACATCTCTATTAGCCGTCGTTAGAAGAGGCTTCGACAACCAGCGATAATTTTTTGGACCAAATATATTTCTACCAGAAGCTTTTGATAAAGATTCAGTCTCTACACTTCTATCTTCATCACTTGTGTCATCCAAGTATTTCACAGCTGGCAAAACAAATACATCTTCACTTCTGCACTGTTCCTATTCCGAATAACGTTCGTTTTCAATTTCGTTGGCACTATCTGATCCAACATTACTTCCTAAATTGTTCTGAAATCAATGTACAACAGTTTTCTCAATGTCAGGGACCTTAACATGAACAGTAGGTGAACATCTGGCTGCTGAATCCGTGATGCGAAGTGCCAGGTGAGGTCTCAGAGACCGACAGCATGAAAGAAACAGTAATACTACCGATCCTCGTCACATTCAAGAGGCTACTGACGAAGGAAGCCGAGGCAGCTTCAGGAAAAAACAATTAGACATGGCTGTAAACTCCTACCCCGCCCCTATGCATTAACAACACGGTAACAATAGACGCTAGTGGTCTGTGAGACGGCACATGCTACTCTAAGGGTTGTACACCAGTGGCAGAACACAAATACACACGTCAAAAAAGTTTTGCGTCACTTCGGCTCCGAGAGTTCCGGAACCTGTACAGAAAATTGGAATAGAGGTAACATAAATATCATTTCCGCCCTTTTTATTGCTCATGAAAGCCACACATTGCATGTTGTAGCACCATACAGTGAGACCTTCAGAGGTGGTGGTCCAAATTGCTGTACATACCGGTACCTCTAATACACAGTAGCACATCCTCTTTCACTGATACATGCCTGTATTCGTCATGGCATATTATCCACCAGTTCATCAAGGCACTGTTCGTCCAGATTGTCCCACTCGTCAACAGCGATTCGGCATAGATCCCTCAGAGTGGTTGGTGGGTCAGGTCGTCCGTAAACAGCCTTTTTCAATCTATCCCAGGCATGTTCGATAGGGTTCATGTCTGGAGAACATGCTGGCCACTCTAGTCGAACGATGCAGTTGTCCTGAAGGAATTAATTCACAAGATGTGCACGATGGGGGCGTGAATTGTCGTCCATGAAGATGAATGCCCCACCAATATGCTGCCAATAGGGTGACACTATCGGTCGGAGAATGGCATTCGCGTATCGTACAGCCGTTACGGTGCCTTCCATGACCACCAGCGGCGTACGTCGGCCCCATATAATGCCACCCCAAAACATCAGGGAACCTCCACGTTGCTGCACTCGCTGGACAGTGTGTCTAAGACGTTCAGCCTGACCACGTAGCCTCCAAACACGTCTCCGACGATTGTCCGGTTGAAGGCATATGCAACACTCATCAGTGAAGAGAATGTGATGCCATTCCTGAGCGGTCCATTCGGCATGTTGTTGGGCCCACCTGTACCGTGCTGCATGGTGTCGTGGTTGCAAAGATGGACCTCGCCGTGGACGTCGAGAGTGAAGTTTCGCATCATGCAGCCTATTGCGCACAGTTTCACTCGTAACACGACGTTCTGTGGCTGCACAAAAAGCATTAAAACATGGTGGCGTTGTTGTCAGGGTTCCTCAGAGGCATAATCCGTAAGTAGCGGTCATCCACTGCTGTAGTAGCCCTTGGGCGGCCTGAGCGGGCATGCCATGGACAGTTCCTGTCTCTCTGTGTCTCCTCCATGTCCGAACAACATCAATTTGGTTCACTCCGAGACGCCTAGACACTTTCCTTGTTGAGAGCCCTTCCTGGCAGAAAGTAACGATACGGACGCGATCCAATCGCGGTATTGACCGTCTAGGCATGGTTGACCTACAGATAACACGAGCCGTGTACCTCCTTCGTGGTGGAATGACTGGATCTGATCGGTTGTTGGACCCGCTCCATCTAATTGGTGCTGCTCATCCATGGTTGTTTACATCTATGGGCGGGTTTAGTGACATCTCTGAATAGTCAGAGGGACTGTGTCTGACACAATATGCACAGTCAACGTCTATCTTCAGGAGTTCTGGAAACTGGGTGATGCAAAACTTTTTTTGATGCGTGTAGTAACTCTACTGAGCGACAACAGTGGTGATGTCACTGATGAACTGATGACAATGCCACTACAGCAGAGTTACTAAACACAGTTTTCTAAAATTTCTTCACCAAAGAAGACGAAGTAAATATTCTAGAATTCGAATCTAAAACAACTGCCAAGTCGAGTAACTTAGAGGAAGATATCCTCGGTATAGCGAAGTAGATTAAATCACTTAATAAAGGCAATGCCTCCAGTCCAGATTGTATAGCAGTCATGTTCCTTTCAGAGTACGCTGATACAATAGCTCCATATTTATCAATCACATACAATCGCTCACTCGGACAAAGAACCATACCCAAAGACAGGAAAGTTGCGAAAGGATCACCAATGCCCAAGAAAGGAAATAGGTTTACTTTGCTGAATTACTCACCTTAATAACTAACGGCGATTTGCAGTAGGATTTTGGAAGTATGCTGTTTTCGAACATTCTGAATTACCTCGAAGAAAACGATTTATTGACAAATAGCCAACACGGAGACAGAAAATATCATTCTTGTGGAACACACCTACCTCTTTACTCTCAAGAAGTAATGAGTGCTACCGACAGGATATGTCAAATTATTTCCATATTTTTAGATTTCCTGAAGGCTTTTGACACCGTTCCTCACAAGGGACTTCTAATCAGATTGCTTGCCTATGGAACATCTTCTCAGCTGTGCGACTGGATTCGTAATTTCCTATCGGAAACGTCAGAGTCCGTGGCATTTGATGGAAAGTCAACGAGTAAAACAGAAGTAATTTCTGGTGTTCCCCAAGGAAGTGTTGTACACCCCCTTCCGTTTCTGATCTACATAAACGACACAGGAGACAATCTGATCAGCCCACTTACATTGTTTGCAGATGATGCTCTCATTTACGGACTTGCAAAGTCATCAGATGATCAAAATCATTTGCAAAATGGTTTATACAAGATATCTGTATTGTGCAAGATGAGGTAATTCACTCTAAGTAATGATAAGTGTGAAGTCATCCACTTGAGTACTGAAAGAAATCCGCTGAATTTCGGTTACACGATAACTCATTCAAATTCAAAGGCTGTAAATGCAACTAAATACTTAAGGATTACAATTACGAATAATTTAAACTGGAACGATCACATGTTCTGGGGAAATCAATCCAAAGACTGCTATTTACTGGCAAAATATTTAGAAAGTGCAACACGTCTGCAAAACAGACTGCTTACACCACACTTGTCTGCCGTCTTAAAGAGTGTTACTGTGCGCTGTGGGATCCCCATCAGATGGGACTGTCAGAGAACACTGCAAAAGTCCAAAGAAGAGCAGCTCGTTTTGTATTATCGTGAAACAATGGAGAGTGTGTCACAAATATGATGATATGATGCCCGAACTGAGTTTGAGAGATAAAGGGACCAAAACTACTGGGCCATCAGTCTCTCCCGAACTGGGGTGGCAATCATTTTACAAAGGCAGAATATTCTTAAAAATTTCAGTCACCAAATTTTTCCTCCGATTGAGAAAATATTTTGTTGGTGCCCACCTGCACAGGAGAAACCATCATTGTAATAAAATATGAGGAAACAGAGCTCACACGGAAAGATTTAAGTGCTCGTTTTTTCCAGAGCGCCGTTCGAGAGTGGCGCTGTGGAGAAATGGCTTGAAGGTGGTTCAAAGAACCCTTTTCGAAGAGCTTCATTGTGAATTGAAGAGTAAACATGTAGATGTAGATGTACTGCGAGCAAGCCCATTTCCCGACTCAAAGTGCGTGACGCTCTCGATAATCCGCAACAAGCATTCAAATGTGATCTCTGAATGAGAAAACCTCAATGTAATCTTCCTTCGTATACAGTGTGGCGAAGACGTTACTCCCACCTAGCACATCTGAATTGAAGTGTCAGTTATATGGTTATCAAAGCATGTAGAACACTTCATTTGACATTTTTTTCATGCTGCCATCATGGTGTTGCGATTTTAATGACAGCAGTTACACATTCTGAGTGAACTGATCCTCAAATATTTGGGAAAAGGCAGCCAAAGGTGATCACATTTTGTTTGAAACAAAGTATTTTATACTCCGAGCATCTGCAACTTTTGAGAGGAATGATCGTAAGAAGAATTCCGCTAACAGCTGTTAAATTGCTTTATGGAAACACAACCGGTTTGGTGACCTAAAACCAGGTATACCTATCATCTGTTACGTTGTTACGACTTTAGGTCGTGAAACCGATTGTATTTCAATAAGAAAATAATTTTACTAGGAGATAGGAGAATTTGTCTTTTACAGCACAAATACACTATATCAGATAGTTCCGAATTGTAGCTAAGCTATTAATCCATATGGCAGATGAAGTACAGAAGCTCAGCTTGGCGCAGCTATTAATTTGTTTTCATTGACTGTTCCAACGGTTCGTGGTCGAATATTTTAAACATTTTGATTGGAAAAAATGCGACACTGGAGTAATTTTCCACAGTATTTATTATTTTACAAACCGATTTTCGTGTGTTAGCCAATCGTCGGGTACAAAGATAAATTTACATTGACGCGCCAAAGAAACTGGCTAGGCATGCGTATTCAAATACAGATACGTAAAGAGGCAGAATATGGCGCTGCGGTCGGCAACGCCTATCTAAGACAACAGGTGTTTGGCGCAGTTGTTATATCGGCTACTGCTGCTACAATGGCAGGTTATCAAGATTTAAGTAAGTTCGAACTTGGTGTTGTACTCGTTGCACGAGCGATGGAACGCAGCATCTCCGAGGTAACGATGAAATGGGGATTTTCCCGTACGACCATTTCACGAGCGTACCGTGAAATTCAGGAATCTGGTAAAATATCAAATCCCCGACATGCATGTGAACAGGGGCCTGTTCAAGCTGGAAGAATCTCTGTAATGATGTGGGGGCGTGTGCGGTTGGTGTGATATGGGACCTCTGAAACGTCTAGACACGACTCTGACAGGTGAGACGTACGTAAGCACCGTGTCTGATCACCTGCATCCATTCATGTTCATTGTGCATTCCGACGGACTTGGGCAATTCGTGCTGGACAATGCGACACCCCACACGTCCAGAATTGTTACAGAGTGGGTCCAGGAACACTCTTATGAGTTTAAACACTTCCGCTGGCCTTCAGTGTCCTCAGGCATGAACATTATTGAGTATATCTGTGACGTCTTGCAACGTGCTGTTCAGAAGAGATCTCCATCCCCTCGTACTCTTACGGATTTACGGACAGCCCTGCAGAATTCACGGTATCGATTCCCTCCAGCACTACAAAATGGTGAAATGTGTGTGAATTCCTAAGGGCCCAAACGGGATGGGTCGCGCAATCCGTGACATGGCGCCTCTAACCGCGCGGCCACTCCGCGCGGCCCTCCAGCACTACATCAGACATTAGTCGAGCACATGCCATGTCGTGTTGCTGCACTTCTGCGTGCTCGCAGGGGCCCTGCACGATATTAGGCGGGTGCAGCAGTTTCTTTGGTTCTCAGTGTATGCCGCTGTGGAATTTTTGCAGAGCCAAATATTTTAAAACAGTACTTTTACAGACTGTCTCTGTTTCAAACCATGACGATTGTTAATGTTTGATTCAGAACTTAAACGAGAGGCATTATTCCATCAAAAACGCGATTAACAATATTTAGGTTTCATAAAATATATGACAAATTAAATAATGAACTGCATGACAAATTACAACAATTGTTCGCAGAGGAAAAATAAATTGAAGAATATGCATTGTGTCCCAGAAATGTTGCGACAATCTTCGAGAGGCTGTAGAGGTTGTCTTAAGGAACAAATCGAGGATAGGAACCCGTGTGCAACGACGCTACTGGGCGTCTAAGTTACAGACACCAGCGCCTGCCAGTAGGCTACCCCTTCGGCAGCAAACGTTACTTTGTATGCCTACGGACAGTAGGCAGCACGCCTCGCAATGTTGTTTGTTATTCAATGATCGCGACTGATTGCCAAGATCGCCAGTGGAGAATATGGAGCTAGTTGCTGCGTAGAAAGGCATTGTCTGCTATGAATGCGATACCTTGCTGTCTTAGTGGATGACGTTTCTGGACACAGGTTTCCATCAGCAGTTTGTTTTTCTGCTGGAACCCTCTAAAATCTCCAATGTTCGTCAGTATGCAGGAGAAAAATAGACTCCAGATGGAAACCCTTGTCCGAAACCGTCATCCACCAAGACAACAGAGCATCACATTGATAGGAGACAAGGCCTTTATACGCAGCAGCTAGCTCCATCTTCTTCACCGGCAGTCGTGGCAATCAGTCACGATCACTCAATAACAAACTACTTTGCGAGACGTTTCGCCATTCGTCTGCCAGTGCACAAAGTGACGTTTGCTGCCGAAGAGGTGGGCTAGTTACGGACGCCGGCGCCTATAACTTCGACGGTATGTAGCATCGTTGGGTGACGTTTCTGGACACGGGTTCCTGCTCTCATTTGTTCTTCAAGACACCCTGCACACCCCTCGGAGTTTGTAGCAACATTTCTTGGACGCCCTGTATAGTAAAATTTGGTGACAACTTCCAAGGTCGTGACTGAACGAGATAATCGTACCCTTAAAACGTTCTATATTACAAACTGGTACAATATAACAAGTGGGACTACTCAGGTAAATGAAACAGCTGTAATCACAAAAAGCAAAATTTTAAAAGTGCAAATGAAACTACAGTAACTGAAAGAAAGATCATTTGGTACTGTTGTTGTTGTGGTCTTCAGTCCTGAGACTGGTTTGATGCAGCTCTCCATGCTACTCTATCCCGTGCAAGCTTTTTCATCTCCCAGTACCTACTGCAACCTACATCCTTCTGAATCTGCTTAGTGTATTCATCTCTTGGTCTCCCTCTACGATTTTTACCCTCCACGCTGCCCTCCAATACTAAATTGGTGATCCCTTGATGCCTCAGAACATGTCCTACCAACCGATCCCTTCTTCTGGTCAAATTGTGCCACAAACTTCTCTTCTCCCCAATCCTATTCAATACTTCCTCATTAGTTATGTGATCTACCCATCTAATCTTCAGCATTCTTCTGTAGCACCACATTTCGAAAGCTTCTATTCTCTTCTTGTCCAAACTATTTATCGTCCATGTTTCACTTCCATACATGGCTACACTCCATACAAATACTTTCAGAAACGACTTCCTGACACTTAAATCAATACTGGATGTTAACAAATTTCTCTTCTTCAAAAACGCTTTCCTTGCCATTGCCAGCCTACATTTTATATCCTCTCTACTTCGACCATCATCAGTTATTTTGCTCCCCAAATAGCAAAACTCCTTTACTACTTTAAGTGCCTCATTTCCTAATCTAATTCCCTCAGCATCACCCGACTTAGTTAGACTACATTCCATTATCCTTGTTTTGCTTTTGTTGATGTTCATCTTATATCCTCCTTTCAAGACACTGTCCATTCCATTCAACTGCTCTTCCAAGTCCTTTGCTGTCTCTGACAGAATTACAATGTCATCGGCGAACCTCAAAGTTTTTATTTCTTCTCCATGAATTTTAATACCTACTCCGAATTTTTCTTTTGTTTCCTTTACAGCTTGCTCAATATACAGATTGAACAACATCGGGGAGAGGCTACAACCCTGTCTTACTCCCTTCCCAACCACTGCTTCCCTTTCATGTCCCTCGACTCTTATAACTGCCGTCTGGTTTCCGTACAAATTGTAAATAGCCTTTCGCTCCCTGTATTTTACCCTTGCCACCTTTAGAATGTGAAAGAGAGTATTCCAGTCAACATTGTCAAAAGCTTTCTCTAAGTCTACAAATGCTAGAAACGTAGGTTTGCCTTTCCTTAATCTTTCTTCTAAGATAAGTCGTAAGGTCAGTATTGCCTCACGTGTTCCAGTGTTTCTACGGAATCCAAACTGATCTTCCCCGAGGTTGGCTTCTACTAGTTTTTCCATTCGTCTGTAAACAATTCGTGTTAGTATTTTGCAGCTGTGACTTATTAAGCTGATAGTTCGGTAATTTTCACATCTGTCAACACCTGCTTTCTTTGGGATTGGAATTATAATATTCTTCTTGAAGTCTGAGGGTATTTCGCCTGTTTCATACATCTTGCTCACCAGATGGTAGAGTTTTGTCAGGACTGGCTCTCCCACGGCCGTCAGTAGTTCCAATGGAATATTGTCTACTCCGGGGGCCTTGTTTCGACTCAGGTCTTTCAGTGCTCTGTCAAACTCTTCACGCAGTATCATATCTCCCATTTCATCTTCATCTACATCCTCTTCCATTTCCATAATATTGTCCTCATAATATTGTCATCGCCCTTGTATAGACCCTCTATATACTCCTTCCACCTTTCTGCTTTCCCTTCTTTGCTTAGAACTGGGTTTCGATCTGAGCTCTTGATATTCATACAAGTTGTTCTCTTATCTCCAAAGGTCTCTTTAATTTTCCTGTAGGCGGTATCTATCTTACCCCTAGTGAGATAGGCCTCTACATCCTTACATTTGTCCTCTAGCCATCCCTGCTTAGCCATTTTGCACTTCCTGTCGATCTCATTTTTGAGACGTTTGTATTCCTTTTTGCCTGTTTCACTTACCGCATTTTTATATTTTCTCCTTTCATCAATTAAATTCAATATTTCTTCTGTTACCCAAGGATTTCTACTAGCCCTCGTCTTTTTACCTACTTGATCCTCTGCTGCCTTCACTACTTCATCCCTCAAAGCTACCCATTCTTCTTCTACTGTATTTATTTCCCCCATTCCTGTCAATTGCTCCCTTATGCTCTCCCTGAATCTCTGTACAACCTCTGGTTCTTTTATTTTATCCAGGTCCCATCTCCTTAAATTCCCACCTTTTTGCAGTTTCTTCAGTTTTAATCTACAGGTCATAACCAATAGATTGTGGTCAGAGTCCACATCTGCCCCTTGAAATGTCTTACAATTTAAAACCTGGTTCCTAAATCTCTGTCTTACCATTATATAATCTATCTGAAACCTTTTAGTATCTCCAGGGTTCTTCCATGTATACAACCTTCTTTCATGATTCTTAAACCAAGTGTTAGTTATGATTATGTTGTGCTCTGTGCAAAATTCGACCAGGCGGCTTCCTCTTTCATTTCTGTCCCCCAATCCATATTCACCTACTATGTTTCCTTCTCTTCCTTTTCCTACACTCGAATTCCAGTCACCCATGACTATTAAATTTTCGTCTCCCTTCACAATCTGAATAATTTCTTTTATTTCATCATACATTTCTTCAATTTCTTCGTCATCTGCAGAGCTAGTTGGCATATAAACTTCTACTACTGTAGTAGGCGTGGGCTTCGTATCTATCTTGGCCACAATAATGCGTTCACTATGCTGTTTGTAGTAGCTTACCCGCATTCCTATTTTCCTATTCATTATTAAACCTACTCCTGCATTACCCCTATTTGATTTTGTGTTTATAACCCTGTAGTCACCTGACCAGAAGTCTTGTTCCTCCTGCCACCGAACTTCACTAATTCCCACTATATCTAACTTCAACCTATCCATTTCCCTTTTTTAATTTTCTAACCTACCTGCCCGATTAAGGGATCTAACATTCCACGCTCCGATCCGTAGAACGCCAGTTTTCTTTCTCCTGATAACGACATCCTCTTGAGTAGTCCCCGCCCGGAGATCCGAATGGGGGACTATTTTACCTCCGGAATATTTTACCCAAGAGGACGCCATCATTATGTAATCATACAGTAAAGCTGCATGCCCTCGGGAAAAATTACGGCTGTAGTTTCCCCTTGCTTTCAGCCGTTCGCAGTACCAGCACAGCAAGGCCGTTTTGGTTATTGTTACAAGGCCAGATCAGTCAATCATCCAGACTGTTGCCCTTGCAACTACTGAAAAGGCTGCTGCCCCTCTTCAGGAACCACACGTTTGTCTGGCCTCTCAACAGATACCCCTCCGTTGTGGTTGCACCTACGGTACGGCTATCTGTATCGCTGAGGCACGCAAGCCTCCCCACCAACGGCAAGGTCCATGGTTCATGGGGGGGGGGGGGGCATTTGGTACTAAGTTAATTAATTTTAATTGAATCAACTATGGGTTCTCGGTGAGACATAGTGCATTAACTAAAGAAATGCTGTTTTTTTTGCCTTGTTTCACAAATTTTATTATGGTTACTGCACAACCTAGGTTTCGGGTTATAAGCCCATTTTCAAGTCCATTACTTATTGCAAAGATAATAATGCAAAGATAAACATGATGATAAGGCAAAGATGGTATCGATCCTTCGCTTAATGTAGAATTGACCAATGACCATTTATGACAAATTACAAACGGAATTACACAATTCAGCAATGTATATTTAATTTATTAATTGTCATTATATCGAGTTAGTTCATCTTCCTTTTTTGTAGATGTCATGTAAAAGTTCATGTTGCACCTTGTAACTGTGACCTTCTTTAAGCAGTTGGTCTGCCAAAGTAGAGTCTTCTTGTCTAAACCTCCAACTTGTACAGTCTTTTTGTTTTGAGCTGGTGGATACTGCCCTGTCACGTAGGCCTGTAAAAAATTTTCCACATTTGCAAGTGATTTTGTATATTCCACTATTTTCCAAAGCCGAAGTCGTTTTTTTTTCTATTGGGGAAAAAGCGTCTAATGGTGGTTTGCACATGAAATAATGTTTTACATTTCCTTATTCAAACTGCCTGGTCACATTCGGAGAGTATGGAACCCCGCATCGTTTATTAAGGTCTTGAGGTGGTGGGTTGAGCACAGGGTATAGAAGAGTGGAGACCTGTTTTTATTTTTTACGTATTATGGGGTCCACAAAGGCCATTGCTTGATGCTATTTGTTTGATAATATTTAATTCAGTTTTGAAGTTGTCATCATTCACGGGAATAGATATTAGGCGGTGGATCATTGAATGAAAGGCACCATGTTTGCGGGTGCTGGGTGCTGAGAACTGGCAAGTATAACGATGTCAGTGATGGTAAATTTCCTGTAAATTTCGAAAGTATGACTGGTCACTGATCTCTACGATTAGGTCAAAATAATTTATGGTATTATACACAAACTCATTTGTGAATTTGACACTGTTGCGCTTAGAACTTAGCTGCTTCAGGAGTGTTTGAATTTGTCTGGTAGTATCTGTGCATAAACATAGCAGATTATCAACATATACAGGGCGAACATTAATAAAACTGACAAACTGCAGGGACGGATGTCTGACTGGAAATGGAGGTTCAAAAAAATGGTTCAAATGGCTCTGAGCACTATGGGACCTAACATCTGTGGTCATCAGTCCCCTAGAACTTAGAACTACTTAAACCTAACTAACCTAAGGACATCACACACATCCATGCCCGAGGCAGAATTCGAACCTGCGACCGTAGCAGTCGCGCGGTTCCGGACTAGGCGCCTAGAACCGCTAGACCACCGCAGCCGGCGGAAACGGAGGAAAAACGGTCCTACGAGCATGTGTCCAGAGATGCATCGTTGCTGCAGCAGATGGCGCTGACGAATGACAGTTTCTCTGACCATGTGCCGTGTGTTCCCTATGTGATGTAGGCTGTGTGACAGACGCAGATTACTGTAAGCAACGTCGGCAGCTAGTGGTCTTGCGGTAGCGTTGTCGCTTCCCGCGCACAGAGTTCTGGGTTCAATTCCCGGCAGGGTCAGGGATTTTCCCTGCCTCGAGAGGACTGGGTGTTGTTGTGTCGTCTTCATCATCATCATTCATCCCCATTACGATCGGAGGACGGCAATGGCAAACCAACTCCGCTAGGACCTTCCCTAGTAGGCGGTGCAGGTCTCCCGCATCGTCCCCTACGCTCCTCAGAGTATGGGACCTCACCATCATAACTGTAAGCAGCAGAATGTTCGGGTATTAATGCCGGGAACAAGCCGAGATGGCGTTTGTGTACGGTCAAGCATATGGTAGAGGGCAAGAGGCAGCACAGCTATACAAAAACAAGTACCCTCAACAAACACCAACCACATCACACAACATTTGAACCCAATTTTGGGGGTTTGTGTGATCACGGGTCCTTTCAGACGGACGAACGTGCAGGGAAACGGCGAACTGTGCGTACACCAGATTTGGAGCACCGGCTTCTCCAGGACATTCAGACGAACCCTAGTACAAGCTCCAGGCAAGTGACCCGCCAACATGGTGTAAGCCAGAATACGGTTATGTTTATCCTGCATAGCAACCGCTACTACACAACCTGCAATCCCATGGAGGCCATTTTGAACATCTGTTACGACATGGATGCGATGCAACTGCATACTGTGTTCCAGGACGATTTGTTGTTGCACGCACACCATCCATTTCTGGACACATGTTCATAGGGCCTTTTCGCCTCCATTTCCTATCAGGAATCCGTCCATGCAGTTTATCGGTTATATTAATGTTCAAAAAAAAAATACAAACGAAATAGCACCGTCCGAACAGGCCTTGGAGCCCAACGGTACGGACCGGTTGCCGTGTCATCCTGAGCCCTTAGGCGTCAACGGATACGGATAAGTAGGGACATGTGATCAGCACACCGCGTTCCCGGCCATTGTCAGTTCTCGTGAGTGGTGGAGCTACTTCTCAGTCAGGCAGCTCCCCAAATGGCCTGACAAGGGCTGAGTGCAACCCCCTCGCCAGCTGCACTCGGCAGGCACACTCGGTGACCCAAACAAATATAAATTATGTGTCCTTTAGAAGTCAGATCTGGAAGCTCGAGAGTTCTGGAGAGATTTAATAAGAGTCTCTAACCGTTCTTTCCACCAACCTGACGTCTTCTAAAGTTGTGTCCCCATCGCAGAAGACAGCTAGTCCGTCGTGGGACTGCTATGCAGTCGACTTGAAACTGTGATTGTGCTTTTTATGGAATGCCACTTGCCAGGTTTGTCTCAGTATCTACAGAGGGCAAAAACTGTAGTACTGACAATGATAGTAGGCGACACTTCTCATTGATGTTTCCTTATATTTTAAATAATCACACATGTCACACTGTCATTTAGAACACTCAACATAGCTTTCTTAATAGTATGGTAACTTTTTTGACAACTTCCGGTATAGAGTATGACATGTCCGTCCCTCCAGAACAACCGAAACATAGTCACGCGTCCGTCCCTCCGGAACACCCGAAACAGAGTCACGTGTCCGGCTCTCCAGAACGTCCGAAACAGAGTGACGATAGCAGCCGAAGTACTTCGTCTCCCAGGCGCGCCAAAGCGACCCGAAGGTGTCCGAAGCACTTCAGTTGCAATATCATAACTCTTATGTTTCTCAAAACTAGTGAAATTTAATAAACAAAAATGGTAGACTCGTAGGGTAACCATGAAAGACTGTCATACTGAAAACTGGGTTAAATACAATGAATAGTATATAAATAGTTAATAAGAGACTCCGCCGTTGCCAGTCCCAAGCCCGGTTGAAAAGGGAGGAGGGGGAGGAGCAACACTTCGTAAAAAAACCTTGGTTCACCTGGTCTGGGTGATAGTACCTCGTGAGGGCCCCTTGCCAGGGATATCGTGAAGACCTCAAAGGCAGTGAAGACCGAGATGAAGACCATCGGTACAGCGGAACGGGCGGAAGAGGTAACTTTGCTTTTTGGGATACTATAAAAGGTATCGTCCAAGGTTATTTGGACAAAGGGCACGACGGTTCCACAGGTTAATGGCGGTAACCCTACTGCGTCTGTTCCACATGTTAATGGCGGCTAATCTATAAAACTCAGAAGTGAAACTCTGAGCTTAAGCAGATTGAAATCTCAATTTCAGTCAAAAACCCAGTCCAAAAAAATCAACATGGATACAGCACCTTCAAAGACAAACTACCCCAGTGTCTTAAATCCCACGGTTGAAAAACCGCAAGTGGTCTATTCGGATTCTGGGGAGACCACAGAAGTGTGCATGGAGGTAAATCGGAATGCCTCAAAACCCCATGATAACAAAATCAAACCAAAATCGAGAATTGGGCTAATGACATTTAACGTAAATTCTCTCTTAAATATGGGAAAACTAAAAAACATCCTGGGTAAATCCAGAGAATGTAAAATCAAAATTATCGCATTTCAGGAATCACGATATACAGATGATAATCCTTTTGGTTCAGAAGGATACAGGGTATACAAAAGAAAACCTGGAAAACGAGCCATGGCAAATTATCCACAATGTGGAACTGGATTTATAGTAGATACATCAATACTTGATTCAGTGGCAAATTGTCCACAATGTGGAACTGGATTTATAGTAGATACATCAATAATTGATTCAGTCACGACTTTCAAATCTTTCTCGTGTCGGCTCTCCACGATGACAATAAAATGAGCTAATAAGATAAACACTCTAATCAACGGACATGCACCAACTAACATCACTAGCAAAAACAAAGTAGAAGAAGTAGAAGAATTCTGGAACCATTTAGATAATAGTCTCCAAAATATCCCAAATAACCATGTCAAAATCCTTATGGGCGATTTCAATGCACAAATTGGTAAAGAAAAGAAATATCGATAGTGGGTAGGTAAATGGTCAGGACATGCACAGATTTCTCTGCCTCGTGATGACTGGGTGTTGTGTGATGTCCTTAGGTTAGTTAGGTTTAAGTAGTTCTAAGTTCTAGGGGACTGATGACCATAGATGTTAAGTCCCATAGTGCTCAGAGCCATTTGAACCGTTTGACACACACAGACCACCCGGAATGGCATGCGACTCATTCAAATCTGCAAAAACCACGACCTATTTTTCAAATCGACATTTTTCAAGAAAAGAGCCTCGAAAACCAAAACTTGAATCTCACTTAACCCATTACTAGGTGAATATTAGTTGGATCATGTAATGATCTCCTGCGTAAATACAGTAGGAATCATGAAACTTAAAGTCCTTAACGGACTAGACCTAGATTCCGACCATTACCCAACAAAATTCTCCATATATGTCTTTCCATGAAAAAGAAAATTCACCAAGAAATCTCCACACCGTAAATATGCTGTAGAAAAGGTAAATGGTAATGAACAATTTACAGTTACAGGAGACACACAAAATTTGAAACCACAAAACTGGCAACAACTGCAAGTAGGAATTTTAAAAACAGCTGAAACTGTAGCACCGCAAACAAGAACACGTAAACACCCATGGTGGACAGATGAGTGTGACCAACTGATAAATCTCAGACAACAGGCGTGGCAAAATTGGCTGTGCAACAAAATCAAAAGACCCTGGAAGATCTCAAAGATACCAGGAAAATAGTCACAAAAGCGATACGAACAGTCTGTAAAAACACGAAGACAAAAAATTGCTAGGCATAGAAGATGATTTCAAGAAAAACAATTCCCAAAATTTCTACAGAGTATTCAAACAAAAATTAACAAAGTACTCTCCTCCATCACACCAATTCAAAAATGAACATGAGGAAATTGCCCATACCAACACCGAAAACTGTGAAATACTGCCAAATACTTTTCTAAATTACTGAATTGTGGAAAGCCTGCAGAAAAATTTGAGTTCTGTCATACACAACGAAACCCAGACTCAAAGCCACCAAATTTACGGGAGTTTATAAAGATAATTTAGTCACTGAAAAACAACAAAGTATCAGAAGAAGACCAAATCATCGCAGAATTATGGAAAAATGCAGGAGAAAATCTTGTTGCAAAACTCAAAGAAATTATAGATGAAATGTGGAAAACTGAAAAAATCTACAGAGATTGGAAGACAGCAATCACACATCCTCTGTACAAAAAAGGAAGTAAAATAGACTCCCAACAACTATCGTGGAATCTCTTTATCATCTATAACATACAAAATCCTGTCTAAAGCCCTCCTAAACCGAGCAGATCTTCAGTTGGATTAAAAACTAGGCGAATACCAAGGTGGATTCAGAAAAGGTCGATCATGCGTAGAACAAATCCTTAACCTGAAAAACTCGATGACATATTTGCACAGTACTTCAAACAAAAGTTGTCATCACATTTGTCGACTTTAAAAAAGTATATGACACTATAGATCGAGAACCCCTTTTTGAAGTGTTAGCAGAATTTGGATTAGATCAAAAGACAACAAACATCATAAAATAAACACTCACGGAGACCAAATCCAAAGAAAAATTTATGGGAGAATGGAGCACAGAATTTGAAATAGTCACAGGAGTACGACAAGGGGATGGACTGTCCCCAGTGCTCTTCAATTATGCTCTTGAAAAAGTTGTTCGAGAATGGAGAAAAGCAGGTGCACCAGCACACAGACTGGGACCAAAACGTAAGGGCATAGAATTAGACTGTTTAGCATTTGCTGACGACATGGCACTGATCGTCCAAGACATTACCGATGCACAGAAACAGCTACAATTATTACAAGAGCAGGCAGTAAAAATAGGATTAGAAATTTCATTTGAAAAAACAAAATTTGTGACTGACATCAAAGATGCACCTTCTGATCTCAAAATTGGCAATAACTACACCTCTCGAGTAAAAGAATTTAAATATTTAGGTGAATAGATTGCAGATAATTGTAATGAAAATAAATCTGTCAGCTCAAGAGTCCAGAAAATGGAGACGGCGTTTCAGTTAACAAAAAACGTTTGCAACAAAAAGAGTCTCTCGTGGAACTGCAAAATACGACACGCACAAAATCCATACCTTTTTAAAGAACAAAATTACAGGGCCGAGCTGGTACAAACAGACGGAAAAAGACCTGAGAGAATTAGGGTCTCCAAATCTACATGACAGAAATGAAATCAGCAAAATCACAAACACACGGGGTTTTGAGGAAGAAGAGAGAAAAACTAACCGACATACGTGTTCTGCGCAATGAAAACTAGCCCATTCGTTGCGTATGAAAGAGCACTGGATGAATAGGAAGGCCAACAAATGTTGATTACGCGTGCTCCTAAGTGATCCATCTGCGAAGAAGAAGAAGAATAATTAATAAGAGAATTTAGACGTTTTGGCGCCTAGCACACGAATGTGCCGGCCAACCAGAAGCAAGTTCAGTACTAATGGCGTACTCTCTCCTGGGAATGTGTAACACCGAAAATGCAGGATGCATGGCACCTACTACCGATTTATGATTTTTATTAATTGTACGTAAATATTTGTATTTTAAATGCTTTCTTTTAATAAGTAAGGACACTGCTTCACTGTATGTGTACATTTAAGTAGAAGTCTGTTCACATTTCGTTGTATTTATCTGTGTTTTACTGTGAAACTTATAAGCTCTGGGAAAAATCCAAAGGAATTGTTATTTGTATTGATAAGCAACGATAATAGCAGTGCTTGTGCGTTGTAAAATCTTTGGGTAGGGAGTTGTTGCGCAGAGCGCGCGCAGAGAGCGAGAGACGGGTTCCAGCGCTTGTAGTGTGCGGAAGTGGGGTGTTAACGCTCTCGCAGTAGTGAGTACCATTTTCGGCGGCATCATGTACGCGCCGGCCAGATGTCTAGAGCAGGAGTACGGACAGTGGGCAGGCGGAAGAGGCTGTATTAATTACGATTGCCAGTTCCTATAACGAGCCGTGGCTCCACAATATGCTACCGTATTCAACAACAGCAGCAGTTCCAGCAACACAGTTTCGTCGGCGGCTCCGAGTTTCGTCGTATGCACAGCACTGAAGTAAGACTGTTCATTGGAAGAGAGTATTAACGGCTAACCCAGCAGCACAACTGAATGTGATTTGATTGATAAGATTTATTTAAATAATAATCAGTTAAACTCAGGGCAATTGTATCCTCATTGTCCCCCAGGCATTGTTACCAAGCAGGATCCTTGTTCCTTTTTTTTCCCTAATATGCTAACTGAGTGTCATAAGAAATAAATTGAATAGTTACAGCCAGTTTATTGATGAATAAATTCTTTTTAAGAATTTTAGCCTCAGTCTACTTTCAGTTAGCTGTTGTACAACAGAGGCTTCAGTATATGACTAAAGGAAAGCAATTTCATTTTTCAAGTTTGTGAATCAATCATTGAAAAAATCCAAATCTAAAGAAATGCACAAATTAAGAGCGTGGAAGTTTTATTTATTTGACATACAGCTTGGAGCACACGACTGTTTGGTTTGGTACATATTCTAATATTTAATTCTGTTCATGTCAGTAAAAAAGACTCATTTGCTCAGGCAATAATATGAAATCCAATTTGCAAAATAAGTAAGGCAAAGTAAAAAGTGCTTGATTTTTTCCTTAATTTCTTCGATGAGGTTATGCTGAGGTCACAAATTTATCATACTAGTAACGAAGTTCTGTACTAACATACAGATCAATTGGATATTTTCAAATCATTACTCGACTGCCTTTTTCAAAATTTAATGCCAAACATAACGTAAGAGTGACTTCTCAGTTTCCTTTATCATTACATACTCATTTAAAATTAGTGTCAAGAAACGTTACAACATTCAATTTCCACGTCAGTGTGTAATAATGCACGTTTTTTCTTTCCCATTATCTTGTACAAGATTTTGGATGTAAATTGCCCTAGTGGGCTGGCGACCGTTAATTATTTCCTTTTCGTTCATTAGTGTAACTTTTGGATTCATGATCAATGGTATCCCTTTCCTGTCCGGTGTTGTTCGTGAGTGAATGCACAAAATAATTTTCATTTTCCTAATTATAGCCCTGTTTGGTTTAATTACTTTTTATTTTTAGTACACCCTTTTCTCCTACTTATCGGTATCACTTCTTCGGGAAAGATAGCCTTATCCAATTAGAAAAATTCATTAGGCACAGACGCGATCCACGGTCATATTTTATATCGCAAGCAGGATAGGCCGATTAGTAAGAGGGAGGTTACAAACGGTACATACGGTATTATCTGTCGCTTGTACCCGACCCCACTTTTGCACCACATGCCACTTCATGTGTATCAAGCTGCATCAAGGCTAGCTTCTAGCAAAATGAAGTACTGGCGGTCACAGCGAGAAGTATCACACAAGTGCTAGCCAAGCCCGACAGCGCCTAACTTCGGTGATCTGACGGGAACCTGTGTTACCACTGCGGCAAGGCTGTTGGCCTTAATAATGTTCACTCTGTATAAACTAGCATCCCACACTGGTAGAGAGGTGGTTATCTTTCAAGTAATCATTTTCATTTTTAATGACATGTAATTAAGTTAAAGTTATAAAGAAGTACTAGGTACTATCGACAGGCGTTTCACCGTGTCCACACTATCGCTCAACTCAAATGCTAGAATGTGTACTCGTTACTTCCCACTAAAGATACGGCATCTGACGGCGTTTCGAAATATACAGCGCGCATCATCCTGTTCGCAACATTTCATTTGCGCATTCGTGATACCTGCATACACAGCACCGAAAAAGTACATAGATTCCCTAAGATAACGTTACCATCACGATGCGACAGAATCTATGGATTTTTGGCTGCGATTCAGTCTGTCCTGGACGGAAGTTTGTTAGTGTTCGTTTTTTGGTGGTCATTAATGCTGAACCGTGAGTGCGACAGGTTAAAATCGCCAGGGCGGACGGCTTCTAGCCCACCCTGCAAACTGAATGCACCACCCACGCGAATGGAACAGAGTGGGCGGCTCGCTTTAAACCCCGTTCTGTAGAGCAAACGCAGGGCTTACTCACTGTGACTGGCGGGACGGATGAGATTAAAGACTAGCTCTGCTCGGCAGCGAACACAGAGCACGTAATTATCTGACCTGTGCGACAGAATGGCGCCAAAGTGGGTGCAGTTTGCGAAGGGCTAAAAGGCTGACTGAGTTCGGCTGTTCCCAACTCATGCTGCTGCCCTGCTACCGAATGCAAAGCAAAGATCTGAACTCATAGCACCTGTGGGATCTAAACCAGATCTTAAAGAAGCTATGAGTTCATACCTTTGCTTTGCATTCAGTAGCAGCGCAGCAACATGAAGTGAATGATATATGTATACTACTGCCATTACAATTGCTACACCATGACGATGATGTGTTACAGACCCGAAATTTAACCGACAGGAAGAACATGCTGTGATATGCAAATGATTAGCTTTTCAGAGCATTCACACAAGGTTGGCGCCGGTGGAGACACCTACAACGCGCTGACATGAGGAAAGTTTCCAACCGATTTCTCATACACAAACAGTAGTTGACCGGCGTTGCCTGGTGAAACGTTGTTGTGATGCCTCGTGTAAAGAGGATAAATGCGTACCATCACGTTTCCGACTTAGGTAAAGATTGGATTGTAGCCTATCGCGCTTGTGGTTTATCGTATCGCGACATTACTGGTCGCGTTGGTCGAGATCCAATGACTGTTAGCAGAATATGGAATCGGTGGGTTCAGGAGGGTCATACGGAACGCCGTGCTGGATCCCAACGGCCTCGTATCACTAGCAGTCGAGATGACAGGCATCTTATCCGCATGGCTGTAACGGATCGTGCAGCCACGTCTCGATCCCTGAGTCAACAGATGGAGACGTTTGCAAGACAACAACCATCTCCTCGAACAGATCGACGACGTTTGCAGCAGCATGGACTATCAGCTTGGAGACCATGGTTGCGGTTACCCTTGACGCTGCAGCACAGACAGGAGCGCCTGCAATGGTGTACTCAACGACGAACCTGGGTGCACGAATGGCAAAACGTCATTTTTTCGGATGAATCCAGGTTCTGTTTACAGCATCCTGATGATCGCATCCGTGTTTGGCCACATCGCGGTGAGCGCACATTGGAAGCGTGAATTCGTCATCGTCATACTGGTGCATCACCCGGCGTGATGGTATGGGGTGCCATCGGTTACACGTCTCGATCACCTCTTGTTCGCATTGACGGCACTTCGAACAGTGGACGTGACATTTCAGATGTGTTACGACTCGTGGGTCTACCCATCATTCGATCCCTGCGAAACCCTACATTTCAGCAGGATAATGCACGACCGCATGTTGCAGGTCCTGTACGGGCCTTTCTGGGAAGAGAAAATGTTCGTCTGCTGCCCTAGGCAGCACATTCTTCAGATCTCTCACCAATTGTAAACGTCTGGTCAATGGTGGCCGAGCAGCTGGCTCGTCACAATACGCCAGTCACTACTCTTGAGGAAATATGTGTATCGTGTTGAAGCTGCATGGGCAGCTGTACCTGTACACGCCATCAAAGCTCTGTTTGACTCAATGCCCAGGCGTATCAGGGCCGTTGTTACGGCCAAAGGTGGTTGTTCTGGGTAGTGATTTCTCAGACGCTATGCACCCAAATTGCGTGAAAATGTAATCACATGTCAGTTCTAGTATAATATATTTGTCCAATGAATTACCTGTTTATCATCTGCATTTCTTCTTGGTGTAGCAATTTTAATGGCCAGTAGTGTATATATAATTCACTTCATGTTATTTGTGATATGGCTCTGAGCACTATGGGACTCAACTGCTGAGGTCATTAGTCCCCTAGAACTTAGAACTAGTTAAACCTAACTAACCTAAGGACATCACAAACATCCATGCCCGAGGCAGGATTCGAACCTGCGACCGTAGTGGTCTTGCGGTTCCAGACTGCAGCGCCTTTAACCGCACGGCCACTTCGGCCGGCTATTTGTAATATTTTGTTCATAAAATTGTGAAACAAGATCACTATTTTCTCTTGTGACGTCCGTGAGGTTTCTGGTATTAGACTGAATTATTGAGTTTGTTTAAAAAAAACTCAACCATTAGTTTCCGAGAGTATCGTAAAGATTGCGAAGTTCTTTCAGCCTGTTGAGGGCGAACAGAAAAGTAATGCTTCCGATTTTTTTGTATGAAAACTGTTAAAGCTTTTTAAATAAAACAACATACATTAAACGTCCGACATCGTTTGCAAGCTGTCTTTTTCTGCACACGCGTAGGCAATAAAAATTTGGAACTACTATTGGTTTTTACTTTGCTCGATCTAAAGAGGTTATATTGAATTCAACGCATGTGCTGTGGTTTTCGTTATTTGCATTCTTTTGTGCAAAAGATATGCTGAATTTATTTATTCAGATTAATTCACTGTTTTCTTTTACATGATAACAGGATATAAGTGATTGTGGGAGTTACTTTCAATTAATTACAGAATGTGCATTTCTTTTAATTAGTAATTACTATGTGAAGATGGGAGAGCTACCTATTCTTAGTTCTGTGACTATGTATTCTTTGCTTCACTGTTGATCCAGGCGACAGAAATTGATGGTTGCAGTGAGTTGAACCATTAATATGCAGTCGTTCAATAAGTAATGCCCTACATTTTTTAAAAAATGCCATTAATATACATAGACGAGCGTCCTTGTTGGTGCTACACATTTGATGTTTATTCTGTGCGCTGGTGAAGTTCCGAACCGTTCTGGCAGATGGCAGAGCCGTAGCACAGCGACAAAATGTCGTCTACATACGACTCACGTTACAAGCAGTGTGCTGTTATTGAATTCTTGTGTGCAGATAAAGAAGCCACGGTGAACATCCATAAACGTTTGTGTGCCGTCTATGGCGATGCTGCAGTTGATAGGAGTACAGTTGGGCGATGGGTAAAGAAAGTTACAGCCTCAGGAAATGCAGAAACAGAGCTCTAAGATCAGCCACACTCGGGACGTCCCGTCACAGCCACTGCCCTAGACATGCTGAATCGTGTGAATGCCATTATTCGTGCCGATTGGTGCATCACAACTCGAAAATTGGCTCTGCAGTTGTCGGTCAGTGTTGGAAGTGCGTTTGTAATGATTGAGACTCTCGGATATTCAAAGAGGTGCTCACGATGGGTCACATGCATGCTCACAGTGGACCACAAGATTCCAAGAAAGGTGCCATTTCATCTGAATTGCCGGAGCGTTTTGAGACCGACAGAGAGGCCTTTCTGTCACAGATCGTTACGGGAGATGAAAGCTAGTCCACCACTTTGTGCCACAAACAGAAAGGCAGTCCATGGAGTGGCATCATCCTCATTCACCACAAAAGAAGAAATTCAAGACAAACCCCTCTACCGCAAAAGTCATGGTGGCAGTCTTCTGGAATTGTGATGGCGTCATTCTCGTCGACGTGATGCCAAGAGGGTCAGCCATCAATTCAGAAGCATACGTGAAGACTCAGTATAAACTCAAGAACCGTTTCCGATGCGTTCAATCGGACAAGATTCTAGCAGAAATCTTTCTCCAACACGATAAAGCATGCCCACACAGAAGTCTGAGAACCTGGGAACACATCGCCACATTGGGTTGGACATCATTGCCTTATCCACACTACTGTCCAGACGCATCTGTCTTATCCACCACACAATCCAGACCTGGCACGGCATCCTTGGACTTTCACCTCTTTGAGCCACTTAAAGATTCTCTACGGGTAACACACTTTGAAGATGACGGGGGTGCCAGTCATGCATCGAAAACATGGCTATGCCTACAGGACAAGAGCTTTTACCAGCAGGAAATACATGCTCTTCAACAATGTTGACATACGCCCATAGAGCGTGATGGAGACTACGTAGAAAAATAGGACACGGACAAGACATGTTGATGCATGTTGTCACCAAATTCTGACTCTTAACAATAAATATGTTCTGAGAAAAAAAATGGGGGCCATTACGTATTGAAGGACCCTCGTGTGTAATTATGAAACAAGATCACTGCTTTTGCTTGTGATATCCCTGAGGTTTCTGCTGTTATACTGAATGATTGAGTTTAATTGAAAAAAAACTCAACAATTAGTTCCCGATTACTGGTTGGTTAGTTGATTTTGGGGAGAAGACCAAACAGCAAGGTGATCGGTCCCATCGGATAAGGAAAGGATAGGGAACGAAATCTGCCGTTCCCTTTCAAAGGAACCTTTCCGGCATTTGCCTGAAGCGATTTAGCGAAACCACGAAAAACCTAAATCAGGATGGCCGGACGCGGGTTTGAAGCCCTGTTCTCCCGAATGGGAGACCAGTGTGCTAACCACTGCGCCACCTCGCCCGGTATTGGTCTCGAGAGTATCCTAAAAATTGAAAAGTTCTTTCAGCCTGTTATGGCCCTAACAAAAAAATTCTCCCACATTAAGTGGGCAGGCTAAGAAGTAATGCCTACCATTTATGGTGTGAAACCTATTAAAGTGTTTTCAATAAAACAACCGTTACTGATATTCTACATCTTCATGTCTACATATCTGCAGGCCTCTGCTGCTAGAAGGCTCCGAACCACAACGTGTAACATGGCTGTGTGTAACATAACTGCGTCGGTGCGTGAGAAACAGCGTGCTGCAAACGAATTTCGGATTCGAAGACATCGTCCACACACGTAGTATTCTCTCCTTCAGCATTACAGTGCCAGATCACACAGGAGCGCTGCGACGTCTTCAGCAACCCGATGCCTTGGGTCACTGTCATCGACCATCGTCCATACAGTCTCGACATGATCCATCCGATTTTCATCTGTTTCCAAAACTCAAAGAACACCTTCGAGGACTTCACTTTGATAGTGATAAAGCGGTGCAAGCAGAGGTAAGACTGTACTCCGTTAACAAAGCCAAACATTCTAGTGATGGTATCAACAGATTGGTCTCGCGATGGGAGAAATGTGGTAGACGCCAATATCACTGTGTTGAGAAATACCTATGTAGACATGAGGAATAGAGATGAAAATTGTTAATAACGTGTGTCGTATTTAAAAAGCTTAAAGAGGTCTCACATAAAATGTTCGGAGGCGTTACTTTACAGCACGCCCTCGTCCAAATGTCCCGGCAAAAATACCGTGCTGCGACCGAAAAATATTCGATCTGACTGCATATTAATGATTCAACCAACTGAAATCATCGCTTTCCGCCGTTCCGTATGACAAATGAAGCAAAGAATACTTAGCCACAGAACTAAGAATAAACAGCTCTCTCAGCTTCATGTAGCATTTAGTAACAAGAAAAACTGCACGTTCTGTAGTAAAATGAAAGTAAGTCATCACAGCGTCTCTTATATCCTGTTATTATGCAAAAGAAAACAGTAAACTAAACTGAATGAATAAATTCAGCATATATTCTGCTCAATCTAACCTCTTTAGTTCGAGCTATGCAAAAGCCATTAGTAGTCGGAAATTTTTAATGCCTGCGCATGCGCAGAAAAGCCAGATTGCAAACGTGTAAGGAGTGTGTTAGAACTCCCCATTACATTGAAAACAATATAGTCAACTTAACGCTAATCTTTGCGTTGTGTAAGCACTCAGATATCGAAAGTAACAATCTGAGGGCGAAACATGGGAGCGCGGTTCTAAGCATTGTTGTGAGATGACGTCTGTCTGCGAAAGTGGAAGTAATAGTGCCTGTCGAGAGCTCGGAGACAGAAGACATATTATACTGCCCTCACGTCGGTGATGGCAGATCTTACCAAACTCAAGGCCTGATTTCATTTATACAGGGTGTTACAAAAAGGTACGGCCAAACTTTCAGGAAACATTCTTCACACACAGAGAAAGAAAATACGTTATGTGGACATGTGTCCGGAAACGCTTACTTTCCATGTTAGAGCTCATTTTATTACTTCTCTTCAAATCACATTAATCATGGAATGGAAATACACAGCAACAGAACGTACCAGCGTGACTTCAAACACTTTGTTACAGGAAATGTTCAAAATGTCCTCCGTTAGCGAGGATACGTGCATCCACCCTCCGTCGCATGGAATCCCTGATGCGCTGATGCAGCCCTGGAGAATGGCATATTGTATCACAGCCGTCCACAATACGAGCACGAAGAGTCTCTACATTTGGTACCGGGGTTGCGTAGACAAGAGCTTTCAAATGCCCCAATAAATGAAAGTCAAGAGGGTTGAGGTCAGGAGAGCGTGGAGGCCATGGAATTGGTCCGCCTCTACCAATCCATCGGTCACCGAATCTGTTGTTGAGAAGCGTACAAACACTTCGACTGAAATGTGCAGGAGCTCCATCGTGCATGAACCACATGTTGTGTCGTACTTGTAAAGGCACATGTTCTAGTAGCACAGGTAGAGTATCCCGTATGAAATCATGATAACGTGCTCCATTGAGCGTAGGTGGAAGAACGAAACTAAAATGAGCTCTAACATGGAAATTAAGCGTTTCCGGATACATGTCCACATAACATCTTTTCTTTTATTTGTATGTGAGGAATGTTTCCTGAAAGTCTGGCCGTACCTTTTTGTAACACCCTGTATAGCCAGGACAGATTTACCTGGCTTAACTACGCTTGAAGATGGAATTCAAAGTAAAATTCGCAAGGATAGCGCAAAAGCAATTGCAGGGTTAGGCTCGTGATTGTTAGTCCCAGTTTGCAATAATTCCATGTTTTGCTTGTCAGTCAATGCACATAAGTATGCCACTACTGAAATCTTTTCAGATAATAATCGAAATCTATCAAGAAAGGAAAGGACCAGAAATGGAAGTAAATAATAATAAAGTGAAAGCAAGTGAACCACAAAGAGTTAATTTAAAAAAAAATATTTCCTGTACTAATAATTTTTTGCAGGTGTCAGTGGAAACTGAACATGGCAGCCACTCCAAAAGAAGAAAACTTATTGCTTTTAACTTAGACACTAACCAATTTCTTCCTTTAGAAACCAAAATGACGACAATAAGCGTGCCAGCACCCACTGCAACGTAAACCATGAATATGAAAGTAAGAATTTTATGTAACATCTATGCTACTGTTAGTATAAGGACTAATCCATTTTCTTTTTCAGATGAAAAGACAAGAGAGAACGTATATTTAGCAGTATTCCGTAGTGAAACAACAATGAAAAGGCTAACTATACCAATCCCCTCCACTACAATCCTTATCCTGTAGGAAGATTTATCCAGTTTATGTGTAATATAGATTCTTGTGTTTTTTGTGGTAATTATGTGATGGTAGGATAGTAGTTCCATTCCCCAACAAAAGTGCACTTCTGATCATACAAATAACTGCTAGAACGGAACTACATTAGTCATTATATGATTATTAAAACATTAGGGTTGCTTAAGTAAAACACTGATATATGTCATTGTTAAGATTTTTAATCAATATACATCAAATACTGCCTGTGCAGACCAATATATTTTTTAGCATTCTTGCATATAGCTGCCTCAAACAGCATACCCTATGGCCATATATACAAAGTATGTGTTACGCAATAAATATTTTTTGTGTCATTTTGTGTATGACGCTGCAATATACAAAGCATTTATTATGCAATATAATATTTTTTGTGTCATTTTATGTGTAACACTGTACATTGCAGCACATTTTGTTTGATGTCTATATTATAAGATAAATACCGCCTGTGCAGAATTACTTAATATTTGATTTACACTTTATATGCTTACCTTAATAAACGTCATGACCAGAGATATTAATTGGTAATGAAGCAGTTCTCATACTACCACACACGAGTTTTATGTTCAATAATTTTACAATCATATTAATATGTTTGTGTCTCATATGAAACAATTTACAAAATTTCATTCATATATTACTGCATGTGCAGTTACATACTTGACTATCTCCACTTATTTTTGCACGAATATGTAAAAATTTATGTAAAGTTGTTATGATAAGTATTTTCTGTCTGCGGAGTTCCAAGCAACTGGGATGTACCAGGGCATCTACATCTACATCTACATCTACATACATAAGCTGCCTTCCTCCAAGAGCAATCAACGCCAAATCCAAAGTGTTCACTGTTGACAAGCTGCTGCTTGTGGTCTGTTCACTTTCACTGTTTGGCTACTCCTGTGTAAGGAGCATGCATATTTCGTAACAGTTGTGCGTGTGTGTGTGTGGGTGGGTGGGTGGGTGGGTGGTTTTTCGTGAAATCCGAAGAAAAATGTTCAAATGTATGTAAAGCCTATGGGATGTAACTGCTGAAGTCATCAGTCCCTAGTCTTACACACTATTAACCTAAGTTTAACTTCCGCTGACGACAAAACACACACACACACACACACACACACACACACACACACACACACTCACACACACACACACACACACACACACACATGCCCGAGAGAGGACTCGAACCTCCGGCGGGAGCGACCGCGCAATCCACGAGGACATGGCGCCCCAGACTGCGCTGCCATTCCGCGCGGCTGTGAAGAAAAGAGGCAGACCCATGATTCGGGATACAAACACATCACGAAAGAAAAGAGGCCAAGGAATTGCCTTTAAAAGACTATTGTGACATCTGTTGTGCAATGTGTGGGAATACATTCACCCAGTTTACATGCGTTTCCAAAACCGGATTTCGTAAGCCGTCCCAGTTCCGCTTTTGGTTGGTCAGGTAAACACTTCCAAATCCATTCTGGAAATCTGCTTTTATAAAGCCGTTTTCCAGTTCCACAATTGATTTTCGTACCCATGTAAACAGCTCGTAAAGTCTTTGCGTATCTACTGAACGGCAGCTCTCAGTCCATAGCCGACAGCTAGCAGGCGGCGTTGCAACAGTGTACTGTCAGTTGGTAGCTGGCAACTGGCATGCGGCGTGGCAACAGTTTAGCCCTGGGGTCTCCAAACTACGGCCCGCAGGCCGAAACCGGCCCGCCAAATATTTGAGGTGGTACCTATACTGGCAACAATTGAGTTTCGAGGCCTATCGCGACCAATACACCGCGACATTGTCGGAGCTCTATCTTTACAAAGCGGAAGGTCATGGTTGTGGCTATCCACAATGAACAGACAGACCATGCTCCGTACGATGGTGAAAAAAAAAGAACGGATAACAGACTAGTCTGGCGAAAAAATTTTAAGTAAAAAAATTCTTTGCATTTTACTCTACTCACGAGTCTGGCGCAAGTCTTTCAAATGGACGCCACTTCGGCGACTAGCCTTAGTAATCAATCATTATGGAAGATGCTTCTGAAGCGAGGTTTCACTTTCTTTTGATTACGTCGTAAAATACACACAGAATGTGCAGTGACATACTTTTTTGTCGGTGAAATTCGATACGCCAGAATTTCGGTCAGGTACGCCCACGAATCAAAATTATGTAATTAAATAAATATCGTAGTTCGTTTCAGTGCTAGCTATTCCCACAACCTCAGATTTTTGCGATTTCATCTTTCCTTTAGCCTTACATTACGGTGATCATGAAGTGCTAGGGTGCTTTAATCCCACCAGGTAGATCTTGGAGACGCCTGACTTTAGCCACAGCTGACAACTTGAACCACTACTTGGACACTACATCGTGGCAGTCAGCCTCGACTGTAGGCAAATTAGGAAAACGAACAAACATACTCTCTTATTAATATATATAAGAAGACAAAACATTTCACAGAACGTAAGACTTTTTTTGTCAAAGGAAACAATTCTGGCAGAGGAGGTTTACCTTTCACAAGGTCGCACGTGAAAAGTCCTCGTTTGTTTATGCCCGTAGCCGGTTGCCACAATATAGTGTCTGAGTAATAGAAAGTAATTGTAATTGAAGTATAGGCAGGCCATTTTTTAACTGAGAGGACGGAATATATTATAAAGAAAAGAAATTAATTTTAGAGATCATTTTAATTTTTGTAACAAAATATTAATGCCAACAGAATTCAATTAATAATTATTTTGTAAATGATAGAAGACAGAAACAAAACTCCTACAGAGTTATAGTTAAGGTACGTTCACTGACAATCTACAAAGAAAAATGCTTTCTTCTTTACTATAGATGAGTCTGTAGGGATAATAATGGAATCCTAATGTGATGGTTGAGGGTGCTTCTGCTCACACAATTTTGAAAAGTTGGGTTCAGTTCTTGACAATTGGAGACGGATGTCTGGTTCCGCATCTAGACAGCTTCGGTACTTAATTTTGTGGGCAGCATAGATCGAGAATCCAGATTCACACATGTATGTTGTGAGAAACGGAAGAAGTACACGTTCTGCCTTTTCAACAAGAAGATAGTATTTCTTGTTATCCAAACGAGTCCAAGAGTGTGAGTAACCGTCAATGTCAAAACTTGATTTCAAGGTAGGGTCTGTGGCAATTTCTATCAACAACTCATATTCATTTGATGATAGAATGTTCGGCTTTTTGGATACAGTGAATGGGTTGACCACTCATTCGTATTTCTGCAGCTTCTCATCTTCAGCTGTTGAGAAATAATGCTCCAACAATGACATCAAGGTTCGGAGATGTTCCAGGATTTAATGAAACAAATTCTTCCCAAGCGCCAATGTTTTGTTTTTCAAAAACTCCTTGAGAAGAGGAAAACACTCGACTTCCCCCTCCTCGACACTCTCTGTCCAAAAATTGATTTTCCTCTTGAATGCTCGAACTTTGTCGATAGCAGTGACCTTTATTTCACTTTGCCCTTGGAGTGAAATATTCATTTCGTTCATTTTGGAGAAAATATCTGACAAATAGGCAAGTATACACCGCCAATTTTCGTCATTAATAAGGTCTGATAATTTGGTGTTATGCTCCAAAAGGAAAGCTAAGACTTCCAATGTTAATTCGTACAAGCGAGAGAGTGCATTCCCACGTCAGAGCCACCTCACTTCTGTGTGGAGAAGCAGAGAACGATGAAGGCTTCCCACATCTTCACACAGTATTGTGAAAAGACTTGACTTCAACGGCCTTGATTTTATATAGTTAATGATTTGAATGGATTCGTCTAAAACTTTCTTGAACGAAACAGGCATTTGTTTTGTAGCTAAAACGTATCTGTGGAGAGTACAACGATTACTACTGCAATTCTTGGCGTTTTCTTTTATTTTCGTTATTGCTCCTACTGTAGGACCCGTCATAGCTTTTGCACCATATGTGCACACATCTATGCAATTAGACCAAGAAACTTCGTTAGTCCTTAAGAAAATCATCCAATAGACGGAATATTTCAGCACCTGCTGTGCTGGCAGGTAGTGGTCTGCACAATAAGAGGTCCTCCTCAAAACATCCAGAATATTCATAACGGACAAAAGCCAATAAAATCGCTAACCTTGCAACATCAGTGGATTCATCTATCAGGAGAGAAAATGAATTGTGTTGGATGCGAGAAACAAGAGTGTCTTTCACATCATTTGACATATCAACAATGCGACTCTTGACAGTGTTGTTTGATAACGGCACCGAAGATACAAGCTTTACTGCCTTTTCGTCTAGCATGCAAGAAACAATATCATTAACACACGGATTTATGAGATTTTCTGCAATGGTATGAGCTTTGACTGTTTTTGCCACTCGATAACTAACCAAGAAAGAATCTTTTAATTAATTTTCATTAATTGTTTTTGTATGAGTTGTCATGCAATGCTAAGAAGGATCTAGTTCAGCACTCTTCCTTTTGAAAAAATCGATGTCTTTAGCCTGGAAATCTGGGTGAGTACCTTCAAAATGAAGGTGCAATTTAACTGAAACCATTGAACTGTTTGGAAGGACTCGCACACAAATTACACACTGAGCTTTACCCTCCTTTGTCTCCATAAAGCCCATTTCTAAATAGCTTTCGTTGTACTTATACTTCTTGGTTATTCCACTTCCACAGGATATTGCAACCAATGGAGTACTTTCAGCGTTTTCACATAATAAATCCGGCTGTGGAGCTTCTTGTGATTGTTCTTCCTTTGGTCGTCCTCCCTCCTCATCCATTTCAACTGGAAACTTCCCTTGTTGTGAAGACGATGGAGAAACTGCACCCTTCTGTAATGATCCTGACTTCAGCCACCGATCCATGTTAGAGGTAATAAACTGGTCAAAAATCAACTTATGAAATAGGTAGTGCACTGACAAAGCAAGTTTAACATTTCATGATGCCTGGGGCCGCATACGTGCCAGCTAGCGCTGTGATTGGTCGACAAAGCTCGCTCCGCGCATGCTTAAAAGGTTTCAGCGCTTCTAGCGCCGTGAGCCGGCGCATAAACGACCCCCGTATTGTTGCGAAACAGTCGATCAGAGAAGCCGCATTCTCCGGCACTAAACTGCGTATGCGTTCTCACTCTGGAACCGCAAAGGCTGCTTGGGAATACGACCTGAAGTAAAAGTACACATGTTTTTTACACGAAAAAAATAGTGATGAATTTAATTTTCACATTTGTATTCAATAATTTTACTCATTATTTTACACCAATTTGATGAAAGGCGGCCGCGGACCTCTTAGAAAGAGCCGGCGGACCCCTAAGGGGTCCGCGGACCACACATTGGGAAGCCCTGTTATAAATTATAGAGTGCAGCAATCAGTCATCTTTTTTTAGATTTTATTACGCAAATCCAGATTTTGGCTAGTAGCTAGCCATTCTCAATGTACTATTTTCTATTATCAATGCATGTAAGCCTCTGTTGTTCGGGTGTCAGTCACAGTTCTTTCAATACTATTATCAATCGCTGGTTTTAATGGGTGAGCTACCGCGTCTCGAAGAAGGTGACATAAGAGGCCTATCTTTTGATTGCATTAGCTTAGAAGCTTCAATTTTTTTTTTTACACCACCAAGGGACTGTAGGCCTTAGGATGGGGTTGGTAGCCCTGCACAAGGCCGCACATACGGAGACAGAGCTCTCGTGAAAGATAAGTTATTTAGGTTGTAATTAATTTTAGTTGAACACTTTTAACTAATTAAATACGTTCTTTAGTGTACTCTTCAAGCTCACCATTAATAGTTTTTCTCTTATTTGCGTAGTGCTCTAGTAATCGCGAAAAGTTCGTTTGTTTACTTACTGCTGCTTAGGCCTAATTTTTCGAGTGTGCATATTTAGCGTTATACCGCAATTGGAAGTGCATTTGCTGTAGTTTAACTGATTAAATACGTTCATTAGGGTGCCTTTCAAGCTCACCATTAAAGGTTTTTCTTTTATTTACGTATTCTTCCACTTATCGCAAAAAGTTCGTTTTGGTTACATTAGTCTGTTTAGGCCTAATTTTTGATCGTGCATATTTAGTGTTATACCACAAATTTAAGTGCATTTGGTAATAGCTTACTTACATACTAGTTTCCAAAAGATATTTAGTGTCCTTTTGCATCTTTATTTAATATATTATCGTTATCACTTAGTAAATCTCTTTAACTAATTTCCAAACTACCATGGATACTAAGTGTGTGAGCTGCAGTAGGAAAGTTAGTTCAGGGGTTTTGTGCAGCTATTGTGACAGGTGGTTTCATTGGGGAAATTGTAGCGGCGTGGGAATTGGGGAAGCAAACGAGACTCTTCCATTCTCTTGCAGGGTTTGCTCAAGAGATAGGATTATAGCTGATCAGGAGGAGAAAATTAGAGCCCTTCAGGCTGATTTGGACATGGCGAGGGAGGAACTGAAGAGGTTAAGTGGGGAGGAGGGCAAACAGCGGTGGGAAGTGGTAGCTGGGAACAGGGGCCACAGAAAGAGGACAGTGTCTGACAGTTTCCCAATTGGCACAACCAATAGATTTGCCTTGCTACCACAGTTAAGTAAGGAAGAGGCTCCAGTAGAAGTAGATGTAGTTAAGATGCAACAGAATTTCACCAGGAAACCAACTGTTTCAAAAAAAGTAGAAAGTAAGAGGAAAGTTCTGTTGCTAGGTAGCAGCCATGGAAGAGGTGTGGGCCAGATTTTTCAGGAAAAATTAGGTGATAGGTACCAGGTCACAAACTCTTTCAAGCCAAGTGCAAGTCTTAGCCAGGTGGTAGAGGATATAGGTTCCTTGTGCAAGGGATTCACAAAGCAGGATCATGTGATGGTAGTGGGTGGAGTGGGAAACAGTATTGATAGGAATCAGGGCTACAGCATTGAGTGTGACCTGGTGAAAATAGCCTCAGCAACGACCCACACCAATGTTGGGCTGGTGCCTGCTTTTGTGCGGCATGATCAGTCCCAGTTGAACCTCTCTGTCAGGAGGGTAAATATGGAGTTGGACCAGTTGCGTAGGGTGGCCACCCTGTCAGACATTAGATTGGTTCCTATCGAGGCTATTGATAGGGGGGATTTCACAAGGCATGGCCTACATCTCAATAGGAAAGGGAAGGGTAAACTGGCAGGGTTGTTAGCGAAATCTATAAGGGGGGACACTAGTACTCATGGATGTACCTCTTTTTTAGGCTAATATCAGTGTCCAATGAGAAGTTCAGGCAGGCAGGTGCTAAAGAGGTCCAAAACTCACAAAATTCTCACAACAGGAAAGTAAATAATAATTTTACCATATTTAACCAAAATATTGGTGGATTAAAGAAAAAAGGTAGATTCTCAGGAAATTAAAGTAAAAAATAATGTTACCATTTTTCACCAAAATATACTGGGATTGAAGAATAAAGTAGATGGGCTCCTGGTTTGTTTAGATGACATTGAATCTAATAATGTAATAGATATACTATGCCTGTCTGAGCATCACATTGTGTCTGATATGGAAAAGGTAAATATCAGTGGTTATAAACTAGCTGCACATATGAGTAGAGAGAATAAGGTGGGAGGAGCAGTTGCTACATATATCAAAAGTTATCACTGTGTAGAAAGCTTGGATACAAAATAGTTTTGTCTAGAGCAGCATATAGAAGCATGTGCCTTCAGCTTAAACTGAAGGAGGGCTCTTTTATAATTGTAACAGTATATAGGTCCCCTTTAGAAAACTTTCATTTATTCCTGGAAAACTTGGATGCCTTGTTGTCCCATCTGTCAGATAGGGGAAAGCAAATTATTATTTGTGGGGACTTCAATGTTGATTCATTGAACGAGTGTAATAGGAAGAATGACCTGGAAGTCTTGCTCAGTTCTTTCAATTTGACATCTGTCACTAATTTTCCTACTCAAGTAGTAAAGGAAAGCAGCACATTGATATATAACACTTTTATAGACCAAGATAGGTTTAAAAACATAAATTCTTGTCCTATTGAGAATGGGCTTTCTGATCATGATGCTCAGCTAGTTACAGTATATGACATAGCTCCATTCAGTAATTCAAAACTACCCTCCAAAGTTGTGCATTCAATTAATGACAACGATTAGAAATTTCAGAGAAAATCTTCAGCAGTTAGACGAATGAGGTGTACAAGGAACCTGATGCTAATTTAAAATATAACTTATTTCATGATACACTTGTAAGAGAATTTGAAAACTGTTTCCCCAAGAAAGTAGTTAAATCTAATTATAAGAAACAATGCAAAAACCTTAGCTTACTAAAGGAATAAAAATATCTTGTAACCACAAAAGGGAACTGTATCCAACAACAAGAAAGAGTAATGACCCATTAACAGCCAAATATTATAAAAACTACTGTGCTACATTAAGAAAGGCTATTAAAAATCCAGAAGAATGTGCATCATGTCTGAGATTAATACCTCTGATAACAAAATCAAAACAATTTGGAATATTATTAAAAGGGGGACAGGACAACCAAGAGTACAGGATGACGGCATCACCATCAAAGCGAATGGAAACTTGAGAAACAACAAGCCGGAAGTCAAAAACATTTTGAATAATTATTTTTTAAATGTTGTAGAGAAAATGGGATCTAAATGTTCATCAGAAGAAGCAAGGCAGTTAATGGAAGAGGCCTTACCCACACCATTTGATACAACTGAAATTCCACCCACCTCTCCATCTGAAATTAGGAAGATAATAAACTCTCTCAAGAATAAAAGCTCACATGGGATTGATGGCATTTCCAGCAGGATAATAAAAGCTTGTTCCCAAGAAATAAGTGGGATTCTTAACCACATATGTAATAGCTCTCTGAAGCAGGGTATTTTCCCAGATAGACTGAAGTATGCCATTGTTATACCACTGCATAGAAAAGGGGATATGTCTGATGTCAACAATTACCGCCCAATCTCTCTTCTGACTGTCTTATCCTAAATTCTTGAAAAAGTAATGTATTGTAGAGTAGCTTCACACTTTTGTAAAAATAAAGTTTTAACAAAATGTCAGTTTGGTTTCCAGAAGGGTTTTCACCGGAAAATGCTATATATACTTTCACTACTGAAATATTAAATGCTCTGAGTAACCGGAAATCACCCGTTGGGATTTTTTGTGATCTATCAAAGGCTTTTGATTGTGTAAATCATGGAATACTTCTAGATAAGCTCAAGTACTGTGGTATGAATGGGACACTGCTCAAATGGTTTAAATCATACCTAATTGGAAGAGTGCAGAAAGTTGAAATAAACAGTTCACATAATACGCAAAAAACTGGTGATTTCTCAAACTGGGGAACAGTCAAGGATGGGGTGCTGCAAGGTTCGGTCTTGGGTCCTCTGCTGTTCTTAATATATATTAATGACTTGCCATTCTATATTCACGAAGATGCTGAAACGTCGCCTTAGAAAAATTATAAATGACTGTGCTTAAACTGACACACAATATTTTTAGCGCAACGCGATCTGACTTTCAATAATCCCTGAAAGAGAATGGCCCTGACTAACATTAATCTATACGTTTCATGAATCACTTACCTCACAAAAATCTTCGTTACTTGAACTACTGCTATACAGCGAGCGCCACTACTGCCAGCTAAATAAAAGATTCTAACTGTTGAAGGCACTAACTAGTGTTAGGCATAGTTAGCAAATGAAAGATTTTGATGGAGAACAAACACTGTATTTACCTTAATAGTGTTCAAAAGTCATAATATATATATATATCAGTTCATGACATCCAGTCTTACAAATTTACTGTCTCTGATGGACACACGTCCAGATCATCCGCTCTCAAAATTCCGCCATCTCTCTCCCCACATCCACCACTGCTGGCGGCTCACCTCCAACTGCGCAATGCGACGTGCTGTTAACATCCAGCTGCCCAACACTACGATAGCAAACAACAATGCAAACTAGCCACAGACTGCACACAGCACAGCCAGTGATTTTCATACAGAGCGCTACGTGGCGGTGGCGTTACAAATATAAGAACCTAAACAGCCTACTTACAATGCAAAGCTGGTACTTTTTGCCGATGATACAAGTATAGCTATCACACCCGACAGACAAGGATTAACTGGTGAAATTGTAAACGATGTTTTTCAGAAAATCATTAAGTGGTTCTCTGCAAATGGTCTCTCATTAAACTTTGAGAAAACACAGTATATACAGTTCCACACAGTAAATGGAATGACCCCATTAATAAATATAGAGTTCGATCAGAAATCGGTAGCTGAGGTAGAATATTCAAAATTTCTAGGTGTATGCATTGATGAGGGGTTGAACTGGGAAAAACACACTGAAGATCTACTGAAACGTTTGAGTTCAGCTACTTATGCTATTATGGTCATTGCAAATTTTGGCGATATACATCTCAGTAAATTAGCTTACCACGCCTATTTTCATTCTCTGCTTTCATATGGCATCATATTCTGGGGTAACTCATCATTGAGTAAAAGAGTGTTCATTGCACAAAAGCGTGTAATCAGAATAATTGCTGGAGCTCATCCAAGATCATCCTGCAGACACTTATTTAAAGAGCTAGAAATCATCACTGTAGCCTCACAATATATATATTCACTTATGAAATTTGTTATTAACAATCTCAACGAATTCAAAAGTAATAGCAGTGTACATGGCTACAACACTAGGAGAAAGAATAATCTTCACTACTCAAGGTTAAATCTAACTTTGGCTCAGAAGGGGGTAAATTATGCTGCCACAAAAGTCTTTGGTCACTTACCTAATAGCATCAAAAGTCTGACAGATAGCCATACAGCATTTAAAAGGAAATTAAAAGAATTTCTTAATGGCAACTCCTTCTACTCATTAGATGAATTTTTGGATATAGTAAGTGGGTAATTTCCCAACCTCCACCAACCTCCATAAAAAAAATTATTGAGTGTCATGTAATATTTTGTCTAATGTAATATCTTGTATAGACACTTTTTATTAACCTGACACATTCCACATCATTACGAAGTGTCGTATTCATGATCTATGGAACAAGTACTAATCTAATCTAATCTAGTATCCGACACAAAATTCAACTTGATATATCTACCCATTCTTGAGAAAAAGGTTTTTAACTGTCGGACAACAGACAAGACAGACAGACAGACGGACGGACTGACGGACGGACAACATACTGATCCTAGAAGGGTTCCTTTTTTATCGACTAAGGTACGGAATCCTAAAAAGAAGATAATTATTATACTGTGCGTTGAACAAATTGGTTCTTAGTGACTCTAGTAACTTATTATAGAGCAGCATATACACACTTCCACTGTAATTACGCCTTAATATGAAATGTAAATTGATTGCCAATATTACATGATCACATTTATCATATGTAAGATAAATAAAATCAGTGTATTAATATTTTGTCGATGACTATGAGTAATCTATATATTAAACAAAATAATTTTTATTCATTTAGCATCTTAATCAAAATAATTTTTATTGATTTCAGCAACTAATATTTCGCACTATTACATTCTTACAGGGGAGATTTATCTAATTTTAATCGATGATTACATAACCCAGGGGGCATAGAACAGCATTTTATTATATCTCGGTGCCCTTTGAGAACAATAGTCACTCGGCTTATCATAGAGGTTTTTCTTGAGCCCCCCCCCCCCCCCCCCCATAAACAGCTGATGCTTGCAGAAAGTTATGTACACAATTCCACTGCAAATGCCCTCAATTCAAATGTAAAACAGTTGTCAATAATGTATGATGAATTAACACAGGTGAGATAGGAAAACTGTAGTCTTAATGATTGGTCTATTATCATAAGTATTTGTAATTTTAGTTATAACCTGACTGAAGCATAAGAACATTAATCTGACCTTATGACCGACAGATTTGACAACGCGTAACATATACGAGGGTCGTTCAATAAGTAATGCCCCACATTCTTTTAAAAAGCCATTAATATACATAGACAGACGTCCTTTTTGGTGCTTCACATTTGATATGTATTCTGTGCGCCGGTGAAGTTTCGAACCGTTATGACAGATGGCAGAGCCGTAGTACAGCGTCAAAATGGCGTCTACATACGACTCGTGTTACAAGCAGCGTGCTGTTATTGAATTCTTGTGACCAAAAAAGGAAACCGTGCTGAACATCCATAAACGTTTGTGTGCAGTGTATGGCATTGCTGCAGTTGAGAGTAGTACAGTTGGGCAATGGGTAAAGAAAGTTACAGCCTCGGAAAATGCAGAAACAGTTCCACAAACAGCCACACTCAGGACGTCCCGTCACAGCCATTACCCTGGACATGCCGAATCGTGCGGATGCCATTGTTCGTGCCGATTGGTGCATCACAGCTTGACAATTGACTCTGCAGTTTTCGATCAGGATTGCAATGATCGAGACTCTCGGATATTCAAAGAGGTGCTCACGATGGGTTCCACGAATGCTCACAGCGAACCACAAGATTCAAAGAAAGGCCATTTCATCTGAATTGTTGGAGCTTAAAGATTCCCTGCGGCGAATACGCTTTGAAGATGACGAGAGTGTCAGTCATGCAGTGAAAACATGGCTACGCCTATAGGACAAGAGCTTTTACCAGCAGGGAATACATGCTCTTCCACAACGGCCACGGAACGTGTTGGAGACTACGTAGAAAAATAGCACATAGACATGTTGATGTATTTTGTCACCAAATTCTGACACTCAACAATGAATTTGTTCCTCGAAAAAAAGATGTAGGGCCTTGCTTATTGAACAACCTGTAACCTCCCCATCACTTATCGACCTTAATGACAGTGAAAAATTAAACTGCGTGTACCTAATGGAAATTTGGGAAAAGCAATCGTCACCGAAGTCAATTTGTCGGTAAAGAGGGAGGAAAGTGTTACATCTAAATGAAAGGAAAAACGCAAATGAAACTGGTGGAAATTAATTTTGAAAAGGGGTAAAGTTAATAAAGAAAGTAAATGTGCGGCCGTTACGTTAACAATTAACTAGTGGTAATTAGATATTTGAGATTTGGGGGAAATTACGGTCGCCAGTCCTAAGGACAATTACTACAGTAACTGAAAAAGAAAGGTTATTACACATATAATTAGCACTAGAGGCGTGGCAACTGATGGTTGACACGTGTAGTGTAAAAACTGAAAGTTTGTCAGATTAATAAATTTCGCTACACTCTGATTTAATTTAGCAAAAGAATTAATAAAACCGGAAAATTGAAAGTTAATTTAGTGACTGAGATTAATAGTGGACTTTGTTTCTGAAGCATATCGAAATTCAGTAAAATACAGTTAGTCTTGGGCTACCTCAACAAACATTTCAAAAGCTACTTGAATCTACGCCATTTAGAAATAAGAGATATAACTTTGAACTTGAATTAAATGATTCTGAACAATTAACAATAGTAAAATTTAGTACGTACCAAGCTGAGCTGCAGTCACAGGTAAGCTAAAATACGGTAACAAAACTCGCACTCTTAATTTGTGCTTGTGTAATCTAAATATTGTAGCCAGCTATGAATACTTTAACTGAACTTTTAAATTAAAGCAGTGAAATCAAATGATGCTGGCGTTTGAATTTCAACGACACTCGGGTTCATTCCGGAAAAGGAAGGGACCCTGCTTGGCAATGCAATTGGGACAATGAGCAACAAAGGTTCATGCTAAGTTGCTGTAATTTTGTGATGCAACAATTTTAAAAGCTGAGGTCTGCCATACAGTTCTAAAACTTTACGCGCTTCCAGTCTTCCTTGTTGGTTGATTGAAGGTTTGAAGCCGTCGATCGAGGAGGTGGCGACAGTCACTCATTGTCGGCCGTCGCTGTTGCACAAGCTGGATGTTGGCGCGCCTTCTTCTCGACACGGTCACCAGACGAAACGGGCTCTTGATGTGCGCCAGCTAATGCTTCCCGTCCGCGACACCATGTCAGAAACTATCATCGCAAGTCGAGCGCAATTACATGCTGCCAAACCCCGAAAGCGCGGCAACTCGCGGGAGCTTCATACAACACACCTGCTCCACTGCACCACCCCAGCCAGACTCCTGCTCAGTCCGCGCTCCACGCGGCAGAGTTAACACTATCAAAGATCCTAAACACTTTCGTTCTCCACACGACCTATCGATGCATTCGTTCGATAGCATAGTTTTCCCTAGGCCAGACCCAGCGTATAAATACAAATAATATTCACAAAACAAACCAACTATACATCGACATAAATGCATATATATACAAATAGTAAAACAATTACAATATACAAAGACACAGAAATGTTATATCTTCAGGTAACAAAATAAGGAAAAAAATTTGCAGTGCAATAGATGGAAATAGGAGGATATGCATTTCCGGCGTTACAAACCCTCGTAGTATACGATTAATGCTGTTACGGTGTTTATGCGCTACCTTAATCTAATTTTTGGAAAATTAACCGGTACATCTGAAGATGGGGCTGGCAATCCTGAAATCGAGAAAAATTAAAAACCATCCTTGCAGCTAGAGGCTAATTTGTTTTTAATTGCAAACACACTATCGGAATTTTAACATAAAACGACGCCGTAATACACAAGGCCTTTCTCCTAGCGTCTACCACTCGACTCAGCATCTCCTTGACGCCTTCTTGCTTACTAACGAGGAGAACAAAGCAAGTGTTGTAAGCCGATTTCCCAGAAATTTCGCTCAGTGGAAGAGGGGTCAAGGCAAGTGAACACGTGTCTCAACTTATAGGTAGATATTCGACTGTTTCTGAGAAAACAACTATCTAAGTTTTCGACGTACTTTATGTGCCTTTCAGCACGAAAGTTGTTGAAACGAAGCAGTGGAACTGTGGCTAGCGTCGTTGCTTCACACTTTTAAACCCCGTGTTTCAAAACCCGATCATTATTTTTATTTGTCTCTGTCTATAGAATCATGTCCATAGAATTTTACTACACGAATGTTTTTCAGTGTGTCCTGCAATAATGTTGCCCTTATTAGTCTAATAATTGTATGTCTAGTGAACGAACTAATAAAAAAGAATAAATTGATAAGAAAATTATTTGTTTTCGGTGAAGTTCCTGTAGTGTATTTTGAGTCATAATCATTGCAAGCGCCAAATGTTATCCATTATGCTTGCTTTGCAGCGAAATGATCGCCAACGCCCAAATTTTCAGCAATATTAATGACGGTTCATTCCTGACTGAAATTCATACAAAGAAATGTCGCTGTATCCTCCTGCAGAATGAACATAATAAAATATAAAAATTTAATGCAAGAATTAATGTAACAACGAAATATAAGAACATGAGAATGTAAAACGATTGTAACCCCTGAGAATTCCATGCGTTACATATTATATAATAGATGTATGACACTCATTGTGAAATGCATTTGTAATTTTGCTATTAATATAACGCCCTTGTACCCCTAACGTGATAAGAAACACTGGTGTAGTAACCTTTTACGGATGTGGATACATAAATGAACAAAAGATACAGGATCTTGGTTTGCGATAAGCTCATGAAAGTTCTGACGTTATACACTAGATCATTTATCAAATATATTGTGAACAGTAGGTCTAATAACACTCCCTTCGGGAATTTCCGATGTTTCTTTTACATTTGAAAATTTCTTTCTGTTAAGAACGACACGATGTGTTCTATTTTCTAGGAACTCTTCAACCAGATCACACAGCTCTCGTGATATTCCGTACCGTTCATCCTGTTCATTCTGCACCAGTGGGGAAGTATGTCGAAATATGGAAGTCAAACGGCAGGGCATCTGTCTGGGCACCGGTATTTGTTTTCACTCGTTCGTTATTAGCGGGATCCATGGTGATTCCTACAGAAGAGACTTTTGGTTTCTAGAAAGATGATAATAGGCGGGCATAGAACGTGTTCCAAAACTATACAAGAGACACATAAACAATATAGTTCTGTCATTGTGAGCGTCTGTTCGACAAGTCCTCTTTCAGGTGGGAATGACCAGTGACTTTTTCCAATCACTAGGAGCGCTTCGATTCACCAACGATCTGCCGTACACTGCTGCTACAATAAGAACAAGTTCTTTCCTAAATCTCTTAAACGGTACGCCCGAACTCCTTCCCAAGCCTTTCCCAATCGGAGGTTGTACTCCGTCTCTAAGGATCTCATCGTCAGCCGGATGTTAAACCCTATCTTCACTCGTTTCCTTCCTTTTAAATCTGAACCTAAATGGGGCATGCTGTTGCAAGTCATTCAACGTACGACGACATGCTACTTTTGATAAACATGACAAACATGTCTTTTCCGTGAATGTGTGCAGCTGCAGGGTCAACAGCTATTCAAGGGAACCCATTGTCTTAAAGGAATCACGAACGTTCGAAAACTTCTTGCTATACGGATTTACTCTGTTATGGAGACTTTGTTTGGCCGATAGAACTGAGGATCTTCTTTTCTGTGTCGTGGAGGTTTAGCACATTTCCACGAGGAAACGTATCAACTAATCCCAGGCCAATGCGGTCTCGTTTAGCGACTATCAACATAAGATAACCCTTCTTGATTTGTGTTTTATGCATAGGAGTAGTGGAAACAGAAGAAAATAGAGTGAAAACAATACGAGGGACAAATTTTATTCACACCTCATCTCCGCTCCAAACGCAGAAATGATTAAAGAGTGCTACACCAAACGGACAAGAACACGCGGTAAATTCCTGTTATTGTTTGACAATGTGAGCTGAGTGATTTCGTGGAATGTACTCCATACGTGGATACTCGATTACACACTGAAGCACCAAAGAAACTGGTATTGACGTGCGTTTTCAAATACAGAGATGTGTAAACACGCAGAATATGGCGATGCGGTCGGCAACGCCTATTTAAGACAACAGGTATTTGGCGCAGTTGTTCTATCGGCTACTGTTGCTACAACGGCAGGTTATCAAGATGTAAGTGATATCGAACGTGGTGTTATAGTCGGTGCAAGAGCGATGGGACACAGCATCTCCGAGGTGGCGATGAAGTGGGGATTATCCCGTACGACCATTTAACGAGTGTACCGTGAATATCAGGAATCCGGCAAAACAAGAAATCTCCGACATCACTGCGGCCGGAAAAAGATCCTCCAAGAACGGGACCAACGACGATTGAAGAGAATCGTTCAATGTAATGGAAGTGCAACCCTTCCGCAAATTGCTGCAGATTTCAATGCTGGGCCATCAACAAGTGTCAGCGTGCGAACCGTTCGACGAAATTTTATCGATATGGCCTTTCGGAGCCGAAGGCCGAGTGATGTACCCTTGATGACTGCACGACACAAACCTTTACGCCTCGCCTGGGCCCGTCAGCACCGACATTGGACTGTTAATGATTGGAAACATGTTGCCTGGTGGGACGAGTCTCATTTCAGATGGTATCGAGCGGATGGACGTGTACGGGTATGGAGACAACCTCATGAATCCATGGACCCTGCATGAGAGCAGGGGACTGTTCAAGTTGGTGGAGGCTCTGTAATAGTGTGGGGCGTGTGCAGTTGGCGTGGTACGGGACCCCTGGTACGTCTAGATACGACTCTGGCAGTTATATGTATGTAAGCATACTGTCTGATCACCTGTATCCATTCACGTCCGTTGTGCAGTCCGACGGACTTGCGCAATTCCAGCAGCGCAAAGGGACACCCACCACGTCCAGAATTGTTAATGAGTGGCTCCAGGAACACTCTTCTGAGTTTTAACACTTCCGTTGGCCACCAAACTCCACAGACATAAACATTATTGAGCATATCTTGGATGCCTTGCAATGTGGTGTTCTGGAGAGATCTCGATCCCTCGTACTCTTACGGATTTATGGACAGCCCTGCAGGATTCATGGTGTCAGTTCCCTCCCACACTACTTCAGACATTAGTCGAGTCCATGCCACGTTGTGCTGCGGCACTTCTGCATGCTCGCGGGTGCCCTACACATTATTAGGTAGGTGTAGCAATTTCTTTGGCTATTCAGTGTATGTCTTTAACCATTAGACGTTTCAGCACTAATGAATTTTCAAAGGAATTAAAAGAAAAGGAAAAAGCATACATTGTGAAACATGTGTGTATTAAATACAATATGAACTTAGCAGAATTTGCACCTACCTTAATCCTACTGGAACAAAGAATTGCGTGAAAGTTAGGCACATCAAGCATAATTGCAAAATGGCTTAAGTGTGGCCATAGAAAGATAAGGAAAATAGCTCTGCCAATGTAAAAAATAGTATTGTCCTGCGACGAATACATATTTTTGCCTTTACAAACTTATTTTATGGTAAGCTTCCGTGTGAGCCCTAACCCATCTAATTTTTCCTTGATGGTCTTTCCACGAAATATACGAGGGCTATGCGGAAAGTAAATTCCGATCGGTCACTAAATTAAAACCACTGTGAGAATACGATGAAGCTTTCGACATTTGTTGTTCATTGTCTCTAATACGACTGCCGATCGCGTTATATCACTCTTTTCAGGTCTGAGCACATAGTGAGCACGTAAAGATCCTTATAACAGTAGTGTCTTCCGCCAAGTATTTGGGCCTGGTGAGAGATTTTGCCTGATGTCAGGCAGTCCTTATAACTGTCATAAGGTTTCTTTTTCGTGACAGTTCTCGGCCGCACTCTGCAGGAACAGTTTCTGGATGAGGTATCGAATATATTGCTTCCCCCCACTTATACCTCCCGAGGAGATCACGAATGTAAAATTACAGAGATTCGAGCGCGCACGGAGGCTTTCCGGGGCTTTCCGGCAGTCGTTCTTCCCGCGAACCATACGCGACTGGAACAGGAAAGGGAGGTAATGACAGTGGCACGTAAGGTGCCCTCCGCCACAAACCCTTGGGTGGCTTGCGGAGTATAAATGTAGATGTAGATGAAGATGAGGGAAACAGTGAGGATGCTCCTGCAGGGTTAGCGATGGTGTAAGGAGTGTGTTAGAACCATCCATTACATTGAAAGCAATATAGCCAACTTAACGCTACTCTTTGCATTGTATAAGATTGAAAATAAATAGGAACTCAGATATCGATAGTAACAATCTGAGGACAAAACATGGGAGCGCGGTTCTGAGCATTGTTGTGAGACTAGTAATCTGAGGGTGAAACGAGGGAGTGCGATTCTAAGTAGTGTCGGTCGAGAACTCGGAGACATTTATGGCCAGGATAGATGTAGATGGATTTACTCTGCTGGAAGATGGATTTCAAGGTAAAATTCGCAAGCATTGCGTAAAGTGCAATTGCAGGGTTAGGCTCGTGATTGTTAGTCCGAGTTTGCGGTAATCTCATGTTTTGATTGTCAGTTAAAGAAGCCTCCTTATCTTCCAAATAAATATGCTTTGATTATTAAACGTTAACGTAACTTTGAAATTGAAATAATTTGTTAATCTGGCACTCAGCCATTATTGATACTTATGACACTATCAGGTGTTTCGCCATTATTAATATTTGTCAAACCATTGTTGGTCACAATGATTTCTGAAGTTTTAAATAGACTTAATTTATGCAATCCCTTCTTAGAACGTATTTAGTAGTTAACAGGACCCAAGCAAACTCCTTTTTATTAAGTTCAACCTGAGTAACAATATGCTTTAGCCGCCGCTGCTATTGCATGCTGCTACGAATTGCTGTAAACCACATGGAAAAAGGCAGTGTCCTAAAGAGGTGAGTGCAAACCTTGGGGCCAAAACAGAGACACTGACACATGACAACGTGTCATGTACTCTAATCCAGTAACTTCTGCTGCACAAGTCAGATTCTACATCACTTGTATATTCTTATTCAAAAACACAGTCAGATAGCTTAGGTATTCATTGTTACAGGTTCATTTGTTCCTGTAGTTTTTCATAGACAAATACGCAGTCAGATAGCTTACGCAAATCTTAGTTTTACGTTTTTAATGTAACGATATGTCAATGGCTTAAATGACAGTGAAACTGACAGTCATACATCACGCACGCAGTGTTATGCAGGTTAGATTCCGATTACTGCTAGCTCAGGTTGCTTATCGTATCCATTTTCACAGACGAATATAGGCTTTATTTGTTGTAGGAACGTCACATGATAGTTAAGGTACGTTACATATTTTGTTGTAGACACACAGTGATATTTGTTGCACATACGTTACAATGGGAAGTGTCTGATCACCCACAACACATCCCATAATAGGCTCCCGCTGAGTTTCATCTCTGCTCACATGAACTGCTGGCTACGAAGACAACGTTTTGGCAAAGACAACGAGCTGTATATCAGCTTAGAAAGCACATGCGTCTGCCTTCTACGTCGAGGATACTGGAAAGTTTTTTTTTTGTGGTTTTAGGGCGCAAAACTTCTATGGTCATTAGCGCCCAGCCCGTGACGTAGAAAACAGGAAAAAAACGAAATTTAAAATCAGCAGCAATGGGAACAAAGTCATAAAATTTGAGAAACTAAAGGCAGAAGGAATGCTTAAAAATCCACTATAGAAAGGGGTTGGTTGTCCCCAAAAAAAAACTTCAAATGACTGACGTCATTTCACTGTCACTAATAAACTGTAGAACGCGGTCAGCTGAGCGCGTGTCATCTGCTAAAATCGACGATAGATCAGGCGATAGCTGTAGACGGGAGCGTAACGGATTAAAATAGGGGCATTCAATTAAAAGGTGTCTGACCGTCCACAGCTGAGAGCAGTGGGGACAGAGCGGGGGAGGATCACCGCTTAAAAGATGTCGATGACTAAAAAGACAGTGCCCTATCCGGAGTCTAGCTAAAATTACCTCCTCCCGACGACGCGTTCGGGAGGAAGAGGTCCAAGCACAAGGAAGGGCTTTCACTTCCCGCAATTTATTATGGGGAAGTGTTGACCAATGCGCATGCCATAAATGAGCAACTTGGCGACATAAACCGCTCTGTAGATCGGTAAACGGAAGAGACTGAATAGCTGGCCGAGGAAGAGAGACTGCAGCCTTGGCCGCTATATCGGCCGCCTCATTCCCACAGATACCAGCGTGTCCAGGGAGCCAGAGGAACGCCACTGAGACGCCCCCCAGGTGGAGCAAGCGCAGACAGTCCTGAATCCGGTGGACCAGAGGGTGCACAGGGTAAAGAGCTTGAAGACTTAGGAGAGAGCTGAGAGAATCTGAGCAGATTACGTACTGTATCCGCTGATGGCGGCGGATGTAGTGGACAGCCTGGAGAACAGCGTAAAGCTCCGCAGTATAAACCGAACACTGGTCGGGAAGTCGAAAGTGATTTGGGGTGTCGCCAACAATATAGGCACTCCCTACACCTAACGATGTTTTCGAGGCGTCGGTGTAAATAAATGTGGCTTCCGTCATTTGTGCACATAGAGCAGCAAATGCCCGACGGTAAACAAGTGTAGGGGTACCATCCTTGGGAAATTGACATAGGTCTCTGAGCAAGTCGATCCGGGGACGGAGCCAAGGCGGTGCTGTACCCCAAGTTGTCAAGAAGGTTTTAGGAAAGCGGAAGGAAAGAGAATGGAGCAGTTGACGGAAGCGGACTCCCGGGGGTAGTAGGGAGGAGGAGCGGCCTCCATACCCGACATCAAAGGAGGCGTCGAAAAAAAGGTCATGGGCTGGATTAGCAGGCATGGAAGACAGATGGCTAGCATAACGACTCAGAAGGACTGCCCGCCGATTGGACAGCGGAGGTTCAGCAGTCTCAGCATAAAGGCTTTCCACAGGGCTGGTGTAAAAAGCTCCAGACACTAAACGTAATCCACGGTGGTGGATAGAGTCGAGACGCCGAAGAATAGACGGCCGAGCAGAGGAGTAGACTATGCTTCCATAATCCAATTTCGAGCGCACTAAGGCGCGATAGAGGCGGAGAAGGACCACTCGGTCCGCTCCCCAGGAGGTACCATTCAGGACACGGAGGGTGTTAAGGGAACGTAGACAGCGAGGCGAAAGATAGGAAACGTGGGAGGACCAGCACAGTTTTCTGTCAAACATAAGACCCAAGAATTTAGCGACGTCGGAAAACGGAAGGTTGACAGGACCTAGATGTAAGGAGGGCGGAAGAAACGCCTTACGTCGCCAAAAATTAACACAAACGGTCTTACTGGGTGAGAAACGGAAGCCGGTTTCGATGCTCCACGAGTGGAGGCGATCGAGACATCCTTGAAGACGTCGTTCAATAAGGCTTGTCCGTTGAGAGCTGTAGTAGATCGCAAAATCGTCCACAAAGAGGGAGCCCGAGACATCAGGAAGGAGACAATCCATAATTGGATTAATGGCGATGGCAAACAGTACAACACTCAGCACGGAGCCCTGGGGTACCCCGTTTTCTTGGGAGAAAGTACGGGAGAGAGTAGTGTTCACCCGCACCCTAAATGTGCGCTCTGCCATAAATTCGCGAAGAAAAAGGGGCAGCCGGCCTCGAAAGCCCCAAGAGAACAGTGTGCGGAGGATGCCTGTCCTCCAACAGGTATCGTATGCTCTCTCCGGATCAAAAAATATTGCTACCGTTTGGCGTTTCCGGAGAAAATTGTTCATGATATAAGTGGAGAGAGCAACAAGATGGTCAACTGCAGAACGATGCTTTCGGAATCCGCATTGGGCTGGTGTTAAAAGACTGCGGGATTCCAGCCACCAAGCTAAACGGTAATTCACCATACGCTCCAAAACCTTACAGACACTATTCGTGAGAGAAATGGGGCGTTAGTTAGAGGGGAGATGTTTGTCCTTTCCAGGTTTCGGAACGGGAACGACAATAGCTTCCCGCCATCGCCTGGGAAAGGTACTGTCGGTCCAAATTCGATTATAAAGGCGAAGGAGGTAACGCAGGCTATGGGTTGATAAATGCAGCAACATTTGGACATGGATACCATCCGGTCCTGGGGCGGAGGAGCGAGAAGAAGAGAGGGCATGTCGGAGTTCCCGCATGGAGAAAACAGTATTGTAGCTTTCGTGATTTTGAGAGGAGAAAGCAAGATGTCGCACTTCCGCTGCACGTTTCTTCGGGAGAAACGCTGGCGGGTAATTTGAAGAGCTCGAAATCTCAGCAAAGTGCTGACCCAATGAGTTAGAAATTGCGACGGGGTCCACTAAGGTATCATGCGCGACAGTGAGCCCAGAGACCGGGGAGAAACTAGGCGCGCCGGAGAACCGTCGAAGCCGACTCCAAACTTCCGAGGAGGGAGTGAAGGTGTTAAATGAGCTAATAAAGAATCTTCAGCTTGCCTTCTTGCTATCGCGGATGACGCGACGGCTTCGCGCACGGAGCTGCTTATATCGAATACAGTTGGCCAAAGTTGGATGGTGACGGAAAATGCGAAGAGCACGTCGCCGCTCACGTATTGCGTCACGGCATGCCTCGTTCCACCAAGGACTGGGGGGCGCCGGGGCAATTCGGAGGTGCGTGGTATTGAACGTTCCGCAGCTGTGAGAATAACGTCGGTAACATGTGTGACCTCATCGTCGACGCTGGGAAAGCGACGGTCATCGAATGTCGCTAGAGACGAAAAAAGTGTCCAATCGGCTTGGGCAAACTTCCAGCGTCGCGAGCGCATATATGGCAGTTGAGGCTGCAGTCTAAGAACACATGGAAAGTGGTCACTCGAGTGTGTATCATCAAGGGCGAACCATTCGAAGCGCCGAGCTAGCGGAACAGTACCGACCGCAAGGTCCAAATGAGATAAATTTGCCGTGGAGGCAGACAAAAATGTGGGGACCCCAGTGTTGAGGCAGACTAGATCCGCTTGGTGGAAGACGTCTAGCAATAGTGAGCCACGTGGACAAGGATGTGGAGATCCCCAAAGCGGGTGGTGGGCATTGAAGTCCCCAACCAGCAAATAGGGGGGTGGAAGCTGATCAAGAAGATGAAGGAGATCAGCTCGTGCCATTGGTGTGGATGATGGAATGTATACAGTACAAAGAGAGAACGTGTATCCAGAAAGGGAAAGACGGACGGCAACAGCTTGGAAGGAACTGTTTAAGGGGATTGGGTGATAATGGAGAGTATCATGGAGCAGAATCATGAGTCCTCCATGGGCTGGAGTGCCTTCAACAGAGGGGAGGTCATATCGGACGGACTGAAAATGAGGGAGAACAAAGCGGTCATGGGGACGCAGCTTTGTTTCCTGAAGACAGAAGATGACCGGCGAGTAGGATCGTAAGAGGATCGACAATTCATCCCGATTGGCGCGAATGCCGCGGATATTCCAGTGGATAATGGACATAGGGTGAACAGAAAATGGAGGAACGTGACCAAGGGTGCTGTCAACTCAACGACTGCTCAGAGCTTGCGACCGGCAGCATGGAATGGCATTCAGTCGAAGGCAGAAGATCCTGATCCAGAGGTTGGTCAGGAGCAGCTCCTGCCACCAACGATCGGCCAGTTGACCAGCCACCAGCAGTGCGCCTCGGCGACACAGAAGATGGCTGAGGGCGATTTCCGCCAGGTGGTGCTGTAGATGGGACACGCCTTGGCGGAGAAGGAGAGGAACTGTGTTTCTTCGTAGCCTTCTTGGAAGTATGATGTTTAGATGAAGGAGGAACCGATGGTTGTGAAGTTGCAGTACGTAAAAACTCTTCACGAGAATGCTCTTTTTTCGAAGACTTGGCGTCTGACTTTTGGGCTCGAGATTTAGCAGAACCCAACGAAGGGTGAGCCAGAGAGTGGGCATGCGAAAGTGGTGAGGTTGAACGGGCGATCTTTGCGCTGGCCGATCTGACGACCGTGGTACTAAATGTGAGGTCGCAAGTCTGCGTGGCCGCCTCCTTTGTTGGCCGAGGAGAAGCAAGGACAGTGCTGTATTTTCCTTTCTGAGGCACGGTGGGCTGTCGACTGGCGAGTAACTTTCGAGCAGCAAAGGTCGACACCTTTTCCTTCACTCTTATTTCCTGGATGAGCTTTTCGTCCTTAAAAACGGGGCAATCTCGAGAGGAAGCAGCGTGGTCACCCATACAGTTGATGCAGCGAGGGGATGGAGGTGGACAAGCACCCTCATGGGCATCCTTGCCACACGTAACACATTTGGCCGGATTGGAACAGGACTGGCTGGTGTGATTGAACCGCTGACATCGATAGCAACGCGTAGGGTTTGGGACATAAGGGCGAACGGAAATTATCTCATAGCCTGCTTTGATTTTTGATGGGAGTTGAACTTTGTCAAATGTCAAGAAGACAGTGCAGGTTGGAATGATGTTCGAGTCAACCCTTTTCATAACCCGATGAACAGCCGTGACGCCCTGGTCAGACAGGTAGTGCTGAATTTCTTCGTCAGACAATCCATCGAGGGAGCGTGTATAAACGATTCCACGCGAGGAATTTAAGGTACGGTGCGGTTCCACCCGGACAGGGAAGGTGTGGAGCACAGAAGTACGCAGCAATTTTTGAGCCTGGAGGGCACTGTGTGTTTCTAACAACAGGGTGCCATTCCGTAATTTGGAACAAGACTTTACAGGACCCGCAATTGCGTCGACATCTTTCTAAATAATGAAAGGGTTGACCGTGGAAAAGTCGTGACCTTCGTCAGACCGAGAAACAACAAGGAACTGTGGCAACGATGGAAGAACCGTCTGTGGCTGAGCAGTCATAGTGGAAGGTGAGGAAACCATTGCGGAAGAATCCCCTATGATTACCGGCGTCTCCGATGGCGCGCTCCTCCCTTGTGGGGGCCCTCACCGAGGGCACACCCGCCTTAGGTGATTGTTCACACCTCAGGTCACACCTCCCGACAAACGGACGGAGGGACCAATCGGCACTTTCGGAAGGTATCAGCTCGGGTAATCACCCCTCCCTGGGCCTGGCCTTTACCAGGGGGTACGTACGTGTCCTACCTGTCTACCCGGGGCGGGGAATTACGCGTTACTCCGTCACCGGCTACGCATGGAAGCGCGTGGGTCGGCCTTCAGACACGCACAGGGAGGAAAAAAGAGAAAGGGAAAGGAAAGAAGAGGGGGTCTCAAACGCCGCAGCGGAGAAAAGGGCAAGGAGAAGAGGGGAGGAAAAGAGAAGGACAGAGGAAGGACGAGGACTTGCAAGTCTAAAAAGCAAGGAATTTGGAACAGTTTCGAGCGTCCGTCTCCGGACGTAGGCACAAACCATACTCCCAGAGGGGGAGAAAGGGAAGGAAAGAGCCAGAGGTATGGGGGGGGGGAGAAGATGGGGGACGGGGAGGGATGCGGAAAGGGAAGGGAAGGTATGCAGCCCGGAAAGGAAGGAGGGCCACATTAGCTCGGGGTCCCGTGCTCGCTACTGGAAAGTTGGTGTAACACTATGTCAAATGTCTAAGTCGTAGCGGTGACTATGTGGCGAACTGGCTGGAAAGTGTAACCAACTGTTACAAACAAAACATTTTTGATTTTTACAGTTGTTTCCATTTCTCGACCAATCGGAACTTAATTTCTAGCCCTCGTACGTAGGTGGAAGTTACATATTAGCTGACTCCTGTAGGAAAGTACACCATAGTATTTTGACTTCCCATCGTAGAGGATGATGGTTTGCAACAAGAATAGAGGAGAAAGATTGGCCAGGTGAGAGTAGAACTCGTGCCCTGGCGGTTCTGTAAGGACTTAATTATGTATGTAGACAGTTCAGCCGTCCCGGGCGTCGAGGATCTTGAAGATTTTTGCCTGCTGAAGACATTGATACGGGCAGGATATCGGTCTTGTGAATTCCAAGACTTTCAAGAATACTTAAATTTTAAATTTGAAGTGGGATAACAAATGATAAAACAAATATTTTTGTGCATTATAATTACAAATTAACAATTTCGGATTATTTTCTTTGCTTATATTCGCCACATTTTATGATACTAGCCAACGGGAAGTGTTCTATGGGTTTTGACGAATGAGTTTACGAGTATCAATATAGGCGACATAAATGGCCGTATCTTTTGACTGCATTTACTTAGAAGCTTACATTTTCTGCAACACCGAAGGACCGTTTACCTTAGCATGTAATACAGATTTCAACATGATACATCTACCCATTCCTGAGATAAAGGGGTCTCAACAGACTGGCGTATGGACAATCAGACAAAAAATGACAACTTTTTTCGTGTGAGATAATTAGAGATTAAAAGTTTCCGCATTTTTTCGTTTACTTGCACTGTGAAACTTCGCATTTTGCCAAATTTCATTATTCTAGCCCAACCTGCAAGAACCCCCCTAAACCTCCAGAAATGTCTCAGTTTAGCCATTCAATCGGTAGATGGTGGTATAGGGGCGTGCAGTATAATTGGCCACGCTTTTCCACCCAAGTTTTTCTGTAACTAAGCCAGTCCGTCTTTGAACTGACGTAGTGAGCCGCCACGTAGGAATTCTTCCTACCTGTTAAGTGGAGACGCTCTCGTAGTTTTATGTCCCCTTGCAGAGCCGTAGCCGCGTCGTCGGATTCTGAAAGTGCAGTACTGCTGTCTATGATTTACACAATAACGCAGGAAGAAATTCTTTTTTATGCAAATAATTTTTGCATGGGATGCCACAATGGTGCATTTCTTTAAGAAAAGCCGTTCGCACTGATTATAAACTATTATCGGTACGACAGCATGGCTTACTGCATGACTAGATCCAAAGACATCATATCGGCGACTGCCGGCTATGACCCTACATTCGGTCTAGTTCATATAAGATCACACATCTTCGTTTATGTCAAAGTTATTCATTTTTTCCTGTAGAATTATTGAGAGACAGTATTTATGACTCACAGACTGCTCCTAATGTCTGAATGGCAAATGACAACTTTTTGTTAGCAAATATTTATTAAGAACAATTACTTGATTCACACCAGAATGACTGTACCTTCTCTACGTATCTCTTTGCTGATGTCACGAGCGATTTCTGCATCGGCGCCTCATCCCAGTTGCTCTGAATGCACGAGATTGCCAACCGCCTCTCCTAGCCGCTCCCTACTCTATGCGTACTGCAACGCTGATACGTCCACTTCAATCAAGTATGTGAAATAACAAAACTGGAAATAAAGTAGAATGCGCTCTTATCTGAAAATAATGGATACCTTACACACCCTATAGATGACTCTGTGAGTCACGAAATATGTGACAAATTTCCCTATCCTTTGAGTGCACTGACTTAGAAGTTTAAGTGTTACACGGCACCAAGGGACCACAGACCTTAGTATGTGTCATAAATTTTGACTTGATACGTCTACCCGTTCCTGAGGGAAAGGTGTCTTAACAGAAGGATGGGTGGACAGTCAGTCAGATAACAAATGACAATTTTTTTCGTGTTCTTACTATCTCGGAGATGCTGTGTCCCATCGCTCGTGCACCGACTATAACACCACGTTCAAACTCACTTCAATCTTCATAACCTGCTATTGTAGCAGCAGTAAAAGCGATCTAACAACTGAACCAGCTACTTGTTCCGGCCGCAGTGGCCGAGCGGTATAGGCGCTTCAGTCTGGAAGCGCGAGACCGCTACGGTCGCAGGTTTGAATCCTGCCTCGGGCAAGGATGCGTGTGATGTCCTTAGTTAGGTTTAAGTAGTTCTCAGTTCTAGGGGACTGATGACCTCAGATGTTAAGTCCCATAGTGCTCAGAGCCATTTGAACCATTTTTTTTAGCTGCTTGGTGTCATATGCATTGCCGACCGCACCGCCGTATTCTTCCTGTTTACATAACTCTGCGTTTGAACACGCGTGCCTTCACCAGTTTCTTTGGCGCTTCAGTGTATTATAAATACCTATGGTCAAGAGGAGAGTTTAATTACAAGTGCAAAATATGACCGCCACGTCTTACAAAGCTTTCATGTTATATTTATCTTACCAACGTTCTGTGCATTTGGGTACCATTCGTGACTGTAAAGGGAAAGAGAAAGGGGGGGGGGGGGGGGGGGGACAGTGATACTCAAAGTACGCTCCACCACAAACCATAAAATTACTTTGGATTATGGCTATAGATGGAGGGAAACCATGGAAAACTTTAATGTGGATTGCAGGATGCACTTCTTAGCCGTCGTCCTCCCTAATATGTACACCTTTATCCTCCCGCTGCGCCACCCAGCTCAGTTTTTAGATTTATCGCTGCACAAAATCCACCCTCCAGCAACGTGTAATTAACTGCGTAATTTCTACTGAAAACGCTATTATCTTCGCATATTGGAAACTTGACACACGTCTTGTCAACCTGACCTCCAGGCATGTGAGTAAATTTCAGGAATGGGAGTAAATTACTGCATTGACGTTAACGAGTAGATTTGTCGCACGCAGCGAAATGTTTGAAAAATGAATTAGATTTTTAAGTGCTCCGAGCATTAATTGAAACGTCAAGCACGAGATTAAAATTGTGATACGAACGGCAAATTTAAATTCAATCTCTACCTGCGTCAGTCAGCAGCGCTAATATCAGAGGTCAAACAGCAGAATCACAATTACAGAAATTGCGAAGTTTGACAAATATTAATCCCCTGAATTGATTTTAGAAACGAAGTGGCGAAGAGGAAAAAACGTCGGAGAACGCTGCCGTAATCTGCACTAATACTGAATATAGATTCGAATGCAATTATGTTGACGAATAAACTGCTGGACTGACTTCGATGATGTTTGGTGTGGAGCTAGCTTGAACCCTGAGAAAGAACGTAAGTTAGTTTATAAAATGTGTACTACAAAATATTTATTGATCTGAGGAATATTACGCGAATTAGGGAAAAGTGTTTACTCTTTGAGTAAGCTATTTACTCTTTAACTTTTGATCTTTATCATATTCGTGAAGTGCGTTTGTTGGCTTATATTTTCTATGTAACACGATTCAGCGTAGTGAATACAGTCCTTATACAGTCTTCAGCGTGCTTAATCCATACTTTCATACAAATATTATTAAATACGGAAGTTACTCAGTCCGTTACCTTTCCATGACTAAACCACTGAACTGATTACGATGAAATTTGGTAGGGCAGTTGAAGTTATCGAGCGTACAATGGCTTACTTCCTTAAAATCGCTCATAATACCAAAACTACTCACACGGCAGCGCAGCCGGTGGGTAACAGCTAGAGCTTCAGTAATCTGCACATCCCTGATACAATGTATTGTAGCGTCACTGGAAAATTATCTTGCTGCAAGGTGCCGATTGTCAAAGAATTTTATGAGAGTTTCAAATTCACATAAATTGCTGTCAAATGTACAGTTTGGTTTTAGAAATGGCTTAACAACTGAAAATGCTATAGTCTCTTTTCTCTGTGAGGTTTTGGACAGATTAAATAAAAGGTTGCGAACGTTAGGTGTTTTCTTTGATTTAACGAAGGCTTTTGACTGTGTTGACCACAAAATATTACTCCAGAAGTTGGAACATTATGGAGTAATGGGAGTAGCTTACAATTGGTTCGCCTCTTCCTTTAAGAACAGAAAGCAGAAGCTAATTCTCCGCAATATTGAGAGTGGTAATGATGTTCAGTCCCAATGGGGCACTGTTAAATGGGGCGTTCCCCAAGGATCGGTGCTGGGGCCACTGCTGTTTCTTATTTATATAAATGATATGCCTTCTAGTATTACAGGTGATTCAAAAATATTTCTGTTTGCTGATGACACCAGCTTGGTAGTGAAGGATCTTGTGTGTAATATTGAAACATTATCAAATAATGTAGTTCATGAAATAAGTTCGTGGCTTGTTGAAAATAATTTGATGCTAAATCACAGTAAGACTCAGTTTTTACAGTTTCTAACTCACAATTCAACAAGAATTGATATTTTAATCAGACAGAATGGGCATGTTATAAGCGAGACGGAACAGTTCAAGTTCCTAGGCGTACGGATAGATAGTAAGCTGTTGTGGAAAGCCCATGTTCAGGATCTTGTTCAGAAACTAAATGCCGCTTTATTTACCATTAGAACAGTATCTGAAATAAGTGACATTTCAACACGAAAAGTAGTGTACTTCGCATATTTTCATACGCTTATGTCATATGGTATTATTTTTTGGGGTAACTCTTCTGATTCAAAAAGGGTATTTTTGGCTCAAAAACGGGCTGTTCGAGCTATGTGTGGTGCAAGTTCGAAAACCTCTTGTCGACCCCTATTCATAGTCTGGGAATTTTGACATTGCCCTCACAGTATATATTTCCTTTAATGTCGTTTGTTGTTAGCAATATTAGCTTATTCCCAAGAGTTAGCAGCTTTCACTCAGTTAATACTAGGCAGAAATCAAATCTGCATGTGGAATGCACTTCCTTGACTCTTGTGCAGAAAGGAGTGCAGTATTCTGCTGCATCCATTTTCAATAAGCTACCACAAGAACTCAAAAATCTTAGCAGTAGCCCAAACGCTTTTAAGTCTAAACTGAAGAGTTTCCTCATGGCTCACTCCTTCTATTCTGTCGAGGAGCTCCTGGAAGAGCTAAAAAATTAAGCAAATTCCAGTGTTACATTCTTGATTTTCTTTATTTAAACTAACGACCTGTCGCCTGAATATGTTTCTTATATTTCATTTTATCTGTTTCTACAATCTACAACTGAAAATGTTTCTTATATTTCATTTTATCTGTTTCTACAATCGTGTTATAATTTCATGTATTGACTCGTTCCATGACCATGGAGACTTCTCCTTAACGTGGTCCCACGGAAAAATAAATAAATAAATAAATAAAATAAAATAGAGCGCAGCAAACAGTCTTCCTTTTCTTTCAGTTTTATGTGACAAGTCTAGTTTTCGGTTACGCCTAGCCATTATCAAAGCACTATTTCATAGTATCAATGCATGACCTAGTACGTCACTCCCCTTCTGTTCAGGCCACTTTCACAGTACGTTCAAGACTACTGTGTACAGGAGTCCTGGAAGAAAAGGACGACTGATAGCTGGGCTCAACCATCTGAAAGTCATATTACAGTCGCTGAGTGCACCCACATTCCTAATGGAACGTAGCTTGAGTTTATGAGACATTATGTAGTCATAGTGTAGTTTATTCTTTGTTTTTACATTTGGTCTATGTGTAACCAGAGATGTTTTTTACGCGTTGTCTCTGCAGTTTAACTCCGTAAATGTTGGAATAAACCTAGTCAGATGCTCATCATTTAGCGGTGACTCCGACGTGATCGCGCCGCCTAACAAGTTAAACGATAGCGTCGGCTACAACACAAGCGTAAACCTTCCGTACCGTGACGCAACGCGTAATAACTGCGCCAGCCGCGCCGCGTACTTCCACGCAATTTATAGACCGTGGATTTACTTTCAAAATCTCTTTTTAAAGAATTTACTTTATTTACTAGCGATTCATCAAGAACAATAACACTTTTAATCACACTATGTGAGCGGTGAAGTAGTTGCCAGTGGGTAACTGATGAAAACAAATTTCTTTCAACACATGGAAATTTTATTCCTAAAAACCCTTTCCTTTTTTTAAACAGATTTAAAAATTATAATCAGAAAGCATCCTCTAAATATCAAGTTACAATTTATTCAGAGGCAGAAATAACATATTTTTTTTTAACAATATGAGCTTTCGGACTGAACCTTGCTGCTCCCTTTTAACACGGCCGTAGTCACGACCGCTCACAACAACCTCTGAAAGACTATCTGCAACACACCAGATTACTTTAAACTAAAAATTTTAACAACTCACACAAACACATAAACTATGCACCCCGTAGGAGGGATGGAAATGGTACAAATCACTTACATTAAAAATATTACTTGCCACCGAAAGTGCAACTTGTTTTTAAAAGAAAACTCTTACGGTGGAAGGGTGGCAACTTGATACACTAAAATGACCATTTAAATAAAAACCCATGAAATGCAGTCTTACATAAAATGTACAAACATGCTCTACATTACACAATTACCGCCTCTCAAGATGATAGGCAAGATAAAAACATATTTCAGGAATTCAGCCTTTACACCTTAAGCAATTAATTCGTTAACACCGAATCCGACAAACATGGCAGAGAGAGCTATCAACGTAAAGGCATATTGACAGGGGGATTACTGAGCAACCCGAACCGCAGATTGCTATAACCCACCCCTACTCCACAAGGGAAAAACGGACCACCCAATTCATAAATAATCACCTTCCCGTAGGTGGGCAAACGGAGAAGAATGATGGAACGACCCCAAAACAAAGCGGCTGGTGACCTCACCAAGACAACAAGTAGAATTTAACAAGTAAATGAAACAACATATCTCCGATCACTTAACTTCTAATAAACTGCGATTTCTGGCGAAGACCAAGTGCAGCACCCCCAACGCTCTCCCGAACCGTCCGCTGCCAGCCGCTTCAACGGACGGAGGAAGGCGCGCCGATCTCCCGTCTCACCGCGTCGCATCTCGCACCGGCCAGCCCGATGTCGTAGTTTGACTCCTGTTGCTCTCGTGTCGACCGCGAAGCCTTTCTATACGGCTCGACCCACTGGACTCACGTGGGGACCTCACATGCGCCGACGCTCAAGGCGGACAAGTCATCTTGTATCTCAGTGCGCGACCGACCAATCGATCGATCCAACCGCCAATGACCGTTGCCCGAGCAACTCGAGCAGACTGGCGGCCTAACTCGCAGACTCAGCTGCAGGAACTCAGCCCCGACCGGGCGACGACTAGCTGAGTTCTGTTACTGGCGGAGTGGCAAGACTCTCATTTTCTCCCCTTCAAGTTTGATCCAAACGACACTAACTGCCACACAAATGCGAACGAGAGACAGACCAGAAACTGGTGACGCGAGGCTGACCGAGCCTCACTCCAACTGACCGACTGACCAACTGCCACTGGGGAGCTCATAGCGCCCCTTAAATGCACGTGAACAGGCAACCTTTCCCCTTTTCCACCAGAGTGAGACACCAAAGCTGCGATTGCCACAGTGGCGCCACCGCCTCAAACGGAGGGCGACTGTTCACACTACGCGCTGCGGCGCGCTCTTCAAAACAGCAAATTTTACCACGGCTCAGAGCCCAGACTATACAAATGTCAGAACTAGCAGCGACAAGGGAGACGCTAACGATCTCGGCAGTCAGCCGCATATCCCTGAAACCGCCTCCCTTTTGGCAACTATGCACTGGTTTGCTCAGTTGGAGAGCTAGTCCTTATTGACGCATGTCGCCGCCGTCGTTGCGGCACTAAAGAAAGAGATGGCCACCGAAGTACAGGAATCCTAGCCGCGCCCACAGCCAAGGAAAGGTGCCCAACAATTAAAAGCGCACTAACATAGCTCTGAGACCAAGAGACTTGGAAAATTTGCTGCACGCGAAACAGCTCGGTGATAGCACGTCGTTGCAGTTATTACGTCATCTGCGCACTGCGGCAAACACTGCATTCAGTGACGACATACAGAGGAGCACCTGGACGTCATGCCTGCCCATGGACGCACAAAAGGTACACTGAAGCGCCAACGAAACTGGTATAGTCATGCGTATTCAACTACAGAGATATGTAAACAGCCATAATACGCAGCTGCGGTCGGCAACGCCTATATAAGACAACAAGTGTCTAAGGCAATTGTTAGATTACTGCTGCTAGAGTGGCAGATTACCAAGGTTTAAGTGAGTTTGAACGTGGCGTTATAGTCGGCACACGAGCAATGGGCACAGCATCTCCGAGGTAGCGATGAAATGGGGATTTTCCCGTACGACCCTTTCACGAGTGTAACGTGAATATCAGGAATCCGGTAAAACATCAAATCTCCGGCATCGCTGCGGCCGGAGAAAGGACCCTACATAAACGGGAATGTTTTGAATACTTGTGGTAAGTTCCTATGAGACCAAATTGCTAAGGTCATCGGTCCCTAGGCTTACACAGTTCTTAATCTAAATTAAACTAGCTGACGCTAAGGACAACACACACCCATGCACGGGGAAGGAACCGAACCTCCGACGGGGGTAGCCGCGCGAACCGTGGCAAGGCATAGACAGTGCGGCTACCCCGCGCGGCAAGAACGGGACCAACGACCACTGAAGAGAATCATTCAACGTGACGGAAGTGCAGCCCTTTCGCAAATTGCTGCAGATTTCAATGCTGGGACACAATCAAGTGTCAGTGTGCAAACCATTCAACGAAACATCATCGATATGGCCGAGTCGTGTACCCTTGATGACTGCACGACACAAAGCTTTACGCCTTGCCTGGGCCCGTCAACACCCACATTCGACTGTTGATAACTGGAAACATGTTGCCTGGTCGGACGAGTCTCGTCTCAAATTGCTGGGTTGGGTTGTTTTGGGGAAGGAGACCAGACAGCGAGGTCATCGGTCTCATCGGATTAGGGAAGGACGGGGAAGGAAGTCGGCCGTGCCCTTTTGAAATGAACCATCCCGGCATTTGCCTGGAGCGATTTAGGGAAATCACGGAAAACCTAAATCAGGATGACCGGACGCGGGATTGAACCGTCGTCCTCCCGAATGCAGTGTCTAACCACTGCGCCACCTCGCTCGGTGTCTCAAATTGTATTGAGCGGTTGGTCGTGTACGGGTATGGAGACAACCTCATGAATCCATGGGCCCTTCATGTCAGCAGGGGACTGTTCGAACTGGAGGAGGCTCTGTAATGGTGTGGGGCGTGTGCAGTTGGAGTGATATGGGTCCCCTGATACGTCTAGATACGACTCTGGCAGGTGACACGTACGTAAGCATCGTGTCTGACCATCTGCTTCCACCATTGTGCAGTCCGACGGACTTGGTCAATTCAAGCAGGACAAAGCGACACCCCACACGTCCAGAATTACTACAGAGTGGCTCCAGAAACACTGATCTGAGTATAAACACTTCCGCTGGACACCAAAGTCTCCAGACATGAACATTATTGAGCATATCTGGGATGCCTCGCAACATGCTGTTCTGAAGAGATCTCCACCCCCTAGTACAATTACGGATTTATGGACAGCCCTGCAGGGTTCGTGGTGTCAGTTCCCTCCAGCACTTCTTCCGACTTAAGTCGAATCCATGTCACGTCGTGTTGCGGCACTTCTGCGTGATGCTAGGCACGTGTACCGATTTCTTTGGCCCTTCGGTGTACTTGAGTTGTGTGCAAAAGATTTAGAGGCGCCGCCGCAGACGGCCGACCGTATAGCGGAAATGTATCCGTCTGCAAGTGTGGCAGCTGTCGCACCACAACCATATAGTCCCGCCGCAGCAATATTTGCACTGTTACAGCCACAACTGTCAGAGCTTACAGCACAAGTCGCGGCTCTGCATGCGAGTAACCAACCGACGCCGGCGCCGTAGCTGAACACGGGGTTGTAGCCGCTCGCTATCGACCACCACAGACGATTCGGTACGGAGGCCGAGAACTGTAAGCCGCTATGTGAAATGGGAAACAATGACAAGGGCTCAGTGATGACGGGAACTGACTCAACAGGTAACAGCAGTCGCCTTTCGTCACCGGCCGATACACGAAACAGCCGTTCTTTGTAGATACTGGAGCAGATGTCTCAGTTTACCCGGCCAAACGCCTTCCTCGCCATAGTCGTGACGACAGTCACCTGTTCGCCGCCAATGGCTCCACCATTCAAACGTATGGACGGGTGACATTAACTCTAAATCTGGGTCTCCGACGTCGATCCGAATAGCAATTCATAGTCGCCGACGTAGTACATCCGACATTAGGAGCAGTCTTTGTCATACTCCGCCGTCTTCTGGACACGACAACCAACGTAAGCAGCCAGAGTCTATTTCACCACAGTGACTAAAATATTTGGAAATTTGTGGTAAGGACTATGGGACCAAATTGCTGAGGTCATCGGTCCCTAGGCTTACGCACTACTTAAACTAAATTACGCTAATGACAACACACACACCCATGCCCGAGGGAGGACTCGAACCCCCGACCGGGGGGAGCCTCGCGAACCGTGACAAGACGCCTTAGAACGCACGGCTACCCGCGCGGCCACAGCGACTGTGCCGGAATACGAACAGTAATGGGTACATCTACATCTACATTTATACTCCGCAAGCCACCCAACGGTGTGTGGCGGAGGGTAATTCACCGTATGTCCCACTCCTTCAGCAGTAACCAGAGATTACGCAGCAGTCACCCACGCTTGTACCAGTACAACACAATACGGTGCACCAAATATTATCAGCTCCTGTTCCACCGATCCACGCACGATCATGGCGTTTGAAACCGTATAAGTTTAAAGCAACAAAATAGGAACTTGCCTGCTGGCGTAGGGAATTTGCCAAGCGTCTAGTAATAGCCTGTCTTCGCCTCTCCACGTCATGCCGAAGGAAACTAATAGATGGCGCCCCTGTGGCGGTTATCGTCAGTTCAAAAAGCGGACATTTCTCGATCGATACCCTGTGCCCCACATCGACGACTTCGCACACAGCATACACGGTAAATGCATCTTCTCTACAGTAGATCTAGTGTGGGCGTACTATAAAAAACCAGTCGCACTAGACGACATCCCCAAAACGGTAGTGTGTACTCCATTTAGACTTTTTGATTTTACCAGGATGCCATTTAGCGTATGCACCGCTGCTCAGACTTTTCAAAGCTTTATGAACGAAGTGACACGTGATCTTGATTTCTGTTTCGTCTACATCGACGATGTTTTAGTGATGTCTGGATCAGAGACAAAGCACCTAGAGCATTACGCCAGCTTTTCGACCGTCTTCGTGCACATGGCTTGCTTATAAATCCAGTAAAGTGTGTTTTCGGAGCACCAGAGATGAAGTTCCTGGGCCACATCATTAGCACCCATGGAACACGAACACCACAAGAAAGGGTTGAGGCGATTTTAAATTACCCACAATCGATAGCCATACGTGAGTTACACCAAGTTCTAGGTGTCACGAACTTTTACAGGCGTTTCGTTAGTAAAAATGCCTTACTGACGGCACCTTTAAACGAGTACCTACGAGGACTGATGGAATGCTAGATGCTTTTTCGAAACTTAAATCTGCTATCGCAGATGCCCCTCTGTTGTCTCACCCAGCTTCACAAGCACCTCTCGCCCACATGACAGCAATGGGTGCCGCGTAACAACAACAGACGCACCAGTGCTGGTAACCATTAGCATTTTCCGGCAAGAAACTTTCACCGGCACAGCAATACTGGTTCACGTGCGACCGGGAACTGTAAGCTGTGTACGCCGCTGTTAAAAAGTTCCGGTAGATGCTTGAGGAACAACAACTCTCCCTGGTTACGGACCACAAACCTCACATATACATGTCAACAAAAACCTGACAGTCTCACCACGCCAGCTCCGCTATTTACATTTCATTGGGCAATTCACAACCAAGATTGTACATGTCGACAGTGAAAAGAATGTGCTGGCAGATGCTCTATCGCGCATTCAAGAAAGAGAGAAGAGGCAAGCCACCCTCTCACTTTGTCCGCAGCTCGTGGTCTAGCGGATGCCGGCACGGTAGCTCAGCGTGTTCGGTCAGAGGGCTGCTCGCCCTCTGTAATAAAAAATAAAAAACTGAGTAAAGAAATCAACGACCAACTTGAACAGATATCTTGTGACGTCCGCCCCGACGAAACGCAACGAACAATACCGAACAAAATGAAAAAGAAAAAGTGGCTAGCGTTGCTGCCTCTGGACCACGGGATCCCGGGTTCGATTCAAGGCCGGGTTGGGGATTTTCTCTGCCCGGGGACTGGATGTTTTTCTTATCATCATCATCATCATCATCTCTCTCACTTTAACTACTCAGATTAATATTCATATTTTAGGTCATGATCTCTCTCTTCCCCAATACTACATTTGGTATGTGTGGCTTATGACTTGTTTTACATGGGGAAACTGCGAGCAGAATGTTCTTATAGCTGCATGTGTAGCCTGTAGAGAACTTGTACCTAAGGGGCCGTAGTGGAGGCGACGAGGAACAGGGAGAAAGATGGACTGTGGGCCATAAATGTTGTGCCCAGTAATCTGGCTGTGCGAGTGATTCGGTGAATCAGAGCTCTGTGAATTGTACCTTCAGAGGGGCATAAGGCCATGGCACTCCGCTCTTCCCACTTAGGGTTGGAGCGGGAGGGCACTGGCTCGCAAAACATTTTACCTGGTCCAAGTGACAGACTATCACGAAGGCAGTGGGATGGCGATAAGTGTGTGGAGGGAACGATTTGAGAGAGACTTGTAAACTGAGCGTTAGTGCAAACGGTAGGACGGTCATTAAACTATAAGCATTCTCTTATTAGAAGTTGGGACAATACCATCAGAGCAGCTGGTGCATGTTTAAAGGCGACAAGAGTGTAACGCCGCTGACGACAAGAAGTCGCCAGGTCCTTATAGCGAGTGGAAAGAAATATGTATTTCACAGGCACAACTGCCTGGGAAGTTTATCAGACTTCTTTCAGAAACTGGAAATGGTTGGTCTCGAATGATTGGATATCTTCGTTAATGAGGGACTGTGCTCCCATCTAGGTAGACGTTTTTGGCCGAAACATGACCATGCTTACCGCGAGAACGACGCCTCCCTAGTCTAAAACCTTCTTTTTTCAAACAAGGGATTTTGAGTCACTGATTGGTTCCCCTCAGGATATGCAAAACAGATACTTGCTCCCCCAGTATGGGAACCCCGGTGGTGTGTTTGGATTGGCTACCAGGCCAGCAGAACAGTCAAAAGGGGAGATTCAATGAGTATCGGATAGTTCGACTGGTTTGCACAACGTGGAGGCGAGTTTTGTCTGCTAATTCGGCTGCTGTACGAGGCTTGGTGGAAAGTGTTGGTGATTCTTGGCTTCTCCGTCTTCTGGTTGTCCTCCGGAGGAGAATTTCAGGTCTTTCCCTAGTGGGTGAGACTTTTAGCATGCAACTTACGGTGGACTAAGAGCCAGTGGCAGTCTCCAGCTGTACTGACAGTGGAACTGCATATCATCTGAGACATGTCGTGTGTCACGAGGGTGAACTTATCCGTCCTGAGTCGGCTGTCTGACGTTTGACAATTCCATCACGCGCCTTCGTGCCTGTGAGTCAAATTGGTATGGCCAGACCAGGGAAGGGGTGTTCCTCACACTGAAATCTGCCCGGATTTCAGGACTCTTATAGGGAAGTTTCCGGCGTTGTAATAATCAGAACGCCAGTCTGCGGATTTTGCAAGTTTTCATAGACTCGTCAGTCCATTATAGCCGCCGCCGCTCTCCACCCCTCTCCCACAGTGTGCCGTTTTCTGCTGCCGCCTGCATCAAGGTGAAAGTGTAAAGTATTGCTGCACCGGCGTAGGGTTGTTAGATGATATTCACACCTCCTGTTCTCAGGTGAACCATAATTTGTTGTGTACCTCGTGGTAGCTGATTACATATGAATAGTATTCGGCTTCACAGTGGATTCATGTAAACAAAGCCTGATTGGTTTGTAAATGGGATTAATCCAGGGGAGAATTTTTAAGTTTCCACACCAATTAATGCTTTGCCCATAAACCACCATCCCTTCCCTGGTTTGTGTTTGTCGTTTCTTTGTAAGATTTATCTGCTCTATTTTAGTTAAGAAAGGATAAATAAAAACTTGTCATTATTTTTGTAACTTAAATATGCCATTGTTCTCATTCATACTCCCCAAGCTATTAACCTTTTTTTATTTTTTTGTGGTGATACATGGATACAAGAGCAATTCAGAGTGCAATCGTAGTAAATTAGTTAATTTCATGGTTTATTTGAGTTCTGAAAGTGACTGCAAACAAACGCAGCAAAACGGCCGTGAGTAAATTCACTAACTTCATATCTAAAAATTAAGAGTGTAGCTCATGATTTGAAGATTGTTGAGAAGATAATACTTTTCTATATGTAAAGATAATAACATCTAGCATCACTTGGACATATAGTTATGAAAAAGTAAGCGACATCTAACAAGATCACAAACACTGCGGACTATGAAGCCCTCGCAGCAGCACAAAAGCTTGATATAGAGCTGCGAGAGATTTTGGCAGAACCCGCGGTCAACAACTGCGGCGTCTTGCACTGCCAGCATCGAAAGCCAGTATATACTGGGACGTGTCAACACCAGGACAGCGTCCGTTTGAGACAAAGGGTTTCCGCCACAAAGTCAGTGCTTCATTGCATCAGCCGTCACACTCATGATTCCGCGGAACCCGCCAGACTGGTCAAACGACTTATGTGTGGCCGAGTTCGAAAACAGACTGCAAGACTTATGTACATCAATGCACCGCATGCCGGCGCAATTACATCACGCGTCATGTTCGTGCAACGTTCGGCACATTTCTGCCAGCCAATCAACGTTTCGAGCATATACATTTGCAAGTAGTAGGACCTCTATCGCCATCTGAAGGATTTACGTACTGTTTGACCATAATTGATCAGTTCACACGTTGGCCAGAGCTTTTTCCCATTGCAGACATCACAGCAGATACTGTAACTACCACCTTTTTCCGAGGGTGCATCGCCCGTTTTGGCGTTCCCCTACGCGTCACGACGGACCAAGGTAGACAATTCGCCTCATCTACATCTACGTGATTCCTCTGCTATTCACAATAAAGTGCCTGGCAGAGGGTTCAATCAACCACCTTCAAGCTGTCTCTCTACCGTTCCGCTCTCAAGCGGCACGCGGGAAAAACGAGCACTTAAATTGTTCTGTGCGAGCCCTGATTTCTCTTATTTTATCGTGATGATCATTTCTCCCTATGTAGGTGGGTGCCAACAGAATGTTTTCACAATCGGAGGAGAAAACTGGTGATTGAAATTTCATGAGAAGATCCCGTCGCAACGAAAAACACCTTTATTTTAGTGATTGCCACTCCAATTCACATATCATGTCTGTGACACTATCTCCCCTATTTCGCGATAATGCAAAACGAGCTGCTCTTCTTTGTACTTTTTCGATGACATCCGTCAGTCCCACCTGATGCTGATCCCACACCGCACAGCAGTACTCCAGAATAGGGCGGACAAGTGTGGTGTAAGCAGTCTCTTTAGTAGACCCGCTGCATCTTCTAAGTATTCTGTCAGTGAATCGCAGTCTTTGGTTTGCTCTACCCACATTATTATCTATGTGATCGTTCCAATTTAGGTTATTTGTAATTGTAATCCCCAAGTATTTAGCTGAATTTACAGCCTTCAGATTTGTGTGACTTATCGCGTAATGGATATTTAGCTGATTTCTTTTAGTACTCATGTGAATAACGTCACACTTTTCTTTATTCAGGGACACTTCTCGCACCATACAGATATCTTGTCTAAATCATTTTGCAAGTCGTTTTGATCATCTGATGACTTTACAAACAATCTAAGACGGCTACTCAGATTGTCTCCTATGTCGTTAATATAGATCAGGAACAATAGAGGGCCTATGACACTTCCTTGGCGAACGGCGGTTATTACTTCTGTTTTACTCGATGACTTTCTGTCTATTACTACGAAATGCGACCTTTCTGACAAGAAATCACGAATCCAGTCGCACAGCTGAGGCGATATTCCGTAGGCACGCAGTTTGGTTAGAAGACGCTTGTGAGGAACGGTGTCGAAAGCCTTCTGGAAATCTAAAAATATGGAATCAATTTGACTTCCCCTGTCGATAGCACTTATTACTTCATGAGTATTAAGAGCTAGTTGTGTTTCACAAGAACGAAATTTTCTGAATCCGTGTTCACTATGTGTCAATATATCGTTTTCTTCGAGGTACTTCATAATGTTCGAATACAGTATATGTTCCAAAACCCTACTGAAAATCGACGTTGGTGATATGTGTCTGTAATTCAGCGGATTACTCCTACTTCCCATTTTGGGTATTGGTGTGACCTGAGCAATTTTCCAGTCTTTAGGTACGGATCTTGCTGTGAGGGAATGGTTGTATATAACTGCTAAATATGGAGCTGTTTTATCAGCATACTCTGAAAGCAACATGACTGATATACAATCTGGACCGGAGACCTTGCCTTTATTAAGTGGTTTAAGCTGCTTTGTTACACCGAGGGTATCTGCTTCTATGTTTCTCATCTTAGCAGTTGTTCTTGATTGGAATTCATTAATCTTACTTCGTCTTCTTTGGTGAAGCAGTTTCGGAAAACCGTGTTTAATAACTATCGGCAGTGACTTCACTATTGTTATCGCGCAGTGAAGGTACTGATTGCGCCTTGCCACTGATGTGCTTTGTGTATGATCAGAATCTCTTTGGGTTTTCTGCCAGATTTCGAGACAGAATTTCGTTGTGGAAATTATTAAATGCATCTCGCATTGAAGTACGCACTATATTTCGAACTTCTGTAATATTTTGCCAATATTGGGGATTTTGCGTCCTTTTAAATTTGGCATGCTTTTTTCGTCGCTTCTGCAACAAGATCTGACCCGTTTTGTGTACCATTGGGGATCAGTACCATCACTAATTAATTTATGTGGTATATATCTCTCAATTGCTGTCGATACTATCTCTTTGAAAACATTCCACAACTTTTCTACACTTACATAATGAGATCGGAAGAAGTGAAGACTGTCTCTTAAAAAGGCGTTAAGCGCATTTTTATCAGCTTTTTTAAATAGATATATTTTGCGTTTCTTTTTGATGGTTGTAGGTGTTACGGTATTCAGCCTAACAGCAACTGCCTTGTGGTCGGCCGGCCGGTGTGGCCGTGCGGTTCTAAGCGCGTCAGTTTGGAACCGCGTGACCGCTACGGTCGCAGGTTCGAATCCTGCCTCGGGCATGGATGTGTGTGATGTCCTTAGGTTAGTTAGGTTTAAGTAGTTCTAAATTCTAGGGGACTGATGACCTCAGTAGTTAAGTCCCATAGTGCTCAGAGCCATTTGAACCATTTGAACCTTGTGGTCGCTAATCCCTGTATTCGTTACAATACTCACTATTTGTCCAGGATTATTTGTTGCTAAAAGGTAATCAAGTATGCTTTCGCAACCATTTACGCTTCGAGTGGGCTCATGAACTAATTGTTGAAAATAATTTTCTGAGAAAGCATTCAGTACAATATCGGATGACGCTTTATGCCTGCCGCCGTCTTTAAACGTATAATTTTTCCAGCATTTAGCGTGTAGTTTGGTCACAACCGACTATAACTGTATGAGCGGGGTACTTATTTGAAATGAGGCTTTTCTTTGAACTGTTCAGCAACTATATCTTCTGAGTCAGGGGCTGGGGGGGGGGGGGGGGAGCGGAGGGGGGGGGGTTGAGTAGAACGATCCAATTAATAATTTAGTCCTATTGTCAGGTATATCCTCTACCCATACTATTCCACACGAACTATCTACTTCAATTTCGCTAGAAGGCAAACTAGCTCTGACTGCAATAAATACTCCATCACCAACTGTATTTAATCTATCCTTTCTGAACACTGTTAGATCGTTTGAAAAAATTTCGGCTGAACTTATTTCCGGCGTTAGCTAGCTCTCTGTACCTACAACTATTTGAGCTTCAGTGCTTTCTATTAGGGCTTGGAGCTCTGGTTCTTTCCCAACACAGCTACGACAACTTACAACTACAATACCAATTGTTTCTACAACTATCTTAATGTGTTTTACCTGCCCACTTTTAGATGGACTCCCCATCTGTGGTTCCCTGAGACCCTCTAACCTAAAAAACCGCCCAGTCCCTTCCACACAGCCCCCGCTACCTGTGTATCCGCCTCACATCTATTAAAGTCTTCGCTTCGCTGGTAGCAGGAAAGAGGATTAAAATCACAGCTTACGGGAATTAGTGAACACAGGTTGTTGTAACGATATTGAATATTTTAACACACCCAAATACTCAAAAAATAAGCGAAAAATATACCTATTCAAAAACGCGGATAAAAGTTCATTTACGCCTTCCTGACAGAAAATCTCCACGTCTTCTAAATTAACAATGTAAGTGTACACCAGATTTGGCTTGAATTCAAAGAAACAGTATCGGCACCAGTCAAGAGACTTATACCAAATAAATTAACAGAGGCTATTCTACTTGGAACACAAAACGAGTCAGAACACTCTTGGAGAAACTACGAAAAAACATGTCGAATTTAAGCGGACGCAAAATCTCCAAAATAGACCATCTTTTCCCGAAGCTCGAAATTTAGCGCGGACTTCAATGCGAGATACTTATAATAGTTTCCACAACGAACCTTGGTCTCGAAACATGGCAGAAAATCCAAAAAGACTGGTCGAACGTGAAGTATGCTAACAGCAAGACAAAGTCAATGGAAATAGTATCGACGACGGTGCTACCAAAGCAGAGTTACTCCACACAGCCTTCCGAAATGCCTTCACAGAAGAAGATGAAGTAAATATTCCAGAATTCGAATCAAGAACAGCTGTAACATTAGTAAAGTAGAAACAGATATCCTCGGAGTAGTGAAGCAACTTAAATCACTTAAAAAAAGCGAGTCTTCCAGCCCAGACCGTGTACCAGTTAGGTTCGTTTCGGAGTATGCTGACGCATCAGCTCCATGCTTAACAATCATATACAACCGTTCGCTCGACGAATGATCCGTACCCGAAGGCTGGAAAGTTGCACAGATCATACCAATATTCGAGAAAGGTAGGAGTAATCCACTAAATTACAGGCCGATATCATTAACGTCGATGTGCAACAGGATTTTGGAACATTTGTATTTTATTCGAGCATTACGCATTACCTCGAAGAGAAACGGTCGATTGGCACACAATCAACTCGGATTTAGGAAACATCGTTCTTGTGAAACACAACTAGCTCTTTACTCACACGGCGTTTTGCGCGCTGTTGACAAGGGATTTCAAATTGATTCCGTATTTCTAGATTTCCAGAAGGCTTTTGACACTGTCCCACACAAGCGGTTTGTAGTGAAATTGCGTGCTTATGGAATATAATCTCAGTTATGTGAGCGGATTCGTGACTTCCTGTCAGAGAGGTCACAGATCGTAGTTATTGATGGAATGTCATCGAATAAAACAGATGTGATTTCTTGCGTTCGGCAAGGTAGTGTTACAGGTAGTTTGCTGTTCCTTACCTATAACACGTATTTTTAGGCTACCAGAAGGCTCTTTTATAAACTAGTGCTTTATTTATATTTCATGTTACGTCAGTCACTTCCCGTGTTTTATACGACTGTACAATGTCGATGAATGTACGTTTCACCTGGCTAAGTGACGGATATTTTTCAGCTATTTAAAAAAAATTCTCAACTTTAACGGTCCACACGAGAAGCAAAAATACTCGGTCCATTAGATTAAAAACACTCTTTGCCAAGACATTACACAACTATCTGCCCCAAATCCTTTTCCGTACCAGGAACACATATCTTCAATGACCGCTTTCACAGCATAATAGAACTGGCTCAAATTTCTAGGTTCAAAAGCCAGCTAATGACCTCTCTCATAAAACAATAAATAATAGCAACAAGTGATTTGAACGCGCATCTCAGCCACAGTGCAACTGATTACGTTCCATTGTCACCATATTTTTGTCCAATCCCAACGCCTCTACATGAAACAGTCCACCTATACTTCTCTCTTGCAGTTTCGTAGCCGGTATTTTTATTTAAAATAGCCTTTATAATTGGACTGATAGCGGACCTGCTTGTGTTTTTGCTACCATTGACTGAAAAACTTGCATCAAAAGATGGTTTTAAAAAACGATTTTAATTTTCGTTATAACTACTGTTATTCATGCTGCAATGTTAAAGGTGCAGTACTACTTTCTTTGTGACGCCAAAGCTGCTTGGCAATAGAAATCGGACTCTTCTCAGAGCATACGCTTAAGTAAATAACAATAATATAACTGAATTGCCTGGGTGTTAAGTGCACAAGAACACGATTTTATAATAATTGTAGATACATGGTGAGAAAAGCGTATATCTGCAAAATAGCCCAGTTCCCACTCAGTTTGAAGACGGGAAAAATTATTAAATATGTTCTTGTCATGTTTCACGAAGATTCTCGCAAAGTAATTTCCACCAGCTCGGGGGTACGGATCCACATGTCGTATACAGGCACAAAGGGTGAGTTAATGAAGTGAGAGTTGCCCTTTGGAAGCGCGAGGCTAAAGTTGAGGGGGGGACGTAGCCATAGGTAACAAGCTAAAACTCGTTAACAACTTGCGGCAAACACGACGTTGAGGTCTGTGGAATACGTTAGCAGTGCGGGGAACCGGAACAGAGTCGGGCTGAAACTAGAAACCGGAAAACCGCCGTCAGCAGTTACGCCGTGAGTCCGGTTCACAATACGTACCAGTTTTAAATTAAACTGCAAAAAGTCTCTGGTTGAACATTTGTAAAGACAAGGATAACTCAAATTTTCAGCGTCTGAATTACTTACACACAGCGCTCGCCAGCGTGATATGGAACAAGATGTTTGAAACTCTCATAAAAATAGTCATTTCCACAAGAAAGTATACGCCGTTATTTCTATGAAATAAAAGACACTAATATAAATATATGTTTGCATGAAAATACATGTTATAACTGATTGCACGATTACCTAACAGTTAATCCAATCACCGCCATTATCGATTATAGCTTGGCGCCTTATCGCCATGCTTTTCCCGAGATTTTCTGCATATTTTCTCGGTGACGATCTCCATATCGACCCGATTTTACATGACAGCGGCTTCAAAGCATATATTGGCTTTCCTTTAAGCTTCATCTTAATACACGACCAAACATTTTCGATCAGATTTGCATCCGTTGACATTGCAGGCCAATCCATCGCGGACACCCAATTGTGTTGTTTCCACGCTGTACGGAGATGGCTGCAATGTTTCGGATCATTATCCTCTTGAAGCACCCAATTTGCCTCGTTCGAACCAAATAGCTTCTTAACAGACCTCAGAAGGCATTTTTGATAAATATTGCACTTTTTTCAGCATTCAAACTGGCTGTAAATAAGCGCAAATAGCCGAAACATTCAACTCTCACTCTGTTCGTCTGTACACTGTTCAAACGTGCACTGATTACAGATTCGAGACCACTACCACAGATGTCGCTGCGGACGTTACATTTAAAATTACAGCGTACACTTTTTTGTGGAACTGACTGTAAGCTATAGGAAAAGACGGGTGGTAAACAATGTGTAGAAGAAACAGGAGGGAACAATAAGAACGGAATACTAAGAGAGAAATGTGTAACGAAACCTGTTCTGAAGAAATGTACGTATCGAATTTTGAACTTGAAACTGTCTAAGTAGTTCAGAAATGCAAACAAGTGAAATTTAATGTTTCTAGATTTGAAATAACGTGTTTTACTATCACAGTTACTCCAATGATCACCTTAGAATAAGCGACATCCCAAAAGAAAATAAATTACAAAGTCCCGTGAATTCTTTTGAAAATAAATTATTGAAAACAACTGCGCTATCGCTCAATGGTATCTACGAAAGCAAGTGAATTCTCTTACGGCTTTGAGAATGCTGTAATATGACGAGTACCATAACGTAATCACAGTTCCTGTAGTCGTGTAGCCGTCAAATGCAAAGTTTACCCTCTGTGTGTATCTTGCACCAATGAGAAATGGTCTACTTTATTTCTATTGGTCGGAGCCCAGTAACTAGTGGTGAACGCCACAGATCGCTCAGTTAAATACATACAACATATAAATGAGTAAAATTACGTAACAAAATCAGTCCGCAAACACACATTGATCAGCCAGAACATTATGACCACCTACCTAATAGCCAATAAGTCCACTTTTTGCACGAATAACAGCGGCGACGTGTCGTGGCATGGAAGCAATGAGAACTTGGTAGGTCGCTGGGTGGAATTGGCAACACATCTGCACACACAAATCTAATCCTCGTAAATTCCGGGGAAGGAAGCGATGAGATCTGATGCCACGTTCAACCACTGTGTTCCTCGAACCACTCTATCACACTCCTCGTCTTGTGACATGTCCCATTATCTTAATGAAGAATGTTACTGCCGTCTGGAAACATGATCGTCATGTAGGAGTTTACATGGTCTGCAACCAGTGTACGATAGTCCTTGGCGGTCATGGTACCTTGCATGAGCTCCACTGGACCCATGCATGCCCACGTGGATGTTCCCCAGGGTATAATGGAGCCGCCGCCAGGGTGCCTATTCTGTAACTTTCCGCTATTGTGCCGATCGTTTCGGTAATCAAGAGCACCGAACGGTCTAGTAGTCGAATTAGAGCCACTGCGTTATTCAGTATGCATTTCGGAAGCGATACCGTTCGGGTCTAGAGAACCGAAGCGCTGTTGTCGGTTCGCGTCGCGGAAGCCAATCAAAAGCAAGCGGTTGCAGATCCGCGCATGCGCAATGCAACGCACACAGCGCCACGAACACAAAGCGGCTAGCAAACGACACAGGCGGGCTATTCTTCAAAGTACCGAAAAGATAGCGTATTTGACTGTACTGTGCAGATTGTCGTAAATGCCGCATTATGTCAACCATTTCCCATTTACGCTGACATCGTGTTTTGGATTTTACGTTTCGGAAAATGAGTTAGCAATAGTGTGTAGTACCACATTGTACTAATAGATCTATAAAAACACCCGAAAAATTGATTCTGAGAGTTTCAACGAATAAGAAGATAAACAGAATGTGGCTATAACTCGCTCCAAGAGATCCAAATGATTAAGTAGCCCACTTCCCTATATGATACGTCAACGATTTGGGTATTAAAACAAAACTGAAGAAACACATTTTCGAGAGCTCCTGCAGTTCGTCGAAGTTTATAACATGCATCTCATGAATGAAAATGATTCGTATATGGTGCTACAGTCTAAAAATATTACGGCGGAGATCTTTCATCTCTGTCTACTGTTGTTGAGGATTCCATTGCAGATAAATACTTGTGACAAGCTAAGATTATGAAGATGACTGCTAGTTACATTCCCAGTATTTTAAGTTGTGCTCTTAGATTCCTGTCTAACCGCATACTCGGAAATCGCTATATATTCGGAAGAACTGGTGAATTATTTCTGCCAAGAAAAAATATAAAGGTCACTGTCGATTGTTTCAATCACAGCAATTTCATATTTCGATTTTTAAACACACAGAAATCACGAAATCATTACTGAGGAAGTGTGCTCTTACACGTAAGTAATAACAAATATTGCAGAAAAATCTTCACTTACACGAATAACATTGTCTTAGAACGTGTTGCATATATGAAGAGGAAAAAAAAATTTTCATACTCTATCCGTGCTCGAACCCGCATACCCGCGCGCTAACCACTTAGCCACGCCAAACATTAGTATTCCAAAGCTCATTTCTTGTACTATTGCGGAGAGGAATGTAGGCTGACTTTGTTGCTAAACAGTGCTGCGTAAGTCATAAACGCGTGATAGTTTGGAAGGTTTCCAATGTCAGGCTTCACATAATTGCACTCGATTGTTACCTGAAAGTTGTAAACACATTGCGATAATTACTAACTAAACCATTTGGGAAAAAGTACACAAAGTCACTAGTAACGTCAGTTCACACTCATGTAATATACGTAAGCAGAACCGATGTTTTGATATTTAATGATCTTTAAACTCTTATTTGCACAAAAAACCACACGTATTTTGAGAGAATATTGACCGAAAACGTTTTTTTTAATGTAATCATTCACAGTAACAACCTAACCCAACCATATTTCTAACAATGGAAAATAGTCTATTATGAACTCATTTTCCAACTGGATGCGTCCTCTGGTGATTCTTTAGTAACCCAATCACTAAATCCAACGCTAACACCACTAAATATGTTTAAAATAACATATTATAGGTGTACATAAACCACAGCTCACCGATCGACAGGGCCACACCGAAATCCAAAATCTCTCGGTACAATTGTCGTAAAATCGGTGGGAGGACCGTTCGGTAACAGGTCTCAGAAGCTTACTGAATAGGATATTTCGATAAAGAACCGAAAATGACGTCACTACCAGCGGTATGAACGATACAGAATAGGGCCCCAGCTTGTCTCCGTGCGGCAGGACAGGTGTCAAGCAGGCGTTCCTTTGGAAGACGACGGATACGCGCTCTCCCATCGGAGGATGAAGGAGGTATCAGGATTCATCGTACCGTCAACGCTCTGCCAATGAGCGATAGTGCAGTTGCTTCCAATAATTTATTTTCAAAAGAATTCACGGGATTTTGTAATTTATTTTCTTTTGGGATGTTGCTTGTCCTAACGTGATCATTAAAGTAACTGTGGTAGTAAAACATGTTATTTCAAATCTGGAAACATTAAATTCCACTTCATTGCCTTTCTGAACTATTTAGCAGTTTCAAGTTCAACGTCAAGTGCTGATGGCCACGTGCCCATTTCAATCGTAGTTGCCGATGTCGTGGTGTTAGCATTGGAACATGCATGGGTCGTCGGCTGCGGAAGTCCATCGTTAGGAGTGTTCAGTGCACTGTATGTTCAGATACACTTATATCCTGCCCAGCAGTTCCACCACAGTTCGCTGCCTGTCCTGTTTCACCAATCTGCCCGGCTTACGACGTCAGAGATCTGGAATGAGGGGTGGCCACCCAACCCCACGACGTCTGGGCGTGGTTTCACCTTGGTTTCGGCACATGTTGAAGACACTCACCATGAAACATCTCCTTAGAAAACCCCTTACGTTTTTTGATTTTCAAACAGCTCAGCAAAACTGAACGTACTCAGACATTTCTCTCTTTACTTATTCTGATCATCACTAAACTGACACACAATATTTTTAGCGCAACGCAATCTGACTTTCAATAATCCCTGCAAAAGAATGGCCCTGACTAACATTAATCTATACCTTTCATGAATCACTTACCTCACAAAAATCTTCGTTACTCCAACTACTGCAATACAGCGAGCGCCAATACTGCCAGCTAAATAAAAGATTCTAACTACTGAAGGCACTAACTACTGATAGGCATAGTTAGCAAATGAAAGATTTTGATAGAGAACAAACAATGTATTTACCTTAATAGTGTTCAAAAATCATTATACACTCCTGGAAATTGAAATAAGAACACCGTGAATTCATTGTCCCAGGAAGGGGAAACTTTATTGACACATTCCTGGGGTCAGATACATCACATGATCACACTGACAGAACCACAGGCACATAGACACAGGCAACAGAGCATGCACAATGTCGGCACTAGTACAGTGTATATCCACCTTTCGCAGCAATGCCGGCTGCTATTCTCCCATGGAGACGATCGTAGAGATGCTGGATGTAGTCCTGTGGAACGGCTTGCCATGCCATTTCCACCTGGCGCCTCAGTTGGACCAGCGTTCGTGCTGGACGTGCAGACCGCGTGAGACGACGCTTCATCCAGTCCCAAACATGCTCAATGGGGGACAGATCCGGAGATCTTGCTGGCCAGGGTAGCTGACTTACACCTTCTAGAGCACGTTGGGTGGCACGGGATACATGCGAACGTGCATTGTCCTGTTGGAACAGCAAGTTCCCTTGCCGGTCTAGGAATGGTAGAACGATGGGTTCGATGACGGTTTGGATGTACCGTGCACTATTCAGTGTCCCCTCGACGATCACCAGTGGTGTACGGTCAGTGTAGGAGATCGCTCCCCACACCATGATGTCGGGTGTTGGCCCTGTGTGCCTCGGTCGTATGCAGTCCTGAATGTGGCGCTCACCTGCACGGCGCCAAACACGCATACGACCATCATTGGCACCAAGGCAGAAGCGACTCTCATCGCTGAAGACGACACGTCTCCATTCGTCCCTCCATTCACGCCTGTCGCGACACCACTGGAGGCGGGCTGCACGATGTTGGGGCGTGAGCGGAAGACGGCCTAACGGTGTGCGGGACCGTAGCCCAGCTTCATGGAGACGGTTGCGAATGGTCCTCGCCGATACCCCAGGAGCAACAGTGTCCCTAATTTGCTGGGAAGTGGCGGTGCGGTCCCCTACGGCACTGCATAGGATCCTACGGTCTTGGCGTGCATCCGTGCGTCGCTGCGGTCCGGTCCCAGGTCGACGGGCACGTGCACCTTCCGCCGACCACTGGCGACAACATCGATGTACTGTGGAGACCTCACGCCCCACGTGTTGAGCAATTCGGCGGTACGTCCACCCGGCCTCCCGCATGCCCACTATACGCCCTCGCTCAAAGTCCGTCAGCTGCACATACGGTTCACGTCCACGCTGTCGCGGCATGCTACCAGTGTTAAAGACTGCGATGGAGCTCCGTATGCCACGGCAAACTGGCTGACACTGACGGCGGCGGTGCACAAATGCTGCGCAGCTAGCGCCATTCGACGGCCAACACCGCGGTTCCTGGTGTGTCCGCTGTGCCGTGCGTGTGATCATTGCTTGTACAGCCCTCTCGCAGTGTCCGGAGCAAGTATGGTGGGTCTGACACACCGGTGTCAATGTGTTCTTTTTTCCATTTCCAGGAGTGTATATATATATCAGTTCATGACATCCAGTCTTACACATTTACTGTCTCTGATGGACACACGTCCAGATCATCCGCTCTCAAAACCCCGCCATCTCACTCCCCACATCCACCTCTGCTGGCGACTCACCTCCAACTGCGCAACGCTATGCGCTGTTCACTACAATAGCGAATATTCCAACAATGCCAACCGGCCACAGACTGCACACAGCACAGCCAGTGATTTTCATTCAGAGCGCTACGTGGTGTTACCAATATATAAACCTAAACAGCCAACTTACAACCACAGCACTCCTCGAACACCCGACAAGTCGTGCAGTTTCCCAAATGAGATCGTGCGCTTACCCCAGGAGAGCACGCTCAATGTTACTACAAGCACCGTTGGTGTGTCTCACTAGCAGTCATTCCTCGTCAGGTGACGCTGCTATTGCCTGGACGCGTTTATATCGATAGTAGGAGGCGGTCATAATGTTTTGGCTGATCAATACACGCCGGAGAACATCCCCAAAAGAATCGTGAAAGATACATGCAATAACAGCCAAAATAAAAAAGAAGACAGGCGGTTTTAACAAACGTTATTGGTAGAGAAGTAGCATTACAGCAAACAGTTTCAACACGAAGTTTTGATTACGCTCACTATAAAATAAAATTTATTCAAAGAAAGACGAATATTGGGAAAAATTGCCACAAAAGAAAAGAAATTACATTTAAATTTGTTTGAAGTGGCTTCTGAGCCAGTATTGAGAGAGAGATTTTGTGATGAGGCTTAATTGTGGCCGGCCTCTGTGAACGAGCGGTTCTAGGCGCTTCAGTCCGGAACCGCGCTGCTGCTACGGTCGCAGGTTCGAATCCTGCCTCGCGCATGACTATGTGTGATGTCCTTAGGTTAGTTAGGTTTAAGTAGTTCTAAGTTCTAGGGGACTGATGACCTCAGATGTTATGTCCCGTAGTGCTTAGAGCCATTTGAACCATTTGAGCTAAAAAAAAAGGTTCAAATGGCTCTGAGCACTATGAGACTTAACAGCTGAGGTCATCAGTGCCCTAGAACTTAGAACTACTTAAACCTAAGTAACCTAAGGACATCACACACATCCATGTCCGAGGCAGGGTTCGAACCTGCGACCGCAGCGGTCGCGCGGTTCCAGACTGAAGCTCCTAGAACCGCTTGGCCACCGTGGCCGGCGATGGACGGAGTAAAAACCCATAAGAGTTTCTTATGGACTGATAGTAAACCAAAGCAATGACATGTGGCAGGAACGACATTAGCGATTTAACATTAAAATTGGGGACCACGTAGTGGCAGAAGTGAAGGAATTCTGCTATCTTGGAAGCAAAATAACGCATCTGGGACGACGCAGGGACGATATTAGAAACTTACTGGCTCAGGCTAAACGCAATTCCCGATAAAAATAAGTATACTAGTGTCAAACACAGGGATCAATTTGTGGAAGAAATTTCTGACAATGTACACCGGGAGCACAGCATGGTGTGGAAGTGAATCACGGACTGTGGGGAAAAAGGGAAAAGAAGACAATCAAGGCGTTTGAGATGTCCACTGAGGTCCCTCTGCCACACACCATCAGGTGGCTTGCGGAGTATGGATGTAGATGTAGATGTAGGTGACAAGTATCGTGGGACCCCTGCTAATATGGCGTCGGACCTCCTTTTCCCTAGTGCAGTGTAGCAACTCGACGTGACATGGGCTCAACAAGTCGCTGGAAGTCTCGTGTATATACATTGAGCCATGCTGACTCTACAGCCGTTCAAAGTTACGAAAGTGTTGCCGCTGCAGGATTTTGTGCATGAACTGACGTCTCGATTCGGGAGGTCTGGGTGGTCACATCAGGTGCTCGAATTGTCCAGAATGTTTTTCAAACTAATCGCTAACAATTGTGGCTCCATGACGTGGCGCATTGTCATCCTTAAAAATTGCATCGTTGTTTGGGAACACGAAGTCCTTGAATGGAAATGGTCTCCGTGACCATTTGCAGCCAATGATCGGTTCAGTTGGCCCAGAGGACCCAGTCCATTCCATGTAAACACTGCTTGCACCATTATGGAGCACTAATAGCTTGCACTATTTCCTTGTTGGTAAGTTGGGTCAAAGTTTAGTGGGGTCTGCGCCAGCATCGAACCCTACCATCCGTTCTTACCAACAGAAACTGGGGCTCATCTGACCAGACCAAGGTTTTCCAGTCGTCTAAGGTCCAACCATTATGGTCACGATCCCAGGAGAGGTGCTGCATTCGATGTCGTGCTATTAGCAAAGGCACTCGCGTCGGTCGTCTGCTGCCGTAGTCCATTAACGCCAAATTTCGCCCCATTGTCCGAAGGGGTACGTCCGGCGTGCGTACACATTGGCTTCTGGAGTTATGTCACGCAATGTTGCTCGTCTGTTTGCACTGACAACTCTACGGAAACGCCCCTGCTCTCGGTCGTTAAGTGAAGACCGTCGGCCACTGCATTATCCACGGCGAGACGCAATTCCTGAAATTGCCATAATCACGTCGCATACCTTTTCACACGATTTACCTGAGTGCAAATGAGAGTTCCCCCAGTGCACTGCCCTCGCTTTTATACCCTATACACGCGATACTACTTTTGTGTTAGCAGAAGAGCCAACACCGTGTTACGAGTGGAGGCCGAAATGCACTCGTTTTAGCTCACGCACGCTGGCGTGAGGAGGGAAGAACTATACTGACGTGAGGTCTGGAAGATGACAAGGAATGAAAATTCAGAAAGCGGACGTAATTAGTTTGATCCTTAACTTTAATCCATTAATGATGAACGTCGCTCTTGACGGTACATGATTCACAATATTATCTGTTCAGAATACATTCTTGAAGATAGTAATTATAGTAACTGAATATGGCGCCTTGCTAGGTCGTAGCAAATGACGTTGCTGAAGGCTATGCTACACTGTCGTCTCTGCAAATGAGACCGTATGGTGACTGAACCATCGCTAATAAAGTCGGCTGTACAACTGGGGCGAGTGCGAGGGAGTCTCTCTAGACTAGACCTGCCGTGTGGCGGCGCTCGGTCTGCAATCACTGATAGTGGCGACACACGGGTCCGATTTAAAGGCTATCACCCACAAGTGTGATGTCTGGCAGTGATATCACAACCATCGCCATCTGTATATGGGCATATCGCTTTCCCATGACTTTTGTCACCTCGGTATAGTGCTGTAGTAATATGTTGATAAAGTAAGACATGAGGATGTGCCCCACACAATCGGCAAGGAAAGAACATGCAGAAAACTATGAAGAAAAGATGGAACAGGATAACTGAACATGTCTTAAGACATCAGCGAATAAGTGTATAGTACCATAGGGAACCGGAGGCAGTGAAGACAGAGATTGAAATACAAGTATATACCACAAATAATCGAAGGGGTCGAGTGTTAGTGCTGCTCTGAGAGGAAGTGATTGGGTCACGAGAGAAAGACATAGCGGGTTGCATTAAATGACTGAGATTTCTCGTAAAAAACGGCTAACAGAAAAGCATATTTATTGTTTTATTGACATAAGCAACTTACATCCTACAGCAACAACTCAGTCGACAGTACGTCTTCGAAGTGACGACCTCCAGTTTCAGTTTTTGAATTACGGCAGTGCATACAGTTTTGTCGCACATTCTCAAAAATTTCGGTTGTCTGTTGTAGAAAGCGAGAGGTAGCTAGGCCGCTACTGACCTGTCCGTCTTCGGTTTCTTTTCGAGGTTCATGCAACAACGAATTCATGTAACAACATAGCTGAAATCCTTTGGGCGAGATTGGGGATCGCGTTTTTCTCGGTGCAGTTCTTCCTTTTGTAATTCGCCGATGAGGACATCTGTCGTCCATAGCGGGGAGACGTAACGTCGTGTTGAAATCACTTTCTCTAAGAGACAGCAACAGGTGCGGTTTCCAACAAGTGGGTCTGCACATCTCCAATGAATGCCAGATAATATGCACCATTCAAACATGTTAGCAGAAATACTTGTTTTGTAAATAAAACCGCCTTTTCTTACTGCAACGTCATTTATTTTTCCCAGACGCGTTCCGCCTTTTTCTTGCTATAAGGCATCATCAGTGGGATCCATAACGATACATTTTCGTTATTTTTAGATTATCAAACAATTCACGTCGCGATTGTTTATGTAAATAAGTAACTACTTACGGTTTGCTGTGATCTGCGTTTCCTCTCACCTTGTCTAAAGGTCGCACTACCACTTTATTTCCGAGAAATGATTTGCAAAACAAGTATTCCCGTGCTTGCTACGAAGGATGGCCACGCAAACAAACTTGTTATGGTAGCAGAAACTTAACCCTCTAGGACCCAAAACAATTAACAGTAATTCTAGGTTGTTCTTAGCAGAGTATTATTTACAGTTACCAATATGTTGGAGGACAAATGTACAACTTTTAGCTTTTTCATTTTTGAGTCCTTTTTTTTTCAATGCGTTACATATATGTAACATTGGTATTCAAGGTAACGGTATCGGCATGCGTAAGATACATATAGTATAATCAGTTTTGCGTTCTGAATCGGTTTATTACAGAAGCTCATACAATATTGTAACAATAAACGTATTTACATACATTTCTTTTATTAGTGGAATATTCTGAAGCAAATTCTTTGTTTAAGCATAGAAAAACTTTGCATTTTTGGCACTGAACAGAATTATTCTGTTTCTTGCAAATTATGCACCTTCTTCTTGTGTTATTCCACTAAGGAAAGTGGTCAATTTTTGTCCTTTTGACATTCTAGCACTGGAGTTACTGTATTAGCAGGTTTCTTGCGTTTTTGGACATATCTTCAGTATTTGGACGTCCCCTCTTGAATTTTCCTTGCCCAGCAGATATCAATGCACTTGCAAGATTAGCTTGAAACTGTATGAGACAAATTTGTTTTTCAGACAGGACCTTGCAGTTTTCTCTACATTTCGGCCAGCTATTGGCAACACCTATTGTTATTGTGTGCCAGAAGATATACCATATTCTGGATTTTGAGAGGATATTTGTATAGCGATGTCAACATATCATGGAGATATACTCCTCCCATATTACAATTGTACATTTAAACAATGGATAGTCTTGGGACAAGAATACGTTCTTTCTTAGTCCTATCCCATCTTTTTGCCATGTCCTTTGACTCTACACCTGTTACCAAAGATAAGAATGTAACATTTGTTATCATACCATTTCACAATGATGAACTTGCCCATTGTATCAAGTTGTGAAACTGTAGTACCGCGTCCTTGCGCTTTCATCTGCTTTTTGTCGGGAACAGTACATTCCTTGAATCTTGCAGCTCTTATTGTGCCTGTATAATAAATACCCCTCTTCAGTAGGCTCTCAGCAACATGATACGATGTGATAACATTGTCAGCATAAACCCTAAAAAAGCGATTGTCTTCCAATGCTGCAATTAGCTTCATCACAACATTGTAACCAAGACCTTTTCCAGGTACATGCTTTGTTGCCTTAGAATCTGCACCTTGGTGAACATCAAAATCATACAAATATCCTGAGGAACCAGCTCAAGGCCTAATTTTGTTGGCTTGTTTTGTATACATTGTCGAAGACTACTGCGTCCTATGGAAGGGATCATTATTTCGTCAACACATTGATTCTGCTCAGGCAGTTTTCTCAGGCAAGCTTTTGAGAACGAAGTAAGCCAAGGTCGAATTTTCCATAGCTTATCTTCTTTCTGTGTTACTTAAGTAACAATTAGATATATTAGTTTCTGAAAGCGGCTCCGAGCCATGATATTAGAAACCAGTTTGTACGCCATATGTTTTGCCGAGTAACATCGCACGCTATAAGGATTTGAGCCAAGCCTATTCGCAATAAATACCTAAAAGCTGCTCCAGCTCAGCTAGGATAATGTCAGTAGTTGTACCCAATTTCTGAATACTATAAATATTAGTTTGTTGAACACAGAGTTCGAGCACTTCACGTGTCACAAGAGATTTGAAGTACTGTAAATGGGTGAGCACTTCTTCAGGTTCGTCTTCTGGAAGCTGCACAAATGGATGAATTTCTGGAGTAAATTCACCATCGATCCACAACAACTCTATCTTCTGGAACATCCCCAGGATTTACAGAATCAAAAACAGCCGACTCTTGCAACACCTCTGGAGCAGAAGTTTCTCCGCTGTCATGATACATGCTACCAATAGTCGGAATTTCATCAACATCCTCATCATCAAGTTCAGAAAAATCACTTTCATCTGGATTATTTAGAACCTCTAGAATGTCATCAATCGTTAACTGGAAGTAAAAGAAAATGCCTAAACGTCACAATACGAACATTCATAAACATAACCCTAAATGCCCACTGCTACACATATGTAACATGAGTTCAATTCAACATTCCTAGGGTATTTCAATACGCAGAACCAAAAGAATAAAAATTGGTCCACTAGCACTTATTTAAAGAGAAAATATTTAATATATACTGATTAAAAACATATTATCCACACAAACAGAGAATCCCACATGCCTTGCGCAACATGATGACGACCATCCTCCGCCCTGGAGAAGCTAAGAAGTTACAAACATGGTCAAAGATAATATTTCTACAGTAGTTCTAGTTATTCCTCACAGAATGCGCTGCATGGCTTGTACAAATGTGTAACAGTGGGCATTGGTGTACTAACATTGGCTAGAGACCAGTGAAACCCATATAAAACTTACTTCACGTAAAAGTGACCGGAGATACTAGAGGGTTAAAGTGCCTGTGGGTCAAGTTGACGATACCTTCAACATCACTGACCGACCCTCACTGTTTTTTTGCTACTGCTACCCTTCGTTTCCCCTTTGTGCAGCGGTGGTAGCTGCTGTGCTTAAGCACATACAGTGTAAGTAATTGTAGCCATCATCTCTTGATGATCACCACATCTTCTCTCTCTTTGGCATCAATGTAATGTTCAAGGGAAAAGTTCAAGATAGTTCTGTAATGTTCTCGACCTTCTACAAATATTCTCGAATATTAACGAATGTTTTAGAATGTTCCAGAATATTCTCTTATACTGTAGAACACGTTGACTGGAATACTCTCTTTCAAATTCTAAAGATGGCACGGGTAAAATACAGGGAGCGAAAGGCTATTTACAATTCGTACAGAAACCAGATGGCAGCTATAAGAGTCGAGGGGCATGAAAGGGAAGCAGTGGTTGGGAAGGGAGTGAGACAGGGTTGTAGCCTCTCCCCAATGTTATTCAATCTGTATATTGAGCAAGCAGTAAAGGAAACAAAAGAAAGATTCGGAGTAGATATTAAAATCCATGGAGAAGAAATAAAAACTTTGAGGTTTGCCGATGACATTGTAATTCTGTCAGAGACAGCAAAGGACTTGGAAGAGCAGTTGAACGGAATGGACAGTGCCTTGAAAGGAGGATATAAGATGAGTATCAACAAAAGCAAAATGAGAATAATAAAATGTAGTCGAATTAAGTCGGTTGATGGTGAGGGAATTAGATTAGGAAATGGGACACTTAAAGTAGTAAAGGAGTTTTGCTATTTGGGGAGCAAAATAACTGATGATGGTCGAAGTAGAGAAGATATAAAATTTAGATTGGCAATGGCAAGGAAAACGTTTCTGAAGAAGAGAAATTTGTTAACATCGAGTATAGATTTAAGTGTCAGGAAGCCGTTTCTGAAAGTATTGGTATGGGGTGTAGCCATGTATGGAAGTGAAACATGGACGATAAATAGTTTGGACAGGAAGAGAATAGAAGCGTTCGAAATGTGTTGCTACAGAAGAATGCTGAAGATTAGGTGGGTGGATCACATAACTAATGAGGAGGTATTGAATAGAATTGGGGAGAAGAGTTCGTGGCACAACTTGACGAGAAGAAGGGACCGGTTGGTAGGACATGCTCTGAGGCATCAAGGGATCACAAATTTAGCATTGGAGGGCAGTGTGGAGGGTAAATATCGTAGAGGGAGACCAAGAGATGAATACACGAAGCAGATTCAGAAGGATGTAGGTTGCAGTAGGTACTGGGAGATGAAGAAACTTGCACACGATAGGGTAGCATGGAGAGCTGCATCAAACCAGTCTCAGGACTGAAGACCACAACAACAACAACAACATTGTAGAGCACAACTTCGAAATGGCAGATACTGCATTTACCCAAATTCCGGCAAAATCGTCTTAATCGATGATAAATGCACCGTAACAAAGGCAGAACAACAAGTCAAAGATAATGAATATCCTCTTATGGAGAGAAACTATGCAAAGAAAGAATGGCTGTGTGACTAAATAATTTTAGGAACAAAAATGGGGTAGTTCAGCAAACAAATCAGCGAATACAGAACACGACTCTACGTGAAGAAAATACAATGATGATACAGAACTGAAGTGTAGTATTCTCATCGGAATTCATAAATTTGCTCAATGTTCCCGGTAAGAACATGCTTTGAATGAGTTAGATGCTACAGAATTGAGATGATGACTGTGTATTTGTTTTCGATTCAGAAAACAAACGGAAAAAATACTAAGGGTACTTTTCGGCTAGTAAGTCCATATTAGCAGATCATGTACAATTCCATCCCGCAAGTTGGTAGAAAATCGTTGCTGGTCATCTGAGACCAGCACAGCTTATCGATGTTCTATGAATGATATCCCCCCGTTTACTTTTTCGGACTTCATCTAGAAATTTGTGTCATTTACCAAAAAGTGTGGACTTTAAACACAACCAACATGGCGACTGAGGCAGCTGGAAACATCAGCACTGTAGAGAGAAGTCACATCTGTGACTGTAGAAACATCACAACTGTAGTACTGCGCTGGATACTTTGAACCAAACTTAGAATTCAAAATGGCTTGGCCCCAGTGCTTGCAGTGCTTGATCCAATACTCACATATTTCCTTCAGCATTTACTCTACGATCAACAGATATACATCCGAACAGTACATCACTGTAGCTCATAGTGGCGGCACATTTGCCTTTGTCCTGCGTCCTCTGGCCCGAGATACAGGATACGGTCAGAAATTCCTTTACAAATTTTGTTTAAAAATATTCTTTTTCGGTTCTTCAGTGAAATGTATGTGTGTATGTAACGTATCATCTATCGTGGGCCGTGAGTGCTGTGTTCCATAAGCATTTCATGACATCGCTATGTCAGTGCACGCACTTATTCACGATTCATTTAAGGCAACAGCTGCCTCTTTACTCCCTGATGCGGCAACTATATTTTGAAGTAACTATAATTATGATTAATTTCTGAATACATTGTTATATAATGGAGTCCACTCTAAATTTCAATTGGTATCGTCGTTAAAAACACTAGGAAAAATGGATACTGCTCATGTGTTTACTAACATACCAATTTTCGTTGTCGAATGTTCGTTATGGCAGTATTAGCCGAGTGGACAAAGGAGTAAGATGTAGATCTGAAGCATTATCTGGAGATTCCCGATGGAAAGATCAAAGCTGAGAGAAAAAGACAATTTCTCTGCTGCAGAAACTTCTCTAGTTTCCTGCTATGCCCAACACCCTCCACAATTTGTTTTATGTAGCTCGTAATCTGCCTACAAGTTAGAAATACGCAGGGAAACATCATATGGCGTTGTTTTTGTGTGTTCTGCTCCTTGCCTATAAGTATGATTTCCCTCTCCTCCTCTTTCTAACGCCGTATTCACTCTTCCTGCATATCCCGTAACCTGACCCTTCCAATAGAGGTTTCCCATTTTCTTCTTCGACTATTGTTTCCGGTAATTTTTTTCATTTTGCGTCTTACTTGTGAAACACTCCCAATTTCGTCTCCATTGTATTTCCCAAGGTCCAAGTTTCAATCAAATGGAACGCTGCCCAAATGTGTCGAAGTCTTGCTGGAAAAAAAATTGAATTAAGCTGAAACGATATTTAAAAGAGCAATTCCAAAAGCTTTCAATCAATTTGAGAATAAAATTTTGTCTATCGATCTGACAAAAGACCTCATAAGGGGTGTTTCTAAGGTTCTCGGGCGTACTGCCGGATTCAGTCGTCGAACGTCCACGATATTTCGGTGAACAACCTTCGGCGAAGAACGGTGGAAGCATCATATACGCCGGAAAAGCCTCAGATCGAGTATTGCCTCATAAGGGATTTTATGTAAAGTCACTAAATCTGTATGTTTCTTCAGTGACCACGTTGGCATCAAAAAGGAACATGGTACAGAGCAAGGTAACACAGTAAGTTCTTTCATCGTAAACCGCTTCATAAAGATAGACGAAATTAAGATTTCTACATTCAGTCGCTGAAAAAAAGGGAAGTGGAAGGCACTGAAATGAGTGATTACGTAATAAAAAATCAAATCAAATCTCTAAACAAAGCGAAAGCGATTGGATCTGATTGTCCTGACATGATTCTCTAGCTATTATCCAAAATACCCTGCTCTTCTTCTAGTTACATTATTTCCTAAACACTTTGTTTTCTAACTGTGAAACATAATACCCGCCAGTACAACGACAGATTCTGGTTCAAGCATACATGCAATTGTTCAGTGTGCTCTTTGAGCAACAAAACGGGTTTCGAAAGTTTGTATCCTGTCAATAAAAAACAGAACTCAATGAGCAACACAGAAATTGCAGAGAACAGCACAATTAGCCACTACTGACTTAGTGTCAACCGAGGGACAGAAGTGCCATATTGGTCAGTTCCAGATCATTACCCATCTTTTCCTTTCGCTCTCCAATCTTTCTACATCTATTTCACTTAACATACTAGACAATTTGTTTTACGTATCAGAATCTTGGTCCACATCTATATTATTTTGCCATCAGCCACTCTTACCAGGATTAAATCAGTTATTCCACACTGCCGTAGGACATGTCTGCAAACTTTGGTTCATTTTAGTCTAAATTTTCATGCACTTCTTCCTAGTACATTTTCGTTACTTAGTTTATCTGTTTTTTATTATTAAATTCCTTATAAACAAGTAATTCCAAATGCTAGTTTTTCCACAATTCGCGTTATCTTTAATACTTTCCTACTTTCTGCTGTCCTCGAAAATTACAATCTCATAAAATTCTTCCATTCTTTTTACTGAATGTTCCCCATTCTTAATGTTTATCAAGTCGATAGTCTTTGTGCAAATGTCAAATACTTTCTTCTTAGCTTTGTTCATCCCCTAAAGTTTGTGCTAAAAATGCTCCCTTACCCATTGTGTGGTTTTTTAATTGGTCATTAACGCTGTTGTGATACATTTCTTTTCACGTATTCCTTCATCGGGGGACCAGAATAGCAATGAAAGTTGTTAGCTCCCTGTTATTAACCAACAGTCAGGTCAAAACTCGCTGATACTTTATGCTGTCAACAAGCAACACATTCGGACTCAATTTTGTTTTCAGAGAAACTATTTGATAAATAACTGGATAACGTATACATAAAACCTTCCAGCATCGTAGAAAAACAACATGCATGTAGTCACTCATTACCGCATTTATTTCATATCAAAGGTATTTAGAGCACGTATACCAGGAAAATACGTGGAACAGAGGACGTCTAAAAGTTCTTTGAAGCTATACTGACAAAATATCAGATTCGTTGCTTGTTCGTGGTATTGAACAACATTCCGAGGATATACATAGCTCTGAACACTCATCTTCTCGTTCGTCACTTGTCGGCAGTTCTGATGCCTACGGTGTAAGAAGACTCTAGGGAACGAACACCTAAGAGTGAAAAGCGGTTGCCACTTGTTTCATTTAAGTATACCAACAAAATCAAAGGTGCTCCAGGATTAAGAGTATGTAGGAATGAAAGATGGATATGTACATGCCGATTCCGTGAAGATGTTACACATTTTCAGAAATGGTAGGAGGGATAAATGCATCAATTTGAGGTAAAGGCCTGCCAAGTCGAAAGTTATAAGAAAATATCGAGCTGATAACTCTTACAGTAGAATACTTACACCGGAGCTGTTGTTGCTAAGATTGCAGGGTGGGTAACTTTCAGAGACGGTGGTATGTAACAAAACCAGAAAAACCGTCTAGTAAACATTGGTTCTAAAATGCATACCATAAGAGCTACATATGAGACTTGTTCCTCTTCGATAGTGTGAAACAAATCTCTTCTATCCTACTATCTCTTTGGTTTCCATACTTTTGGAGGCAGTAGTACGGTCCAGAGCAAGAAAAAATGCCCAGTAAATACGGGTTCTTTAAATTCATACCTTAAGGACTATAAAGACTTATTCAGTAGAAGAGATGTGTTTCACACTAACGAAGATGAACAAGTGTTCGCATATTTTAAGGTACACATTTTACAGCCCAAAATTACTGGACTTTTTCCTTGCTTTGGTCTGCACTACCTCCTCCAAAAATATGGAAACCACAGAGATTGCAGTATAGAAGAGATGTGTTTCACAGTGTCGAAAATGAATGACTTCTCATACAAGTTAAGGCATGCATTTTAGAGTCCATGTTTACTAGACCCTTTTTACTGTTTTGGTCCGTACGACCCTCTATGAGATTTGCCTAGCCTACAACCTTAACAAAAACGGTATTGGTACATTAATTCCATTGTCAGAGGTATCAGATCGATAGTTGCTTACAACGTTCGACTCGGTCGTTTCCGGACCACAGTTCCCTTACCTCAGTGTGACACATTTACCTTCGTACATCATCCCTGAAAATTCATCATCACGGAATCACCCTGTTTAATACAGTAATTCTAAGCAACACACTTGAATGAATCCAGGAGAACGGTTACGAGCAGTCAGAAAAGAACTTTGTGTTTCAGCGTCATATGCGGAACAATCGTGGAACACGACTTAAGTTCTCTATGAATAATTCTAGCTCGAATATTAAAAATCAACTTTTTCTCTACATTTATCTTATTTAATTTGAAGTCTCAGTGCTAAGGACGACTCGAATTATGTTAAATTAACATGTAGTTTCAGTTGTGATAGACATCCATCCGTTTTCTGTAACAGTACAATCAAATTCATTATACGGATAGATAGTCACGAGTCTGCCATTATGTTGACAAAACACCCTCGGTACTCAAAAAACTGTTTATTATTACTTCTCAGTCACCACAACATTATTATAGATTAACAAGTACAAAAACTTTGTAACGACTTGGGAGCGGCCGAGAAAACCATTATAGAAGAAGAATATTTGAATCTAGTGTTTACAGGGTGTTAAAATAACAATTCATTGACATAACATAAAACGCAAAACGTTCTAACTTACGATTAGAAGATCTGGAACACCGATCATCATCCGCTGGACCCATTGAAGCAAGTATTTCAAGCGATGTCGTTCACTGAAAACTTACCGCAACACTGGCTATTCTTGAAACGTAAACTAACAACGACAGAGTCATTCGCTGCAGGAAACAATTGTGATAAAGCTCGCCGCGCGGGATTAGCCGAGCAGTCTCAGGTGCTGCATTCATGGACTGTGAGGCTGCTCCCGGCGGAGGTTCGAGTCCTCCCTCGGGCATGGGTGTGTGTGTGTGTTTGTCCTTAGGATAATTTAGGTTAAGTAGTGTGTAAGCTTAGGGACTGATGACCTTAGCAGTTGAGTCCCATAAGATTTCACACACATTCGAACATTTTTTTGATATAGCTTTAATATCTCCCAACTTCTTCCTGTAGGTCTTTCACCTGTGGAGTGCCGGATGTTGGGAGGTACTACCCGCAGAAAACACCGAACAGACCGCAGCCTGGATTTCTGAAAGCGTTTAAAGGGAGACTCCGGGTAAACCATTTCCGATATTCGCGTGCAGAGAGAGACTAAGACTTACAGAAGTAGTCACAAAGTTTTGCGTGCAACAGCCAGCGAGTCACAATAAGCCTTAAATATCACATCGTGATGCAACAAAACGGCATACTTGCTTAACAATGCCGAACGAAATGTAAAGGCACGTAAATATTAAGTTCTTAGGCACTCTGAAATGTTAAATACGAGGGTCACTCCAAAAGAAATGCGCACTATTTTTGTAAAAGTACAGTTTTCATTCTGCATGTGTGAAAGTTTTACAGTGTGTGGATACATCCTTCCCGCTTGCTTTGAAACTTAGTTCAACCTGTTCCCGTGAGTGACGCCGTCACAACTTCTCTTCAAGATGGCTGCTACACTTGACGTTCGTCAGAAGCAACGTGCTGTCATAGAATTCCTGTGCTGTGAAAACGAGACAGTGGGAAACATCCATAAGAAGTTGAAAAATGTATATGGAGATGCTGCTGTCGATCGCAGTACAGTTAGTCGGTGGGCAAGCACGTTACGTGATGGAAGCGGGCATGGCAATATTGAGGATTGTCCTCGCAGCGGCAGGCCTCGTACTGCACACACTCCAATGTGCAGAGAGTTAACGAATTGGTGACTGCTGACAGACGCACCACAGTAAACGAATTGTCACGCTACATTAGGATAGGAGAAGGAAGTGTTTGCAGAATACTGAAAGTGTTGGCGTTAAAAAAGGTTTGTGCCGGGTAGGTTCCCAGGATGTTGACAGTGGCTCACAAAGAAACAAGAAAAACTGTATGCAGCAAACTTTTGGAACAGTACGAGAATGGTGGAGATAAATTTCTTGGAAGAATTATGACAGGTGATGAAACATGGCTCCATCATTTTTCACCAGAGACGAAGAGGCAATCAATGGAGTGGCATCATGCAAATTCCACCAAGAAAAAAAAATTCGAAACCACACATTCTGCCGAAAAAGTTATGGCTACGGTGTTTTTTGATTCCGAAGGACTCTTGCTTGTGGACATCATGCCAAGTGGTACCACCGTAAATTCTGATGCATATGTGACGACACTGAAGAAACTTCAAGCTCGACTGAGTCGCGTTCGACCACATCGGCAAAAGCAAGATGTTTTGCTGTTGCACGACAGTACACGGCCACATGTCAGTCAAAAAACCATGGAAGCGATCACAAAACTCGGATGGACAACACTGAAACACCTGCCTTACAGTCCTCACCTGACTGTGTGACTATCATCTCTTTGGAAAACTGAAAGACTCTCCTCGTTGAACAAGGTTTGAAGATGATGACTCCCTTGTGCACGCTACCAAAATGTGGCTCCTACAGGTTGGTCCAGAATTTTACCGTGCGGGTATACAGGCGATGGTTCCAAGATGGCGTAAGGCAGTTGAGAGGGATGGAAATTATGTGGAGAAATGAAAATATTGTTCCTAAAGGACGTATCTACACACTGTAAGACTTTCAAACATGAAGAATAAAAGATGGATTTAAAAAAAAATTGTGTGCATTTCTTTTGGAGTGACCCTCGTACCACCAATCTTCAAATTTCCTCAAGACGTTCAGTCTCTAAGGAACGGCAGTTCTGAAGAATATTCTGGTACACAGAGTGAAGCGCTGAAATGGGGAAAATTCAGAACTGACGCGGTCTAACGGCAAGAGTACTTTTTGCCTACGTGGACTTAATGTCAAAAATATTGCAGAATTCTGTACAACAACGGTTCGCTCGCGTATATTTTCTTTTCTTCGTGAAGCATTTAGACTTTAGCTCAACATATAGTCAGCCTTTTTCCACAGCATATTATTAACCAAAACCAGTGAACAATTTACTTACGAAATATATAAAACAAGAAACACTGAACCATAAAATTCACTTCACTGTTCGCATTTTAACTTCACACATTGGTAACTGCTAACCACATCTGTGCTATGATGAGAGACGCATTAAGAATACAAAAACTGTTGCAGGCCAAGTGGACATGACATCACAGATTTGAAAAAGGCCTTGTATTATTGTACATGGTATCTGTAATAGAAGCTGTTGTGTTCAGTTGAGGGAATAGTTCTTTCTTATCGATTTTCTATTTGTACTCTGGTCTTCCAAAATTTTGCCGGTAAGCAGTATATACAGGTGATAGTAAAGTAGAAACAATGTAAAGAATACAGAACGTAAACAACTGCAGTGTGCACAACGGTAGACAAAAATGTTCTTCGTTTTTTTCCATGTTGAGCCCGCCGCTGTGACCGAGCGGTTGTAGGCGCTTCAGTCCGGAACCGCACTGCTGCTACGGTCCCAGGTTCGAATCCTGCCTCGGGCATGGATATGTGTGCTGTCCTTAGGTTAGTTAGGTTTAACTAGTTCTTAGTCTATGGCACTGATGACCTCAGATGATAAGTCCCATAGTGCTTAGCGCCATTTGAACCATTTTTTTCCAATTTAACGGATTTACACACACACATTCCGACGACTGATTAATGTGCTGAGTATGGGGTGTGACCACCTCTGGCGGCAGTACAGGCCTGACAACGACGGGGCGTAGTGTGAATGATGTCATCAGTCTCATGTTGAGACAATAACGCCGATTCTTCCTGCAGAGCTGCTGGCAGTCTTGGAGAGTGGTTGGTGAATGCCGACGTGAAGCAACCCGTCTGCCTAGTGCATCTCAGACATGCTCTGTAGGATAAAAATTGGGAGAGCGATCAGGCCACGCCATGAGTACAATATTTTCCGTTTCCGAGAAAACATCAACCATCCGTGCTCTATGAGGTCGAGAATTATCGTTCATAAATGTGAAGTCTGAGCCCACATCACCTCGCAACAACCGCAAATGAGGTCCCAAGATCTCGTCACGATACCTGACAGCAGTTAAACCTAGCCGATTCAACCTTACTATTTCATGAAGAGGTGTTCGAATGGTCAACATAATCCCTGCCCACACTATCAGGGATCCTCCTAGATATCGGCCTGTTTCCACAATGTTTCGTATCCCACGTTCCTTCAAGATGCGAAACCATCGAAAATCACTTCCCAGACTACATCGGGACTCATCTGTGAAAACAACGTTGACCCACCGTTCGATTGTCCATGTGGCATGTTGATGACTTCACTCTAAACGTTCCCTCCTGTGAAGATGAGTCAGAGGCAAACATACAGCAGGTCTCTGACAATAAAGGCCACTTTGCCGAAGCCTTTTGCACACCGTTTGTTTCGATACAACACGTCCAGTGCATGCTGCGAGCTGACATGCCAGTTGCCGTCAGTACTAAGGCTGCCTGTTCAAATGGTTCAAATGGCTCTGAGCACTATGGGACTCAACTTCTGAGGTCATTAGTCCCCTAGAACTTAGAACTAGTTAAACCTAACTAACCTAAAGACATCACAAACATCCATGCCCGAGGCAGGATTCGAACCTGCGACCGTAGCGGTCTTGCGGTTCCAAAGGCGGCCTGTCGTGCCCTTACAGTGCAATAACGGTCCTCTCTCCTGAAGTCACACGTGGTCGGCCCTGTCCCGGTCTTCAGGATACAGCTTCTGTCTTTATAAACTGTCATCACATCCAAGAAACAACAGAACGATTCATATTAGACCACCAGGCCAAATCAGTTTGCGAGTGTCCTGCTTCCTTTCATTCTACACTACAGATGATAAACGGGTATTGACTGGACAAATATATTATACTAGAATTGACATGTGATTACATTTTCACGCAATCTGGGTGCATAGATTCTGAGAAATCAGTACCCAGAACAACCACTTCTGGCCGTAATAACGGCCTTGATACGCCTGGGCATTGAGTCGAACAGAGCTTGGATGGCGTGTACAGATACAGCTGCCCATGCAGCGTCATCACGATACCACAGTTCATCAAGCGTAGTGACTGGCGTATTGTGACGAGCCAGTTGCTCGGCCACCATTGACCAGACGTTTTCAATTGGTGAGAGATCTGGAGAATGTGCTGGCAGGGCAGCAGTCGAACATCTTCTGTATCCAGAAAGGCCCGTACAGAACCTGCAACATGCGGTCGTGCATTATCCTGCTGAAATGTAGGGTTTCGCAGGGATCGAATGAAGGGTAGAGCCACGGGTCGTAACACATCTGAAATGTAACGTCCACTGTACAAAGTGCCGTAACTGCGAACAAGAGGTGACCGAGACGTGCAACCAATGGCACCCCATACCATCACGCCGGGTGATACGTCAGTATGGCGATGACGAATACACGCTTACAATGTGCGTTCACCACGATGTCGCCAAACACGGATGCGACCATCATGATGCTGTAAACAGAACCTAGATACATCCGAAAAAATGACGTTTTGCCATTCGTGCGCCCAGGTTCGTCGTTGAGTACACCATTGTAGGCGCTCCTGTCTGTGCTGCAGCGTCAAGGGTAACCGCAGCCATGGTCTCCGAGCTGATAGTCCATGCTGCTGCAAACGTCGTCGAACTGTTCGTGCAGATGGTTGTCGTCTTGCAAACGTCCCCATTGTTGATTCAGGGATCGAGACGTGGCTGCACGATCCGTTACAGCCATGCGGATAAGATGCCTGTCATCTCGACTGCTAGTGATACGAGGCCGTTGGGATCCGGCACAGCGTTCCGTATTACCCTCCTGAACCCACCGATTCCATATTCTGCTAACAGTCATTGGATCTCGACCAACGCGAGCAGCAATGTCGCGATACGATAAACCGCAATCGCGATAGGCTACAATCCGACCTTTATCAAAGTCGGAAACGTGATGGTACGCATTTCTCCTCCGTAAGAGGCATCACAACAACGTTTCACCAGGCAACGCCGGTCAACTGCTGTTTGTGTACGAGAAATCGGTTGGAAAGTTTCCTCATGTCAGCACGTTGTTGGTGTCGCCACCGGCGCCACCCTTGTGTGAATGCTCTGAAAAGCTAATCATTTGCATATCACAGCATCTTCGTCCTGTCGGTTAAATTTCGCGTCTGTAGCACGTCATCTTCGTGGTGTAGCAATTTTAATGGCCAGTAGTGTATGACCCTCAACCGTAGAGAGTCTGGTAGGCATCTTCTCTGTGCCATACTGTACCATTTGTGACTGTGTACACAGCGATTGCGGATGTGAGGCTACCCAGAAAACACTGCCTCGTTTCTTAAGTTCCCTGACGTCATGGTTGGCATGGCGGTTAGTTGACCAGAATGCCATCTTCCGTGCAGAACACGATCGTACCGACGTCTGGTTGGTAGTTTGTATGATTATATCGTGAATTAGTCACAAGACGAGAAAATATCGGTTTGTTGCTTTAGTTTTGGACACCCGGGTAATATGCGAGTAATACTGATTTATGTCTCCTACGGATTAATTGCCGCAGTCGCTTTGCTGACTGTTAACAAATTTTGAACAACTGGGCTGAGAAATTCTCATGATTGGATCTAGATTTTGCTGGACTTGGGAGAAGACTTTGATATCTATGGACCAAGGTTTTAGAGGAATTACTAATTCAACAGTGCCTCACTACTTGTCTTTCGTAACACTAAAATGCTTCCAGTTTTCTTTCCAAACATTTCCTGATTTTATTTCCCCTGGACTGAGGGATCGGTTGAATGTTGGAGAGTTCAACCTCACCTCCGCTTTCACCGCTTCATCACTATCTAAGTGAAATCCATGAAGATGTTCTTTAAGTTTTGGAAACAGGTGAAAATCGGATCGTACCAAGCAGGGATTGTATGGAAGACGATAGATGACAGAGAACACAAGGCGTCGGATTGTTTCAGATGCCGCAGCGTTCGTAATTTAACAGACAGGAAGAAGATGCTGTGTTATGCAAATGATTAGCTTTTCAGAGCATCACACGAGGTTGGCGCCGGTGGCGACATCTACAACGTGCTGACATGAGGAAAGTTTCCAACAGTTTTCTCATTCACAAACAGCAGCTGACCGGCGTTGCCTGGTGAAACGTCATTGTGATGCCGCGTGTAAGGAGGAGAAATGACTACCATCACGTTTCCGACTTTGATAAAGGTCGGATTGTAGCCTATCGCAATTACAGTTTATCGTATCGCGACATTTCTGTTCGCGTTGGTCGAGATCCAATGACTGTTAGCAGAATATGGAATCGGTGGGTTCAGGAGGGTAATACGGAACGCCGTGCTGGATCCCAACGGCCTCGTATCACTAGCAGTCGAGATGACAGGCATCTTACCCGCATGGCTGTAACGGATCGTGCAGCCACGTCTCGATCCCTGAATCAACAATGGGGACGTTTGCAAGACAACAACCATCTGCACGAACAGTTCGACGACGTTTGCAGCAGCATGGACTATCAGCTCGGAGACTATGGCTGCGGTTACCCTTGACGCTGCATCACAGACAGGAGCGCCCGCGATGGTGTACTCAACGACGAACCTGGGTGCAGGAATGGCAAAACTTCATTTTTTCGGATGCATCTAGGTTCTGTTTACAGCATCATGATGGTCGCATCCGTGTTTGGCGACATCGCGGTGAACGCACATTGGAAGCGTGTATTCGTCATCGCAATACTGGCGTATCACCCGGCGTGATGGTATGGGGTGCCATTGGTTGCACGTCTCGGTCACCTCTTGTTCGCAGTTACGGCACTTTGAACAGTGGACGTTACATTTCAGGTGTGTTACGACCCGTGGCTCTACCCTTCATTCGATCCCTGCGAAACCCTACATTTCAGCAGGATAATGCACGACCGCATGTTGCAGGTTCTGTACGGGCCTTTCTGGATACAGAAGATGTTCGACTGCTGCCCTGCCAGCACATTCTCCAGATCTCTCACCAATTGAAAACGTCTGGTCAATGGTGGCCGAGCAACTCGCTCGTCACAATACGCCAGTCACTACTCTTGATGAACTGTGGTATCGTGTTGAAGCTGCATGGGCAGCTGTACCTGTACGCGCCATCCAAGTTCTGTTTGACTCAATCAGGCGTATCAAGGCCGTTATTGCGGCCAGAGGTGGTTGTTCTGGGTACTGATTTCTCAGGATCTATGCACCCAGGTTGCGTGAAAATGTAATCACACGTCAATTCTAGTATAATATATTTGTCCAATGGATACCCGTTTATCATCTGCATTTCTTCTTGGTGTAGCAATTTTAATGGCCAGTAGTGTAGAATAAAAGCGCAGAATGTTAGTAAGATTTGTTCCATTTAAAAAGCTGTCAGAATTTTCACACAAAAACTTTGAAGGCATTACTTTTCCGCACGCCCTTGTAGATTTATAAGTCATTCTATCGTTATGAGCTGTGAATATGCTTTGAGCAAGTAACTTGGTATAAAGAATTGTGATTTTCAGATATCTTATTTTCCGCGTCTTGTAATTTTCTTGGCAGGAATTTCTTATAACTTCCTACGGATTATTAAATTCTACAAAACGCATTTGTAGGAGTGGAATGCATCGCTCCGAAGCATACCCGTAGGCATCGAAACTGACGCATTTCTAGTCGTAGGAATGAATTTTTGGAATATCTAACATAAATGCCTCAGCCAAGTTTAATCGGAATAGAGCTTCGCAAAAAGTTAAAAAAGTACTTGAGACGGCTCCCCGCCAAGTACGTTCTCATAACGGTAAAAGATTTTTTAGTTTTTTTTAACATGCTGGATCCTGGCAGAGCGGACATAATTTTATAATGGCAGACAACTCCTCGTTCTGAGCGAGGACATCTTGTGTTCTAAACGTGCATTATCATCTGAAATATGAATACGTTTCTTGGTGAAACGAACAGTTGAACATTTTTCTCCGACACCTTTTGTCATCCCAGTACATCCATGTTTTTACTGCGTCGTCTAATCTTCGTCGGAAACTGTATCTATTTTAAACCATGGTGTCTGTATAAATGTTGTCGGCACACTGAAAGATTTTAAGGCTACCACCAACCTCTCCAAAATTTCGTGAGACAGATGGAAAAATGACAAATGGATGGAGGAATTTCGACTTATTTTGCCAGATGTCTGCAAATAGAGGCGGAAACGATGATTCAGTGCTCCTTGACCACATAAATTCGGAAGATACTAGCAACGATTTTCTGCTCCTTTTTGCATAGAAAGAAGTAACGGTAGCGTCAGCCACGCCGAAACGTGACAAAGCACCAGGTCCAAATGGTATCTGATCACAGATGATTCAGAAAGTAGCCCCAATTACAGTGCCTGTTTAATGGGGTACTGAGACAGGGCAGGATACCGCAGACTTGGAAAACTGCAGTCCAGTCATCATACAGAAAGGCCTGGATAAAGATGCCGAAGAGCTACAGACTTACGTGTTTAATAAACATATTAAAAGTTCACGAGCGGCTATTCTGTGAGCGTATTCAAGAGCACAAAGGACACCAGGGCCTGAGCGCATGTCAGTTTGGCTTTGGCAAAGGTAAATCGATAGATGACGCCATTAATCAGTCTCTCCAAATTGTAGGCAGAGTAAGGAATAAATATTGTGCTGCAGTTATGATCAACATTGCAGGCGCATTCGATAAACTCTGGAGGCCCGCGACATTAAACCGCCTAAGTAGTCTCCAGATGAAACTTCCTGGCAGATTAAAACTGTGTGCCAGACCGAGACTCGAACTCGGGACTTTCACATCAGCGCACGCTCCGCTGCAGAGTGAAAATCTCGTTCTGGAAACATCCCCCAGGCTGTGGCTATGTCTCCGCAATATCCTTTCTTTCAGGACTGCTAGTTCTGCAAGGTTCGAAGGAGAGCTTATGTAAAGTTTGGAAGGTAGGAGACGAGATACTGGCAGGAGTAAAGCTGTGAGGACGGGGCGTGAGTCATGCCTGCGTAGCTCAGTTGGTAGAGCACTTGCCCGCGAATAGGCAAAGGTCCCGAGTTCAAGTCTCGGTCCGGCACACAGTTTTAATATGCCAGGAAGTTTCATATCAGCGCACACTCCGCTGCAGAGTGAAAATCTCATTCTGGAAGTCTCCAGATCCCAAAACGTCTTTATTATACTTTACAACTGGATAAACTAATAACTGGTTCGTTTTACCGACCCCCGATAATACCCCAGATAATACAGTTGCTGAACAATTCAAAGGAAACTTGAGTCCCACTTCAAATAGGTACATCACTTATATAGTGATAGTTGGTGGTGACTTCAATCTATCCTCGATATGTTGGTGAAAATGCGTGTTTAAAGTCGGAGGTAGGCTTAAAACGTCGTCCGAAATCGTTACGAATGCGTTCTCAGAAAATTATTTTGAACAATTACTTCAGGAACCATTCGAAGAGTTAATGGTTGCGAAAGCACTTGACTGCTTAGCAACAAGTAAACCTGAGCAAATAGAGAGAATGGTGAAGGATACACGGATTAGTGACCGTAAGATTGTTATAGCGAGACTGTGTACCGTAACATCCAAACTCACCGAAAATGAACGCAAAATACATCTATTTAAAAAAGCAGATAAAAATTCGCTTGAGATCTTCTTAAGAGATAGTATCCACTCATTCCAATCTGAATATGTAAGCGTAGACCAGATGTGGTTTAAATTTAAGGAAATAGTATCGATGGCTATTGGGAGACATTTACCAAATACATTAATAAGAGATGATACTGATCCCCCATGGCAAACTAAACAGGTCAGAACACTGTTGCAGAAGCAACGAAAAAAGCATGCCAAATTTAAAGGAATGCAAAATCGTCAAGACTGACGAAGTTTCACAGAATGTAGCGCGAACTTCAGTGCGAAATGCGTCTTAATACTTTCCACGACGAAAATCTGTCTCGAAATCCGGCAGGATCCAAATAGATGGTGGTCGTATATAAAAAACATCAGCGGAATGGCACAATCAAAACCTTCACTGCGCGATAACAATGGTGATGTTATCGCACAGTGCCACTAAAGCAAAATTACTAAATACGATTTTCCGGAAGTCCTTCACCAAAGAAGACGATGTAAATATTCCAGAATTAGTACCAAGAACAACTGCCAACATGAGTAACTTAGAAGTAGATATCCTCGGTGTGCTAAAGCAGCTTAAGTCACTTAATAAAGACAAGGCCTCCGTTGCTGATTGTATACCAGTCAGGATCCTCTCAAAATATGGCTGATGCGATAGCTCTATATTTAGCAATCATATACAACCGATTACTCGCTGAAATATCCGAACCTAAAGAATGGAAAGTTGCTGAAGTTACACAAGTACTCAATAAAGGGAATAGGAGTAACCTGCTGAATTACAGACCCCTGTCGCTAACGTCGATTTGCAGTAGGAGTTTGGAATATACTCTGTGTTCGAACATCATTAGTTATCTTGAAGAAAACGACTTATTGAGCAACAGGCAATACGGATTCGGAAAATGTCGTTCTTGTGAAAAGCAACTAGTTCTTTACGCACACGAAGTAATGAGTTCTGTTGACAGTGGATGTCAAATTAAGTCCATATTTTTAGATTTTCAGAAAGCTATTGACGCCGTACCTCACAATCGGCTTCTAATCAAATTGCGTACCTATGTACTATCGTCTCAGTTGTTCGACTGGATTCATCATCTCCTGTCATACAGGCCATAGTTCGTAGTAACTGACGGAAAGTCATCGAGTAAAACAGAAGTAATATCTGGCGTTCCCCAAGGAAGTGTTGTAGGCTCTCTGCTATTCTTGATCTACATGAAGGATTTAGGAGACTATCTGAGTAGCACTCTTAGACTGTTTGCAGATGATGCTGTCATTTACCGTGTTATAAAGTCATCAAACGATCAAAACAAAATGCAAAACGATTCTGACAAGGCATCTGTATGGTGCGAAAAGTGTCAGTTGCCTCTAAACAATGGAAAGTTTGAAGTCATCTACATGACTACTAACAGTAATCCACTACATTTCGATTACACGATAAATCACACAAATCTAAAGGCTGTAAATTCAGCTAACAAGTAGAGATTACAATTACGAATAACTTCAGTTGGAACGATCTCAAAGAAAATGTCAGTAAAGCAAATCAAAGCCTATAATGTACTGCAGAACACTCAGAAAATGCGACAGGTCTGCTAAAGAGAGTGCTTACACTACGATTGTACGTCCTCTTCTGGAGTACTGCTGTGCCATATGGTATCCGCATCATATGGCATCGACGGAGGATATCGATAAAATTCAAAGAAGGGTAGCTTGTTTTGTACTATCTCGAAATAGAGGAGTGCCACGGATATGGAACATGAATTGGGATCGCGATCATTTAAAAAAACGTTTTCCGTTGAGGCAGGATCTTCTCATGAAATTTCAATCACCAACTTTCAGAGTGTGAAAATATTTTGTTGGCGCCTACCTACATAGATAGGACTGATCATCATTGAAAAATAAGAGAAATCAAAGTTCGCACGGGAAGGTTCAAGTGTTCGTTTTTCCCGTGCGCTGTCCAAGAGTGGAACGGTAGAGTAATAGCTTGAAGGTGGTTCGATGAAGCCTCTGCACAAGCACTTAATTGTGAATTGCGAAGTAATCATGTCGCTGTAGATGAAGATGTATTTAAATTTCATGGACTACTGTAAGCGTTGCACAGTTTAATGGTCTATTGGACGGCACAATGTAATAAAAAAAAAAGAGTACTAGAGCCTCACGACAAGGCTCGGTACGTGGAAAAATATTTTGTGATCTGACAACTAAGCCTCTGCTGGAACTGCTGCGTGGGAGTGACGAAGCGAATGGAGTTGTGGCTCACGCTGATCATACCTTGGTGGTGGTCTCTGGAGATCCCAGACGCAAGTGTGAAGAAAATGCGAACCACGTGCTCTCAAAAATACAGAGGTGGTTCAGGAACAATTAGTTAACGATAGCTGCAAATAAAACCACATACACGTTGCTTAGCGGCAACTTTTCCAAAGTTAGCTTATATACACTATGTCATCAAAAGTATCTGGACACCCCCAAAAACATACGTTTTTCATATTACGTGCATTGTGCTGTCACCTACTGCCAGGTACTCTATCAGCGACCTCAGTAGTCCTTAGATATCGCGAGAGAGCAGAGTGGGGCGCTCCGCGGAACTCACGGAATTCGAACGTGGTCAGGTCACTAGATG